>NC_073260.2:10000-610000 GCF_029289425.2 Pan paniscus
ATAGATACTCACCAAGTCACAATATAATCAAATAGTCAAAAGTTAAAGAAACTTTGCAGGTCAGGACAGAATCAAATACTACATTCAAAGTGCTGAAAGAAAAAAAACTGCCAGCAACTAATACTATGTCTGACAAAGCTGTCCTTCAGAAAGAAAAAACAAATAACGTGCTTCCTCGACAAACAAAGCTGAGGGCATTCAGGACCACTAGGTCTACCTTAAAAAAATACTTAACAGAGCTTTTCAAGTAAAAATGAATGAAGTTGGGAGCAGTGGCTCATGCCTGTAATCCCATTTTGGGAGGCTGAGGTGGGTGGATCACCTGAGGTCGGGAGGTCAAGACCAGCCTGGCCAACATGGCAAAACCCCACCTCCAGTAAAAATACAAAAAATTAGCCAGGTATGAAGGCCACTGAGATCGTGCCACTGCACTCCAGCCTGGGTGACAAGAGTCAAACTACATTTCAAAAACAAAAAAACAAACAAAAAAAACAAAACTTGAGGCCTGGCCTTCTGCTCCTCTCCAACCCCCCCTTCTCTGGGCCCAAGCCACCTTGGCTGAGGAGGGGGCGAGGTGTGAGCCCCTGTCAGGAACCCCCCGCCCGGACCAAGTACTCGGCCCCCAGGCCTGCGTTCAGTGAGGCCTCCCGTGGCGTCAGCATGTTCGTGTGGAGGAATGTGGAAGGTCACTCTGTGGCCCTGTTCCCCTGGTACTCCATCCCCTTCCTCACCCCTCCCTGCAGCCACACGAGGCCCAGCAACCTGCCAGTCACTCAGTGGCCTCCAACCAGAGAAAACAACCTGCCAAGTTGGCAGCTGTTGCTCATGAGCATCCACCAGGTGGGACAGGGAGTGTTGACCCTGGGCGGCCCCCTGGAGCCACCTGCCCTGAAAGCCCAGGGCCCGCAACCCCACACACTTTGGGGGTGGTGGAACCTGGTAAAAGCTCACCTCCCACCATGGAGGAGGAGCCCTGGGCCCCTCAGGGGAGTCCCTGCTGGACAGTGAGACAGAGAATGACCATGATGATGCTTTCCTCTCCATCATGTCTCCTGACACCCAGTTGCCTCTACCACTCAGATGATGTCAGGCCCAGTCCCTCAGTGCCCTGCGCAAGGAACAGGACTCATCTTCTGAGAAGGATGGACGCAGCACCAACAAATGGGACAAGGACCACATCCGGTGGCCCATGAGTGGCGGTCATGATCTTCAGCAAGCGGCACCAGGCCCTGGCAGGGCGCACCAGGGTCACTCCAACCAGGATATCCGGACCGTCAGCCAGATGCTGAGCGAGCGGTGGTACACCCTGGGGCCCAATGAGACGCAGAAATACCACGACCTGGCCTTCCAGGTGAAGGTGGCCCACTTGCAACAAGGACCGAAAGAAGTCCAGCTCAGAGGCCAAGCCCACAACCCAGGGGCTAGCAGGAGTGTAACAAGGGCTCGTGGGAGCGGAGCATATCAGAGACGGGCACTGCCACTGCCCCTGGGGTGTCCTCTGAACTCCTGTCAGTTGCAACCTAAACACTCCAGAGCTCGGATACCAAGGAGCAGCTTCTGTGGGGCAGAACGGCTGCACACAGTCAGGGAACCTGGCTCAGCCTGGCCCAAGCCTTCTCCCACAGGGGGGTACACAGCCTGGACGGCAAGGAAATAGACCGTCAGGCACTACAGGAACTGACACAGGTGGTGTCTGGCACTGCATCATACTCTGGCCCAAAGCCTTCTACTCAGTATGGAGCTCCAGGCCACTTTGCAGCCCCTGGTGAGGGAGGTGACCAGTGGGCAGCCCTGCTGCTGCCCACTTGAGATGCTCATTCCCAGCAGATGGCCAGTGAGGACATGGCGAGTGACGAGGAGCACACGGTCATCCATGAGGAGGAGGGGGTGATGATGTCATGGCTGATGATGGCTTTAGCACCACTGACACTGATCTCAAGTTCAAGGAGTGGGTGACTGACTTGAGAGTGGGGACAACTCTGGGGAGGAGCCAGAGGGCAACAAGGGCTTTGGTGGGAAGGTACTTGCACCTGTCATTCCTTCCTCCTTTACTCCTGCTGCCCCTTGCTGGATCCTGAGCCCCCAGGGTCCCCCGATCCACCTGCAGCTTTTGGCAAAGTCTATGCTCCCACCCTGTCCTCCCCCTACACATACTCGGATGCTTCCTCCTCAACCTTGGCACCCACCTCCTTCTTACTGGGCCCAGGATCCTTCAAAGCCCAGGAGTATGGTCAAGGCAGCAGAGCGGGCCCCCTATGGCCCCTACCCCTGGGGATGGGGACCCACGGACGCCTTCCAAGGCGACCTGTTTCCTCCCAATGGATCCTGCCACCTTCTGGGGCAAGAGACCTGAAAGTGTGGGCGACCTGGAGCTACCAGGCTCCTCAGTCATCAGGGTCCCTCTCAACACTAAGGCTCTCCTAAGCAGGAGCTGGGCTGAGCCACCCGGGGGGCAGAGGGGGGCTGGACTCAGGTGAGTATGGGGGTGGGGGCTCCTGCACTTCGACACAGGCAGCGGGAGGGTTTTCTCCCCATTCCCTCTGCACTCCCAACTTGAGCTATACTTTTTAAGAAAGTGATTCACCCTGCCTTTGCCCCCTTCCCCAGAACAGAACACGTTGATCATGGGCGATATTTTTCATTGTGCCAAAAAGTTGCCATGACCGTCATTAAACCTGTTTAACACCAAATAATCAGTAAAATAAAATAAAAAATTCGGGCTTGGTGCAGAAACTCACCCCAAATAAATCACCTACCAAAATATTTACATAATGGTGGAAATATTCCAAAATTCAATATTTTGGGATTTATACACAAAAGATAAACAAATTAGAGGCCAAGAGGCTGCCGGAAGGGAAAAACGGGGCCTGGGAAGGCCGTTGTGACGAATGAGCTGGGCCTAAAGAGGCCGCTGGCAGGCGGGAGCTGGGCCTGCTGAAGCGGCCGAGAGGCAGGAGCTTTGGACTCGGGAGGCCGCAATGAGGCAAGGGCTAGCTGGGCATGGAGAGTCCGCTGTGAGTCCGCTGTGAGTCCAGGCCCATGCAGACCTTTGAGAGGCAGGAGGCCAGGCCTGCAAAGGCCCACTGGAGGTCAAGTTCTGGGCCTGAAGAGGCCACCAAAAGTCAAAAGCGGGGCCTGGGAAGGCCGCCAAGAGCCATGAGCTGGTCTGGGCTGAAAGAGGCCACTGGGAGGCAGGAGGAGCTGGGCCTGGAGAGGCTGACTCGAGGAAGTTTTGCACCTGGAGAGGCCGCCGAGAGGACGGAGCTGGGCCCGGGAAGGCCGACTTGCTGCTCTTCCAGGCCCAATTCCAGGCCGACTTGACGACGACTTCGGCCTGCAGAGGCCGCCGGGAGGCCGGAGCTGGGCCTGGAGAGGCCGACTTCAGGACGATTTGGGCCTGCAGAGGCCGCCGGGAGGCCCAAGCTGGGCCTAGAGGAGCCCACCGACATTGCCATCGGAGGGCAGGAGCTGAGCCTGGAGAGGCCACCGTGAGGCCTGAGCTGGGCCTGGGGAGCTTGGCTTCGGGAAGTGGTGGGCCTACCAGGGCCGCTGGGAGCTGGGCAGGAGCTGAGTCCAAAGACGTTGTTGGGAGGCCAGACTCAGGCCTGGAGACACAGCCAGGAGGAAGAGCTGGGCCCGGAGAGGACGCCGGGAGGCTACAAGTGGCTCTGGAGAGGCCGATTTGAGGAGGCCCGGCCTCAGCCTCCCACATGGCGGCCTCTGCAGGCACAGCTGTTTCTCTTGGCTGCATCTCCCGCCTCCCAGGAAACAAGCTTTTTTGGCTCAGCTCCCGCCTGCGTTTGTAGACACCAAAGTTTTGGCAACCAAGCTCTTCAGACCCACATCCCGCCTCCCAGTACCTGAACAGTCCCAGCTCCGGCTGGAGAACAGAGTCTGTAGGCCCCGCTGTTGCCTCAGAGGGGTGTCTCCAGGCCCAGCTCTCGCCCCACCACGACCTCCCAGGCACAAGGACCTGCCTACCTCCCAGCAGCCCACGTGCGACCCTGCTCCTCCCTCACGGTGGCCTGTTGAGGCAGGGGCTCACGCTGACCTCTCTCAGCGTGGGAGGGGCCGGTGTGAGGCAAGGGCTCACTCTGACCTCTCTCAGCGTGGGAGGGGCCGATGTGAGGCAAGGGCTCACGCTGACCTCTCTCAGCGTGGGAGGGGCCGGTGTGACGCATGGGGCTCACTCTGACTTCTCTCAGCGTGGGAGGGGCCGGTGTGAGGCAAGGGCTCATGCTGACCTCTATCAGCGTGGGAGGGGCCGGTGTGAGGCAAGGGGCTCACGCTGACCTCTCTCAGCGTGGGAGGGGCCGGTGTGAGGCAAGGGCTCAGGCCTACGTCTCTCAGCGTGGGAGGGGCCGGTGTGAGGCAAGGGGCTCACTCTGACCTCTCTCAGCATGGGAGGGGCCGGTGTTAGGCAAGGGCTCACGACCTCTCTCAGCGTGGGAGGGGCCGGTGTGAGGTAAGGGGCTCATGCTGACCTCTCTCAGCGTGGGAGGGGCCGGTGTGAGGCAAGCGCTCACGCTGACCTCTCTCAGCGTGGGAGGGGCCGGTGTGAGGCAAGGGCTCACTCTGACCTCTCTCAGCATGGGAGGGGCCGGTGTGAGGCAAGGGCTCACTCTGACCTCTGGCGGCCGGTGTGAGGCAAGGGGCTCACGCTGACCTCTCTCAGCGTGGGAGGGGCCGGTGTGAGGCATGGGGCTCACGCTGACCTCTCTCAGCGTGGGAGGGGCCGGTGTGAGGCAAGGGGCTCACGCTGACCTCTCTCAGTGTGGGAGGGGCCGGTGTGAGGCAAGGGCTCAGGCTGACGTCTCTCAGCGTGGGAGGGGCCGGTGTGAGGCAAGGGCTCACGCTGACCTCTCTCAGCGTGGGAGGGGCCGGTGTGAGGCAAGGGCTCACGCTGACCTCTCTCAGCGTGGGAGGGGCCGGTGTGAGACATGGGGCTCACTCTGACTTCTCTCAGCGTGGGAGGGGCCGGTGTGAGGCAAGGGCTCACGCTGACCTCTCTCAGCGTGGGAGGGACCGGTGTGAGGCAAGGGCTCAGGCTGACGTCTCTCAGCGTGGGAGGGGCCGGTGTGAGGCAAGGGGCTCACTCTGACCTCTCTCAGCATGGGAGGGGCCGGTGTTAGGCAAGGGCTCACGACCTCTCTCAGCGTGGGAGGGGCCGGTGTGAGGCAAGGGGCTCACGCTGACCTCTCTCAGCGTGGGAGGGGCCGGTGTGAGGCATGGGGCTCACGCTGACCTCTCTCAGCGTGGGAGGGGCCGGTGTGAGGCAAGGGCTCAGGCTGACGTCTCTCAGCGTGGGAGGGGCCGGTGTGAGGCAAGGGGCTCACTCTGACCTCTCTCAGCATGGGAGGGGCCGGTGTTAGGCAAGGGCTCATGACCTCTCTCAGCGTGGGAGGGGCCGGTGTGAGGTAAGGGGCTCACGCTGACCTCTCTCAGCGTGGGAGGGGCCGGTGTGAGGCAAGGGCTCACTCTGACCTCTCTCAGCATGGGAGGGGCCGGTGTGAGGCAAGGGCTCACTCTGACCTCTCTCAGCGTGGGAGGGGCCGGTGTGAGGCAAGGGGCTCACGCTGACCTCTCTCAGCGTGGGAGGGGCCGGTGTGAGGCATGGGGCTCACTCTGACCTCTCTCAGCGTGGGAGGGGCCGGTGTGAGGCAAGGGCTCACGCTGACCTCTCTCAGCGTGGGAGGGGCCGGTGTGAGGCAGGGGCTCATGCCTCTGGGCAGGGTGCCAGAGGCATGGGCATCAACAGGCCACCGTGAGGGAGGAGCTGGGCCGCATGTGGGCTGCTGGGAGGCAGGCAGGGACTTGGCCCTGAGAGGCCGCCGTGGGGTCAAGAGCTGGGCCTGGAGAGGCCCCTGGGAGGCAAGAGCGGGGACCTGCATAGGCTGTTCTCCAACCATTGCTGGGCCCGTACAGGCCACCGGGCGGCAGGAATTAGGCCCGAAGAACTTGGCTGGAGAAAGTTCGGGGCCCACAAAGGCGGTTGGGAGCTGGGCAGGAGTTGAGCCAAAAGAGCTTGCTTACTTGCTGGGAGGCACGGCCGGGAGATGCCAACTTCAGGACAACTTGGGCCTGCAGAGGTTGCCGGGAGGCCCAAGCTTGGCGTGGAGGAGCCCACCGACCGGAGACCATTTGGGGCCTGCAGGTGCCATCGGAGGGCAGGAGCTCATCCTGGAGAGGCCACCGTGAGGCCTGACCTGGGCCTGGGGAGCTTGGCTTGAGGAAGCTGTGGGCTGTGGATATTGGATATATCCAATATCCGATGGAGCTGTGCCTGTGGAGGCTGTTGTGAGGCAGTAGCCTCATCTGCGGAGACTGCCGTGACGTAGGGTATGGGCCTAAATAGGCCATTGTGAGTCATGAGCTTGGTCTGTAGAGGCTGACTGGAGAAAGTTCTGGGCCTGGAGAGGCTGCCGGGAGGTAGGAGCTGGGCCAAAAGATTTAAGCACATTTACATTTATTAGGGACTTTATTTCCATTATTACAATATATAATAATATATTTAATATATTAATATATTTAACATATTAATATATATAATAAATATATATATTTATTATATATCCAATATATAATAAAATAATTATAGAACTCACCATAATGTCGAATCAGTGGGCGTGTTAAGCTTGTTTTCCTGAAACTGGATGGTCCCACCTGAGCGTGATGGGAGAAAGTGACAGATCAATAGGTATTAGATTCTCATAAGGACAGCGCCACCTAGATCCCTCACATGCACGGTTCACAACAGGGTGCGTTCTCCTATGAGAATCTAATGCTGCTGCTCATCTGAGAAGGCGGAGCTCAGGTGGGAATGTGAGCAAAGGGGAGTGGCTGTAAATACAGACGAAGCTTCCCTCCCTCCCTCACTCGACACCACTCACCTCCTGCTGTGTGGCTCCCTACGGCTCCATGGCTCAGGGGTTGGGGACCCCTGCTCAAGTGCATCCAAAGCGACCCTTCCCACACCAGTCTTCACAGTGGTCAAGGGCAGCAACCACTTAGCTCCCAAGGCATGTGCCTCAGCTGGCATTTCATCACAATCAACAGTAAGAGGTAGCTTGAGTCACTGTGAGGTCACCTACTGGAAATCACCAGCATCCCATTTCCCACTGGCAAAGAGCTCAGCACTGCCCCCTGGGAAACCAAACCTATGCCCAAATCCCATCTGTGTGGGTTTACCTCCTGGGACCCTTCCTAGCATATTAGTCAGAGTCCAATCAGGAAGCATAAACCACTCAAAAGTTTAAAGTGGTAAAATTTAATATGGAGAATTATTCATTATAACAGGTGAACAGCATAATGAGAGATTGGCTAGCACAAAGTAAAGAGAACTCTAGAGAATATGGGACTAGCCCAGGCCAGGCATGGTGGCTCATGCCTGAAATTCCAGCCATTTGAGAAGCTAATGCAGGAGGATTGCTTAAGGCCAGGAGCTAGAGACCGGTCTGGACAACACAGTGAGACCCTGTCTCTATCCAAAAGAAGAAAAAAGTTACCTGGGAGTGGTGGTGCACACTTGTAGTCCCAGCTACTCGGAATGCGGAAGTTTGAGCCTGGGAGGTCAAGGCTGCAGTGAGGCATGATTATGCCACTACAGTCCAGCCTGGTGACAGAGCAAGACCCTGTCTCAAAGAACAAAACAACAACAACCATTTACAGACAGAAAAGAAATAGAGCCAATAAGCTGAGGAAAGATGTTGAAATGTGACAAGTAGAGTAACATGAGGTCTTTTGTCTATTTAAAATAATCAAACAAAAAATGACTTACTAAATTATAATACCCTGTGCTGGCAAAGGTGCAGTGAAATGGGCACTTTCTTATACTATGAGGGGTGTTTAAATTGTGTATAAGCCTTCCCGGGTAAAGCCTGTCAATTTTTTAAAATAATGGAGACAGGGTCTCACCATACTGCCATACTGCCTCCTCCAACTCTTGGCCTCAAGCAATCCTCCTCTCTTGGCCTCCCAAAGTGCTAAGATTATAGCTGGGAGGCACCCAAAACCCTGTCGATTTACATCAAGGGTAATGAGAATGTCCATTCACCACGACTCACAGTAATCTTACTTCTGGGGAGACAATTCAATCCAAACAAAAGATCATCTGTACACACACAGTAAAAATCTGGGAGTAACTGAAGACAGAGTTGGTAAGTGAAATAAGAAACAGTTCTAAGAAATTAAACTATGGTATCAGTAGGCACCTGGTAAAAGGTCAGTTGATGTTAGCGGCTACTTTTTTGTTGTTTTGAGACAGGGTCTCACTCTGTCACCCAGGCTGGAGTGCAGAGGCCTGATCATGACTCACTGCAGTCTCAGCCTCCCTGGGCTCAAGTGATCCTCCCACCTCAGCCTCCCAAGTAGCTGGGACTACAGGAACATGCCACCACACTAGGCTAATTCATGTGTTTTTCTGTAGGGATGGTGACTCCCCCTGCGTTTCCAAGGCCTATCGCAAACTCTTGGCCTCAAGCCATCCTCCTGCCTCAGCCTCCCAAAGTGTTGCGATTACCAGTGTGAGCCACCACACCTGGCCAGCTGCTACTTTTAGCAATATTATTATTATTCCACTCAATTAAAAATTATTATTTTCAAGGCTATGCAACAGTATGTATCCTACAGCGTAATTGTAAAAACATATACAGTCGTCGTCCCTCAGTATACAGAATCAGTTCCAGCCCCCCATCTCTGCATATACCAAAATCCATGCTTACTCACGGTTCGCTGTCACCCCTCTGGAATCCACGTATACGAAAATTCCAAATATTAGTTGGGCATAGTGGCAAGCACCTGTAGTCTCAGCCACGTGGGAGGTTGAGGTGGGAGGATCGCTTCAGCCTGGAAGGTTGAGGCTGCGGTCAGCTGCGATAGCGCTACTACACTCCAGCCTTGGACAACAGAGGGAGACCCTGTCTCAGAAAAAAAATAAATAAATAAAACAGGTTAGAAACTGTAATGAGGTCTGCTGGGCAAAATTCCATATAAGCAAAGTATAAATTAATAAAGCAAATCGTGATAAATTAGTACGATTGACTTTCTGGAGTTTCTGACAATAAAAGTAAGGAAAATGCAGAACACAAAGACAGAGAGTAAAAAGAGAAATTAGGAAAGCATTCTACATGTTGAATAGGAAGACACTGGCCATGTTCGTGCAGCGGCAGTATGTCGTGACATGACATACCTTGGAGAGAAGTTAACAGATGAGGAAGTTGATAAAAATCATCAGAGAAGCAAAATACTGGTAGCGACACTCAAGTAAACTACGAAATTTCCATAACTTATGTCAGCAAAGTGGGAATACTGTACAGTGTGTGTTGAAGTTCCTATACAACATTGTTTACCTGCCTTTTGTTTGTAAGGAATGTATATACTAAAAGTTCTTCTTGCTGTCAAAAGAATATGTGTGAATAAGTCATTTTAACTTATGCTTCTGTTTTTCTTTTATCTTCCTGCCATCATCCCACAGCCTTACTTTAGAAATTTCTTTTTTAGAAAATTGAACAAGTGCTCCTTGTGGTGGCAAATACCTCGAGGATGGGAGGCAGGGGTGGAAGGGTCACTTGAGGCCATTAGTTTGAAACCAGCCTGGCCAACAAAGTGAGACCCCATGTCTACAAAACAATTTAAAAATTACCCAAGTATCATCATGTATACCTACAGTCCCAGCTACCTCAACTTACGGAGAAAGTTCAGGGCCTGGAGAGAAGGCTGGGAGGCAGGAGCTGGGTCTAAAGAGGCCATTGTAACGATGGAGCTGTGCCTGTGGAGGCTGTTGTGAGGCAGTAGCCTCATCTGCGGAGACTGCCGTGATGTAGGGTATGGGCCTAAATAGGCCATGGTGAGTCATGAGCTTGGTCTGTAGAGACTGACTGGAGAAAGTTCTGGGCCTGGAGAGGCTGCCGGGAGGTAGGAGCTGGGCCAAAAGATGTAAGCACATTTACATTTATTAGGCACTTTATTTCCATTATTACACTGTAATATATAATAAAATAATTATAGAACTCACCATAATGTCAAATCAGTGGGCGTGTTAAGCTTGTTTTCCTGAAACTGGATGGTCCCACCTGAGCGTGATGGGAGAAAGTGACAGATCAATAGGTATTAGATTCTCATAAGGACAGCGCAACCTAGATCCCTCACATGCACGGTTCACAGCAGGGTGCGTTCTCCTATGAGAATCTAATGCTGCTGCTCATCTGAGAAGGCGGAGCTCAGGTGGGAATGTGAGCAAAGGGGAGTGGCTGTAAATACAGACGAAGCTTCCCTCCCTCCCTCACTCGACACCACTCACCTCCTGCTGTGTGGCTCCTTACGACTCCATGGCTCAGGGGTTGGGGACCCCTGCTCAAGTGCATCCAAAGCGACCCTTCCCAAACCAGTCTTCACAGTGGTCAAGGGCAGAAACCACTTAGCTCCCAAGGCATGTGCCTCAGCTGGCATTTTGTCACAATCAACAGTAAGTGGTAGCTTGAGTCACTGTGAGGTCACCTACTGGAAATCACCAGCATCCCATTTCCCACTGGCAAAGAGCTCAGCACTGCCCCCTGGGAAACCAAACCTATGCCCAAATCCCATCTGTGTGGGTTTACCTCCTGGGACCCTTCCTAACATATTAGTCAGAGTCCAATCAGGAAGCATAAACCACTCAAAAGTTTAAAGTGGTAAAATTTAATATGGAGAATTATTCATTATAACAGGTGAACAGCACAATGAGAGATTGGCTAGCACAAAGTAAAGAGAACTCTAGAGAATATGGGACTAGCCCAGGCCAGGCATGGTGGCTCATGCCTGAAATTCCAGCCATTTGAGAAGCTAATGCAGGAAGATTGCTTAAGGCCAGGAGCTAGAGACCGGTCTGGACAACACAGTGAGACCCTGTCTCTATCCAAAAAAAAAAGAAAAAAGTTAGCTGGGAGTGGTGGTGCACACTTGTAGTCCCAGCTACTCGGAATGCTGAAGTTTGAGCCTGGGAGGTCAAGGCTGCAGCGAGGCATGATTATGCCGCTACAGTCCAGCCTGGTGACAGAGCAAGACCCTGTCTCAAAGAACAAAACAACAACAACAACAACCATTTACAGACAGAAAAGAGATAGAGCTAATAAGCTAAGGAAAGATGTTGAAATGTGACAAGTAAAGTAACATGAGGTCTTTTATCTATTTAAAATAATCAAACAAAAAATGACTTACTAAATTATAATACCCTGTGCTGGCAAAGGTGCAGTGAAATGGGCACTTTCTTATACTATGAGGGGTGTTTAAATTGTGTATAAGCCTTCCCGGGTAAAGCCTGTCAATTTTTTAAAATAGTGGAGACAGGGTCTCACCATACTGCCATACTGCCTCCTCCAACTCTTGGCCTCAAGCAATCCTCCTCTCTTGGCCTCCCAAAGTGCTAAGATTATAGCTGGGAGGCACTCAAAACCCTGTCAACTTACATCAAGGGTAATGAGAATGTCCATTCACCATGACTCACAGTAATCTTACTTCTGGGGAGACAATTCAATCTAAACAAAAGGTCATCTGGACACACACAGTAAAAATCTGGGAGTAACTGAAGACAGAGTTGGTAAGTGAAATAAGAAACAGTTCTAAGAAATTAAACTATGGTATCAATAGGCACCTGGTATAAAAGTTCAGTTGATGTTAGCGGCTACTTTTTTGTTGTTTTGAGACAGGGTCTCACTCTGTCACCCAGGCTGGAGTGCAGAGGCCTGATCATGACTCACTGCAGTCTCAGCCTCCCTGGGCTCAAGTGATCCTCCCACCTCAGCCTCCCAAGTAGCTGGGACTACAGGAACATGCCACCACACTAGGCTAATTCATGTGTTTTTCTGTAGGGATGGTGACTCCCCCTGCGTTTCCAAGGCCTATCGCAAACTCTTGGCCTCAAGCCATCCTCCTGCCTCAGCCTCCCAAAGTGTTGCGATTACCAGTGTGAGCCACCACACCTGGCCAGCTGCTACTTTTAGCAATATTATTATTATTATTCCACTCAATTAAAAATTATTATTTTCAAGGCTATGCAACAGAATGTATCCTACAGCGTAATTGTAAAAACATATACAGTCGTCGTCCCTCAGTATACAGAATGAGTTCCAGCCCCCCATCTCTGCATATACCAAAATCCATGCTTACTCACGGTTCGCTGTCACCCCTCTGGAATCCACGTATACGAAAATTCCAAATATTAGTTGGGCATAGTGGCAAGCACCTGTAGTCTCAGCCACGTGGGAGGTTGAGGTAGGAGGATCGCTTCAGCCTGGAAGGTTGAGGCTGCAGTCAGCTGCGATAGCACTACTACACTCCAGCCTTGGACAACAGAGGGAGACCCTGTCTCAAAAAAAAAACAAAATAAAACAGGTTAGAAATTGTAATCTAACCCTAACCCTAACCATATTACTCATGTAATTTTGGGTGTCATGTGTGCATTAGGAATGCTACATTTGTGTTCCGACGCTGCAGTTGGAACCAGCAATGCAGCCCCCCGCCTCGGGAGAATCTCGGTGCGCAGGATTGAGAGAGGCTTTTGATTTCCCGTTTTCCACACTGAACCGTTCTAACTGGTCTCTGACCTTGATTATTCAGGGCTGCGACCGTGAAAGATTTTATTCACCGTCCATGCGGCCCCAAGTTGTCCCAAAGCCAGGCAGTGCCACCAACATCTCTGCTGAGAATGCTGCTCCGCCTTTACGGTGCCCCCCAGGTCTCTGCTGAGCAGAACACAGCTCCACCCTCGCAGTGCCCTCCGCCCACCCGCGTCTGACCTGAGAAGAACTCTGCTCCGCCTTCGCAGTACTCCCGAAGTCTGTGCAGAGGAGAACGCAGCTCCGCCCTGGCGATGCTCTCCGGGTCTGTGCTGAGGAGAACGCAAATGCGCCCTCGCAAAGAGGCGTGGCGCGCCGGCGCAGGCGCAGAGAGGGGCGGCGCGGCGGGCCGGCGCAGGCGCAGAGAGGGGCGGCGCGGCGGGCCCGCGCAGGGGCAGAGAGGGGCGGCGCGGCGCGCCCGCGCAGGCGCAGAGAGGGGCGGCGCGGCGGGCCGGCGCAGGCGCAGAGAGGGGCGGCGCGGCGGGCCGGCGCAGTCGCAGAGAGGGGGCGGGGCGGCGGGCCGGCGCAGGCGCAGAGAGGGGCGGCGCGGCGGGCCGGCGCAGGCGCAGAGAGGGGCGGGGCGGCGCGGCGGGCCCGCGCAGGCGCAGAGAGGGGCGGGGCGGCGCGGCGGGCCCGCGCAGGCGCAGAGAGGGGCGGCGCGGCGCTGTTGGGGAAACGCGGCGCAGGGCATAGAGGCACGCCGGCGCGTCCCCGGAGGGGAGAGGTCGCTGGGCGAGCGGGAGTGAGGCGCGGCGCAGGCGCAGGCGCAGAGACGCACGTCGCTGAGCTGACGGTGGCGGGGCGTGTTGCAGGCGCACAGTCGCACGCCGCCGGGCGGGGAGCGCGGGGGTGGCGCGGTGCAGGCGCAGAGACACGTCCCCGGCGGCGCGTCGCAGAGACGGGTGGAACCTGAGTAATCTGAACAGCCCGGTTCGGGCCCCCTCCTGCTTGCACCCGGGCAGTACAGGACCCGCTTGCCCACGGTGCTGTGCCATTGCGCCCCCTGCTGGCGACTAGGGCAACTGCAGGGCCCTCTTGCTTGCAGTATAGTGGCGGCACGCCGCCTGCTGGCAGCTAGGGACATTGCAGGGCCCTCTTGCTCACATTGTAGTGGCAGCACACCCGCCTGCTGGCAGCTGGGGACACTGCCGGGCCCTCTTGCTCCAAGTGTAGTGGCGGCTGGCTCCCCTGCTGGCAGCTGGGGACACTGCCGGGCCCTCTTCCTTGCAGTGTAGTCAGGGGACGCCCTCTTCTGACCGCTGGGGGCACTACAGGATCCTCTTGCTCACAGTGTAGTGGCAGCACGCCCCCTGCTGGCAACCAGGGCACTGCACGGTCCTCTTGCTCATGGTGTGGTGCCCCTACGCCACCTCCTGGCAGCTAAGGACACTGCAGGGCCCTCTTGCTCACAGTGTAGTCGTCGTTCGCCCCCTGCTGGCAGCCAGTGACACTGCCAGGCCCTCTTGCTGGCACTGTCGTGGCTGCAAGCCACCTGCAGGCAGATGGGGACTAGGCAGGGCCCTCTTGCTCCCGGTGTGATGGCTGGCGTCCCCTACTGGCCGCCTCCTGCACCACTTAAAGTCAGAGCGCCAGTTATTAATCCCCATCAGTTCTGTAAATTAAAACTGAAAAGGAGCTATTACTGGGAAGAGCTGATGTCCCAGTTAACTTGGAAGAAAGATTTTCACCAAGAGGCAGTGCAAAGATGGAAGACAACTTCATTCAAAAGAAATACAGTGTAAAGAGCTTATTGTAGAAAAATAGGGAGGAGTGGGCTGATAGTGCATGAAAACACCCTAAGAGTCCTGTGCGGGGAATTTTATTTTGGACTTCACATTCCTGCCTCTGTCTCAAGTCTCTGCCTGTTTTCTTTGGTTCTCCTGCTACTGCCTTAGGTCCCCAACTTGCCCCACTTAGGCTTGTGGGACCTCCTTACTGTTGATTGAGGTACATGTGTGGTGATCAATCCGAATCCACACTGGCACCAGCCTCCTTCCCGCCATCCCAGGCAGGCTGACAGCAGTCACGTTTGTATCTACTGCACCTTCCTCTTTTGAATGTCTTTCTCTGCCCTAATCTGTACTTATGGTGCCAGGTTTCTCTTAAGAATGTCCCCTTTGTCCTTCTTATCTGCATGTAGCTAGCAATATTCTGACATTTTTATTGCAGAGTGAATGATGATTGGGGCATCTTAAGAGAAGTTCTAGGGTGTTTCTGCGTAGGTACCTCTTCTCCCTCCTAACCACAATTGACAAGTGCCCATCCACTCTAGCACTAGAGATGCTACTAATATGTGCATTTTTGGGGGTCCCTCCAGGTGAGGCTTCACAGACTTCCCCTTTTCCAGGAGCTCCCCCTCCTGTTCATGTCTAGCTATCTCCTCTAACAGAGCCCACTATCCTGTGTCTTTCCCAAAAATAGTCAGGGAATGATTAATTGGAAACCATAAGAAATGATATGCATGTAGATGAAAACTTTACAACTTACACAAATAATCACTCAAAATCATCCTTACACTAAAAATGCAAAACTATACAATTTCTAGAAGAAACTACAGAAGAAAAGCTATGTGCCTTTGCGTCTGGTAATGAATTTTAACAAATGACACACAAGGTTGATATACACAGAAGAAATGACAATGTGGATTTCTTAATATTTACAGTTTATACTCTGGAAGAGACCTTGTTAAGAGAACCAAAAGACAAGCCACATATGGAAGAAAATATTTGCAAAATACAGATCTGAGAATTTGTATTCAAAATATATTAAAAATTGTTAAAACTAAACAATAAGTTAAACAGCTCAATTAAAAATGCACACAGATCTGAACAGACACCTCAACAAAGAAGATCTACAGATGGCAAGTACACTTACAAAAAGATGCTCAACATACTAGAGACCTGAAAACCATAAAAAGCACAGCTGGTCTATATATAAGACCAAATATAAGACCAAAATATGCCACCCCAAAATATAATGGTAGGAAACCAGAATATGCAACCCCAAAATATGTCCCTTTGGCTTAAGAATTATTCCAAGCTAATTATTTTGAAAAAAAAAAAGCTAACAAAGGAAGTTGTGAAAACACAGTAGAAATTACTTGTGTAAAGAAAATTTACATCTATAAAGGAAATAACCATTTAATAACCTTTGTAATAACCTTTGTAATAAACCATTGTAATAACCTTACAATCCAAAAATAACATTCCTAAGTATTTTGACAACTACTTTGATGTTATTTCCAATCAAAAGCTACCATGAAACCCCGTCTCTACCAAAAATACAAAAATTAGATGGGCATGACGGCATCTGCCTGTAGTCCCAGGTAATCAGGAGGCTGAGGAGGGAGGATCGTTTGCACCCAGGAGGTAGAGGTTGCCATGAATACTTATGCTGAAGTGGCATATTTTGGGCTGACATAGTCTGATCCCCTTTGGCTACTATAAACATTTGTCTGCAGGTTTTTGAGCTACCTCTCTTGACACCAAGAAGAGAACGATAACTAAATCACTAAAGAGTCTTATCAATGTAGAATGCATGGACTTAAGTCTGTATAACTAACCTTACCCTTGTCTAATGTGCTTTTGCTAGTTAACTCCCCACTAATGCACCTCAAATCTTCTTTCTTTAAGTTGAAGACAGTATTTATGCTTGAACTGAAAGCCACCTGTTGGAGATTTACTCATTTTTCCCTGAGTATCTCCCATGTAACCATAAGGTATACATGTTTTTAAACTTTTCTGTTTTGCTCATTTTAATCTGTCAGTTTTTACAGAGCATCCCATCTAAGAATTCCGAAAACAAAAAATTATTTTTCCTCCCCTATTACAAATTGGGCATTTTTTCCAAAGCTAAACAAGTCTCACCTTACAATCCAAAAATAACATTCCTAAGTATTTTGACAACTACTTTGATGTTATTTCCAATCAAAAGCTACCATGAAACCCCGTCTCTACCAAAAATACAAAAATTAGATGGGCATGACGGCATCTGCCTGTAGTCCCAGGTAATCAGGAGGCTGAGGAGGGAGGATCGTTTGCACCCAGGAGGTAGAGGTTGCCATGAGCTGAGATTGCACCTTTGCACTGCAGCCTGGATGACAGAGCCAGACCCTGTCTCAAAAAAAATTTTAAAGGAAAACTATAGCCATTATAGCTTATCAGATTCTAGTCTTGTTTCTTGTTTCTGGGCTATTTTTACCCCTTTGTAAACTGGATCCTGCCATCTGATGAATTTTGTCCCACAATGATACTTGGGGAACAAGAAGCCAAGTATTGTCTCTCCTACTAATGTATCCATTGTCAGTTAATTTGAAGGTCTCCAACCCTGGAACAAAGTTAGAAGAGGAAGGTTCTGCTCCCCAAAATGCATAACCAAATTGTGGTACATTCATGTAATGGAATACTATTTAGCCATAGAAAGGAACAAGCTATCAACTGACACAAAGACATGAGTGAATCTTGCATGCACATTGCTAAATGGAAGAAGACAGTCTGAGGAGGATACACACAATGTGATCTCATTTAATGAGACACTGGAGAAGGCAAACTATACAGATGGGAAGCCATTGGCTCCATGGGGTGGGGGTTTGAAGCATTCCATATGATACTTTAATAGTGGGATATCTGCCACAATGCATTTGTCGAAATATGCAGAATTTTACAGCCAAATGGTTAAAGCAAACTCTATTCAAATTAAATACAATTACTCAGGATGTGGAGTATCCCAGGACAGAATACATCATGTGAAAAAGAATTTATGCTACAAATTACTATGGTTTGGATGTGGTTTGTCCCCACAAAAACTCATGTTGAAATTTGACTCCCACTGTGTCAGTGTGGGGTGGTGGGGCCTAGTGGATGGTGTTTGGGTCGTGGGGATGGATCCCTCATGAATACATTAATGTCCTCCATGGGGGTGAGTGAGTTCTGTTCTCACAGGAATAGATAATTTCTGCAGGAGTAGGTAATTAAAAAGAGTCTGGCTTCCTTGGCTTCCCTCTTGCTTTCACTTCTGCTATGTGATCTCTGGGGCACCCCTTGCTCCCCTTCCACTTTCCACCATGAGGTGAAAAAGACTGAGGCCCTGCCAGATGCAACTGCCCAATCTCAGACATTCCAGCCACCAGTATTGTGAACCAAATGAACCTTTTTTACTTATAAATTACGCAGCCTCAGGTATTCTGTTACAGAACCACGAAATGGACTAAGACACAAATGTAGGTAAAAACTCACTGAAGGTGTAGGGAAAATGGTGTTGACCTAAGTCACTTTGAAAAGGAACAGAATCTGTAGGCTGAAGGCACATGAACTATACTTCATCATTGGATTCCACTTTATAAAGTTCTTTCCAACAAAAGCAATTGTGAACAATTGTAAAACCACAGTGTCTGTATCTGGAATAAAACAATGACTTACATAAGTCACAGATGGTGGGAACCAGGTTTCTCACTGTTGAAGTGGGAGATTACAAATTAGCAAGGCAAGAAGGCTAGAATGATTCATGTGATAGTAGATCAGAGGTGGAGACATCAACGTAAACTTATGTTTAGTTTAATAAAGATACACACAGTTCTACATAGAAAACTTTATAATTAGGTGTGTATAGGTAGGTTAGACACACACATATACTTCCTAGCATTGCCAATGAGGGACAAGATACAATGTGCTCATTCAGCAGCCAGATGTAAGTTTTCCTACCATTCTGAAAGGAATCAGGCTCTTTGAAGAAATGTCTGATACTAGAACTGGGACAGTAAATATAGGAGCCAGGATAATCTGGAAGTATCAGAAAGTAAGTAAGTACTAAAAAATTTAAAATATATCAAAGAAAAATAAGAGCCAATAAAAACAGCTACTGATGGCCAACACAGGAATGAATTGCGCAACATAATACTGTAGTGTTGAATAATAACTAAAGCTTAAAGTCATTATCTAGGTGTCTGTATTTGTATCCCTAGGTGAATAAGCAAATGGAGTTGCATAGAAATCTCCTTTGCAAAAGAATTCCAAATAATTGATGTAGACACTCAGCCACCAAGAAGGTGGAGCCAACTCCTCACTCCATAACTGTGGGCTCTGCATAGTGACTTGCTCCAAAAGAACACATGGACTCTAAACCCAAACCCGAACCCGAACCCCTAACCCCTAACCCTAACCCTACCCTAACCCAACCCTAACCCAACCCTAACCGTAACCCTAACCCTAGCCCGAGCCCTAGCCCTAATCCCTAAGCCCTAAGCCGTAAGCCTAACCCCAACCCCAACCCCAACCCCAACCCCAACCCTAACCCTAACCCTTCCTCAGCCTCTCAACCTGCTTGGGTTACAGGTATGAGCCCCGGTGCCTGGCCAAACATTCCATTTTATATGCATATGCTAGGAATGAATAATCTCTAAACCAAATTATGAAAATTCTACCTTAAAAAATACCAATAGCAATATTATACTTAGGAATAAATGGAATGAAATGACAAGACTTAGATGAGGGAAATTATAAGACATTACTTAAGGAAATTAAATTCCCAATAAATGTAAAAACTTATCTTATTTGTGGATTTGTAGACCACATTGTTAAGTTTCCCAAAGTACACGAAGCAATCCGTGGATTCAATGTTATTCCTACAAAAATCCCAAAGGCCTTGGGACAGAAGTGGATAAGCTGATCCTGATCACATCCCAATTTCAAATTTTATTACAAAGGAACAGTAATAAAAACAGTGGGATCCTCGCACAGGAATAAACAGAAATATCAACTGAATTGAATTGGGAGTCCAGACAGAAAACAATACCTCTATGCTCAACTGATTTTAGACAAGGTCCATTACCAGTAAATTGGGGAAAGAATCCTGTCCTCAACAAGTGATGTAAGGCAACTTGCTATCCACATAAAGGGAAATGAAATTGTATCCTTACCTCATACCACATAAAAAATTAAACTACAATGGCTCAAAGACCAAAATAGGTGAAAACTAAAAACTCTGGAAGAAAACATACAGTTAAGCATTCATGACCTTACATGTAGCAATAGTTTCTTACATCTGACACCAAAAGCACAGACCACAAAAGGAAAAATAAATCAATTTATTTCCTCAAAATTTACAACTTTTACGTCTCAGAAGACATGAAGAAAAAAGTTGAAAGACAAAATGTTATAATAGGAAAAACAACTGTCTTATAGTATACTCTCAACACTCAACACAGAACACTTCTGTTACCAGATACATCGGTTTTTTCCCCACACAGACCAAATCTTGGGTACCAGCTGGGTGTCCTACAGTGCAACCCAATTGTGACAGTAAATGGAGAAAGCATCAGACCCCACAGGCTAAGGACTCAGTCCTAGGAATACACGTCATGCCCCTTGTTGCTTGCAAATTTAAATGACAAACACAAGGATGGTAAAAAGAAAGTGACTTTATGCCAGAGCTTAGCTGAAGGGAACATACAGGCTCTTGCCTTAAGGGAAGCGCTTCCA
This sequence comes from Pan paniscus, assembly GCF_029289425.2. Lineage (NCBI taxonomy): Eukaryota > Metazoa > Chordata > Mammalia > Primates > Hominidae > Pan > Pan paniscus. The sequence continues at coordinate 30,066 of NC_073260.2, forward strand.
CTTTCTGGGCAGAAAGCAGGGCTTTCGGACTTGCCAGAATGGCATGCAGGGGATGAGGTGAGGAGGTGCAGGGTCTATGGGACATGCTCTGATGTTTTCTCCATTAGGTGATCTTGCTAGCACCACCATGGGCAGAGCCAGGTTGTAAATTGACTGTTGTCTGCTGCCAATCTCCTGGTGGGGGAGAGATATGGAAGTGCCAGTTTGTTTCAAGGTTTGGTCCCTGGAACTTTTAAGTTATCACACAGTTGGAAAAGTTTGCAGTATAGGAAGTGTCTGGTGGAGAGACAGTAAAGCTTATAATTGCATTCCTAAAGAGCTAAGTGCAGGAACAGCAAAATGGTAAAACTAATTCATTTCTTCTGTAAGAAAATATGGGTACTCCGTTACAAGACTGTAACCACTTAAGGTGCCAACCACAAACAGTAGGTTCCCAGGTTACCTTCTGTCTGACTTTGCTACAGATTGGAGGCTCCCACAACACCCTTATTGGGTTCAGCAATTTGCTACATCACATTGCACAACCCATGAACGCAGTGTACTTACTATTCCTGACTTATTACCAAGGATCTTTTAAACGCTACAAATGAAAAGCCAGAAAAAGAGATGCACAAGGTGAGGTATGTGGAAGGAATGCAGGCCTCCCATGCCCTCACCAGACATGATCCTCCCAGTATCTCCTGTGTTGGGAGAGCAACACAGATGCTCTCCCAACCCTGTCCTTTATTACACAGGCAAATTGGTTACGCCTGTGGCCATAGGTGATCAACTCAACCATCAGCACCTCTCCCCTTCACAGAGACGGGACGGGGGAAGAAATTTCAAATCCTCTAATGACAAGGTTGCTTCCCTTGGCAGCCAGCCCCACTGAGGCTATCCAGGTGCCCCCAGCCATCAATCATTTCATTAGCATACGAAAGACACATTACTTCGTACATTCCCGAGGCTTAGCGCTCTGTTTCAGGACACTGCAGCAGAGACCACACATTAACTCTTATTACGTTCCAACAACCTATAAAATGGAAGAAAATGTCGGCACATTAGATACTTCATCAGTGTCTGTTATCCAGAATGTATAAAGAACTTTTACAACTCCACAGCAAAGACAACCCAATCTAAAAATTGACAAAAGACTTTAATACACACTTCACCAACAAGCACATGAAAAGATGCTTAACATCATTACCATAATTAAAACCATGAAGAGATAACCCTTAACTCACACAAGAATAGTTATACTAAAAAATAACAAGTGTTGACAAAGATGTGCAGAAACTTGAACTCTTAAACACTGCTTGTGACAATATGTGACAATAAGTGACAAAATGGTGCAGCCTACGTGTAAAATAATTTGATGTTTCTTCATAAAGTTACAAATAGATTTACCATATGACTCAATGATTCCATTCCTAGGTATATACCCCAAAGACCTGAAAACAGCTGTTCAAACAAAAACCTGTGTGCTCTTTAAATGTGTCAAGGTCATAAATATGAAGGAAAGTCTGGGAAACAGTTCCAGGAAAAGAAAACTGGATCCGAATGAAAAAAAAAAAAACACATTATACTCCCAAGTGTGGCACGAGGTAAAAGTGAAGTGAGTTTGTGGACCGAATTATCATGTAGGAACAACGCTGATTTCCTGATCTAGGGGTTATGTGGTAGTTACCTGGGAGAGTGTCCATGCTTTCAGTGCAATATACCAGAGTATTTTGTGCGACACTGCAAATCTGGTACGGCAATAACTGTTGGGGAATCTAAGGGAAGAAAAAGTTGTATTTTGTACTACTACGGGAAGTTGCTTAGAAATATGACATTATTGGAAAGTAAGTTACTTTTTAAAACAACCATGTCAATACCATGCCAGCAAAGCAGACACATCATCAAAATCCATTACAGAGGCTATAGTTCAGCCAAAGCTGTAAAACCCTTAAAAAAGCCTCAATGTCAACAGGGTCCACTTACTAGATATTATTCTATATATTAGTATTAGAGGCAATTGTGTCAATATATTAGTGTTAGGGCATGGTATGGACATTTAGATTAGTGTTAGGGAATGGTGTGGATATTGTATTGGTGTTGGGAAATGGTGCAGATATTACATTACTGTTAGGGCATGGTGTGGATATTATTACATTAGTATTAGAAGAGATGGTGTGGATTAGATGAGTATTAGGGCATGGTGTGGATATTATTACATTAGTATTAGAAGGGATGGTGTGGATTAGATGAGTGGTAGGGCATGGTGTGGATATTATTACATTAGTATTGGAAGCGATGGTGTGGACTAGATCAGTGATAGGGCATGATGTGGATATTACTAAATTAGTACTGGAAGTGATGGTGTGGATTAGATCACCGATAGGGCATGGTGTGGATACTATTACATTAGTATTAGAAACGATCGTGTGCATTAGATCAGTGATAGGTCATGGTGTGGATATTATTACATTAGTATTAGAATGGATGGTGTGGATTAGATGAGTGGTAGGGCAAGGTGTGGATATTACTACATTAGTATTAGAAGCCATGGTGTGGATTAGATCAGTGTTAGGGCATGCTGTGGATATTATTACATTAGTATTAGAAGCGATGGTGTGCATTAGATCAGTGATAGGGCATGGTGTGGACATTATTACATAAGTATTAGAAGGGATGGTGTGGATTAGATGAGTGGTAGGGCATGGTGTGGATATTATTACATTACTATTGGAAGCGATGGTGTGCATTAGATCAGTGATAGGGCATGATGTGGATATTATTACATTAGTATTAGAAGCGATGGTGTGATTAGATCAGTGATAGGGCAGGTGTGGTTATTATTACATTAGTATTAGAAGGGATGGTGTGGATTAGATGAGTGGTAGGGCATGGTGTGGATATTATTACATTGCTATTGGAAGTGATGGTGTGGAATAGATCAGTGATAGGGCATGGTGTGGATATTATTACATTAGCATTGGAAGCGATGGTGTGGACTAGATCAGTGATAGGGCATGATGTAGATATTACTACATTAGTATTGGAAGCGATGGTGTGGATTAGATCAGTGATAGGGCATGGTGTGGATATTATTACATTAGTATTGGAAGCGATGGTGTGGATTAGATCAGTGACAGGGCATGGAGTGCATATTATTACATTAGTATCAGAAGGGATGGTGTGGATTTGATGAGTGGTAGGGCATGGTGTGGATATTATTACATTAGTATTGGAAGTGATGGTATGGATTAGATCAGTGATAGGGCATGGTGTGGATATTATTACATTAGTATTGGAAGCGATGGTGTGGACTAGATCAGTGATAGGCCATGATGTGGATATTACTACATTGGTATTGGAAGCAATGGCGTGGATTAGATCAGTGATAGGACATGGTGTGGATATTATTACATTAGTATTGGAAGCGATGGTGTGGATTAAATCAGTGATAGGGCATGGTGTGGATATTATTCCATTAGTATTAGAAGTGATGGTGTGGACTAGATCAGTGATAGGGCATGGTGTGGATATTATTACATTAGTATTAGAAGCGATGGTGTGGACTAGATCAGTGATAGGGAATGATGTGGATATTATTACATTAGTATTGGAAGCGATGGTGTGGACTAGATCAGTGATAGGGCATGGTGTGGATATTATTACATTAGTATTGGCAGCGATGGTGTGGACTAGATCAGTGATAGGGCATGGTGTGCATATTATTACATTAGTATTACAAGCGATGGTGTGGATTAGATGAGTGTTAGGGCATGCTGTGGATATTATTACATTAGTATTAGAAGTGATGGGGTGGACAAGATAAGTGATAGGTCATGGTGTGGATATCATTACATTAGCTTTGGAAGCGATGGTGTGGACTAGATAAGTGATAGGGCATGATGTGTATATTATTACATTAGTATTGGAAGCGATGGTGTGGATTAGATGAGTGTTAGGGCATGATATGGATACTATAACATTAGTATTGCAAGCGATGGTGTGGATTAGATCAGTGATAGGGCATGGTGTGGATATTATTACATTAGTATTAGAAGCGATGGTGGGGACTAGATCAGTAATAGGGCATGGTGTGGATATTATTAGTATTGGAAGTGATGGTGTGGACTAGATCAGTGATAGGGCATGGTGTGTATATTATTACATTAGTATTGGAAGCGATGGTGTGGATTAGATGAGTGTTAGGGCATGGTGTGGATATTATTACATTAGTATTGGAAGCGATGGTGTTGATTAGATCAGTGATAGCGCAAGGTGTGGATATTATTACAAAAGTATTGGAAGTGATGGTGTGGATTAGATCAGTGATAGGGCATGGTGTGGATATTATTACATAAGTATTAGAAGCAATGGTGTGCAATAGATCAGTGATAGGTCATGGTGTGGATATTATTACATTAATATTAGAAGAGATGGTGTGCATTAGATCAGTGGTAGGGCATGGTGTGGACATTATTACATTAGTATGAGAAGGGATGGTGTGGATTAGATGAGTGGTAGGGCATGGTGTGGATATTATTACATTAGTATTGGAAGTGATGGTGTGGATTAGATCAGTGATAGGGCATGGTGTGGATATTATTACATTAGTATTGGAAGCGATGGTGTGGACTACATCAGTGATAGAGCATGATGTGGATATTACTACATTGGTATTGGAAGTGGTAGTGTGGATTAGGTCAGTGATAGGGCATGGTGTGGATATTATTACATTAGTATTGGAAGCGATGGTGTGGATTAGATCAGTGATAGGGCATGGTGTGGATATTATTACATTAGTATTAGAAGGGATGGTGTGTATTAGATGAGTGTTAGGGCATGGTGTGGATATTATTACATTAGTAGTGGAAACGATGGTGTGGATTACATCACTGATAGGGCATGGTGTGCATATTATTACATTAGTATTAGAAGAGATGGTGTGGAATAGATCAGTGATAGGGCACGATGTGGATATTATTACATTAGTATTGGAAACGATGGTGTGGACTAGATCACTGATAGGGCATGGTGTGGATATTATTACATTAGTATTGGAAGCGATGGTGTGGACTAGATCAGTGATAGGGCACGGTGTAAATATTATTACATTAGTATTAGAAGCGATGGTGTGGACTAGATCAGTGATAGGGCATGCTGTGGATATTATTACATTAGTATTACAAGCGATGGTGTGGACTAGATCAGTGATAGGGCATGCTGTGGATATTATTACACTAGTATTGGAAGCGATGGTGTGGAATAGATCAGTGATAGGACATGATGTGGATATTATTACATTAGTATTGGAAGCGATGGTGTGGATTAGATGAGTGTTATGGCATGGTGTGGATATTATTACATTAGTATTGGAAGCGATGGTGTTGATTAGATCAGTGATAGGGCATGGTGTGGATATTATTACATTAGTATTGGAAGCGATGGTGTGGATTAGATCAGAGTTAGGGCATGGTGTGGATATTATTACGTTAGTATTAGAAGTGATGGTGTGGATTAGATGAGTGTTAGGGCATGCTGTGGATATTATTACATTAGTATTAGAAACAATGGTGTGGACTAGATCAGTGATAAGGCATGGTGTGGATATTATTACATTAGTATTGGAAGCGATGGTGTCGACTAGATCAGTGACAGGGCATGGTGTGGGTATTACTACATTAGTATTGGAAGCAATGGTGTGGATTAGATCAGTGTTAGGGCATGGTGTGGATATTATTACGTTAGTATTAGAAGCGATGGTGTGGATTAGATGAGTGTAATGGCATGCTGTGGATATTATTACATTGGTATTAAAAACAATGGTATGGACTAGATCAGTGATAGGGCATGGTGTGGATATTATTACTTTAGTATTAGAAGCAATGGTGTGGACTAGATCAGTGATAGGGCATGATGTGGATATTACTACATTTGTATTGGAAGCGATGGTGTGGACTAGATCAGTGATAGGGCATGGCGTGGATATTATTACATTAGTATTGGAAGCGATGGTGTGGATTAGATGAGTGTTAGGGCATGGTGTGGATATTATTACATCAGTATTGGAAGCGATGGTGTTGATTAGATCAGTGATAGCGCAAGGTGTGGATATTATTACATTAGTATTGGAAGTGATGGTGTGGATTAGATCAGTGATAGGTCATGGTGTGGATATTATTACATTAGTATTAGAAGCGATGGTGTGCATTAGATCAGTGACAGGTCATGATGTGGATATTATTACATCAGTATTAGAAGGGATGGTGTGGATTAGATGAGTGGTAGGGCATGGTGTGGATATCACTACATTAGTATTAGAGGTGATGGTGTGGATTAGATCAGTGTTAGGGCATGGTATGGATATTATTACATTAGTATTAGAAGCGATGGTGTGCATTAGATCAGTGATAGGGCATGGTGTGGATATTATTACATTAGTATTAGAAGGGATGGTGTGGATTAGATGAGTGTTAGGGCATGGTGTGGATATTATTACATTAGTATTGGAAGCGATGGTGTGGATTAGATGAGTGTTAGGGCATGGTGTGGATATTATTACATTAGTATTAGAAGCGATTGTGTGCATTAGATCAGTGATAGGGCATGGTGTGGATATTATCACATTAGTATTAGAAGGGATGGTGTGGATTACATGAGTGTTATCGCACAGTGTGGATATTGTTACATTAGTATTGGAAGCGATGGTGTGGATTAGATGAGTGTTAGGGCATGGTGTGGATATTATTACATTAGTATTAGAAGCGATGGTGTGCATTAGATCAGTGATAGGGCATGATGCGGATATTATTACGTTAGTATTGGAAGCGATGGTTTGCATAAGATCAGTGATAGGGCATGGTGTGGATATTATCACATTAGTATTAGAAGGGATGGTGTGGATTAGATGAGTGGTAGGGCATGGTGTGGATATTATTACATTACTTTTGGAAGTGATGGTGTGGATTAGATCAGTGATAGGGCGGGTTGTGGATATGATTACATTAGTATTGGAAGCGATGGTGTGGACTAGATCAGTGATAGGGCATGATGTGGATATTATTACATTAGTATTGGAAGCGATGGTGTGGATTAGATGAGTGTTAGGGCATGGTGTGGATATTATTACATTAGTACTGGAAGCGATGGTGTTGATTAGATCAGTGATAGGGCATGGTGTGGATATTATTACATTAGTATTGGAAGCGATGGTGTGGATTACATCAGTGTTAGGGCATGGTGTGGATATTATTAAGTTAGTATAAGAAGGGATGGTGTGGATTAGATGAGTGGTAGGGCATGGTGTGGATATTATTACATTAGTATTGGAAGCGATGGTGTGCGTAAGATCAGTGACAGGTCATGGTGTGGATATTATTACATTAGTATTAGAAGGGATGGTGTGGATTAGATGAGTGGTAGGGCATGGTGGGGATATTACTACCTTAGTATTAGAAGCGATGGTGTGGATTAGATCAGTGTTAGGGCATGGTGTGGATATTATTACATTAGTATTAGAAGCCATGGTGTGCATTAGATCAGTGATAGGGCATGGTGTGGATATTATTACATTATTATTAGAAGGGATGGGGTGGATTAGATGCGTGGTAGGGCATGGTGTGGATATTATTACATTAGTATTAGAAGCGATGCTGTGGATTAGATGAGTGTTAGGGCATGGCGTGGATATTATTACATTAGTATTAGAAGCGATGCTGTGCGTTACATTAGTGGTAGGGCATGATGTGGATATTATTACAATAGTATTAGAAGGGATGGTGTGCATTAGATCAGTGATAGGGCATGGTGTGGATATTATTACATTAGTATTAGAAGGGATGGTGTGGATTAGATGAGTGGTAGGGCATGGTGTGGATATTATTACATTAGTATTGGAAGTGATGGTGTGGATTAGATCAGTGTTAAGGCATGGTGTGGATATTATTACATTAGTATTGGAAGCGATGGTGTGGACTAGATCAGTGATAGGGCATTATGTGGATATTACTACATTAGTACTGAAAGTGATGGTGTGGATTAGATCACCGATAGGGCATGGTGTGGATATTATTACATTAGTATTAGAAGCGATGGTGTGCATTAGATCAGTGATAGGTCATGTTGTGGATATTATTACATTAGTATTAGAATGGATGGTGTGGATTAGATTAGTGGTAGGGCATGCTGTGGATATTATTACATTAGTATTAAAAACGATGGTATGGACTAGATCAGTGATAGGGCATGGTGTGGATATTATTACTTTAGTATTAGAAGCAATGGTGGGGACTAGATCAGTGATAGGGCACGGTGTGGATATTACTACATTACTATTGGAAGTGATGGTGTGGACTAGATCAGTGATAGGGCATGATGTGGATATTACTACATTAGTATTGGAAGCGATGGTGTGGACTAGATCAGTGATAGGGTATGGCGTGGATATTATTACATTAGTATTGGAAGCGATGGTGTGGATTAGATGAGTGGTAGGGCACGGTGTGGATATTATTACATCAGTATTGGAAGCGATGGTGTTGATTAGATCAGTGATAGTGCAAGGTGTGCATATTATTACATTAGTATTGGAAGTGATGGTGTGGATTAGATCAGTGATAGGTCATGGTGTGGATATTATTACATCAGTATTAGAACGGATGGTGTGGATTAGATGAGTGGTATGGCATGGTGTGGATATCACTACATTAGTATTAGAAGCGATGGTGTGGATTAGATCAGTGTTAGGGCATGGTGTGGATATTATTACATTAGTATTAGAAGCCATGGTGTGCATTAGATCAGTGATAGGGCATGGTGTGGATATTATTACATTAGTATATGAAGCGATGGTGTGGATTAGATGAGTGTTAGCGCATGGTGTGGATATTATTACATTAGTATTGGAAGCGATGGTGTGGATTAGATGAGTGTTAGGGCATGGTGTGGATATTATTACATTAGTATTAGAAGCGATGGTGTGCATTAGATCAGTGATAGGGCATGATGCGGATATTATTACGTTAGTATTGGAAGAGATGGTGTGCATTAGATCAGTGATAGGGCATGGTGTGGATATCATTACATTAGTATTGGAAGGGATGGTGTGGATTAGATGAGTGGTAGGGCATGGTGTGGATATTATTACATTACTATTGGAAGTGATGGTGTGGATTAGATCAGTGATAGGGCAGGTTGTGGATATGATTACATTAGTATTGGAAGCGATGGTGTGGACTAGATCAGTGATAGGGCATGATGTGGATATTATTACATTAGTATTGGAAGCGATGGTGTGGATTAGATGAGTGTTAGGGCATGGTGTGGATATTATTACATTAGTATTGGAAGCGATGGTGTTGATTAGATCAGTGATAGGGCATGGTGTGGATATTATTACATTAGTATTGGAAGCGATGGAGTGGATTACATCAGTGTTAGGGCATGGTGTGTATATTATTACGTTAGTATTAGAAGCGATGGTGTGGATTAGATGAGTGTTAGGGCATGGTGTGGATATTATTACATTAGTATTGGAAGCGATGGTGTTGATTAGATCAGTGATAGCGCAAGGTGTGGATATTATTACATTAGTATTGGAAGTGATGGTGTGGATTAGATCAGTGATAGGGCAGGTTGTCTATATGATTACATTAGTATTGGAAGCGATGGTGTGGATTAGATCAGTGATAGGGCATGGTGTGGATATTATTACATTAGTATTAGAAGCGATGGTGTGCATTAGATCAGTGATAGGTCATGGTGTGGATATTATTACATTAGTATTTGAAGGGATGGTGTGGATTAGATGAATGGTAGGGCATGGTGGGGATATTACTACCTTAGTAATAGAAGCGATGGTGTGGATTAGATCAGTGTTAGGGCATGGTGTGGATATTATTACATTAGTATTAGAAGCCATGGTGTGCATTAGATCAGTGATAGGGCATGGTGTGGATATTATTACATTATCATTAGAAGGGATGGGGTGGATTAGATGAGTGGTAGGGCATGGTGTGGATATTATTACATTAGTATTAGAAGCGATGTTGTGGATTAAATGAGTGTTAGGGCATGGTGCGGATATTATTACATTAGTATTAGAAGCGATGCTGTGCGTTACATTAGTGGTAGGGCATGATGTGGATATTATTACATTAGTATTGGAAGCGATGGTGTGCATTAGATCAGTGACAGGGCATGTTGTGGATATTATTACATTAGTATTAGAAGGGATGGTGTTGATTAGATGAGTGGTAGGGCATGGTGTGGATATTATTACATTAGTATTGGAAGTGATGGTGTGGATTAGATCAGTGTTAGGGCATGGTGTGGATATTATTGCATTAGTATTGGAAGCGATGGTGTGGACTAGATCAGTGATAGGGCATGATGTGGATATTATCACATTAGTATTGGAAGCGATGGTGTTGATTAGATCAGTGATAGGGCATGATGTGGATATTATTACATTAGTATTGGAAGCGATGGTGTGGGTTAGATCAGTGTTAGGTCATGATGTGCATATTATTACATGAGTATTGGAAGTGATGCTGTGGACTAGATCAGTGACAGGGCATGGTGTGGATATTATTACATTAGTATTGGAAGCGATGGTGTGGACTAGATCAGTGATAGGGCATGGTGTACATATTATTACATTAGTATTAGAAGCGATGGTGTGGACTAGATCAGTGATAGGGCATGCTGTGGATATTATTACATTAGTATTACAAGCGATGGTTTGGACTAGATCAGTGATAGGGCATGCTGTGGATATTATTACATTAGTATTGGAAGCGATGGTGTGGACTAGATCAGTGATAGGGCATGATGTGGATATTATTACATTAGTATTGGAAGCGATGTTGTTGATTAGATCAGTGATAGGGCATGGTGTGGATATTATTACATTAGTATTGGAAGCGATGGTGTGGATTAGATGTGTTAGGGCATGATGTGGATATTATTACGTTAGTATTAGAAGCGATGGTGTGGATAAGATGAGTGTTAGGGCATGCTGTGGATATTATTACATTAGTATTAGAAACGATGGTGTGGACTAGATCAGTGATAAGGCATGGTGTGGATATTATTACATTACTATTAGAAGCGATGATGTGGACTAGACAATTGATAGGGCACGGTGTGGGTATTATTAGTATTGGAAGCGATGTTGTGGACTAGATCAGTGATAGGACATGATGCGGATATTACTACATTAGTATTGGAAGCGATGGTGTGGACTAGATCAGTGATAGGGCATGGTGTGTACATTATTACATTAGTATTGGAAGCGATGGTGTGGATTAGATGAGTGTTAGGGCATGGTGTGGATATTATTACATTAGTATTGGAAGCGATGGTGTTGATTAGATCAGTGATAGCGCAAGGTGTGGATATTATTACATTAGCATTGGAAGTGATGGTGTGGATTAGATCAGTGATAGGGCATGGTGTGGATATTATTACATTACTGTTAGAAGCGATGGTGTGCATTAGATCAGTGATAGGTCATGGTGTGGTTATCATTACATTAGTATTCGAAGGGATGGTGTGGATTAGATGAGTGGTAGGGCATGGTGTGGATATTAGTACATTAGTATTAGAGGCGATGGTGTGGATTAGATCAGTGTTAGGGCATGGTGTGGATATTATTACGTTAGTATTAGAAGCGATGGTGTGCATTAGATCAGTGGTAGGGCATGGTGCGGACATTATTACATTAGTATTAGAAGGGATGGGGTGGATTAGATGAGTGGTAGGGCATGGTGTGGATATTATTACATTCGTATTGGAAGCGATGGTGTGCATTAGATCAGTAATAGGGAATGATGTGGATATTATTACATTAGTATTAGAAGGGATGGTGTGGATTAGATGAGTGTTAGGGCATGGTGTGGATATTATTACATTGGTATTGGAAGCGATGGTGTGCATTAGATCAGTGATAGGGCATCGTGTGGATATTATTTCATTAGTATTTGAAGCGATGGTGTGGACTAGATCAGTGATAGGGCATGATGTGGATATTATTACATTAGTATTGGAAGCGATGTTGTTGATTAGATCAGTGATAGGGCATGGTGTGGATATTATTACATTAGTATTGGAAGCGATGGTGTGGATTAGATCAGTGTTAGGGCATGATGTGTATATTATTACGTTAGTATTAGAAGCGATGGTGTGGATTAGATGAGTGTTAGGGCATGCTGTGGATATTATTACATTAGTATTAGAAACGATGGTGTGGACTAGATCAGTGATAGGGCATGGTGTGGATATTATTACATTAGTATTAGAAGCGATCGTGTGGACTAGACAATTGATAGGGCATGGTGTGGATATTATTAGTATTGGAAGCGATGTTGTAGACTAGATCAGTGATAGGACATGATGCGGGTATTACTACATTAGTATTGGAAGCGATGGTGTGGACTAGATCAGTGATAGGGCATGGTGTGTACATTATTACATTAGTATTGGAAGCGATGGTGTGGATTAGATGAGTGTTAGGGCATGGTGTGGATATTATTACATTAGTATTGGAAGCGATGGTGTTGATTAGATCAGTGATAGCGCAAGGTGTGGATATTATTACATTAGTATTGGAAGCGATGGTGTGGATTAGATCAGTGATAGTGCATGGTTTTAGATATTATTACATTACTATTAGAAGCGATGGTGTGCATTAGTTCAGTGATAGGTCATGGTGTGGATATTATTACATTAGTATTAGAAGCGATGGTGTGCATTAGATCAGTGGTAGGGCATGGTGTGGACATTATTACATTAGTAGTAGAAGGGATGGTGTGGATTACATGAGTGGTAGGGCATGGTGTGGATATTATTACATTAGTATTGGAAGCGATGTTGTGCATTAGATCAGTGATAGGGCATGGTGTGGATATTATTACATTAGTATTAGAAGTGATGGTGTGCATTAGATCAGTGATAGGGCATGGTGTGGATATTATTACATTAGTATTAGAAGGGATGGTGTGGATTAGATGAGTGGTAGGGCATGGTGTGGATATTATTACATTAGTATTGGAAGTGATGGTGTGGATTAGATCAGTGATAGGGCATGATGTGGATATTATTACATTAGTATTGGAAGCGATGGTGTGGACTAGATCAGTGATAGGGCATGATGTGGATATTACCACATTAGTATTGGAAGCGATGATGTGGATTAGATCAGTGATAGGGCATGGTTTGGATATTATTACATTAGTATTGGAAGCGATGGTGTGGACTAGATCAGTGATAGGGCATGGTGTGGATATTATTACATTAGTATTGGAAGCGATGGGTGGACTAGATCAGTGATAGGGCATGGTGTAGATATTATTACATTTGTATTAGAAGCGATGGTGTGGACTAGATCAGTGATAGGGCATGCTGTGGATATTATTACGTTAGTATTACAAGCGATGGTGTGGACTAGATCAGTGATAGGGCATGCTGTGGATATTATTTCATTAGTATTGGAAGCGATGATGTGGTCCAGATCAGTGATAGGGCATGATGTGGATATTATTACATTAGTATTGGAAGCGATGGTATGGATTAGATGAGTGTTAGGGCATGGTGTGGATATTATTACATTAGTATTGGAAGCAATGGTGTTGATTAGATCAGTGATAGGGCATGGTGTGGATATTATTACATTAGTATTGGAAGCGATGGTATGGATTAGATCAGTGTTAGGGCATGGTGTGGATATTATTACGTTAGTATTAGAAGTGATGGTGTGGAGTCGATGAGTGTTAGGGCATGCTGTGGATATTATTACATTAGTATTAGAAACAATGGTGTGGAGTAGATCAGTGATAAGTCATGGTGTGGATATTATTACATTAGTATTGGAAGCTATGGTGTGGACTAGATCAGTGATAGGGCATGGTGTGGGTATTATTACATTAGTATTGGAAGCGATGGTGTGGATTAGATGAGTGTTAGTGCATGGTTTGGATATTATTACATTAGTATTGGAAGCATTGTTGTTGATTAGATCCGTGATAGCGCAAGGTGTGGATATTATTACATTAGTATTGGAAGTGATGGTGTGGATTAGATCAGCGATAGGGCATGGTGTGGATATTATTACATTAGTATTAGAAGCGATGGTGTGCATTAGATCAGTGATAGGTCATGGTTTGGATATTATTACATTAGTATTAGAAGGGATGGTGTGGATTAGATGAGTGGGAGTGCATGGTGTGGATATTACTTCATTAGTATTAGAAGCGATGGTGTGGATTAGATCAGTGTTAGGGCATGGTGTGGATATTATTACATTAGTATTAGAAGCGATGGTGTGCATTAGATCAGTGATAGGGCATGGTGTGGATATTATTACATTAGTATTAGAAGCGATGGTGTGGATTAGATGACTGTTAGGGCATGGTGTGCATATTATTACATTAGTATTGGAAGAGATGGTGTGGATTAGATGAGTGTTAGAGCACGGTGTGGATATTATTACATTAGTATTAGAAGCGATGGTGTGCATTAGATCAGTGATAGTGCATGATGTGGATATTATTACGTTAGTATTAGAATCGATGGTGTGCATTAGATCAGTGATAGGGCATGGTGTGGATATTATTACATTAGTATTAGAAGCGATGGTGTGGATTAGATGAGTTTTATGGCATGCTGTGTATATTATTACATTAGTATTAGATATGATGGTATGGACTAGATCAGTGATAGGGCATGGTGTGGATATTATTACATTAGTATTAGAAGGGATGGTGTGGATTAGATGAGTTGTAGGGCATGGTGTGGATATTATTACATTACTATTGGAAGTGATGGTGTGGATAAGATCAGTGATGGGGCATGTTGTGGATATGATTACATTAGTATTGGAAGCGATGGTATGGATTAGATGAGTGTTAGGGCATGGTGTGGATATTATTACATTAGTATTGGAAGCGATGGTGTGGATTAGATGAGTGTTACGGCATGGTGTGGATATTATTACATTAGTATTAGAAGCGATGGTGTGCATTAGATCAGTGATAGGGCATGATGTGGATATTATTACATTAGTATTAGAAGCGATGTTGTGCATTGGATCAGTGATAGGGCATGGTGTGGATATTATTACATTAGTATTAGAAGGGATGGTGTGGATTAGATGAGTTGTAGGGCATGGTGTGGATATTATTACATTACTATTGGAAGTGATTGTGTGGATAAGATCAGTGATAGGGCATGTTGTGGATATGATTACATTAGTATTGGAAGCGATGGTGTGGACTAGATCAGTGATAGGGCATGATGTGGATATTGCTACATTAGTATTGGAAGCGATGGTGTGGACTAGATCAGTGATAGGGCATGGCGTGGATATTATTACATTAGTATTGGAAGCGATGGTGTGGATTAGATGAGTGTTAGGGCATGCTGTGGATATTATTATATTAGTATTGGAAGCGATGGTGTTGTTTAGATCAGTGATAGCGCAAGGTGTGGATATTATTACATTAGTATTGGAAGTGATGGTGTGGATTAGATCAGTGATAGGGCATGGTGTGGATATTATTACATTAGTATTGGAAGCGATGGTGTGGATTACATCAGTTTTAGGGCATGGTGCGAATATTATATGGGTGTTAGGGCATGGTGTGGATATCATAGTAATGTATAGCACAGTGTGATTATTATATTAGAGGCCACTGTAAGAATATATATTAGCAGCCACTGTGTCTTGGACGTTGACCATGATACTAGGGTATACTCCAAACAGTGAGATTTGGGGGTTTTATTTTTCTAGATTAATTTCTTCCTCTGCTGAGTACTCTAAAGACTCACTCCTTGGCACTCAGGGCCGTGGACAGCAGCTTTTTACTCACCAATGAAGAACACCAAATTAACTTGACCCTCGTGCTGCCCAGAGGAAGTTGAAGCTCCTCGCTGCTTCTGGCACCTCAGCGGGAAGTTGGTTGGGGCGGGATCGCGCGCCCTCTGGTGGAGCGATGGTTCATCACAGACGCTCTTGCTCACAGTTTCTCGGCGGATGTGCGCCCCCTCCTGGCTGTCCTGAAATACCTATAAAATTCAATATTCAGTTTATTCAGTGTCATAATTTTGGAAATTCAAACCGAAATAAAGGCCACTATATCCATACCTTTCCCATAAATGGTGATGGAAGAATTATTTGGAAGCCATATAGAATGAAGTGACTCTATACACAAATTAAAACACAAAAACCTACTCAAAATAGTCCAGAGACTACAACTTGAAATGCAAAACTATAAATAATCTAAAAGAAAACCTAAGAGACATTGGATTTGGTGTTGAGTTTTAACACACAGCATCAAGTGCCAATTCATGAAAATACTGAGAACAGACTTTATAAAACTAAATTTTCTACTATGAAAAACCCTATTCAGAGAACAAAAAGACAAGACACACTGTGAGAAGATATTTACAAAATACAAACGTGATTTTAAAAACTGTATTGAAAATACACAAACAACTCTTCAAACGAACACTAAGAAAACTAAAGGCCCAAATAAAACTGGGTAAATATCTGAACAGACATCCAGCCAAATAAAATATATAGATAGCAGGCCAGGTGTGTTGGCTCATGCCTATAACCCCAGCACTTTGGGAGGCTGAGGCGGGTGAGTCACCTGAGGTCAGGAATTTGAGATCAGCCCGGCCAACACAGTGATACCCCCTCTCTACTAAAAATACAAAAAAATTAGCCAGGCATGCTGGTGGGTGCCTGTAATCCCAGCTACTTGGGAGGCTGATGCAAGAGAATTGCTTGAACATCGGAGGTGGAGGTTGCAGTGAGCCAAGATCACGCCACTGCACTCCAGCCTGAGTGACAGAACGAGACTCTATCTCAATAAAAAAAAAAGAAGAAAAAAAAGAAAATATACAGATAGCACATAATCACACAAAAGGATGCTCAATATATCTCATTAGGAGATTGGAAATTAAAATAATGCTGAGATATCACTGCACACCTAGTACAACTGTGGGACTCTTAAAAAAGCTCAACAGTAACAATTGGAGGTTGAAGAACAATAGGTACGGCCATTCATTACTGGCAGAATGCATGAATGGGTACAGCCACTTTGGGAAACAGTTTGACAGTTTTTCCCAAAGATAAACAAGTCTTACCTTACAATCCAACAAATGCACCCCTAAATTATGTATGTTTAGACAGCTGCTTTGAAAAATTATGTTCAAACAAAAACTAGCATGTAATTATATACGAGCCACTCTACTCATCATGGCCAAAACTTGAAGTAATCAGAACATTCTTCAATAGCTGAATGCATAATCAATTTGAAGTACAACCATGCAATGGAATGCCATTCACCAACAGAAAGGAATGAACTGTCAATCCATGAAAAGAAATGAATGAATCTTGCATCTATGTTGCTAAGTAAAGTGTGGCATTATGAAGATGCTATACATTATATGACTCCATTCATATGACATTCTGGAAAAAGCACAACCAAAGAGATGATAGTCAGATCAGTGACTGTCTGGGGTGGGGATCTGAAGTATTCTGTATGCTACTTCAGTAGTGGATATCTGACAGTATGCATTTGATAAAACCCACAGAATTTTAATGCACAAAGAACAAATCACAATCTACACAAATTAAATTATTTAGGATGTGGAAGTATCTAAGGACAAAATACAGAGTGCAACCAAGAATCTAACTGTATTACCAATGTATGTGGCAAGTGGTGGGCCAAAGGTGCTGAGCTGGAAATGAGTAGAATCCATAGACTAAAAACAAAATGTACTATATACATGAACAGTGGACTCTATTTTATAAAGTTATTTCCCATAGGGATAATAGTTAATTTTGAAACCACTATATCTGTAAAAAGAAAAATAACCATGATTTTCCTCTATACTATGAACATTCCACTTTTAACAGCAAATTGTGGGGGGGGTGGGTGTTTCCCACACCAACCAATTTTCCAACTCTCTGGAAAACAATTGGGTATCCTGTAATTCAACTGTGACACTGATTACCTGGAGTTAGTATACACCCTACAGGTTAAGGGCTTAGTAACACCAGACTGTCCACAACCTCAGATGCCAATCACAAGTAATGAATCCCCAGTTTACCCAAACTTCTATATGACTTGGCTAGAAACTAGGCATTCCTACACCCCCTCTTCAGGTTTGACAATTTGCTATGATGGCTTATGGAACTAGGAAATACTTACTTATGTTTACCAGTTATTATGGTCTCAATGTGTGTACACCCCCACCCCAAATTCCTATTTTGAAATGTAATCCCCAAAGGGATGGTATTCAGAGGTAACTGAGAGGTGATCGGATCATGAGGGTGCTGTCCTCATGAATGAAACCAGTGCCCTTATAAAAGCGTCTAGGAGCCCGTTTCCCCATTCTGCCATGTCACGACATGCTAGAAGGCACTATCTATGATAGATGAGCCCTCACTAGGCATCAAATCTGTCAGCCTTTATCTGGAACTTTCCAAATTCCATATTTTAGGAATTTTTATGGAAGCTTCATCATGTAGACATGACAGATTATTAACTCAATTTCCAGTCCCTTCACACCCTCAAAGGATTGCATGTTAAGCTAAAAGTTACAACCTTCTTATCATGGCTTGGTCTTCCTGGTGACCATCCCCATCCTGAAACCATCCAGGAACCCACAGAGTGTCCTTATTAGAACAGAAGCCATTCCTATTATCCAGGAGATTCCAAGAGATTTAGGAACTCTGCGTCAGGAACCAGGGCCAAAGACCAAATATTAGAACACAAGATGCTCCTACTGTTCAGGAAATTGTAATAGTTTTAGGAGCTCTGTACCAGGAACTGCAGACACAGACCAAACATATATTTCTTATTAAGTCCCAACCTGGAATCTTGATCAAGAATGAATTCCTTGTTCCCAATGGTACAAGGGATGAAATAAATGGCAGATAGATAGTAGGAGCCAGGTTCCTCACTATTACAGTGAGAAGTTACAGATAAAAAATAGGGAAGCCTAGAATGATCTCTGTCATAATGAGTCAGAATATATATATACAACATAAGTATAAACTCACATTTAGCTTAACATATACACAGATGGTTCCACATAGAAACCTTTATAATTAAGTGGGTACATATAAGTTAGAAGACACACATATATTTCTTTGCACTGTCAGCTGTAAGTGTCATGATGCAATGACCACATTTAGTGTCCAGATGTAAGTTTTTCATACCATTCTCTAACAAAAGAAATCAGGGCTATTAGAAGAAATAGCTGAAACTAGGACTGGGACAGAAAATATATGAGCCAGGGTACTTTTGAAGTAACAGAAATACATTATAAAAAAAACATGAAATTATGTAAAAGGAGCCAGTGGAAAGAGCTACCAATGGCCACAGGTATGAACAAAGAGCAACAAAATACTGTAGAATTAGATAACAACCAAAAGATTAAAGTAACTATCTGTGGATCCATACTGGTATAAATAAATGATTAAACAGATATGCAAATGGGCTGAATAGAAATCTCTTATACAGAAGAATTCCAAATACCTGATATAGACACTCAGCCATCAAGGAGGTGGGGCTAACTCCCCATTCCTTAAGTATGAGCTCTGCATGATGACTTCCTCCAAAAGCATACATACAATATAGACATGGGAAAAAAGTAACTTCACGGTGAAAAACCTGAAAACACTGCCTCAACCAAGTGATAAAAGTTAACATTAATGGTGATAACGCATCTTGAGAGCATGAAGTGACTAGACTAGCACTTGCAAACCAAAAATAAAATTCAAAGATCTTTCCCACAACCACCTCTCCACCAGGGGACACCAAAGTTAACCTGGAAGACTGGTTCAGGCTATGATGGGAAAGAGGTGGTCAGACATTCCTCAGTATGCCCTCCTCCCTTTTGGAATTCAGGAAAAGCCAATCAGCATTTAACATCAACACGACCTTAAATCTGATAAGAAACATTTACAATCTATTCTCTCTGAAGCCTGCTACCTGGAAGCTTCATCTCCATGATAAAACCTTGGTCTCCATAACCCCTTATCATAACCCAGACACTCCTTTCTATTGATAGTAAGTCTTTCAACAAACTGCCAATCAGAAAAATTTTAAATGTACCTATAACCTGGAAGCCCCACCCCACCCTAATCCTTTGGGTTGTCCCACCTTTCTGGACCGAACCAATATATATCTTAAATACACTTGATTGATGTCTCCTATCTCCCTAAAATGTATAGAACCAACCTGCACCCCAACAACCTCGGGCACATGTTCTCAGGGTCTCCTGAGGGCTGTGTCATGGGCAATGGTCACTCATATTTGGCTCAGAATACATCTCTTCAAATATTTTACAGTCTTTGACTCTTTTTGCGGACACACTACACATCTGCTCTGCTTCCCCCAAACCCCTAAACCCAGGCTGATTATGAGAAAAACCCCAAGTAAACCACAATGGAGGACATTCTACACAATACCTCACCAATCCTCCTAACACTGTTTCAGGTCCTCAGAAGTAAAGTCTGAGAGACTGCCACAGCCAAGAAGAGCCTGACATGATGACTAAATGTCCTATGGGATCTTAGATAGGATCCTGGGAGAGAAAAAGGCAGAACTAAGGGAAACCAAATAAGATGTGAGCTTATTTAATAATATAGTAATATCCAGTCATTAACTATGACAAGAAATGATATAAGATGTTGGTCAGGAGTGGTGGCTCATGCCTGTAATCCCAGCACTTTGGGAGGCTGAGGCGGGCAGATCACCTAAGATCAGGAGTTCAAGACCAGCCTGGCCAACGTGGTGAAACCTCATCTCTACTAAAAATACAAAAATTAGCCGGGTGTGATGGCAGGTGCCTGTAATACCAGCTACTCAGGAGGCTGAGGCAGGAGAATTGCTTGAACCTGGGAGGCGGAGGTTGCAGTGAGCCGAGATCATGCCACTGCACTCCAGCCTGGTTGAGACTCTGTCTGAAAGAAAAAAAAAAAAAAAAAAAAAGATGTTAAACCTATCTGATACATGTTGATATGTTAAAAAGAGGGGAAACTAGGTTGCGTCTACATGGGAAATCTGCATTTTCTTCCCAATTTCTGTGTGAATCTAAAACTAATTTAAAATAAAACCTCTATTTAAAAATTGTAATTTTTTCAGATATCTGCTAAATTATTTCTACTAAAAATTAGTAATTGGCAGTAACTACTCCTACTTTTAAAAATAAGAGCATTCATGATACTGCAAAGTAAATTATACAGACTAATACATACTTTCAAAGAAATGCCCCTTTTACATGTTTTATGTTAAGATAACATATATGTGTAAACATGGTCGTATCATTTTTCTTATGGTGTAGTTCACTCTCTAAGAAAGCTGGTCATCTTAGAACCAGGGAAAAAAATTCACATTTTGGAGACTATTTCAATTTACGGCTGGATGCTTTCAAAGTATGACTTTGTGAAAAAAAAAAAAGTTCAAATTGATTCCTTGTGACTGGATCACTTATTCTAATGAATGCTTGCCTTTATTTTGTTTCCCAGCATTTCTTTCAGCTACGATACAACAGAAGCAAATATTTGCCACTGGAAAAAATATTCAAAGACACTCTTAGGTTAATCTATAGCTGATGACAGTCAGTCTAGTCTACATAGCAAGCAGCTTCAAGATATGATTATTTAGCTAAGCGGGAAATGGGACGTGACTGCTGCCTCATTCCCACGCCTCTCTGGACCTGATAATTTAGAGGAAGCTCACATTTGCAAGATAAACATTTTCTTTTCCTTCTCAGTATTAAATATGCTGTCACAATAGAAGAAAGCTTTACTGACTTCTTAAATGATGTGTTGAGACCGGAAACCTAAAATGATAGTTACTGAGAATAGTGCTAAAGCCCTAAGTTTTTAGTCACACCCTCACCTAGGTAGGAACCTAACCAAAAGGGGAGAACTGTTGAACAAATTACGGGAGGTCATTGTTTTGGTCACAACTCCTGCATGAGGCCACACTGAGCAGGCAAAACCAGAATGGAGACACTCACGCTGAATGACACACAACGAAGCTGAAACTTTAAGGAAGTAGATAGATCCCAAAAGAGCTCCCTTTTTCCTTGAAGAGACTCCAGTCTACCTGGGTCAGCATAAAGAAGTCCCCTCTGCTTTAATTCTTACCAAAACAAGTAACTTGAAGTAATCTGATATTAACAAATCAGTTGTTATTTTCTATTGCTCTATTTCCGCCTTACACAACACAGTGTTCTGCTATTGCCCAGAGGGCACTGAGACCAAATAAAAGTTGAAAATGCCACACTGAAAGCAAATAAGTCCTAATAACTCAACTTACAACGATAACAAAGAGTGACACCAATGCCCAAAGTTTTGATCAGTATCTCAAAATTGAGAGGCTGACCAAAAGGGAGGAATTCTTACATCAAACAACATTTGGGCTTTAGAAGCCTCCCAATGAGTCCTTGTAAAGAGTCGCGGCCGGGCACCGTGGCTCACGCCTGTAATCCCGGCACTTTGGGAGGCCGAGACGGGTGGCTCATGAGGTCAGGAAATCGAGACCATCATGGCTTACAAGGTGAAACCCAGTCTCTACTAAAAAAAAAAATACAAAAAAATTAGCGGGACTTGGTGGCGGCAGCCTGCAGTCCCAGCTACTCGGGAGGCCGGGACAGGAGAATGGCATGAACCCGGGAGGCGGAGCTTGCTGTGAGCTGAGATCGCGCCACTGCACTCCAGAGCGAGACTCCGCCTAAAAAAAAAAAAAAGAGGAAGAAGAAGAAGAAGAATCGCAACCTACTTTACTATAGAAACAAACTGAAAACCTGACTTGGGAATGTATCATTGTTACAAATAGCGGCGGTTCAGCCAATCACATCAGCCGAGTGTCAGTCAATGGCCGGCAGCCAGCTGTTCAAAACAAGTTCCAAGAAGGCAAATCCGGGCTGTAACCAGGTCTGTAACCAATCCAGCCACCTCTATACCTCACTTCTGTTTTCTGTATGTCACTTTTTTTCTCTGGCTATAAATTTAACCTGCACATATTGTGTGGCAGATCATTCTGAACCATTTTTGGTCTGGACTGCTGCCTGATTCTAGAACCACAAAAAAAAAGCCAATTAAGATCTGCAAACGCACATTTGTTGTAATTTTGTATTTTAACAGTTGTGCCCTACAAAAGACATTAAGCTGAAATTAATCAAAAATCATTTACGGTCATGATTAGGTCATAAAAAATTGTCAAACATAACAATTCTTCAAAAAAAGCTAAAAAGTATTTTTTAAAAATATTGTTGATGGAAAAAAGAGTGCAAAAGTAGATAGGAAAATTATGTACAAAACTAAAAACAGAGGAGAAATTAAAAGTCAAATAATTGCATCAAACTGGAAACCTAGAAAAAATGGGTGATTTCCTAGTAAAAATACACATTAACAAAATGGGCACTGAAATAAGGCAACTATGAATATACCAATTAGCATAGAAAAGCTAAGAAAGGTCCTTAAAGATCTCCCAGTGGAAAAAGGCCCCAGGACCATCTGGGTCCATAGCTTAGTGTAAGCTGACTTAACTAAATGTGATTTTACACTCATGCATTGCATACATATGATGGTGGTCCCATGAGATAAAAATGGAGCTGAAAAATTCCTTCCTGGCCATCTTGTCATAAGCTCATGGCTCAAAGCATTACCTTTTCTCTGTTTTGATACCATGAAAGGAAAATAAATCTCAGGACCCCCAAATCACTAAGCCAAGGGAAAAGTCAAGCTGGGAGCTCGGTCAGGCAAACCTGCCCTCATTCTATTCCTAACTAAGATAGCTACAAAGATAAAAAGCTACATACCTCACTCACAATTTGCCCACGAAGAATTTCCTTTTGGACAAAGGACAGACAGCACTCAAAGTCATCCCTCACCTGAGACAGATGCATATCTGATTGCTTCCTCTGCCCTATTATTTATGTAAAAATGCAGATTCATTGAGCCAGACTAAATTGTGTATTCAGTGGAAGGCTGATCAAGGATTCAAAAGAATGCAACCTTTTGTCTCCAACCTACTTCTGACCTGGAAGCACCCCCACTTCCTGCTTCCAGTTGTCCCGCCTTACTGGGCCAAATGACTGTATATCTTACACGTCTCATCTATTCCTAAAATGTACAAAAGCAAGCTCTACCCTGGCCACCTTGGACACATGTCGTCAGGACCTCCTGAGGCTGTGTCAAGGGTGTGTCCTTAATCTTGGCAAAATAAGCTTTCTAAATTGACTGAGACCTGTCTCAGATATTCTGGGATCACAATCTACAATCACCATGGTGTTATAGTTGACTGCAGCATTCAGTACAGAGACATGCTGTACAGGTTCGTAGCCTGGGAGCAATAGGCTATACTATGTAACTTAGGTGTGGAGTGGGCTACACCATTTAAGTTTTATAAGGACACTCTACAGTGTTCACACAAAGATGAAATCACCTAAGGATAGATTTCTCAGAAAGTATAACATCGTTACGAGATGCCTGAGTGTACTTTAAATGGTCAAAGCCTAGGAGAAAAAAAGAAACTTAACTCTTGTTATGGGTTAATAACAAAGCTTAAGAGAGTTAACATAGTTCATCTAATCTAAGATGCCAATGATTAAAAAACATTATTTTATGCACCATCACAAATAGGTTGCCAATTAAACCGACTTTCTGAATAACACACAAATGTGAATTTACTTCTATTAATGCCAGGAAAGTAAAATGAAAAATAAATTATGGTTTTGACATGTTAAAGCAAATAAGGCGGGGGTTAGCCTGAGGCCTTCCCTAAGCAAACAGAAACCGAACTTGGAGGCATTTGAACTGACTTAAAAAAATTAACAAACCAACCACAGTCAATGCCAAAAAGCTCAGCAGCCAGTTGGCTGTATGACTAGGGACGCTGAGGGAACCATCCCCACAACAGGCGGTCGCCTAGCTGGAGCCACTGAGGAGCCTCACTTAGGGGCCACCCTAAGAGCTCAAAGCCCCAAGCCGATTTCCGTTCTGGTGCTTCCTGCGTGATTCATGAACCATTCCTTTGCTGAAATAAACTCCGCTTAAATTTATTTTACCTAAAATCCTTTTAACAGACAAAGTCCAGTATTTACACTGAAAATACGGTTGTGAAAACTCACATCTACATCTGCTCTTCAATATTTTTCAAGTACTTTAACACTCTAAGAAAAACGAGCCACTGGAGCGCAAATAAAAGCAAATCGTGGGGTGCGCGTCTCCCTGGGGCTCTCCATGTTGCCCTCAGGGTTTCTCCCTTCTCTGTCCCGGATCCACCCCAAACAAACCCAAATTGGTCAAAAATTAAAAAATGAAACAACTCAGGTATGCTGTAATAATGAATAACAAAGCCACTTAATGATGGGCCACTTTGTAAAATAAAATAAATACAACTTGAGAAAGTGGAGCGCGAGGCAGCGCGGCCTCCTCAACGCTGAGCCGGGACAGAAAGCTTTTTCCTCACCTTTCCTCGGGCAGCCTCGGGGACCATGAAGCCACAGCTTCCCCAGTCGTTCCTGAGGAGCTGAGGAGAAGGAGGCTGGGTCGTCCCTGGCCACGGTCCCCAGGTGTTCCTATAGAGCCAGCGGCGTCTCCCGAGTGGGTCCTGAGGAGGAGGAGGCTGGGTCCTCTCAGGTGTCCCTGTAGGGATGGAGGCGTCTCCTGCGTAGGTCCTGAGGAGGCGGCTCGGCTCCGCCCCCTGGAGCCGCAGGGCGTCTGTGCCGGAACCCGGGCGCCTCTTGAGGTTCTGTGAGGCGGCATCGCGCCCCCTGACGGCCGTCGCAGGCGGTGCAGGATGCTCAGGTGCTCGCGGTCGAGCTGTGGCCTCGCCCCTCCGGTGAATCTCCGAAGTTCACTGTTCTGACAATTACTTGCCATGACTTTTGAAAAACCAGCTGAGGCCGGGCGCGGTGGCTCACGCCTGTAATCCCAGCACTTTGGGAGGTCGAGGCGGGCGGATCGCGAGGTCAGCAGATCGAGACCATCCTGGCTAACACGGTGAAACCCCGTCTCTACAAAAAAAAAATAAATAAAAAATTAGCCGGGAGTGGTGGCGGGCGCCTATAGTTCCAGTTACTCGGGAGGCTGAGGCAGGAGAATCGCTTGAACCCGGGAGGGGGAGGTTTCATGGAGCCTCCTCTAAACAGAAAAGACCGACCCCCAGTCAGTGTTTTATTTTCCCTGATGACCGCAGGCCATGAACTTATGGAACAATAACGTAATTAGGCTCTTGGACCCAGGGAAGTAGCTCCATGCCACCTGCCCTCATTTGCTGAACATTTTGGTTTCTCGGATCTGCTACTCAGTTTCCAGTCTCTTCCTCCCTGCCAATGCTGCCAGCGTGCCTCTTCTGCAAGCAGCAACCGCCTTCCACCTTCCATTCTCTACTCTTTAGCCATCATCTGGCTGGACTTTTCAGAACGGACTGCAAAGCAGAATAAACTGGCTGAGTCTGAGGGTGCACTCACGTGCAAAGTTGCAAGCTTTAATGTACCCATCTTGGCAGATTTTGGCTCCTTAGAGTTCTTTCTCATTTGGGGATCTCATGTGCCCTCTCATGAGGTGGGCTCGCTGACTGTCTGCGCTGGTGGCATCTGGCAGCACCTTGTCAAGTGCACCTAGGTAAGAACCTGGCTGCACCTGATGCTTAGCCAAATGGGGAGCCCACAGTTCTGTGTATCAGGTGATGTTTAATCTCTGGAGGTTAATGAACGTGAGGGAGCGATACTGTCTGGGACTGTCCACATATTGCGTCTGAGTCACTGAAGGAAAAGAATGTAGGGTCTGTTTGCTGGGACTGGACACCTCCATAATCACATGCTCCGTGAAATGCAGGCAGGAGATCTCGCTTTCTACCTCTGGGATGGGAGTGTGCAGTTTCAGAGTGAGACTAGCTCACACAACTGACTCTTTATTTGGGAAAGAGAAATGAAATCAGATGCAGCAATTTAATATCCACTAAGATGATATCTTAATCACAAACACTCTTCTGGTTTTTAGAAATGTGAATGTTATTTACACTAGGTTAAAAAACCTGAATATCCAACAGCATG
Organism: Pan paniscus; assembly: GCF_029289425.2. Classification (NCBI taxonomy): domain Eukaryota; kingdom Metazoa; phylum Chordata; class Mammalia; order Primates; family Hominidae; genus Pan; species Pan paniscus. Next base: position 57,126 of record NC_073260.2, read on the forward strand.
ACACCGACTAAAGAAATACTGGTGCACTCTGGAACCTTGCACACCACTTATTGGCATGGGAACAATGGGAACACGCCTATGCAAAGATGTGCATGGAAATTAGAAGAATGCAACACTGTAGAACAGATGTGACTAGGTGCATGATCAAGAGCACACAAGACCAAGCCTGCCTCTTCACACACAAGACCGCGCCTGAGTCTGCACCACGTGACGGGACCATTGTGGAGCAAGCCTGGGAGATTCTGATGTAGGCAGCAGAGGCGTCACTTAGGGACCAGACTTCTGTGGGAAACCACCATCTCCTTCCAACCCAGATGCACTTCGTGGGAAACGCGAGCAGATGAAGGTCATGTAGGAGACGAAAGAACTCGCTCCCCAAGCCCATAGGCCTTTGTCCTCCACCCATGGACCGAAGCATCTTGTTAGATGACGGCCGCCCGCAGCCAGGGCCAGCGGAGAACCTGCCATGGAGCAGAGGTCCGTAAAGAACTGCTGACTGTCACTGTCCCTACTTGGGGGCCACTGGGGGATCTGATGCATCTCACTACCCTTTGTAAAGGAATTATTGAAAATGTCAGCCCTCTAACAAGGCATAGGTTGATTAGTTACAGGATTTAACATTTCTATTTTAAAAGGCAGCATTGAAGAATGTCTTTACAAAGGCTGTACAAAGCCTGCCATATTCTTTGTCACACAGATTGACTCATGTGCAATGCAGCCATTTGATGAAACACTGGCATTTACTAGATGTAAACTTATTAGCAGACGACAACTAGAAATAGTGTGCTGGATGTGCCCGTTTATTTATATGAATATAACCATCTCTCTAGATGCATCGAAAGATACACAACATGAGATCCACTTTATTTCTACAAGTTTATGATCAGGTGGTCAGGACAGGGAAAGAAGAGGAAAAAACTTTAAATCATGGACCTTTATTCTTAGACACCTTTATCCTACATACACAAGGGACATGCATGGTTGAAATAACGGAAACAAGGTGGATAAAAGTGAAAGTAACTTAAACTACTTTACCCAGGAATGCCCAATTCAGATGCTGCAGAGAAGAGCATGAGAACCGGGTGTCTTCAGGACAGGTGTGCATCTGGGAGCAGAGTGGGCATTCATCAGCAGGGAGGAGCAAGGCCTGGGTCGGGGGACACTGGGGCTGCTGTCCCAGAGGCTGGCAGTGTAGCCCTGAACCCCCAAGACTTCACTGAGTCTCCCCTCAACCACCTAAACCAGAATAAACTGATGTAGCAGGACTCCTCAAACACTGTGCAGGGTCTCCATGTCCTCGATGGCCCCCGATGAGCCACAGTACCCTCAGGTCCTGGTGAAGGAGCTGGTGCTGCCTCCTGCCTTTCCCCACATGGGGTCCTGCAGCTCATCCCACACAGCCTCAGATTCCCTCTACAGAACCTGCCCACAGATGTCTTCCGAGACCGGCAATACTGGGAGGCCTGTGGCCCAGACCCAGGAGGAACCAGCTGAGAGGCTCCGTGGAGGTATCGCTGATGGTGTAACCAGAATGAAAATGCCCACTTCTGTTCTGCTCCCTGAGAACAACTGTCAAGCCAGCATGAGTTTCCAGTTGGAACTTTTCCTTTTCTCCCCATGTTTGTCGCTGTTTTAATGGACATTGCCTGGCTATTAAATCCCCCGATGAACTCACTTTGAAAATTATCTATTGCACTGGGCACCCTTTCAGGAATCACTGAGTGTTAATTTTCTCAGTCTGAGTGATAATTTATGAGTCAAACAAGGACAGATCTGAAGCCAGAGGCTGCTCCTGTTGGAAAATCCCTGAGGATGATGTTCCGGGGAAGCCTCCAGCCTTGGGAGTCCCGTGGAACTGAGCCAGCCCAGGTCATGAAGGGAGCTGGTGCCAGACACTGACTGGGGACCTGCTGGCCTCTGGGCAGACCGCTCTGTCCCTGCACCTGGCCTGCCAGGTATCCCTGTGCAGTCATACCAAGTCCTGTGCTCAGAAGGGCCCCAGAGTAGTTTAAAGTTCTGCTGCCGCCCATGGAAGCTCATGATTTTGAACAACAACAACAAAAAAAACCCCACGTTTTCCACTCAGCCCCACACATTATGTGGCCTGCGCAGCTGTCAGGCTGTGGCCACAGTGCTGGCATCTCTCACACAATGAAGGCTGCTGGAGTCCTGGCTGACTTGTTTTGACTCTTTTGTGAGGCCCACACCTAAGCTAAACACTCACGTGCCCCCATGCTGACTCCCCACACTCTAAAGCGTGAATCTGCCCCTTCAGCTGGGAGAGGGTCCTCATGTCATCTGGGTTTTCAGAGAGAAGGTCAAGGGAGCCTGGGTTCTAGTTCTTCAGTAATCAAGAGTAAGGGTCTTACCTGTTCACAGGTCCCTGTGGCTGCTTTACAGAAAGCAGGAAGTGGCCACTTCAGCCACACGGCTGCATTTCCAGCTCAGTCCAGGCAGAGCTGCACCCTGCCTTGCACCTCTGCAGATCCTGAGGGGAGTCCTTAACTGAGCCAGGGCGAGTCCTGGGGGCACTCTGCCCCTGTGGACACTGCCCCTGGGCAGGCCCTGAATCTCCTCTGCTCCCACACTCTAGAGTTCAACAGGTCTCAGGGGCTCTGCCTGAGGACTGCCCTTCAACCAGGTATTCGTAATTTCCCCAAGACCCAGGCTTGCTGAGTCACTCAGTTACCTGAATGCCTTTTTCACAAAGGGATGACTGTGCTGCTCCGTCTTCCTTCTTTTTGTTTGCGAGGCCACAGGGAAATCTGGATCCTCTGGTGAAAAAGCAAATCCAGTTTCTTCTTCTTCTCTTCTTCTTCTTCTTCTTCTTCTTCTTCTTCTTCTGCTGCTGCTGCTGCTGCTGCTGCTGCCGGTTCTTGTAAATGTCCTCACTTGGTTTCTGGGCAGCAACTTCCTTGACTTGACTGGGGAGCAGATCTGAGCTGCATTTACCAGGCCATGCCCAGGGGAAGTGATCAGTGTGGGACCGTGAAGCTGGATTTCCCCAGGAGCTCCCTCCAAGCTTCTGGTATGATGATAAGACTCGGGATGAACCAAGGATCTCGAACCATGGGACAATGTGAAGTCTAGACCCAGTGGAGGAAGAGAAAGGCTACGGGAAGGGCAGGCTTCACTTTACTGAGCATCCGCTACCTGCCACACAGTTTCACGTGACTTATTCTGTGTGTTTCTCACAGCACCCTTGAGAAATACAGACTACGATCACATCTTTTACATAAAAGAAAACCACCATCCAGGGAGGCGAAGTCCCTTGCTCACAGACTGTCATGTGGGAAGCTCTCTGGATGCAGTGATGTCCTCCAGCTGCAGTACCAGGCAAGCTGTCCCAGAGTTCATGGAGCAGAAAGGCTCGAGAAGCAACTGAGGATGCTCGAATCACAGGTTTATAAAATCCATTCGTAAAACACAGCAAGAAGCTGAGGGAAGGAGATGGGAGGGCCGTATGACCTGATTCCTGTGCTGTCAACATTCATCGGTTCTCTTCTTTCTCTGCTAGTCAACCTCACCCCCTCAGGTGTGACCACGAGGACCAGAGCTGAGGTCTGGGCAAGAGTGCTCACAGCTGAAGGGCTTATGACACACACCAGCTCAATGGGACAGACATGGGACAAGTGTGCCTGATCATGGTGGAGTTGCCAAGAAGCAGCTGTCGCACTGCCATGGGTTCTACTTGTTTCTTGGGCAGAGGACGCATGCGACCAGAATGGGCACCAGGAATGGTGGTGAACGAAGGCCCCATGGTTCTGCATGTTTAGGTGTCTCTTGTATAAAGGCACATTGTGAATTGAACATTTAGTGCCCAGGAGCCTCATGCATATTAAGTATCTCTTGGCCCTTGTGTCTCTTCCTTCCCACATGTAACATACCTGTTCTCTGTAACTATCTATTCTGAACGTATCTAAAAACCATGTCTTGCCTGTGTTATACAAACCACATGCATACTCACGTTCTCTGATGTAGCTGAATGTTTCCTAAGGCCAGGGCACATTTCAGGGTCACATAGAGTGGAGAGAGGGACCAAAATAGCCTTGCTCTGTTTGACTCCCAGCCGAGATGTCTGCTGGGCAGCACTGCCTCTGTAGGCTCTAATGGGGGAAGGGAGCTCAAGGGAGCCTCTGGGGCTGGGCAGGCTACCAGAGAGTGTGGACATTTGGGTGGACCCTGACGGAGGACTTGGGTTTCCTTGGGAGGAAATGTCAGGAAGGGCATCTGGGGCTGAGAGCACTGTGTGAGCAACAGAAGGAAGGAAACTGTGGCTGGCTGGGAAGGGATGGTATGGGGGACAGGGTGAGACTTCTGGCCCTGGGTGCTCAGATGAAGACCTGGGGTTGCCTAGTGGCTGGAAACACACACCAGCTGTGGCAACTTGACCTCTGGGATGTGAGTGTACAGGCAGCTGCTGAGAACGGCTGTGGATTTGGAGATGTGGCTACAGGGAATGGGCAATGGATTCATCTGGGAATTCTGCAGGCAGTGGCCCATAGAGGAAACAGCCTGGAAATGAGACTGCAGATACGTGCTAAAGAGGCTGGAGGAACAGTGACCCCAGTACAAGTTTATGGATCTTATCCACAATCTAAAGAAATGGAGGCCAAATGGCTTTTGAAATTCTAAGATACATGCAGAGGAAGAGTAATGCTTCATGGGAGAGCCAGACTCTTACTGGCAGTGACGCTACACAGTAGAGCTCTGTTCCTCCTGCCCATGTCTGTGGTTGGGGCTGGGGTAGTGCACAAACATGACGCTGATGAGGCCCAAGCATTGTTGGAAAAGAATTCAGCAGCTGCCACAAGAATCTTGAATCCGTGGGTGAAGACCTTGACTTTCTCTGGGACCAATGTGGTCAAGAACAAAGTAAAATCATGACAACAAACACTGTTCAGTTTTCCAAATATAGGCTATTTTAAATACTCTACATTTACCCTCAAAGACTGACATAACTTAGAATAACTTTTATAACAGCAAGGATGAGAACTAAAACTTAAATTGTAAATACAATTTTATTTATAAAAACAAAGTTAGCTTCAAATATTTTATGAACTAGTAGAATTTTAACCTTTTGTCACATTTCCCAACAAAGTAAATAATTCTTTTTTTCACTTCTAGTCTGTCAGAAGAAAAGTCTTAGCTGAAATGGCCAGAAACTCTGACGCACACTCCGGAGGCTGCTTCCGGGGCACCTCGGCACGGCCGCTTTTCCATCCCGGCCCTCACTTGATGAGGTCCAGCAGGGTTGAAATTGTTTGACATGCTTGTTCCCAGTGCGGTAAAGAAATAGCACTTGAATGTAAATTTAATTTCCTCAGCAAGGCCATTTTTATTTTTTTTTTAATTTCTGCAGAAAGGGTACACTCACCAGCAGTTTTGCCACAAGAGTATACTGAGCAAAGGAGACAGGGTCATTTATAACCTGACGCATCCACCCTACTGCTGTGTCCAGTTTCCAGCGGCTGGAACGGGACCTCACATTCTGTATTTGTTCCGATTGGCTAGCAACTTAGAACTTTTTTAGAGAGGAAAAGGCAGAGGAGAACAAAGGAAGGAGGAAGTAACTTGTGGAATGCTGAAAAAAGTAAAAACACCTTCGAATAAAGAAGAGGAACAGGCAATGACCTAAAGCTTGCTTGGACTAGTATAAGCATGCCAGGGCAAATATTTAGGCTAAATTGTGGGAGCTAAGAACATAAAGTACATTGATTTCTTTATTAGGGCTAGCAGATATTTAAGAATGTTAGCACAGGTCTTTGAATAAATTTTGCTTCTAAGAGAAGTTACTATTTATTTCTAATGAGATGGGAAGGAAAGTCTTTGAAGAGGAAACTCTACTTTTTACAGAAGTAGGAACTTAGACTTACAGTTTGCACATTGACAAACTTGTTTTCCTTCCGTACACGAGGGGTTTATGATCCTCTGTTGCAACTGATTTGTCTTATGTAACTTCAAGAGTTACTCGTCAACCTACTTACTATTCTGGACTTTTCGGGAAATGGCAATTTGCCTTCCTATTTAGTGGGAGGGATACTGAGACTGCACTTTTTCTTACCCCAAGAAGTGCACAGTGTCATTGCAATGTCAACATCAGGGAGATCTCAGCCAGTGTGAAATAATTAGATCGTCCACTCAAAATTCTTAGTTAATTCTTTTTAATATTTTCTTCACACTTCTTAAAAGCAGCTTAACAAGAATTGCATTAGTCAGGGTTTTCCAGAGAAACAGAAAAGAGAGGAGGAGATGTCCAGAATTGTCTCGTGTAATTACAGAGGCTAGAATCCAAGGAAGAGTGGCTTGAGTCCAGGGGCAGAATTCCCTCTTCCCCTGGGAGGTCAGTATTTCTTCCTTTAAGGCCTTCAACTGATTGGATGAGACCCACCCACATTATGGAGCATAATCTGCTTTACTAAAAGTATACTGGCTTAAATGCTAATTTCATCTGAAAAATACCACAGAATAATGTTGACCAAGTACTGGGAGAGGCCTTTTCCTTCATCTTTTGGTAAATTGCAATCCCTGGGTATATTCACATTTGAAACTCAAATGTGGGCATTGGCTACTGCAGGCCTTTCCCGGCTCAATGGAGTGCAGACAGGGGAGGCACAGGAGTGACTCCATTGTGTGAAGAGAAGACTGATGAGGGCCCGTGTGGCACCTCAGGTAGGGTCTGCACTGTCTGGACTATGGTCAGGCCCCTGCCTGAGCCAGCCCTGCTCTCCAGTGTCCCCAAGGAATCCCTGAAACTAGCATCTCATGGAGGAGATAGACGATGCAGGAGGTCCCCTGTGCCCAGAACAAATGGTACAACAAGGCCCCTCTGTTCCCCAAACTGGTCTCAGCAAACTTTCCCCACAGCTTGGATCTGGGCAGGTCACAGGGCCCAAACCTCATGACCAGCAGTGCTGGACCAGGGGGCTAGAAGGGCAGGTGGAGCTCTCTGACGACATTGTGGAGAGGAAGGGTGCCAGGCAAGGGGTGTCCAGGCAGGGGGTGTCCAGGATACTGTCCTGAGAGCCTCTCCAGGGACAGGTGCCCTTAGGGGCAGAGAAAAAGGCAACCGGGGAGACCAGAGGAGTCTGATGCAGATAAGGAGGGGCTCTGTCCAGTGATGTTTCTCCACAATGAGCTCTCCCGAGGACAAGCAGCCTGCTTTATAGGTGAACCCCATTGCACAGTGAGAAGACGAAGACTTCGGAACTCAGTTCCCTAGAACCTCTTCTCTCCCTGCATAGTCCGGCCCTATTGGTCCCTTCTGGTCTTGAAGGTCTTTAATGGAAACAAACCGCAAGGCCAAGGCCAGACCTGCCTGCCCTTCATGCCCATCTCCACGCAGCAGTTGAGTGTGGACTCTGCCTCCCCTGTCCCCCGAACAGTGAGTCCCCACCAGCCCCTCCAGGGACACAGTGCCAGCTCTGCAGCCCTCCCATCCCTCTGTCCATTCTTCTGCAGGCAGGATGGGCACTGTGGCTGGAGGAAGGCTCCTGATCCACTGCTTTGGGGGAATCTCTGATTTAGCACTCCACAGGGAACCCAACAGAGATCCAAAGCTGAGTACTGATTCAGAGAAAGAACATTTCTGCTAAGCTTAGGGCCTCAGGGAGGACAGATAATTATCTAAAGTTGACAGAACAATCAATTTTCTGGGTCTGAAGTTTACAAACAAAATCCCTCTCCTTTGAAGGCAGATTAGCCGTGGAAACACCTTCTACATTGCCTGCCTAAATGGTTTGTCTCTGCAATCAATCTCTCTATTCTTTCAAACAGAATTAGGATAATTTGCATAATTGTTTCTTGTCTCAGAGAAATCTTACGGGGAGGCTGTCTCCAGATAACCAGCAGCCTGGGCTCCAGGCTGGGTTGTTTCCCGACGCCAAACCCACAGGCAGCCTTGCGGTAAGGCTCCAGGCTCTAGAGCCAAAGGCTCTAGGTCAGAGGCTCCACCTGGGACCCCTGCGCCCTCCCTGCCAGGGCGGCAGAGGGAGCCACATCCCTGAAAGCCTCTGGCTTAGGGACCTCAGAATTCCCACCTCTGATAAGGTAATGAAATGAGCCAAAGTTGGTGAACAAACTGTGAACAAACTGGCCTACAGTGGCTAAAACCAGAGGGAGAAAAATAAGGTGATAAACCCCAAAAACCAGCCATCCTGGGAAGTTTCAAGGGGCTGCATAGGGTTCTACATAGGGTTCAGTGCATGTCACAGGCCCAGCAACCACATCTGCAGCCCCCAGGACCTAATCCCCTTCTACATAGGGTTCAGTGCATGTTAGCAAACACTGGGCTCGATTCCTGCCTAGTCCCTGCCAGATATCCCATGCCCACCTCATTAAGAGAATGAGGCCACACAATCACACCCAGGCCATCGTGGTGATGGAGTGGCTGGGGTCCAACTTGCACACCCTTCATTGCTGGTTCAGAGCCAGCTGTCTGACCACATTCCTACTCCAAGATGGGACTTTGGGGACATTAAAAGGGGTCAGCGACCCTGGTGGACAAAGTTCCAAAACATGGCCAGCTGGTCCCCTAGAAGTTTGGTACATGGGATAAGCCAAGGCTTTTCTTCAGGAACAGGTTTTCCACCACGTCGCTGCCCAAGGCCCAGGGCATCCCCAAGTTTGCGTGAAGCCTGCCTGCCATGTCCACAGCCCATGCTGAGCCCTCCTGGAGCCACTGGAATGCTTGTTCCTGGGCATGTGATAAGCCCAGACAGCTTCCGCCTTGCAGGACAACTGTGTGCATCTGGCAGCAGTAGCCAGAGGGCCCATGGAAGATGGAGGTGAAACCAGATGCTGTGAGAACACTTTATTAGGCAAAACCGCATACTATACAAATGCTTTAAAATGCAGCAGGAGATGTGAAGACACAAATGAACAAGCGCATAGTGACACATGGCTGTCAGAACACAGGAAAGAATCCACACTGCTTCCCCCCTTTACCTAGAAAAGGAGAGTTCTAGGCCACCTCCTCCTCAGCACACTCCTCATCCTCCTCCTCCTCCGCCGTGGCATCCTGATATTGCTGATATTCAGGCACCAGGTCGTTCATGTTGCTCTCGGCCTCGGTGAATTCCATCTCATCCATGCCCTCGCCTGTGTACCAGTGGAGGAAGGCCTTGCGCCTGAACATTGCTGTAAACTGCTCTGAGACACATGTGAAGAGTTCCTGGATGGACGTATTATTCCCAATGAAGGTGGCTGACATTTTTAGCCCCCGGGGTGGGATGTCACAGACGGCTGTTTTTACGTTGTTGGGGAGCCAGTCAGCAAAGTAGCTGCTGTTCTTATCTTGAATGTTGAACATCTGTTCATCCACCTCCCTCATGGGCATGCGACCCCTGAAAATGGCAGCCGCCGTTAGGTAGTGGCCGTGATGGGGGTCACAGGCAGCCATCATGTTCTTAGCATCAAACATCTGCTGGGTGAGCTCAGCCACAGTCAAGGCCCAGTACTGCTGGCTGCCCCGGCTGGTCAGTGGGGCAAAGCCGGGCATGAAGAAATGCAGCCGGGGAAACGGAACCATGTTCACGGCCAGCTTCCGCAGGTCAGCATTCAGCTGGCCCGGGAAGCGCAGGCACATGGTGACCCCACTCATGGTAGCAGACACCAGGTGGTTCAGGTCACCATAGGTGGGTGTGGGCAGTTTTAGGGCCTTGGAACATATGTCATATAGCGCTTCGTTATCTATACAGAAGGTCTCATCCATGTTTTCCATGAGCTGGTGGACTGAGAGGGTGGCGTTGTAGGGCTCCACCACGGTGTCTGACACCTTGGGCGAGGGCAGGATGCTCAATGTGTTTATGATCCTGTCTGGGTACTCCTCCCGGATCTTACTGATGAGAAGGGTACCCATCCCAGACCCAGTCCCCCCACCCAGGGAGTGGGTCAGCTGGAAACCCTGCAGGCAGTCACAGCTCTCAGCCTCCTGACAACGTCCATCACTGACTCCATCAGCTCCGCGCCTTCGGTGTAGTGTCCCTTGGCCCAGTTGTTTCCGGCCCCACACTGACCTGTAAGACAGTACAGCCAGTCACTCGACGGCCAGGTATACGGTCATCAGTGGTCACCACCATAATGCAGAAAGGGCCAAGTGTCACATGTGAGGTGAAAGCACCATTCGCCCTGCAGGTGGAGCAAATGAAACCCGCTCCCCCAGAGTTACAGGACAGCAGCTTCCCCTGTTAGAAATTAAGACAGGAGTCAAACCTGAGACGGGCTCACAGACCTCGCTGCAGGTGGCTCCTGCCCATTCTCAGGAAAGGCAGTAGCCACGACCCCAGCTCAGCTCCCGACAAGGACATCAGTAGCTCCTCACCTTGAGGAGACACCCGGGCCTTCCTCCCGAAGCCCGTTTAGGACAGGCAGATTGAGCGACTCGACTCGGCGGATAGGAGGGTGTTCAGGGGCCCTGGCGCCACAGTTCCCACAGGATGACCTTGGGGTGTTCCTAGATTTTGAGCTGCCCTGGCTAAGGAGCCGCACCCCAGTCCTCGCCCGCAGCTCACCGGAAATGAAGTTGTCTGGCCTGAAGACCTGCCCGAAGGGCCCCGAGCGCACAGAGTCCATGGTGCCCGGCTCCAGATCCACGAGCACAGCGCGGGGCACGTACCTGCTACCTGCGTGGGGAGGGAGGGCATGAGCGAGGGGAGAGCTACGTTCCCAGGAGGGCGGTGGGGGAAGGACGAGGGTCTCACCGCTGGCCTCGTTGTAGTACACGTTGATGCGCTCCAGCTGCAGGTGGCTGTCCCCATGGTAGGTGCCAGCGGAGTCGATGGCATGTTCATCAGAGATCACCTCCCAGAACTGCAACAGACAGGAGGGGCCAGACAGGCCGGGGCTGAGTCACGGAGGCGCCCCAGCCCCTCTCCCACCCCCACCCTCATCCACACCCCCATCCCTAGGCCGCCCTGTCCCTGGGGTCCACCCCAGCCGCCTCACCAGCCGCCCAGTTCCACCGTCCCCGACAGGGAGCCCAGGGGCCGCAATGCAGGGGCACCGCTCCCGCCACTGCCAACATCTTCCCCGGCCACCCGGTAGGCCCGGGCTGGGCCCTCAGAGCCCCGGCTGCCAACCTTGGCCCCGATCTGGTTCCCGTACTGCCCGATCTGCGTGAGCACAATCTCCCTCATGGCTAAGGCAGGATTAGGGCGGCAACAGAAGCGCGAGAAGGAGGAGCAGAGGCGCAGCGACCCAGCCCGCCCTCCGCTAACGCTTAAATAGCCCCGCGTCCACCTCCCTCAGCCTCCGATTGGGCTCCCAGAATAAGCAACAGCTTTACTTCCACACAGGTGCACCCACCTGTGAATCCCTTGGCGTTGAACGTCTGTTGGAGAACTCAGGTATCCTTGCTATGGTCCCTTCCACGTTGGGGAAAGCTGCTCAGCTGAAAAACTTCCTCCCACGTCTTTAGTAAGACTAAATTCCTAGCTGAGCTGAAACTGATTTTTCCTCCCATGTGGGAGGGGAAGACTCTTGTTTCCATATTCACAGAGTGCCTTTGCACCTGTCCCAGATTGATGACATATTTTTGTAACCGATGAGTCTTTTCATCTATTAGGAGATCTGTGGTTAGGAAAGGCCTTCCACATGTTAACTCAACAGGACTTAATTATACGTTTTACTTTGGAGCAGTTCAAACCCGCAGTAAGCTATGGGTGTTAGAGATAGTCAGGCCTCTGATTTAGCTAGTCTTCTTTAGGATTAGCCCTTTCACCTTTCCAGAGGACTGCGGTCTCCAGCAGAGTGAAGGTAATATTGGATTCTTAAAGCTGAGGATAGGTGTTGGGTTACGCCTGCTGTGAAAGATGGGCCATTGTCACTTTGCAGGCTTTTGGATTACCCAAACTGAGGAGTTATTTCTTCTGGTAAACATTTTTCAGATGGGGTGGGGAATGCCTCGATCTAACCAGTGAAGGTATCAGTAAGCATTAGCAAATATTTGAATCTCCTGCAGAAAGGCTTCAGGGTAAATTAGAGTTGCCAGTTCTCATGTAGATAGGTTCCTCAATTTTGGACAGGTTTAACTGGAGAAGGAGAAAATTGCTGGCCGTTTGGGTCATGTCAGGCACAGAGCTCACAGGGCTAAGTCACCTGTTTTAGTGTCTTGAAAAGATTTACCCCTATAAACAAATGAGACATTAACAGAAACAAAGAATCCCTTCTAGGGTGAAAAGAATCATGAAAGTGCTGAGTTATACTCCTGTGTTTGGTACTTGGCATTAGTAATTTATTACCATCATTCAGCCCGAGGGGCCCTGGACTGAAATGCAATCCCTGGACCATTTTTGTTCTTCTTCAGGGTATTCCGGCCCAGTTCTATGTATGCTGACCAGCACGCCCACAAGCTTCATTGGCCCTTTCAGTGCAGGGGCCTTGGCTGTGGCATCTACAAGGGCATTTCCTTTTACATGGTCAGTCTCTCTTTTGATCTCCTCTGCAATTAATTATAGTCACTTTTTGGCAGCAAAGCAGCATTCTAACAAGCTCAAAATCTGAATGATGTTGTATGGAAAAGCCCTTTGGGGTCAGGAGTCCCCACCCATTCCAAATTGCAGCATAAGCATGAAGCACTAAAAAATCAGACTTGGAATCAGTGTAAATGTTAACTTTTAAATCCTTTCCAACTGCAGGGGCCTAGTAAGTTCAATTAACTCAGCTTTTTGAGCTGAGGTCGAGGCCAGCAAGGCTTGTGCCTTGATTCTCTTGTGCTGACTACTAATAGCATATCTAGCCCTCCTGTTTTCCTGATGCATAAAAAAACTTGCATCTGTTAACCACTCTTCCTTGGGATGGTCAAGGGGCTCATCTCTCCTACGTCTGGCCTGCTAGAATAAATTTGTTTCATAACCTGTGACATGCTTTGGCTGTGTCCCCAGTCAAATCTTATCTTGAATTATAGCTCCCATAATTCCTACATATCGTGGGAGGGGCCCAGTGGGAGGTAATTGAATCGGGGGATGGGTCTTTCCCATGCTGTTCTCGTGACAGTGAATAAGCCTCATGAGATCTGGTGGTTTATTTATTTATTTATTTTTGAGACAGAGTCTTGCTCTGTTGCTCAGGCTGGAGTGCATTATCGTGATCTTGGCTCACAGCAACCTCTGATTCCCGGGTTCAAGCGATTCTCCTGTCTCAGCCTCCCGAGTAGCTGGGATTACAGGTGCCCACCACCATGCCTGTCTAATTTTTGTACTTTTAGTATAGACGGAGTTTCACCATGTTGGCCAGGCTGGCCTCGATCTCCTCACCTCAGGTCATCCACTGCCTTGGACTCCCAAAGTGCTGGGATTACAGCTGATGGTTTTATAAAGGGGAGTTTCCCTACACAAGCTCTTTTGCCTGCTGCCATGTAAGAGATGTGACTTTGTTCCTCACCTGCCTTCTGCCATGAGTGTGAGGCCTCTCCAACCACGTGCAACTGTGAGTCAATTAAACCTCTTTTTTAATAAATTACCCAGCCTCAGATATGTCTTTATTAGCAGCGTGAGAACAGACTAATACAACCTGTATGCCAGAAAGGCTGGGAGCACCTGTGGACTCTGACAGGTAAGTAGCTGGGTTTATGGTTTGCCAGGCTTTAAGGGTTATGTCTGGAGGGTCGGTCTAGCAATAAGGCCTCACACTTTCATAAATATTCTCCTATTATCCACTGGTGCCCTTTAGCTTCTAGGACCACCTTCCCTTGTTGTGGGGTCAAAAACCTGTAGGTGCTGTTCTAATGTTAGTTTATTAGCTTTGCCAACTGGAAAAGTGGTAGCAGCAATAGCTCTAAGACATCAAGGCTAAAAGTCAGAGGATCACTAAGGAAAGTAAAAGCTAAACTGTTTGGGGCCTCTTTCCTGGGGCAGCCTCCAGACTACTGCAAAACGGAGGCGGTGGGCAGAAAGGCAACAATATGCAGAGCACTCAGGTGAGGGACAAAGCACAAGGTGGACAGTCCAAAAACAGAAAGTGGCAAACATCTTGTTTAGCCAAATCCATTCTTCTCAATATTCCCCAGGGCCTCTAACCCTGTGGGCTTGGCCTCTAATCTGAGTATGACACCCCCAGGTCTCTAACTTTGGGCTGAGTCTCTCACCCTAATATTATACCCTAGGGCCTCTCACTTAAGTAATAGTGGGTAATCATTCTTGCCAACCTGAATGGCTTCGCGACTCTAAAAGACAGCCCACTTGCCAGCTGAATGATTCTATGTGGATTGTTTTCCTTGGAGTGGGGGTCTTGTCTTGGTGTCCCTTCATGGTGTTGCTGAAAGATTTTGCTGGAAAAGAGGTTCCTGATACAGACCACAAAGTAGGATTCTTAGATCTTGTGCAGTAAAAAATTTGAGGTGAGTCAGAGAGCACAGTGAAAGAAGCAAGTTTATTAGAAATGACTCCATTACAGAGTTGGACATCCTCAGAAAACAAGAGCAGGAATGCATTGTCTTTTGTTAGTGTCTGTACTCTAACTATAAAGAGAAAGAGTTATAATTACACTTGGAAGGTGCAGATGTACTCACTAAAGTCGGGGCTATTGGTTTTAACAGTGACCATTAACCCGTTAACCTAAGCTAGCTCGTTAATATTATCTTTAACAAAAAATGCTGCACTCCTAGGACATTTATACATTTTTCAGGCTTGGTGGAAGATGTCTTGTATGGCCATAAATATTCTGCAATTGTAATCTGTGGCCAGTAAAAAAATGTGGCTATTTCCAGACCATAGGTATTAACCTTCTAGATGCCTTGTGAGTACCTAGCTACTCATATTAAGATAGAGAATTCTAGTCATGTTTATTAAACTAGAAGCTTGATAACCATGAGTTCCTCTAACACAGCAAGTCTACTCCTCAAGGAGAAAATGCATTTCTCAGGAATTTTGTGCATTTTGTATGGTGGCATTTGGTATGTTTACCAAAATGGCAGAAAAGAGTGAAATTAGTCCTCAAAGATTTCTCAAGATTGGATATAAAGTAAACAAAATGATTATAGTTAATATGCAAGTTGACACAGTTGATATGCAAAAGAAATTTTGTTTGAAACACAATGAGATTTTTATTTTTATTTATTATTATTATTTTGAGACAGAGTCTTGCTCTACTGCCCAGGCTGGAGTGCAGTGCACCATCTTGCCTTACTGAAACCTCCGCCTCCCAGGTTCAAGTGATTCTCCTGCCTCAGCCTCCCAAGTAGCTGGGATTACAGGCATGAATCACCACACCCAGCTAATTTTTGTATCTTTAGTAGAAATGGGGTTTCACTCTGTTGGCCAGGCTGGTCTCAAACCCCTGATAACAAGTGATCTGCCCACCTTGGCCTCCCAAATTGCTGGGATTACAGGCATGAGCTACTGCTCCCAGCCACAAAGAGGCTTTTAAATAATTCTGATTTCCTGCTGTTGAGCAGGGAGCTGAGCAAATTCAACAGATCATGAGCCTAAAGTAGGAGAAGACTGAGGACAAACTCTAGAACACATGTGATTAAATTAATTACAATGGAAACCAAATCAAATTTAATAAGGCCATACCTCTTAGTTTCAAGATGTTTCCCCTCATTTTGAAATGTGGTGTTATTCAGTGGAAAAGAAAAATAGTGTTTATCTCCAGAGTAAAGAACAGGGTTCCCTGCAGGGACTGACTGACTGAGAGCTATGGCTCAGGATTAAAAATTCTCTTTTTTCCACTTACAAACTAAAAATTAATTTCTAAGCCCCTATTGACTAAATGGACCCCCCTTCTTGGATAAGGACATTCCAAAGTTACCCTGAAAAGCTAGTTCAAGCCATGGGTCACACCTGCCTCGTTAGACTCTCCTCCCTTTGGTTTTAATTGTAATTTTTAATTAATTTTTATGGGTACATAGTTGGTGTATATATTTATGGGGGTACATGACATACTTTGATACAGGCATGTAACAAGTAATACATAATAAAAAACAGGGTATCCGTCCCCTCAAGCATTTATAGCTTGTGTTATAAACAATCCAATTATACTATTTTAGTTTTTATAAAATATATAATTAAAATTTTTTTTACCATAATCACCCTGTTGTGCTATCAAATACTGTCTTATTCATTCTTTCTAACAATTTTTTGTACCCATTTCACATCCCCACTAACCCCCTGTTCCCCCACTGCCCTTCCCAGCCTCTGGTAAACACCCTTATACTCTCTATGACATCAATTATTTCAAATTTTAGCACCCACAAATAAGTGAGGACATGTGACATTTTTCTTTCTGTGCCTGACTTATTTCACTTAACATAAAGCCTTTCAGTTCCATTTCTGTTACTGCAAATGACAGACTCTCATTCTTTCTTATAGCTGAATAGCACTCCATTGTGTATATGTACCACATTTTCTCTATCCAGTCATCTGTTGATGGACATTTAGGTTTCTTCCAAATCTTGGCTATTAGCAACATTTGTTTTTGACTGACTTCTGGATAAAAGCCACCTTAACTGAGGTGAAATGATATCTCATTTTGGGTTTGATTTGCATTTCTATAATGATCAGTAATGTGGAGCACCTTTTCACTTGCCTATTTGCCATTTGTATGTCTTCTTTTCATAAATGTCCATTTAAATTTTTGTCCACTCTTTAATTGATTATATTTTTTCTATAGAATGTTTTGAACTCAATATATTGTAGTGTATTAGTCTGTTTCTGCACTGCTATAAAAAAACTGAGACTGGGTTATTTATCTATTTATGTATTCAGATGAAGTCTTGCTCTGTCGCCCAGGCTGGAGTGCACTGGTATGATCTCGGTTCACTGCAACCTCCACCTCCTGGGTTCAAGCAATTCTCTGCCTCAGCCTCTTGAGTAGCCGGGATTACAGGCACCTGACACCATGCCCAGCTAAGTTTTGTATTTTTAGTAGAGACGGGGTTTCACCATCTTGGCAAGGCTGGTCTTGAACTCCTGACCTCGTGATCCACCCGCCGCAGCCTCCCAAAGTGCTGGGATTACAGGCATGCACCACTGCGCCTGGCGAGACTGGGTAATTTATAAAGGAAATAGGTTTAACTGAGTCACAGTTCCACATGGCTGGGGAGGCCTCAGGAAACTTACAATCATGGCAGATGGGAAGCAGGCACCTCTTCCATGATGGCAGGCGAGAGAGCATGTATGTGAAGCAAAGGGGGAAAAGCCCCTTATAAAACCATCAGATCTCATGAGAACTCACTCATTATCAGAAGAACAGCCTGGGGGAAACCAACCCCATGATCCAATCACCTTCTACCAGGTCTCTCCTTCAACACCTGGGGATTACAATTCAATATGAGATTTGGGTGGGGACACAAAGCCTAACCATATCATGTAACTATTAATTGCTTTTCAGATGGGTAATTTACAAATATTTTCTTCCATTCTGTGGGTTTTCTCTTCACTTTGTTTATTGTTTCCTTCACTTTAAAAAAGCTTTCTGACTTGCTGTAATTCCATTTGTCCATGTTTGCTTTGGTTGTCTGTGCTTATGGGGAATTATTTAAGAAATTTTTGTCCAAACCAATGCCCTAAAGAGTTTCCCCAGTGTTTTCTTGTAAAATTTTGATAGTTTGAGGTGTTAGGTTTAAGTCCTTAATTCATTTTAATTTGATTTTTGTATTTTGCAAGAAATAGGGTTCTAGTTTCATTCTTCTGCCTATGGCTTGCCAGTTTTCCCAGCCCTATTTATTACTGAAACTGTCTTGTTTTTTGTTGTATGTTATTGACAGTTTTGTTGAAAATTAGTTTAGCTGTATGAGTTTGTTTCTAAGTTCTCTATTTCATTCCATTTGTCTTTATGTCTTTTTATTCTAGTGTCATGCTGTTTTAATTACTATAGCTTGATAGTACAATTTAAAACCATGTAATGGGATTCCTACAGTTTTGGTTTATATACTCAGAATAGCTTTGACTATTATGGTGTTTTGTGGTTCCATATATATTTCAGATTTTTTTTCTATTTCTGTGAGGAATGTCATTGTTATTTTGATAGAGATGGCATGAAATGTATAGATTGCTTTGGATCATATGGACATTTTTTAAAATACTGATTCTTCCAATCTGTGAACATAGAAATAACTTTCCATTTTTTTGTCTTCTCTTTCATTTCTTTTATCAGTGTTTTACATTTTTAACTGTTGAGAACTTTTATTTCTTTGGTAAATTCCCACACATTTTGTTTTATTTGTGGCTATTTCAAATAGGATTACTTTTTTGAATTCTTTTTCAGTTTGTTGACTGTTGGCATATAGAAATCCTACTGATTTGTATATGTTAATTTTGTATTCTGCAAATTTACTCGTTATTACTTCTAATAGTTTTTTGATGGAAATATTATGCCATTCTCACATTTCTGTAAAAACAATCGGTGACTGGTTAATTTATAAAGGAAATAGGTTTAATTGGCTCATGGTTCTACAGGCTGTACAGAAAGCATAGCACTGGCTTCTGCTTCTGGTCAAGCCTCTGACAACTGACAATCAAGGTGAAAAATAAATCCAGTGCTTGCACATCACATGGTAAGTGTGAGGGCAGGGGGGAAGTGCTACACACTTGTAGATAACCAGCTCTCATGAAAACTTACTATTGTGAGAATGGCACCCAAGGAAATGATGCCAAACTGTTCATGGAAATCCTGCCCTCATGATTCAATCACCTCCCGACTAGGCCCACTTCCAACATTGAGGATTACATTTTAATATAAGATTTTGGTGGGAACACATACCTAAACTATATCATTTTGCCCCTGGCCATTCCAAGTCTCATATCCTTCTCATATTTCAAAATACAATCATGACATCCCAATAATCCCCAAAGTCTTCACTCATTTCAGCCTTAACTCAAAAGTCAAAAGTCTCATCTAAGACAAAGCTAGTTTATTCTTCCTATAAGCCTGTAAAATAAAAAACAAATTAAGTGCTTCCAAGATACAAATGGGGCATAGGCATTGGGTAAATACTCCTATTCTAAAAGGAAGAAATCAGCTAAAAAAAAAAAAGAGACCACAGGACCCATACAAGTCTGAAGCCCAGAAGGGGAGTTATTGAATTTTAAGGCTCCAAAATAATTATTTTTGATTCTATGTCCCATTTCCAGGGCACACTAATGCCTTGGGATGTTTAGACCTTGTGGCTTTGCATGGTTCAGCCCCCACAGCTGCTCTCATGGGCTGGTATTGTGTGCCTCTGGCTGGTTTTGTGTGCTTCTGGCTTTTCCAGGTGCAAAGTGCAAGCTGTAGCTAGATCTACCATTCTGGGATCTGGAGGACAGTGATCCTCTCCTCACAGATCTACTAGGCCATGCCCCAGTGGGGAACCCACATGGGGATTGTAACCCTACATTTCTTTGCTGCATTGTTTTAGTAGAGGTTCTCCATGAGGGCTCCACCCTTGCAGCATGCTTCTGCCTGCACACCCTAGCTTTTTTATACATTATTTGAAGTAAAGGTGGAGGCTCCCAAGTCTCAGCTCTTGCATTTTGTACACTCACAGGCCTAACAACATATGAAAGCTACCAAGGCTTATAGCTTGCACCCTCTGAAGCAGTGACTGGAGTTGTAACTGGGCCAATTTGTGCTACACCTGGAGCTGGAGCAGTGGCCAGAATGCAGGGAGCCATGTTCTAA
Organism: Pan paniscus; assembly: GCF_029289425.2. Lineage (NCBI taxonomy): Eukaryota > Metazoa > Chordata > Mammalia > Primates > Hominidae > Pan > Pan paniscus. Next base: position 76,725 of record NC_073260.2, read on the forward strand.
GGCTACCCAAGGCAGCAGTTCCTGGGCCTGATCCCAGAAACTATTCTCTTCTTTTAGGCCTCAGGGTCTGTGATGGGGGGCTGCCTTTTAGATTTCTAAAATGCCTTCAATTCCTCTTCCCCATTGTCTTGGCTATCAACACTTGCTTTTTTTTTTTAAGTTATACAAATATCTCTAACAAGTGATTGCTCCACAGCCTGCTCGAGTTCCTCTCTTGTAAAAGCTTTTTATTTTTCTGCCACATGACTGGGATGCAAAGTTTTTAAGCTTTTACGCTATGCTTCCCTTGCAAGTAAAAATAAATTACAACTTACTTTTTTTTGCTGCAACATGTGAGCATAGGTTGTTAGAAGCAGCCAGGCCACATCTTCAATGCTTTAGTGCTTAGACATTTTTTCAACAGAAACCCTAAATCATCACTTTCAAATTCAAACTTTTATATATCCCTAGGGCATGACAGAAATTCAGCCAACCACTTTGCTAAGACAACATGAATGACCTTTGCTTCGATCCTAATAAGTTTCTAATTTTCATCTGAGACCTCCTCAGCTCAGCCTTCACCATCCAGATCACTATCAGCATTTTCGTCAAAGCCATTCAAAGTTAAGAAAATCTCAACTTTCCCTCATTTTTCTGTCTTCTTCTGAATCCTACAAACTCTTCCAACCTCTGCCTGTTTACCCAATTACAAAGCTGATTCCACATTTTCAGGTATTCTTATAACAATTTTCCACTCCTTTGTGCCAATTTTCTGTATTAAGCTTTTTTCCCATCACTATAAATACCTGAGGCTGGGTAATTTATTTTTTAGAAAGGAGGTTTAAGTGGCTCATGATTCTACAGGCTGTAGAGAAGACACAGCACTGGTATGCACTTCTGGGAAGGCCTCTGGAAGTTTACAGTCATGGCAAAAGTTGAAGCAGAATCTTGCACATCATAGGGCAAAAAGCAGGAGAAAAAAAACAGAGGGGCGAGTTGTTACACACTTTTAAATAACCAGGTCTTATGGGAACTCACTCACTATCATGAAGATAGTACCAAGTGGGATGGTGCTAAGCCATTTATGAGTAATCCACCCCAATGGTTAAATCACCTTTCACCTGGCCCACCTCCAACATTGAGAATTAAATTTGGGAGGGGACACACATTAAAACCCTATCAGAGGAGTCTTTACGTTTTTCCAAATATAAGATTATATCACTGGCAAAAACAATAATTTGACTTCTTTTCCAATTGGGGTGCCTTTTATTGCTTTCTCTTGTCTGATTGCTCCAGATAGGAATTTCAGAATTATGTTGAATAACAGTGGTAAAAGTGGATATTCTTGTCATCTTCCAGATTTTACAGGAAAGGCTTTTAGTTTTTCCCCACTTAGTATGATACTAGCTGGGGGTCTGTCATATATGACTTTTATTATGTTGAGATATGTTCATTCCATACCCAGTTTTCAAAGGGTTTATTATTAAAGAATATTAAATTTTATCAAATACTTTTTAGCATAATGGAAATGATTATATGGATTTCATCCTTCATTCTTTTTTTTTTTTTTTTTGAGATGACGTCTTCCTCTGTCACCCAGGCTGGAGTGCAATGGCATGATCTCAGCTCACTGCAACCTCTGCCTCCCGGGTTCAAGCGATTCTCCTGCCTCAGCCTTCCAAGTAACTGGGATTACAGGTGCCCACCACTCCACTCGGCTAATTTTTGTATTTTTAGTAGACATGGGGTTTTGCCATGTTGGCCAGGCTTGTTTTGAACTCCTGAACTCAGGAGATCCGCCTATCTCGGCTTCCAAAAGTGCTGGGATTACAGGTGTGAGCCACTGCACCTGGCCCCTTCATTCTATTTATATGATATATCACATTGACTGATTTGCATGTCGAACCATCCTTGTATCTCTGGGATAAATTCCACTTGGTCATTATGAATTACCTATTTATGTATTGTTTAATTGAGTTTGCTAGGTTTTTTGCAAATTTTTGCATCAATATTCTCAAATATGGGCTCATAGTTTTCTTTTTAAATGTGTCTTTGTCTTGTTTTGATATCAGTGTAATACTAGCCTCAAAGAATGAGTTTGGAAATGTTCTTTCCTTCTCTATTTTTCAGTCTGGTCCTACAGACATTTTTTTATTATGGCTTTAATTTTGTTACTCATTATTGGTCTGTTCAGGTTTTGGATTTTTTCCTAGTTCATTCTTGGTAAGTTATGTGTGTCTAAGAATTAATTTCCTCTAGGTTTTCTAATTTGTTGGCATACAATTACTTATAGTAGCCACTAATGATCCTTTGATTTTCTGAAATGTTACTTGTAATGTCTCCTTTTTCACCTTTGATTTTATTAATTTGTATCATCTCTGTTTTTTAGCTAGCTGTCTAAATATTCATTAATTGTTTTACTTTTCAAAAAACCAACTTCTTGTTTCATTGATCTTTTGCACTGTTTTCTTCATTTTATTTCTGCTCTAATTTTTATTATTTCTTTTCTTCTAATTTTGAGTTTTGTTTGGCCTTTTTATTCTAGTGAATTAAGATGTATTGTTAGGTTATTTATTTGCAGCTTTTCTGATTTTTATATAGGCACTTACAGTTATAAATTTTCCTTTTATAATAGTACCTCTTTTACCATATTCCACAGGTTTTGCTATGTTATGTTTCTATTATTTGTTTCAAGAAAATTTTCCATTTTCTTTTTAACATTTTTATTGACCTACTGATCATTAAAGAGCATATTGTTTAATGTCCAAGTGTTTGTATAGTTTCTGAAATTCATTTTTTAATTGATTTCTAGTTTGTTCCATGGTGGTCAGAGAAAATGCTTGATATTACTTCAATTTTTTAAAATGTTTTTAGACTTGTTACTTAATATATGGTCTATCCTTGAAAATAACCCATGTGCAGAGAAGAACAATGTGTATTCTGCAGCTGTTGAATGAAATTTTCTGTAAATATTTATTAGGTTCATTTGTTATACTGTGCAGATTAAGTCTGATGTTTCTTTGTTGATTTTCTGTCTGGAAGGTCTATCCAATGACTAAAGTAGGGTATTGAAGTGTCCAGCCATTATTGTATTGAGGTCTCTTTCTTTAGCTCTTATAATATTTGCTTCATTTATCTAGGTGCTTTAGTGTTGGGTGCATATATATTTCTTATTATATCCTCTGGAAGAATTGATCTCTTTATTATTATATAATGACTTTCTTAATATCTTCCTACAGTCTTTTGTTGAAATCTATTTTTGTATGGTATAAGTAAAGCTATTTCTGCTCTTTTTTGGTTTCTATCGGCATGGAATAACTATTTCCATTGTTTTATTTTCAGTCTAAATGTATCTTTACAGGTAAAGTATTTTTTTGTAGGTCATAGATTATTGTCTTGCTTCTCTATCCATTCATCCACTATTTGTCTTTTGATTGGAGTATTTAGTTCATGTACATTCAATGTTATTATTGATAAGCACTTACTCCTGCCATTTTGTTACTTGTTTTCTGATTGATTTTTATCCTCTCATTGTTCTTTTCTTTCTTCCTGTCTTCCTTTTAGTGAAGGTGATTTATCTTTTAATATTATCTAATTTATTGCTTTTTACTTTTTGTACATCTGTGGTATGCTTTTTGATTTAAAATTACCATGAGGCTTGAATATAATATCTTATAACACATCATTTTAGACTGTGGACAATTTAACATTGATTGCATAAACAAAGAAACAAGCAAAGCAACTAATAAAAACTCTACACTTTAACTCCATTGCCATTCTTTTAAACTTTTTGTTGTTTCTCTTCCTTCCCTATTTTACTGTCTATGTCTTGGAAATATGTTGTAGTTATTTTTTATTGGTTTATTGTTTACTCTATTTGAGATTTTTGCACACCATAATTACCATGTTATAATATTCTGTGTTTTTCCATGTGCTATTACTACTGAGTTCTGTACCTTCAGATGACTTCTTATTGCTCACTCACTTTTTTTCTTTCAGGCTCAGAACTCCCTTTCGCATTTCTTGTAGGACAGGTCTGGTGTTAATGAAATACCTCAGTTTTTGTTTGTCGGAAAAGTTCTTATTTCTCTGTCAAGTTTAAAGGACTTTTTGCCAGATACATTATTCTAAAGTAAAAGTCTTTTTTTTTTCCTTCGGCTTTTTTAATATGTCATGCCACTCTCTCAGCCTGTAAATTTTCCCCTGAAAAGTCTGCTGTCAGATGAATTGGAGTTCCATTGAATGTTATTTGTGTCTCTTCTCTTGCTGCTTTTAGAATCATTTTTTTATCCTTAACCTTTGGGTGTTCAGTTAAGTGCCTTGAGGTGGTCTTCTTTGGGTTAAATCTGCTTGATGTTCTGTAACTTTCTTGTACTTGAATGTTGATATCAAATGTTGGGGAATTGTTTTTAATATTATTTCTTTAAATAAATGTTTAATTTTTTTTTTTTTTTGACAGAGTCTCGCTCTGTAGCCCAGGGTGGAGTGCAATGGCGCGATCTCGGCTCACTGGAAGCTCCGCCTCCTGGGTTCACGCCATTCTCCTGCCTCAGCCTCCCAAGGAGCTGGGACTACAGGCACCCCCACCACGCCCAGTTAATTTCTTTTTGTATTTTTAGTAGAAATGGGGTTTCACCGTGTTAGCCAGGATGGCCTTGATCTCCTGATCTTGTGATCCACCCGCCTCTGCCTCCCAAAGTGCTGGGATTACAGGCTTGAGCCACTGCACCGGGCCAATAAATGTTTAGCTCTTATCTCTTTTTCTACCACCTCTTTAAGGTCAATAACTCTTAGATTCCTATTTTGAGGCTATTTTTTAGATTCTGTAGGCATGCTTTATTTTTCATTCTTTTTTGTCTCCTCTGACTTTGTCTTTTCAAATAGTCTGACTTCAAGTTCACTAAATCTATCTTCTCCTTGATCAATTTTTCTAAGTAACTCTGATGCATTCTTCAGTATGATAATTGCATTTTAACTTCAGGATTTCTGCTTTATTCTTTTTATTTCAATCTCATTGTTAAATTTATCTGATAGAATTTTGAATTCCTTCTCTGCATTATATTGAATTTCTTTGAATTACCTCAACCAGCTATTTTGGATTTCCTGTATGAAAGGTCACATATCTCTATTTTTCCAGGATTTGCCCCTGGTGCCTTATTTAGCTTGTTTGGTGAGGTCATGTTTTCCTGGATGGCCTTGATACTTGTAGATGTTCATCCATATCTGGGCATTGAAGAGTTCAGTCTTTATTGTAGTCTTCACAGTCTGGGCTTCTTTGTTCCCATTAGTTTTGGGAACATTTTCCAGGTGTTCAAAGACACTTAGGTCCCAAGCCCAAAAACACAGTAGCAAACACGTAGAGGTACTGCTTTGGTGGCCTTGGATTAACATTAAGAAAAATTCTCTTGATTTATCAAGTAGAGATTCTTGTTCTCTTCCCTTTCTTTCTCTGAAACCAGCAGTGTCTCTTTCTGTGCTGAGGCATGTGGAGCTGGAGTTGGGGTAACATAAGCACCCCTGAGGCCATCACCACTGAGAATGTGCTGGTTCACACTTGAAGTAGGCATAGAACTTGGTCTCACCCAAGGCCCACTGTAACCACAACTTGGCTACCATATAAGTTTATTCAAAGCCCTAACCCTAACCCTAAACCCTAACCCTAACCCTAACCCTTACCCTGACCCTGACCCTAACCCCTAACCCTGACCCTGACCCTGACCCGACCCTGACCCCTGACCCCTGACCCTAACCCGACCCTGACCCCTGACCCTGAACACTGACCCTGACCCCTGACCTTGAGATAGGAATTTTCTAAACACAACAATCGGCCTCCAGCACCATCTCCATTGTCAGGGCCCAGTGCTTTACTCCTAAGATCACCACCAAGGCATCAATGCTCATTTTCATCACTGTATTCAACACTGTATGGGAAGTTCCATCCACAACAAATAGGAGAGAAACAGAAGTAAAGAGCACTCATATGTGAAAGGGGACAGCAAAACTGTCTACTCACAGATCACATGATCTATCTTACATACAGAAAATCATTAAGAACCCCCAAAATATTATTAAAACTAGTAAAGTAAGCAAAGTTACAACACAAAATCTCAATACACAGTAATCTGCTATATTTCTAGACACTAGAAACAAACAACGTGAGAATGTAATTATGAAAAAAATTCCAGTCTAGGGGTGGTGGCTCACACCTGTAATCCCAGCACTTTGAGAGGCTGAGGTGGGAGGATCTTTTGAACCCAGGAGTTTCAGGCCAGTCTGGGCAACACAGGGAAACCCTCTCTCTACAAATAACTTAAAAATTAGCTAGGTGTGGTGGTGCACGTCTGTAGTCCTAGTTACTCAGGAGACGGAGGAGGGAGGATTGCTTGAGCCCAGGAGGTTGAGGCTGCAATAAGCTGCGTTCACACCATTGCACTCCAATCTGGGCAACAGAGCAAAACCATGCCCAGAGAAAAAAAGAAAGGAAAAAGAAATTCCATTTTTAAAAATCAGCAGGCTGGACATGGTAGCTAACACCTGTAATCCCAATGCTTTGGGAGACAAAGAGAGGAGTATCACTTGAGGCCAGGAGTTTGAGGCCAGCCTGGGCAGGAGAGAAAGACCCTACCTGAAAAAAATAAAAAAAAATTAGCCAGCTGTGGTGGTGCACACCTCTAGTCCCAGCTACTTGGGAGGTTTGAGGTGGGAGGATCACTTGAGCCCAGGAAATAGAGGTTGTAGTGAGTCATGATTGTGCCACTGCACTCCAGCCTGGGAGACAGAGTGAGGCCCTGCCTCAAAAAATAAAACAATTGCTCATAGGAGTATGGGTTTATCTGGACTCAGAATTCAGTTCCATTGATCTATTCCATTGATGATGCCAAAATCATGTTGTTTTTGTTAATGTTGCTTTCTAGTAAGATTTGAAATTTGGAAATGTGAGCCTCTGAGTTGGTTTCTTTGACACTATGTTGGCTATTCTGCATCCCTTGAAATTTCATATAAATGATAGGATCAGCTTGTGAATTTCCGCCAAAAGTTTTCTTGAATTTATTTCAGCAATGTTTTGGAATTTTCTATGTATGAGTTTATTTTTTCCCCCCAAAACAGAGTCTCGCTCTGTCACCCAGGGTGCAGTGCAGTGGTGCAATCTCGGCTCACTGCAACCTCCGCCTCCCGGCCTGTAATCCCAGCACTTTGGGAGGCCGAGGCGGGCGGATCATGAGGTCAGGAGATCAAGACAATCCCGGCTCACACAGTGAAACCCCGTCTCTACTAAAAATGCAAAAAAAATTAGCCGGGCATGGTGGCTGAGACTACAGTCTCAGCTACTCAGGAGGCTGAGGCAGGAGAATGGCGTGAACCCGGGAGGTGGAGCTTGCAGTGAGCAGAGATCACACCACTCCACCACACCACTGCACTCCAGCCTGGGCGACACAGCGAGACTCCGTCTCAAAACAAACAAACAAACAAACAAAGCACTATGTCTAGGTATGACTGTTTTCAGAAGAGGTGTCATACTGGTATAACATATCATGGCATATCGTAATACCCACCCACAACACTGCTGTGATGTTCACAATGCAGATGATACCTGCAAGACTGCTATGGCACCCTTAAAACTGATGTGAAGCCCGCAAGATTCATGACACTCCTAAGACTCATATGACACCCTTAATAATGATATGACACCCATAAGGCTGATATGATGCCCATAAGACTGATGGGACACCTGCAACAGTGATATGATGCACACGATACAGACATGACACCCGCAATACTGATGACACCCACAAGAGTACTATGACACCCCTAAGACTCATATGACACCTGTAATACTGATATGACAGCCGCAATACTGACATGACAGCAGGGCGCTTGGTATACAGCTTCCACTGACCTGGATTTGGATTGGTTTGGCCTCTATAATGAAGTTTGATGTCTCTGCTTTACTGACAAGGTATTAATGTGGTTGTTTATAGTTTACAATAATTTCCTTCTTCTAGGAATATTGCAATAGCAAAGTTTAACTTATCCCTTCTCTTGGATTCCCCAGCAGTTACAGCAACTTCACACAAAATACTCCTATGTATTTTATCAAAGCAAAGACAGCCTAAAAATTTTTTTAATTTAGAAAAAAAAAAGCAGCCGGGCATGGTGGCTCAGGCCTGCCTGCAATCCCAGCACTTTGGGAAGCCAAGGCAGGTGGATCACTTGAGGTCAGGAGTTTGACACCAGCCTGGCCAACATAGTGAAACCCCATCTCTACTAAAAATACAAAAACTTAGCTGGGCGTGGTGGCGGGTCCCTGTAATTCCAGCTATTCGGGAGGCTGAGGCAGTAGACTCGCTTGAACCTGGGAGGCGGAGGTTGCAGTGAGCTGAGATGGCGCCATTGCACTCCAGCCTGGGCAACAAGAGCGAAACTCGGTCTCAAAACACACACACACACACACACACAACAAACAAAAAAAAACGAGCACTGATCCGGGGGCGCCTGTTTTCTTGGCCTCAGGCTGTGGCGCCTTCCCGTCCCCAACCTCCTGACCGCGTCTCCTCTCCTGGTACCAGGGTCTCTCCCCAGAAACAAACTCACATCCATAACCTGCATCTTGGCCTGCGCTGGGGGTGACCAGCCCAAGCCCTCATGAGGGGACGCTTTTATTAATATAAAGTGAGGTCCCGCTACAAACGGCGGACAGGGAAACACGGCCGCGCTCCCGCCGCTACACTCAACGGCAACAGGAAGCTTTTTCCTCATCTTCGCCTGGGCGGCCCCAGGTGTCCCGAAGCTGCAGCAGCGTCTCCTTGTCTCACTGTGGACGCGGCCCCAAGTGTCCCCATGTCTCCCGAGGCCGCAGCCTCTCCCAGCCGCGTCCTGAGGGGAGGAAGCTCTGTCCTCACGGTAAACGCCCCGCAACGCCGCCTTGCGGATCAGATACGGCTCAAGCGCGCAGCGCTCGGGTTTAGCAGGGGCTGGGCGCCCCCTCGCGGCAGCCCTCGGGAATCTCTGAAATTCAGCCTCCAGATTACTCCGGGCCATGATTTTGGAAATTTCAACTGAAATCGAGCCCACCATCACATGCCTTGATCAGAACGCATGGAGATTTTTAACAAGTAAAGAAGATGGCCAGTAGACAAAGGTCAATGGATTTTCTTTTTCTTTTTCTCTTTCTTATTTTAGAGACGGAGGCTTGCTCTGTAGCCCAGGCTGGAGAGGCAGTGGCATGACCTTGGCTCACTGCAGCCTCCGCCTCCAAGGATCAAGCAATCCTCCCGCCTCAGCCACCCAAGCGCTGGGATTACAGGCGAGAACCTCCGCGCCCAGCCCTAGCTGATTTTTTTTATATCACCAATAATGTATAGGAATAATTTGAACTTAATGAATTAAATTTTGGGTGTGCTATTGTAAATGATATTCTTTAAAATTTCAATTCATTGAGTATAAATCTAACAAAAGACAAACAAATACGCATTCAGGAAACTGAATCATGGTTGAGAGGAATAAAAAATATATAAATAAATGCAGATAGTCCTCGTTCAGAAACAATAACTTAGTATTGTTATCTTTACCACAAAGCTAAAGTAATGAAGAGTGATATTGGTGACAGAATAAGCAAAAAGATAAATGGAACACAATAGAGAACCCAAAAGACCCGAATAAATACAGTTAACTGATTTTGTCATGGGGCAAACGCAATTCAATGGGGAAAGAAAAGTCTGTTCCACAAGTGGTGACAGCACAACAGAAACCATAGTGAAGGAATGAACAAAGACACAAACTTCACGGGTCAACCAAAAAATCACTCAAGGTAATCTATAGACTTAAATTTCCAAATATAAAATAGTAAAAGTTATAGAAGAAAACCTACATGGATTTGGGTTGGTGATAAATTTTTAGATACAATAGCAAAAGCTAGTCCATAAAAGAAAAAGAAATTGATAATGTGGACTTTATTAAAATTTGAAATGTCTACTCTGTGAAACATCCTGTTACAAGAATCAAAAACAAAGCCACGGACTGAGAGAAAATATTTATAAAACAAACCTGAAAATGACTTATATGCAAAATATACAAAGAAATTCTAATGCTCAACAAGAAAACAACACAACTAAAAGGTTGACACCTCACTAAAAATGATATAAGACAGCAAACAAGCATCCAAAAGAACGCTCATGGCACTTGTCAAGAGGGAAAAGCAAATTAATGCAACAATGGTATACCACTGAGCATCTACTAAACTGACTAAAATCTTTTTTTAATGCAATAAAAATTACAACAGGAGGCGGGGCACAGTGGCTCATGCCTGTAATCCCATCAGTTTGGGAAGCAAAGTCAGGAGGATCAACTGAAACCAGGAGTTCAAGACCAGCCTGGGCAACATAGTGAGACCCTCATCTTTAACAAAAATTAAAAAAAAATTAGCCAGCCCTGGTGGCACATGCCTGTAATCCCAGCTGAGGTGGGAGAATTGCTTGAGCCTGGGAGGTAGAGGCAGCAGTGAGCAATGTTCATGCCACTGCACTCAGATTGGGCTACAGAGCAAGACTCTCTCTCAAAAAAACAAATAAATAAATAAAATTAAAATAAGTTGCAACAGGAACTCTCATTCAATGATAGTGGAATGCATAATGATACAGCAACTTCAGAAAACAATACAGCAGTTTATATTAAAGTTAAACATGCTCTCACCATAGAAGCACTCCTAGGTTTTGGGGGGATTTTTGTTTTTTTTGTTGTTGTTGTTGTTTATTTGGTTTTGTTTTTGTTTTGTTTTTTGTTTTTTGGAGATGGAGTCTCGCTCTGTCACCCAGGCTGAAGTACAGTGGTGCGACCTTGGCTCACTGCAACCTCCACCTCCTGGGTTCACGCCATTCTCCTGCCTCAGCCTCCCAAGTAGCTGAGACTACAGGCACACACCACCACGCCTGGCTAATTTTTTGTATTTTAGTAGAGAAGGTGTTTCACCGTGTTGCCCAGGCTGGTCTGAAACTCCTGAGCTCAGGCAATCCACCCACCTCAGCTTCCAAAAGTGCTAGGATTACAGGTGTGAGCCACTGCGCATGGCCAACTACTAGGTATTTAGATAACAACTTTATAAACTTAAGTCCAAACAAAAGCCAATATGCTGTTATGTACAGTTGATCTCTTCATAATGGCCAAATACTTTAAGGGGTCAGGATGACCTTCAATAGGTGAATGAATAACCAAGTTGGGTACATCCATGCAATAGAATGCTATTCAGCGAGAAACAGGGGTGATCTATGAAGCCATGCAAAGACATTGATGAATCTGACATGCACATCGCTAAGTGAAAGAAGCCACTCTGAAAAGATCACATAATGTGTGATCCCATTTCTGTGACATTATAGAACAGTGTGACTATAACTCGTTTTAGGCTCAAACTCCTGGGCTCAAGCAATCCTCCCACCTCAGCCTCCTAAGTAGCTAGGACTCCAGGCAAGTGCCGCCACACCCAGCTAATTTTTTAACTTTTTTGTACAGTTGGGATCTCCCTATGTTGCCCAGGCTAGTCTTGAACTCCTGGGCTCAAGTTAACCTCCCACCTCAGCCTCCCATGTAACTTGGACTTAAGGCATGAACCACTACACCCAGCTAATTAAAAAAACATAATTTGGTAGAGATGGGCCTCAAAATGTTGCTCAGGCTAACGTGAAACTCCTGGCCTCAAACAATCCTCCCTCCTTGGCCTCCCAAGTGCTGCGATTACAGGCATAAGCCACTGCACCCCACCTGATTTTTTAGTCAAGTTATTGTTTGTTGTTGAGTTATAAGACTTTTTAAAATAAGTTTCTGGATATTAACTCCGTACCAGTTATATGATTTGCAAATATTTTCTCCCTTTCTATATATGTTGCCTTGTCACTCTGTTGATTGTTTCCTTTGCTACACAGAAGTTTTTAAGTTTGATGTACTCCCATCTATCTAATTTTGCTTTGGTTGCTTATACTTTTGGTGTCATATCCAGGAAGTAATTGTTCATTACAATGTTATAAAGATTTTATTTTTTTTCTTCTTGGAGTTCTGTACTTTTAGGTCTTACATTTCAGTCTTTAATTTATTTTGAATTAATGATAATAGATGATGCATTACACGGTAGCATTCCATAGAATGGAATGATCTGGTTGGGATCTGTGTCCAAAACTTAGTTGAAATGTAATCCCCAGTGTTGGAGGTCGGGCCTGGTGGGAGGTGATTGGATCACAGGACAAACTTCTTATGAATGGTTTAGCACCATCCGTCTTTGGAACTGTACAGTGAGATCTGGTTGTTTAAAAGTGTACAGCACCTCCCCATCTTTCTCTCTTCCTCCTGCTCTGGCCATGTCAATTGCTGACTCCCCTTTCGCCTTCAGCCATGAGTGTAAGTTTCCCAAGAAGCCAAGCAGGTGCCAGCATCATGCTTCCTGTACAGCCCGCAGAACAATAAGCTAATTAAATCAATTTTAATTGGAGGAGACTCTGGCAGCAGCTGACGTCTGAGCCAGGAGACAGCAGTGGCAGCTTCCCTGTGGGACTTGGGTGCCTCCACTCTGCAAGTCCTCCTGTCCACTGGCCCCTCCCAGGGCCCATGCCTAGCCACTCTGCAAGTGTAGGTGCACAGTGCAGCCTCTGCAGCCCAGCCTGAGTGCATTGCTCCACCTGAGTACCTTCCCCGTGACCCAGGAGCACATTGGATTCCCCAGCGCAGCGAGAGCCCAACCCCAAGCCATAGGACTTCCTGGTGTCCCCAGGGCTGTGGCACGTAGCTAGGGATACCGAGGGGGAGATCTGTGGCCAGCACTCGAACGGAGGAGGAACCCCCACTCTCAGAGCACTGAGAGAGGTGAGACATGTGGGATCCTGGGCAACGAGGGAGCGAGGCATGCCTCCCTCCAGAGGGCCAGTCCAGAAAGGGGGAGACCTATGCAGCCTCTGCCCTAGGGAGCCCCGCAGCTCAGAACACCTAACAAAAGAAACGCAGGCAGGCGCCAGTGATCACAGGAGGCTCCCCTCAAGGTCCAGGAGCTGATGAGGGGCTATCGCTCTCCCGTCTCAATGCAAAGCACACCTGCGAACGCGAAGTACAAAAGAACTTTGCTGCTGGAGATAGCAGCCGTTCCTCTTAAGCACCATCTATTGGATCACAGCCCTAACTACAACACCAAAATTGGCCAGCTAATACAACATCTGTGAAACCAAGCACAATTCACCCACCCGTAAGGGTCCTGTACAGAACCTTGGCCCTCTGAAGCATCCAGAAACGAAGCCAGCTGACAATACCCAACTTACACCGCAGTTAAAGGAACACCAACCCTCCCAGATGAGAGTCAGTGCAAGAACTCTGGCAATTCAAAAAGACACAGTGTCCCCTCAGAAGACCCAGGCCTGACGAGGGACGTGAGGAGCAGCCCCGACTCCCGGCTCAGTCGCAAACACCGGCGTTGGGGAAAACCAAGTAATAAAACCGCGAAACTGCGCCTGTGCGCGGGAGGATTCCAGATGGTTGCACGCGATCCCAGCGGGGTGGGGCAGGACCTTCCCCAGGGGCGGGACCTTCCCCAGGGGCGGGAAAAGCCAGGCCCCTCCCCGACCTCCTGAGCCCAAAACCGGGTTGTGCCCATGACTGACAGGCAAGGCTCCGCCCTACTCCCCGCCCCTTTAGCACCTCCTGACTGCCGATTGGCGGGCTCGCCTTGGTCTCAACGCTGATTGGCTGGCAGCACTACAGGCTGGCACCCACCGCGTCTCACCTCCTGAGCGGCTCCGAGAAGACGCCCGGCCAGGGTGAACACCGCGGCAGGAGAAAACGGGAGACTGTGAAGAGCATGGGGAGCCTTTGTCGTGCAGCGTGAAACCCTTGTAAACCCTCATCCCAAGACCTTCAAATTTTAGCCTAGGAGACCCCAGATCCCCTCACCCTGAGAAGCTCCAAATCCTCTCAGCCTCAAAAGACCCCAAATCCTGCCACCTTGAGGGATTTAAAATCCCCTCAGCATGAAACCCCCAAAGTACCTCAGCTTCAGACACCCCAAATCCCTTCACCCAGAGGAACATCGAATCTCCTAATGCTTAGATCCCCAAATATTCTGAGCCTGAGGAGCCACAATTTCCCTCACCCTAAGGCACCCCAAATACCTCAGCCTGAGGAACCCTAAATATCTCAGAGAGACCAAATTTCCCCAACCACAGATAACCTACATAGCCTGACAACTCAACCCCGTCAGCTTCAAGGACCAAATAACCTCAGTGTCAAACACCCTAAAACCCATTAATGAGAGACCAAAATCTCCTTTACCCGAGACCCAGAATTTCCTCAGCCTCAAATATCCCAAATCCTTTCATCCCGAGGAACCCCAAATCCCCTTAACCTGATGAATCTCAAATCCTGTCAACTAGAGCACCCCAAATCTCTTCAGCCTAAAAGACCCCTAATCTCATCCTGAAAAACCACAAATACTATCAGCCTGAGGGATACCAAAGCTCCTCAGCTCGAGATACCCCAAATTCCCTCAACCTGAGAAACCCCAATTTCTTCAGTCTAAGACATCTCAAATCCCCTCAGCCTGAGGGACCCCAAATCCCAACCAGAGAGATAGCTTCCCCTTAGAGATGCAGACTGATTTACTCCTGGATTTTTCTAGAATCCCCAGGTAGAGATCCCCAAATCCTGTCTATGCAAAATGTTCATTTTGCCTCGCTAAAACAGAACCCTGCTCCTCAGTGTGACCCAAGTCCCAGCAGTCAGGGGGCCTCAAGGTCTCCTTGGGACTCCTCTGGCTCTCACACCTCAGGACTCCCCTCAAACACCGGTAGCTACAACCCTCCAGGCACCTGTGCCACCCTTCTCCAAATGAGCCAAGCTGCAGGGGAACTAAAAGAACAAAATCCAGCTTACATTAGGTGGCAGCTCATGGCCAGTGGAGGCCTTCCCATCCCATCAGTACCCCCAGACCTCCCTGGGGTGCTCGAGACCTCACCAGGAACCCAGTCTTCCTGCTCTGAACACCCCAGCCAGATGGAGACGACAGAGCCTGGTTCTGGGTAGTGCTCAGGGCTGTTGCCCCATCTCAGCACCTTCTCCTTCCACAGGAGCCTTTGGCCTAGGAGCTGGGAGACTCAGGGGCCCTTCCCATACGCAGAATTGGAGCAGGGCCTTCTAGACAGTCCCAGCACCATGAGCCCTGAAAGGTCCCAAGAGGAGAGCCCAGAAGGAGACACAGAGAGAACAGAGCGGAAGCCCATGGTGAGAAGTCGGGGAGGTGAAGCCAGACTCCCAGCAGGAGCTGATCTCTGGAGTGCTGCAGACTCCTGACATGTACCCTTGGGTGACTCTGTCTGAATGTGCATGGAATGGGGGCAGCTGGTCCTGGCCAGGACATGGGGGAGAAAAGAACACTAGCATCAGCGACTGCTCTGTGTCAGCAGAGAGCTAGGAAAATGCTCAGTGTCTGCTCAGTTAAACAGGACACAATCTGGAGAAGGAGGGAAGGTCTTTATGTTTCACAGAGACTCCCAGAGGCCCCAGGCTATGCCCTACACACAGGGTAGAGGAAAAGGACCAGCTCAATGTGTATTAGTAAATCACTGATGGAATCTGTTACTTCCTCTAGGTCAAAGATGCCTTCAAAGACATTTCCATATACTTCACCAAGGAAGAATGGGCAGAAATGGGAGACTGGGGGAAAACTCGCTATAGGATTGTGAAAATGAACTATAATGCACTGATTACTATAGGTAACAGGAAGTGCTGGGCACAGACCAGCCTGGGCGATATAAAACAGGTCTTTGGTCCCTATATTATTTTAATTATCAGGTGGCGGCATCTGCCCACAATTCCCTTTTGCACGGAGACAAATCTGGAGGGAAATATTGTTCTTTTGCATCAGTGCAGGGTTGTGTGTGGATACTGACCATGCAGAGGTCACATCTTGACCTTGTTCAAGACTCTCCCAGCTCATCAGACTGAGCAGCACTGACTTTGTGGTGCTTTCCATTGCCACTGCCCTTTGTTCCTCCTCCCAGCTCTTCCATTTCAGAGCAAAATTTTTTGCTTCTTTTCAGGTCTCAGAGCCACTCGACCAGCTTTCATGTGTCACCGAAGGCAGGCCATCAAACTCCAGGTGGATGACACAGAAGATTCCGATGAAGAATGGACACCTAGGCAGCAAGGTAAGAGGGAAGGGAAGGAGGATTTTTTTTTTTAAAGATGGAGTTTCGCTCTTGTTGCCCAGGCTGGAGTGCAATGGAGTGATCTTGGCTCACGGCAACCTCTGCCTCCCAGGTTCAAGCGATTCTCGTGCCTCAGCCTCCCAAATAACTGGGAATACAGGCATGCGCCACCACACTCAGCTAATTTTTTGTAATTTTGTTTAGTAGATATGGGATTTCTCCATGTTGGTCAGGCTGGTCTCGAACTCCTGACCTCAGATGATCTACCCACCTTGGCCTTCCAAAGTGCTGGGATTACAGCCATGAGCCACCACACCTGGCCTATTTTTATTTTTTTTAAGACAGAGTCTTGCTCTGTCATCCAGGCTGGAGTACAGTGGTACAATCTCGGCTCACTGCAGCCTCCACCTCCCAGGTTCAACAATTCTCCCACCTCAGCTTCTCAAGTAGCTGGGACTGCAGATGTGCACCACCTTGCCCAGCTAATTTTTGTATTTTTTGTAGAGATGGGGTTTCACCGTGTTGGCCAGGCTGGTCTCGAATTCCTGGCCTCAAGTGATCTGCCTGCCTTGGCCTCCCAAAATGCTGGGATGATGATGATGATGATGATGATGATGATGATGATGATGACTGTTACTATTATTACAGACAAGGTCTCACTCTGTCACCCAGGCTGGAGTGCAGTGGCACAATCATAACTCACTGCAGCCTCAAACTCATGGGCTCAAGTGTTCCTCCCACCTCAGCTTCCCAAAGTGCTGGGATTACAGGCATGAGCCACCGTGCATAGCCCCCAGTAAGATTTAGAAGTGACCTCCTGGCCAGGCATGGTGCCTCACACCTGTAATCCCAGCACTTTGGGAGGCTGAGGCAACCATGTCACTTGAAATCTGGAGTTTGAGACAAGCCTAGCCAACATGGTGAAACCCCATCTCTATTAAAAATGCAAAAAAAGATAGCTGGGCATGGTGATGGGTGCCTATAATCCCAGCTACTCAGGAGGCTGAAGCTGGGAAATAGCTTGAACCCAGGAGGTGGAGGTGGCAGTGAGCCGAAATCGTGCCACCACCCTCCAGCCTGGGCAACAGAATGAGAAGACTCCGTCTCGGGGGGAAAAAAAAGTGACCTCCTGAAACCGGCCTCGGTTTAGGTCTCAGCTTCATTTCAGAATTTAACAAAGGAAAAAGAGTCTTCCCTCAAAAACATAAATGTTCAACAAACCAGCACAATGTAATCCCAGCACTTTGGGAGGCCGAGGTGGGCGAATCATGAGGTCAGGAGATCAAGACCATCCTGGCTAAAACGGTGAAACCCCATCTCTACTAAAAATACAAAAAATTAGCCAGGCACAGTGGCGGGCACCTGTAGTCCCAGCCACTCAGGAGGCTGAGGCAGGAGAATGGCATGAACCCAGGAGGTGGAGCTTGCAGTGAGCCGAGATAGCACCACTGCACTCCGGCCTGGGTGAAAGAGCGAGACTCCATCTCAAAAAAAAAAAAAATTGTCATTCTTTTTTTTAAAAAAAGAAAACATTGTTTTTGCTAAACAATGTTAATAAATCACAGAACAATTAAAGAAAACAATTAAACTGCAAATCCACAAAAAAGCTTTCTAACACCAATCTCATAATAGTTATTGAGTTAAATGTCTTAGAAGAAATAATATTAAGTAAAGATACATCATTTATGTACATTTAATCATACTATATGATCCTCTTATACCAAAATGTATCTACTTCTTTGTCTCGATTCTGGAGCGGGTTTGAGAGAGCTGTTTAGTTGCCCTGATCTTTCCCATACGTCACTGACCAGAGACAGCATCAAGTAGATAAAATAATGTACCATAATTATAAAATAGAAGTGCAAAGCTCATTTCCTCTTCTACTGCTTGGTTAGGAGAGTTTAGAAGTAAACACAGTCAATCTGCCCAAACTGGAGAAAGCAACTTGGATTGGGTCTACGATTTCCCCATCTGTGGATTTGAGATTCCTTAAGACCTTAATGTAATGTAAGAGGAATGAAAGGCCAGCGTTTGCTTTTCTGCAAATGTTTTGACAGGAAAAGAATGTCTCTTTAGAGGGAATCTATCTCCCGTGGTTTACCACACATCTATACATCTTTATCTGAACTCAGTTAAAATCCCCAATTTAAATCAATTTATTTTCTATTGTGGAAATCAGACAACATATATTTACTCTTCTAACAATTTTTAAGCATACAACTTTATTAACTATATGCACACTGTTGTGCAATCGATCCCTAGAACTCTTTATCTTGCATGACTAAAACCCTAACCCATTGAAAAATAACACTCCATTGCTTCCTCCCTCCAGCTCCTGGCAACTGCAATTCTGTTTCTATGAATTTGGTTACTTTAGATACCTCATATACGTGGAATCAGCCATGAAACATTTGTCTTTTTGTGACTGGCTTATTTAATCACTTAGCAGAATGTTCCCAAGATTCACCCATGTCACAGCATGTGACAAGATTTTCTTCTTTTTTAAGGCTGAATAATATTCTACTGCATGTATATACCACATTTTGAAAATCCATTCATTTGTCAATGGATATTAGGTTGCTTCGCCTCTTGTCTATTGTGAATAATGCTGTAATAACTATCAGTGTGCAAATATCTCTTTGAGATCGTTTTTAATTCTTTTTTTTTTTTTTTTTTGAGACGGAGTCTCGCTCTGTCGCCCAGGCTGGAGTGCAGTGGCGCAATCTCGGCTCACTGCAAGCTCTGACTCCCGGGTTCACGCCATTCTCCCGCCTCAGCATCCCAAGTAGCTGGGACTACAAGCACCTGCCACCACGCCAGGCTAATTTTTTTGTATTTTTAGTAGAGACGGGGTTTCACCATGTTAGCCAGGATGGTCTCGATCTCCTGACCTCATGATCCGCCTGCCTCATGGGCTCGATCTCCTGACCTCATGATCCGCCTGCCTCGGCCTCGTGAAGTGCTGGGATTACAGGCATGAGCCACCGCGCCCAGCCTTTAATTCTTTTTAATATATTATATATCCAGAAGTGGAATTTCTGGATCAGAAGGTAGTTCTGGTTTTAATTTTTTGTGGAAGCGCCATACTGTTTTTTTACAGTGTCTGCACCATTTTATATTCCCACTACTATGGTTTGAATGTGTGGAAGTTCATGTATTGGAAACTTAATTGCCATTGTAACAGTATTAAGAGGTGGAGCCTTTAAGAGGTGATTCGGTAATGATAGCTCCAACCTCATGAATGGATTAATGCCATTATCACAGGAGTGGGTTAGTTATTGCAGGAGTGGGTTCCTGATGAAAAGGATGAGTTGGGCCCTTCCCTGTCTTTCTCTCTGTCTCACATGCACACTTACCCTTCTACCATGTCATGATGCAGCTTGAAGACCCTTGCAAGATGCCAGTGCCATGCTCTTCAACTTCCCAGCCTCCAGAACCACAAGCCAAATAATTATTTTCTTTATAAATTACCCACTCTGGGCCAGGCACAGTGGCTCATGCCTGTAATCCAAGCACTTTGGTAGGCCAAGGCAGGCAGATCACAAGGTCAGGAGTTCGAGACCAGCCTCGCCAGCTTGGCAAAACCCCATCTCTACTAAAAATACAAAATTAGCCAGGCATGGTGGCATGCACCTGTATTACCAGCTACTTGGGAGGTTGAGGTAGAAGAATCACTTGAACCCGGGAGACAGAGGTTGCAATGAGCCGAGATCACACCACTGCACTCCAGCCTGGGCAACAGAATGAGACTCCATCTCAAAAAAACAAACAAACACATAAATTTCCCACTCTCTTGCATTCTAGGAAAGCAGCAGAAAACAGACTAAGCTACCCACCAACAATAAGCAAGTGTTCTAATTTCTCCACATCTTCGCCAATACTGCTATTTTCTGGTTTTTTGACAGAGGCTATCATAACAGGATAAGGTGATATCTCATTGTGGTTTTAATTTTCATTTCCCTGATGATTAGTGATGTTAAGCATATTTTCATATGCTTCTTGGCCATTTATGTATCTTCTTTTGAGAAATGTCTATTCAAGCTTTTTGCCCATTGTATTAGTCAGCCCAGGCTGCCACAAGAAAATACCACACATTGAGTGGCTTAAACAACAGAAATTTGTTTTCTGACATTTCTGAAGTCTGGTAGTAAAAAATCAGAGTGCCAGCATGGTTGGGTTCCGGTGAGGGCTCTCTTCCTGACTTGTAGTCAGCCTCCAGCTCACTGTGTATTTACATGAATTATTTGTGTGCCAACAGCAGGAAGGAGAAGGAATTTCTCTCTTCTTCTTCTTATAAAAGCAATAATACCTACTAGAAGATTTTTTTTTAGACAGCCTCATTCTGTTGCCACAGGCTGGAGTTCAGTGGTGCAATCTCAGCTCACTGCAAACTCCACCTCGTTCAAGCAATTCTCCTGCCTCAGCCCCCCACGTAGCTGGGACTACAGGGGCACGTCAGCTAATTTTTGTATTTTCAGTAGAGATGGGGTTTTACCATGTTGACCAGGCTGGTCTCAAACTCCTGGCTTCAAGTGATCTGCCCACCTCAGCCTCCCAAAGTGCTGGGATTACAGGCATGAGACACCGCACCTGACCAAAAGCACTAATGTCATCCTAAGGGTCCCACCCTCATGACATCACCTAGCCCTAATTACCTACCAGTGGCTCCATCTTTAAATACCATCATATTGAGGTATTAAATATGCTTCAGCATATGAATTTGGGGGAAACAAAATTCAGCCCATAGCACCCATTATTTAATTATTTGTTTTGTTGTTGTATTATAGGAATTCTTCATATATTCTAGATATTAACTCTTTCTTCGGTTTTTTTTTTTTTTTTTTTTTTTTTTTTTTTTTTTTTTTTTTTTTAGACAGAGTTTCGCTCTTGTCACCCCGGCTGGAGTGCAATGGCGCGATCTCAGCTCACTGCAACCTCCCCCTCCCAGGTTCCAGCGATTATTCTGCCTCAGCCTCCCGAGTAGCTGGGATTACAGGCACACACCACCACGCCCAGCTAATCTTCTGTATTTTTAGTAGAGACAGGGTTTCACCATGTTGGCCAGGCTGGTCATGAACTCCTGACCTCAAGTGATCCATCTGCCTCGGCCTCCCAAAGTGCTGGGATTACACCCATGAGCCACAGTGCCTGGCCTGGATATTAACTCTTTATCTTCTTTTTTTTTGAGACAGAGGTCTCACTATGTTGCCCTGGCTGGTCTCGAACTCCTGGGTTCAAGTGATCCTCCCACCTCAGCCTCTGAATAGCTGAACTATAGTCATGTGCCACTGCACTCAGCAACATTAACCCTTTATCAGATACATGGTTTGCATATATTTTCTTCCACTCTGTAGGATGCCTTGACACTGTGTTGATTGTTTTCTTTGCTACACAGAAGTCTTTAAGTTTGATGTAGTCGTACTTGTCTATTTTTGCTTTTATTGCTTATGCTTTTGGTGTCATATACAAGAAGTTATTGTTCATTTCAATGTCATGAAGCTTTTCCTCTGTGTTTTCTTCTTGAAGTTCTGTACTTATAGACCTTACATTTCAGTCTTTAATCTATTTTGAGTTAATTTTTGTATGAGATATGTGGTAAGAGTCTGTCTTCTCTTTTGCATATGTATATCCAGTTTTCCCAATACAATTTCTTGCAGACTGTCCTTTCCTCCATTGTGTAGTCTTGGCATCATTGCTGAAGATCATTTGACCATATACACAAGGGTTTATTTCTGGCCTCTCTATTCTGTTCCATTGGTCTATATGTCTGTCTTTATACCAGTACCATACTTTTCTGATTACTGTAGCTTTGTAATATGCTTTGAAATCAGGAAGTGTGAGGCCTTCAACTTTATCCTTCTTTTTCAAGATTGTTTCAGCTATTCTGGGTCCTTAGAGATTCTACATGATTTTTTGGATATTTTTCCATTTCTGAAAATAATAGCATTGGCATTTTGATAGACAGGGCATTGAATCTATAGATCATTTTGATAGTATGAACATGTTAACAATATTAAGTCTTCAAATCCACGAACACAGGATGCCTTCCATTTATTTGCGTCTCCTTAAATTTCTGTCGGCACTGTTTTGTAGTTTTCAGTGTTCAAGTTTTTGCCTCCTTGGTTAAGTTTATTCCTAATTATTCTATTCTTTTTGATGCTATTGTGATTGGGATTTTTTTCTTAATTTCCTTTTTGGATTGCTCATTTTTACTAAATAGAAACACAACTGATTTGGGGTGTTGCTTTTGTATGCTGAATTCATGTATTACTTCTTTTTTTTTTTTTTTTTTTTTTGAGACGGAGTCTCGCTCTGTCATCCAGGCTGGGATGCAGTGGCATGATATCGGCTCACTACAAGCTCCACTTCCAAGGTTCATGCCATTCTCCTGCCTCGGCCTCCTGAGTAGCTGGGACTACAGTTGCCCGTCACCACGCCCAGCTAATTTTTTGTATTTTTAGTAGAGATGGGGTTTCACCATGTTAGCCAGGATGGTCTCGATCTCCTGACCTCGTGATCCCCCCACCTCGGCCTCCTAAAGTGCGGGGATTATAGGCTTGAGCCACCATGCCCAGCCCAAATTCGTGTATTACTTCTAACAATTTTTTGGTAAAATCTTTATAGTTTTATTTTTATTTATTTTTTTAGATGGAGTCTCGCTCTGTCGCCCAAGCTGGAGTGCAGTGGCATGATCTCGGTTCACTGCAACCTCTGCCTCCCAGATTCAAGTGATTCTCCTGCCTCAGCCTCCCGAGTAGCTGGGACTATAGGTGCCCGCCACCATGCTCAGCTAATGAATCATTATAGTTTTCTGCATGTAAGATCATGTCATCTGCAAACAGAGATTATTTTACTTCTTCCTTTCCATTTGGATGCCTTTTATTTATTTTACTGGCCTAATTGCTCAGGCTACGACTTACAGGACTATGTTGAATAGAAGTAGCAAGACTGGAAATCCTTACCTTGTTTATGACCTTAGAAGGAAGGCTTTCAGTTTTTCATCATCGACTATGATGTTAAAAAATGGGCTTTTTGGCTGGGCGCGGTGGCTCATGCCTGTAATCCCAGCACTTTGGGAGGCCGAGGTGGGAGGATCACAAGGTCAGGAGACCGAGACCATCCTGGCTAACATGGTGAAACCCCATCTCTACTAAAAATACAAAAAATTAGCTGGGCGTGGTGGCAGGCACCTGCAGTCCCAGCTACTCGGGAGGCTAAGGCAGGAGAATGGCCTGAACCCAGGAGGGAGAGCTTGCAGTGAGCCGACCTCGCGCCCCTTCACTCCAGCCTGGGTGACAGAGCGAGACTCCATCTCAAAAAAAAAAAAAAAAAAAAAAGGGCTTTTCTTATATGACCTTTTTACATTGAGGTGATTTCCTTCTATTCCTACTTTGTTCAGTGTGTTTGTCATGAAAGGTCAATTTACATTTTAAAAATTAATGTAATAAACACCTTATTAGGTATACCTTTACAGATAGGCTGGAACAAAGATGAAGTTTTATCTATTTTTTTTAATCTTAAGAAAATTAGCAATGCCCCCAATAGAAGCATAGGCCTTAATGATACTTCAGAAAACATTTCCAAATTGCCCTTGGATAATACTTGGAATCACCACTCTCTGATTCAGAATTCTCTGTCTCTAATGAGAAACTCCAGAGTTAGGCCAAGCATAGTGGCTCATGCCTGTAATCTCAGCACTTTGGGAGTCCGAGGCAGGTGGATCACCTAAGGTCAGGAGTTCGAGACCAGCATCGCCAACATGGAGAAACCCTATCTCTACTAAAAATGCAAAAATTAGCTGGGTGTGGTGGTGCACACCTGTAGTTCCCAACAACTCACAAGGCTGAGGCAGGAGAATTGCTTGAATCTGGGAGGCGGAGATTGCAGTGAGGGGAGATTGTGCCACTGCACTCCAGCCTGGGCGACAGAGGGAGACTCCATATCAAAAAGAAAAAAAAAATCTCTAGAGTTTGGAAACATTTACCAACCAAACCACTGATTTCTCATCACCTTTTAGTCAAACCTCCTTGGATGGCCTTCAGAGGAGAACAGAGTAAACACCAGAAGGTAAGTATCTCCCAAATCCTGTTGACAAGAAAACTTCCTCATAGATCCAAATACAGGTAAGAGAAGGAGAATGTACAGACTATCCTAGGAACTACTGCCTTCCTCTCCTGATCTCTTTAGCGCAGTGTCTGACATCATCATTATTTTAAGAGTTAATAAGAACAGCAACAATAATCGCTACCATGGGTTATTTTCTCAGTATTTTCAGACTTTATTTTAAGCATTTTACATGAATAAACTTTACGTATAGTACCTATTCAACTTCACATATAGTACCTATTAAGTAGGTACTATAACTATAGCCATTTTACAGGTTAGGAAACTGAGGTATAAAAATGTTCAGTTATATCCCTGGGATCACATTCAGTGTTGGTGCAGTCTAATCCAAAACTCCTTCTCTAAAGCACTTACAAGATCATTAAAAGTTTCATAGTTTTATAAAGTTTATGCTGTCTTACCCATATGTCTTTACATCATTCGTCCAATTGATTTTTCAACCTCAGTTTTTCTCTGTTGTAGTAAAGTCAGATTTGCACTAAAACACTCTGATTAAGGGAAGCTTCCAAGTAAATAGACAATTCATACTGTGGATGGTACCAGAAGAAGATAGGGTCCCTACCCTCATAAGGGACCCATTCTGATCAGAGGAAGCAGCTTCCAGCCCTGAGGAGTTTCAGGTTCGAAGATTGAGAAACAACAAATAAGAAAATGGTTTAGGACTTCATATAGGTTACACCCTATTAAGTAAAAATATATTCTTCTGGAACCAATTTCAAATGCTCATTCCTGTAGAAGGCAGTAACGGCTCCTTCCTCTGGGCTCCAATTAGGGAACTCTCATGTTATTTGGAATTATTTGTTTAGCCTGCCTGCTGCCTCTTCATTGTGAGCTCTTCAGGAGTCTAGTCCCTTCCTGATTCTTCTCAGAACTCCCAAGCCCAGCTCAGGGCCTCTGAGAGCCTCCTGAGTGTTTTCTGAATGATTGATTCCAAGCTTATGAATTAAACTATAAGTAACAGGGTCAAGGAATGCTGAAAATATCTTTGAGTTAGATTTCAACTGTAGAGATATATCAGGACTATGAGATAATTTTTGTTTGTTATTTTTCTACAGGGGCAGGGGGTGGTTTGAGACAGAGTCTGGCTCTTGCGCCAAGGCTGGAGTACAACGGCTCAATCTCGGCTTACTGCAGCCTCCATCTCCTAGGTTAGTGTGATCCTCCTGCCTCAGCCTCCTGAGTAGCTGGGACCACAGGCATGCACCACCATGCCCGGCTAATTTTTATGTGTTTTGTACAGGCAGGGTTTTGCCATGTAGCTCAGGCTGGTCTTGAACTCCTGGGCTCAAGCCATCCTACTACCTTGGCCTCCCAAAGTGCTGGGATTACAGATGTGAGCCACCGCACCCAGTCTGTGAAAAAAATTATTTTTTTCTTTTCTTTTCTTTTCTTTCTTTCTTTTTTTTTTTTTTTCAGACAGTTTCACTCTTGTTACCCAGGCTGGAGTGCAGTGGCGCAATCTCGGCTCACTGCAACCTCCACCTCCTGGGTTCAAGTTGTTCTCCTGCCTCAGCCTCCTGAGTAGCTGGGATTACAGGTGCCCGCCACCACACCCGGCTAGTTTTTTGTATTTTTTGTAGAGACAGGGTTGGCCAGACTGGTCTCAAATTCCTGACCTCAGGTGATCTGCCTGCCTTGGCCTCCCAAAGTGCTGGGATTACAGGTGTGAACCACTGTGCCTGGCGAGAATAATTATTAATCTCACATTCATACTGTATTAAGTACCTCAAAAAACACTTTGGTGAACATTATTATCTTTCATGTTCACTACAATATTAAGAATTAGTGCCGGGGGCAGTGGCTCACACCTGTAATCCCAGCACTTTGAGAGCCAGAGGTGGGCAGATTACCTGAGGTCAGGAGTTCGAGACCAGCTTGGCCAACATGGTGAAACCCCATCTCTACTAAAACTACAAAAATCAGCTGGGCATGGTGATGGACACCTGTAATCCCAACTACTCGGGAGGCTGAAGCAGGAGAATCGCTTGAACCTGGGAGATGGAGGCTGCAGTTAGCTGAGATCATGCCACTGCACTCTAGCTTAGGCAACAGAGTGAGACTCCCTCTCAAAAAAAAAAAAAGAATTAGCATGGGCTGGGTGCGGGGGCTCTTACATATAATCTCTGCACTTTGGGAGGCTGAGGTGGGTGGATCACTTGAGGTGAGGAGTTCTAGACCAGCCTGGCCAACCTAGCGAAACCCCGTCTCTAATAAATATACAAAAATTAGCTGGGTGTGGTGGCACGTGCCTGTAATCCTAGCTTCTTGGGAGGCTGAGGTAGGAAAATCTCTTGAACCTGGGAGGTGAAGGCTGCAGTGAGCTGAAATCATGCCACTGCATTCTAGCCTAGGCAACAGAGCAAGACTCCTTTTCAAAACAAAACAAAACAAAAAAACCATGTATGCCAACTTCTGGATCGGGAAACTAAAGAGAAATTAGCTAACAATACACCCTTATTCAAGCAGACAAGCAGAATTGGTACAGGAACTAACTAATCTAATTCAAAAGCCAAATATTCTTTCCAGGATATGGCAACATGCAACTTTGACTTCACTTTCTTAGTTGTCTAGATATATTTTTGCCAATCATCTCTTTGTTCTGTTCCGAACCTTACTGCCCTATTACCTCATTTTCCAGATGTGCTTTGTCCCTCTGTGCTTTTCTACATTTCCCCTTCCATCAAAAGTCTACTAGTTTATGGAAGATTTCCTCCTTCTCTCTGTAAGCCCTTATCCCCTTCTTTCACAGATCTTGCTGATTCTCCAGCTAGTCTTCCCAAGTATTCTTCCTCCTTCCCTTTAACTTACATAGAACGTTTTGAGAGAAAGTTGAAGGAAAGAGCCTTAAGACATGGGTTAGAGTCCCAGATTCACTACCCACTTAGACCTTGTCTTTTCCCTCTAGTATTTAGACACTCTAGGTATTTCCAAGGTTTGAACATTAACTACAGTCATATGAAAACATGTTGCAAGCCGTAAAGAACTAAATAAATGCACGTTGTCTTTTAATATGTGATTCTCACATTAAAGGGAATGCCCAAGGCGTCATTCAATAATGAATCTAGTTTGAAAGAATTGTCAGGAACGCCAAATTTACTGAATACAAATGGCTCAGAGCAGGCTCAGAAACCAGTGTCCCCTCCTGGAGAAGCAAGTACCTCTGGACAGCACTCTAGACTAAAACTGGGTAAGAAAAAATTTGAGGGGAATTTAGTCCCACTATGTCCTCTAGAAAGGTTGGTGAGTATGGTCTACCTATGTGGGGTGGACTTTGGATAGGCCTGGGCTTAAGCTGGACTCAACTGTGAGACCAGAAGTTAGATGCAGTATTTTGTTAAAATTATTTATTTATTTGTTCACTGAGACAGAGTCTTACTCTGTCACCCAGGCTGGAGTGCAATGGTGAGATCTCGGTTCACTGCAACCTCTGCCTCCATGAAAATAGCGATTTTCATGCCTCAGTCACCCGAGTAGCTGGGATTATAGGTGTGCACCACCGTGCCTGGCTGATTTTTAGTAGAGACAGAGTTTCACCATGTTGACCAGGCCGGTCTCAAACTCCTGGCCTCAAGTGATCTGCTCAGCTCAGCCTCCCGAAATGCTGGGATTACAGGCTTGAGCCACCATGCCTAACCTTGGATACAGTATTGAATAGCATGTAAGAACATTAACTTTGAAGTCACTCACTTGGGTTATAATCCACACAGAAGCATTGGGGCCTTGGGCAAATCTTATAAATTCCATGGGCTCCTGAATGGTAATCTGTAAAATGAGACCAAGTATACAGAGCTCATGTATTGTTTGAAATCATTAAATTAAATATAAATGAATTGATACATGTGAGGTGTCCAATAAGTACCTCTCTGATAATATATATTCTTTTGTGCGTTTCTACATTTCCTTTTCCATCACATGTCAACTAGTACATAGAAGATCCCCTATAGAGACTATACTTTCTTAGTGTTGTATGTCCAGGCCTTTGTTCAATGCCTAAGATGTAATGAACTCTCAAAAAATATTTTCTGAATAAATAAATGCATGAATGAACCATTTTGTAAGCAGAAAGGCTGGGAGGTTAATGGGATAATGAGAACAGCTAGAAACTAAAATTGAATAGGCATCTACAGTCAGTGTGGGTGTGGGGTCTAAGTCTCTCTGAAGCAGTAAAGAGGGGGAGACTAGAGTATGTAGAAAGGTAGATGCTAATTTGATGGTAGGAGATTTCACATTTTCTTATGAAACAAGGACAAACACCCCAGACTCCCAATTTTACCCATCTACTCTTCTCCAACCTAGAACTCAGGAGGAAGGAGACCGTAGGAAAGATGTATAGCCTGCGAGAAAGAAAGGGTCATGCATACAAAGAGATCAGCGAGCCACAGGATGATGACTACCTCTGTGAGTGACCCTTTCAGCCACTCACACAGCTTGCTGTTATGTCCTGGTACAATAATTTCATCATTTGGCCCACAAATCATTCCCTTACTCGAATGAATTAAAGTACAGGATTGGGGCTAAATAATGTGAGTGCCAAGCTCTTTCTGAAGCTCTTATATCAAGGAACATGCATTACAACTTTCCTAATCCCTGCTTCCCTCACTTCCAGATTGTGAGATGTGTCAGAACTTCTTCATTGACAGCTGTGCTGCTCATGGGCCCCCTACATTTGTAAAGGACAGTGCAGTGGACAAGGGGCATCCCAACCGTTCAGCCCTCAGTCTGCCCCCAGGGCTGAGAATTGGGCCATCAGGCATCCCTCAGGCTGGGCTTGGAGTATGGAACGAGGCATCTGATCTGCCACTGGGTCTGCACTCTGGCCCCTGTGAGGGCCGAATTACAGAAGACGAAGAGGCAGCCAACAGTGGATATTCCTGGCTAGTAAGAAGAGCCTGCTGTTTCCCCTGTTCTGTCTTCCCACATCCCTTCTGTGCCTTTGGTGGGACATCACCTTCTACATGTTAGGATATAGGTAGGGATAACATGGTTAGCTCTGTGTACTCAAGGGTCTTTGCATGAACATGGAACTCCTATTTAGAGATCACAGGGTACGTGGGAGCAGAGTGGTACAAAGACAAAGAAGTGCATCCTCCCTTTTGGAGCTTCTGCTCTGATTGGACAAACCAACTCAGATGTGTAGATGATGACTAAGGTGCATGCCATGTGGTCTCAGTTGGCAGTTGAAGCTCTGCAGGTCCAAAGGCCATTGATGACCGTGGAGTAAAATAATTCTTCAGATTTTTACCCTCTAAAAAGTCTTTACCTTATTTTTTGAAACTCAGATCACCAAGGGGAGAAACTGCTATGAGTATGTGGATGGAAAAGATAAATCCTGGGCCAACTGGATGAGGTAAGGCCACTAGCTCTCTTAGTTTCAGAGAGAACCTCCATCTCTCACAAACCCGGACTTCCTTCCTTCTCATTATGCCTCCCTCAATGATTTTCACATCCCCTATTTCTATTTTTCTCCATACAGTGCTGTTTTATACCATCAACTTTTAGAAATAAAAAATAAAAATATAGATATTATGATTTATTGGTATCAAAACACAAATATGTATGCTAGACAAAATTGAGGCACCAAGATAAACCTTGACAAGGTTAATTCATGCTTTAATTTATGTAATCCACATTTGTTAAACACTTAGTATGTTCCAGGTTAGGAAGTGAAGTTCACTACTTGAACAGAAGTGAGCTGCAGGATGACCCAGCCCCTTTCCACAATGGGCTGTCGTTCTATCAGAGAATAGAAAAATGAATCAACTATTACTGTTCTATGTTATTGGGCCAAGAGAAAGAGGCTTCTGAGTTTCTCTAGGAATCTGAAGAAGTCAGGTGAATGGCAGCTGAGTGAACTGTAGGGTGATTAGAGGAAGGCCTGTCAAAGAAAGATGGACTTGAGCTGAGTGTAGAATGATGTGAGCTAATCTAGAAGCAGAGCACGTGATCAAGCACCAAGTTCTGTGGTATAAAACGAATTAATTTAGAGTTTAGAGAAGCTAGAGGTCAATGTGTTTTATGGCCAATCAAGGTGGAGGTAAGTCTGGAGTTGGGCTTTGAAAAAATGGCTGATTAGGCACAGCAGGGAAGCATTCTAGGCAGGATGAGCACTGTAGTCATCCTGCCTAGAGGGAACTCACTGCCTCTTTTCTTTCCCTTTGCCTGCCTTGACCCCAGGTATGAGAACTGTGCCCGGGATGATGAAGAGCAGAACCTGGTGGCCTTCCAGTACCACAGGCAGAGCTTCTATAGAACCTGCCGAGTCATTAGGCCAGGCTGTGAACTGCTGGTCTGGTCTGGGGATAAGTATGGCCAGGAACTGGGCATCAGATCTTCTATAGAACCTGCCGAGTCATTAGGCCAGGCTGTGAACTGCTGGTCTGGTATGGGGATGAGTATGGCCAGGAACTGGGCATCAAGTGGGGCATCAAGTGGAAGAAAGAGCTCATGGCAGGGAGAGGTAGGCATCACTATTACTCTTTTAAAAGGACAGGAAAGAAAGAATTATCCTAGAGAATTTTCATGATTGAACACTTAAGTAGACTAAAACGCCGTCTAAAGTCAGTAAAATTTTACATCAGTGGCTCCAAAATTAAAGATTCATGTTATGTGCCTTTGCCTCTTTGGAACAGTTTTTATATTTTTAAATCTTTGTTCCGATTTTATATTCAAAGTACTTCAGGCACAAAGTATATAACAGCACACAGTGCTCAAAGACTTAAAGACAAAAATCAAGTTCTCAAACACCTACCAGCTCTCCCAACAAGGTAGTTTCTTCTGGTATTTCCTTGATATTTCTTAATGATATGCATATGTTGTTATTCATTCATTCATTATCTCAATTAGCTGTCATGTGAATTCCTACTCTGTGCCAGACGATGTTGCAGGAAGTGTAAATACAGACTGATCAAGACAATCAAAAAAACTGCTCTTGAACAGATGACTTGTGAATTAGGGAACCATATGAATACACACAGACATATGTGTAATATCAGACGGCGATTAGTGCTTTGAAGAAAATGAATCCAGAAAGAATACCTGGGATCAGTGTGAGACCTGGGATCAGTGTGAGAGCTGAGGTCAGTGTGAGACCTGGGGGTCAGTGTGAGACCTGAGGTCAGTGTGAGACCTGGGGGTCAGTGTGAGGTGAGAGTAGAGTGTTGCAGGGGATTGTCAGGGAAGGTTTCTCTTAGGAGACAGCATTTGAGAAGTGCAAGTGCCTGTGGGCCAAGGATTCCAGGCACAGGGCGCAGCTAGTGCAATGGTCCTGAGGCCAGAAAGAGTTCAGCTTTGGTTCATTTTTGGAAAATAGGCTGCCATGGGTCATCCCTTCAGAGCTGCTCCAGTTTCCAAGTGAGAGAAAACGGTGGGCAGGATGAAGGTGGGGAGCATGGCGGTAAGCCTGAGTAGGGATATATTTTGAAACAAGACTTCCTATTATATTTAAAATGGGTTCAGACTGAATGAA
The DNA here is from genome assembly GCF_029289425.2 of Pan paniscus. Lineage (NCBI taxonomy): Eukaryota > Metazoa > Chordata > Mammalia > Primates > Hominidae > Pan > Pan paniscus. The sequence continues at coordinate 108,462 of NC_073260.2, forward strand.
ATAACTCAAACATGAATACTTGATGTGCAGCCTGACAAAGAGCATATTCTCATTTTATGATTTGTGGAATCTGAAATAGAAGCAGTCCATGCACCTAGTTGGCGCAGCAGGACCCACAGTCCTTTAGTCAGTGGGACCTGGACCACTCTGTGTTGGCCAACCTGAATCACACTTCCTGATGGAGAACCAGGCACATAACAGTCCTCAATTAAATATGTCCTTTTGAATGAGGACACTCAAATTCAGCCTAGCCTAGCCTGTCACTCACACACATGTACAGATCCCAGGGTCCACACAGATACAGATCCCAGGGTCCACACCTATCACATATATGAACATTATCACACAGACCCCTGCAGACACATCTGTGAGGCATATGCATTCCCAAACACACAGACAGACTCATGATAAATTTGTTCCTACCCAGCCGTGACTTCTAAATGCTTGGGGAAACCAAGACATAGTAGAAAGGAGTGTGCAATTATCATTTCCCATGATGCCGTTACTTAAGAACTCTTTGTGTCCATCCTTCTAATGGCACCAATGCCTCCCATCAAGCCTTAAACCTCACCTAAATTATGTCATTGGGCTTTTTCATCCATAAATGAGCATACCAGGTGCCAAGGGAATCAATATGCCCTTTCACATGCCTTAGACCAGTGTCCAAAGAAAGATAAAATGTTATTCTATAAAAGCTTTCTCCCAGCATTTCTATTCCTTTACATTTTGTCCCATATACAACTATGGTTTTCTAATGATCTTATTTCTGACAGCTGTTTTTCTTCAGAACATCAACAGCTTCTTTCCTAAATTAGTTTTAGTATGAGTTCCATTTCTAATTAGCTCAAATTAAAGTCCTAGAGAGCAGCGAGGTAATATTTAAACCCTCAGGCTAAAATTTCGGAGTAGGTGCAGAATGTTGACTCTAAATGAGTTTTTCCTGTGACATAACACGCATGAAAGCAGGATTTCCTTCATGTGTGAAATGTCTTAAATCAGACTTACCCTTTGTGATTCTCTTTTAGCTTTAAATGTCATTTAAGAAAAAAAAAAGAAAAGAAAATTAAGCATGACATTCCCCAATATCCTCTGCTCACTGTGTTATAATCCCTATCACTCCCCAAGTGAATTGGAGAGAGTGAAGACACAATGAACAGAAACTTCCCTGATGCTTCACAGAGGAAGTGTTCTCCAGGACCACACAACCTCCACCATGTCCATCTATGAAGGGCTGTGGCAAGCCATATACACAAAGATGCCTGTTTCCTGTCTTCTCGGTTAAAAACAAAAACAAAACACTGGAAGGAACCCCAAAGCCAAGCTGCCATGGGTTGCAGAGTGCCAGCCCTTAAGTAGTGTTGTCCATGGGTAAACAGGAGACGGAAAAGGGCAATTTCAAGAAATAACAAACTCAAGGCATGAATATGGTTATCCAAACATCAAGGGACTCCTTCATTTGCATTTGGATAATTGTGCAGTTATATGATTTGTTACATGGAGACCAGATGGAAGTAAGAGAGCTCATCCTCAACTTCCTGTACCTCTGGAAGTCTTTACACACATGCTGGAGAGATAGATGAGAGTTCATTAGCATCAAACCACCATGGATTTCATAATCAATTCCTAATATCTGAATAAGTGCAGAAAAGTCACAGGCATCTAGAAGTGTGGCCCAAGTCCTGTTCTTCAATCGGCCCACCCATTTCTCAAGATTTCATTGAGAAGATCAAGAAATCTAATCTTCCTTGGATGCAAAATGGAGGTGGTGAAAATTGGAAGTATGTCCTTCCTGGTAATGAGGCAATTTCAGTACATAGGAAGTGCTCTGAAATCTTTAAGGTATACAGTCTGACTCACTAGAACGAGAAAGGGCCCCACTTGTTGCCATTTTATGAGGTGACCACCCCAGCTGGATAAGAGCTACAAGTGTCCATTGGGTCTACCTGGGTGTGGGTCAAGAAAGCAGAGTTGAGTGCCCTGAGGTAAGCTGAGATTTTGGTGTTCAATGGGAAAGAATGTAAGAATTGACTTTGCCACCTACTGCCTGAGTGACTTTGCGCAAGATCCCAAATCCCTATGTATCTCGATTTTGTTATCTAAAAGATCACATGATGGAGGATGTAAGCAAGTAACACAGCCAAGACCCAGTTTACAGTGTCTAGTACCTAACAGACTCTTGACACGTTTCACTTGCCCTTGAGTCAATCTTTCCATGTCACTGAATATTCTTCCACAACATGATTTTAATGGATATAGTCGTCCATTGTTTAAATGTACCATTATTGACCAATGTAAAAATGTTCTTTTACCTCAAATTTTTATATGTAAAACAAAAACATGTTTGAGGACTAAACCCACACTGTAGTATAAATTAAACTGGATGTAGGCCAGGCATGGTGAGTCACACCTATAGTCCCAGCACTTTGGGAAACCAAGACAGGAGGATGGCTTGAAGCCAGGAGCTCAAGAGCAGCCTGGGCAATACAGCAAGACCTCATCTCTACAAAAAAATAAGAAAAATTAGCTGGCCATGGTGGCGTGCACCTGTAGTCCCAGCTTCCTGGGAGGCTGAGGTGGGAGGATCCACGGAGCCCAGGAGTTTAAGGCTGCAGTGAGCTTGGATAACGACTGCACTCCAGCCTGGATGACAGAACAAGAACCTGTTTCAAAAAAGAAAAAAGAAAAAAAAAAACCTAAAAACTAAAAACTGGATGTAGTTTGCTAATAACTAAACAGCAAATTAATTGTAACATGCTGACATATCAACGATGTCTTTCTTCTTTAATCATAAACCTGCTCACTAAGAAGCTGCTGAAGTCCATGGTAGTGACAGGTACATGTCGGCATCCTTGTCCTGACCTGCATCTTCTTTGATTGTCCCCATCTGTGTCTCCGACTGGCACTGCCGAACCGGCTTGCTACCTGATCAATGTTGTACTGAACCGGACTGCTAACTGATCAATGTTGTTGAGCTCACTGCACAAAGCTGTTCTTACAAGGTAGATTTCTGCCTGGAATAGTCATACTTACACTGTTTATATTCCTTACTCCTGACCCATCCAACGCAGCACAAGTTCTATTTATTGCCATAAAAACATAGGTCATTTGGAAACACCTCCTTCATTTCTATGGAATGTTCAAACATTTCTGACATTTTGGACTCTGTTCTAGCCTCTTGTTAAATATATCCAGAAAAGAGACAAAGCTTTATGGGGGGGCTATATGCACACATATGCTATAGAATAAGCTATCTAAATGCTTAAAAATACTTTCCATCTGGCACCACACCTTAATAGGTAGACAGAAATTAAGTATGTGTATATCTATCTGTATAGATACGTATAAATATATATCCCCAAAACAAAAACTCATTCTCTTACTTATACATAGGTAGAATATAGGTGAATATACATATACATTTATAGGTAGAACAAAAAACCCCTCAGCCTCTTTAGGGCCATGTGTTTTCTCTGAGTAATTGTCACAATTAATTAAAATACATGTGTATGCCTTTTTAGATAAATTCCATCAGACCAGTTTCTGTCTGGTTGGAAAATAATAACTGCCTATTTGCTAAGTGCCCCTGCCCCCATACTATGTTCCAGTGAACTAAAGACCTCTGGCAATCATAGATTTACAGCTCAGCAAGATTAAACAATTTATTGTTATTTATGACATCCAAGCTGGATCCTCTGTATTATATTCCACATTAGCATCTATCACTTTACATTTGGGAGATCCTGTCCAAAAAAAGATTATGCCTCCTAACCAAACATTCAGCAGGGCTGCAGGAACAGACCCCTGAACAAACATCCTGCCAAAGTACTTTAAAGCACCGTGAGCTCCCACAGCTGTGCATTTTCAGACGACTCAGCAGATTAGCATGGAGTCTCTTAGCCTCTGCTTGGTCTGTTCCTTTCAGTGATCTCTCACATGGCCCAGTCCATTCGGTTTGAAAATCCTCATGAAATGAGCAGATTAAGATCTGGCTTCAGTAGAGGGCCATGGGGTGGGCATGGAGGGGAGAGGGTTTGCTCTTAACACAGCCTGAGCCTCAGAAAGGTTTCAGATGGAAAAGCATGGCACTGACTCAGCTCATGCTTAACAGGAAATAATGCACAGACCACACCAAAAAAGTCCTTTATGTTGTGTGAAAGTCTATGCTGGAGCAGCTGCTGCCACCTCATGTACTGTGATAGAGTGTGCATGTGTGTGTTTGTGTGTGCATGAGTGTGAGTACGCACACAAATGTGTGCTGGGAGGGGGAGGAGATCACACCTTCCACAGTCGCCACCTCAGCCTTAGCTAGCAGCATGGAGAAATGCCAAAAGTCAAGAGGAAGCTGCACCAAAGCAACTGTGATCACCACATCAGCAGGGGCTTTCTGGTTAGTAGAACTACCGGGACTGAAAAACACACATGATCTCATCCTTCTTTTATTTTAATCAGAGCAAAATATTTTTATAATAATTGTGTTATGTGAAGAAATAATTCATAATGCTGTAACCCATTATCACATTCAATCCTCCTAACAACCCTAGAAGATACGTAGACAAGTATTATTACTTTCCCTATTTTTATAAATGAGGAAATAAACCCCAGAAGGCTAGGCAACTTCCCCACGGTCATATAACTTGCAAACAGTAGTATCATGATTCAAATCCAAAGCTTCTCCTTTTGTCTTTATCATTTTAATTTTGAAGGTAATGCATATGCATGTATGATCTTTTAAATCCAGAGATGTATATGGAATAGATAGGAAAAGGGACTCTCCTTCCCCATTATACAGCCCCTCCACCCAAGCTATATACACTGTTGACTAGAGTATGTCCTTTCAATCCTATTTTCTATGCCTACATTATATACAGAAAAGCAGGATTACGTTACACACAATATTCCAGTCATTGCTGTTTTTCACCAACAAGCTATCATTCACATCTTTTTCATACTACATATAAATTTATATCCTTTATTATAGTGGTGTATATTGTGCAGTTGTGTCATAAATTATGTACCTGTTCTCTGTTGAACATATAGATTTTTTCTGAGTTTTTCCTTAGCAAAATGCTGCAGTGAGTACCCTTGTACATAAATGTTTGTATATTTGTTCTAGAAAAATCTAGTAAAGATTCTTAGATTAAGAGATTCCCAGGTTATTAGAAAACTACTCTATTAATTTAGATATATACTTCCAAATTGCCTGACCAAAAAGTTATGTCAATTTAACTTCTATGAACAGTATACAAACATGACAATTTTACATCACCTACACCAACTCTGGGAAATTTCATCTTTTTTACAAGTTGATGGATTGTTTTAATTTATATTTCTCTGGTTATTAATAAGGTTGGCCACCTGTTCATGTGTTATTATTGATGATATTTGTATTGAATTGTTTGAATTTTCTTGATTTCGAAAACCTTTTTACATGTCATAGATATTAAATATTTGTTGTAAAACTCTCCTTCCAGTATTTTGTATGTGTTTAGTCAAGTAGAATAAACTCTTGTCCTCTGATTTCAGATTCCTTTGTCTTTCCATTAGAAATCCCTAAATGTAAAACTACATATTGATAGCTAAAAACCAGGATGTTTACTAGAGAAAAGGAATACAAAGGCAATAATTAAATATTATATTTATACAAAATACCTACTAGTACAAACTTAAAAAGAGAAAGTAAAAGTCAAATGCTTCTATGACTTCAGACTAAGAAAAAGAACTTTTGAGGTTGAATGTTCCTGAAATTTTTCTTTTCATACAACTACGGACATGACTTCAAAAGTTGATGTTACTAAAAATGTAAGATATGAAAGATATTTGAAGACTCAGAGAAGGTGGATTTTCATTTTAACAAGTCACATATATATTCTAGATATCCTCTTATTCGTAACTAAGAGAGTCAAATCAGATGAAAGAATCTAAAAATTTCCCTTTGACTGTGTTAAGTAGAAGTAGTAGAGGCATATTGGCCAAATCTTGAGTGTTTGCAAATTGACTCTTAAGGCTATAGGCTGGCACAGGTCATTGAAGCCCTAGCTTTTTATCTTTAATTTTAAAATCCCCAAACAATTTATACTAATTTTTCTTGTCCATTATTTCCAAATAATCTTGTTTAAATGTTATTACAGTGCTTGCTCATGTTACTGTTGTCTAACAGAAGGGTATCCGGGGCCTTAAAACTGAGAGGGTTAGGATTAATGATTCCAATACCTATGCTTGGACATCTCCAAAAGTGGGTTCCAGCTTCTTGTCCTCAAGTCTATATAGAAACTAGCAAACTTCCAGAGTTCACAAAAGGCTCAAAGAGAACAGATGTTTTATAGAAAATTCTTAGAGCAAGTTTCACGCATAATGTTGCTGATGTGTGTCTGCCTTTTCAATAAACATCACTATGCTTTATCACAAGATTTAATAAAGCAGCTTAGTTAAAAATGCCATCTGGGTCTCTGGACACATTAAACAAAGCTTAAAATAACCACCCCAGCAACTGGGAGGACCCAGCTGTTCTCATAATCTGTCCCACTCCTTTTACTTCCCCATAAAAAGAGTGAATGAAGACCACAGACTAAAAGCATCCAGAATGAACTGACACAAACAGGGAGATAGATGGAGCCAAGGGCTCCTGTAAGTTTGCTATTGCTCACATAATAGATTTGCTAATTCCACAACCTGCGGATGGTGATTCAGAAAGGGAAGCAGAAAGAGGGAAGAGAGAATCATAGAAGGGCTCATTCAAGTTTTCTAATGTATCACAAACCTGTCCTCCCTAATGTCTGGATAATAGCAGCCCATTCCATTCACCTATTCTGTAGTGAACTCCAGTAGAAAATACAAAGCCATCACCACCCAGTTCTTTCTCCCTTCTAGAGATGAGATATTAGCCACCCAATCCCAGATTCTCAGATCCATTCCAGGAAAGAAGCCCTAGGTATTGAAGCACAGCTTTCCCTCCCTCCCTTCTTTCTTCCACCCCAAGATTTGTTCCCCAGATAGTTCTAGTAAATGCAAAACCAAGTATATTCTCATTCTTTAGAGCAACCAGCTTTTCATGGCCAACTGGAATCAAATACAACCTGCACAAACATCTATCTGGAGGACACTCCCAAGGCTCCTACTGAGCCAGCCTTCTGCATACCACTGCATTTCAGCTTCCTAGTTCACAAGACACTGAGACATTCTTGAATTCTGCAAGGTGCACTGTGTGTTAATATCATTGCTGCTCATCATGTGGCCAATAAAGGGCATGACTAGTCAACAAATAAATTTTCTCTTGGCTAAAACTTGCAACAAAACTGTAAGCTGTTTACCAAGGGGCCCACTACAGGTTATATTCAATACATACAGTCAAATCATAATTATCTGAGATGTATTCAGTTGACCATACACCTTTATATTTCAGTAAAAGGTCTTTACATTTCCCAGTGCTATCGATGTTACAAAGTGCTTTCATATGCAGTGCTTCATCTGATTTCCAGGATAGTTAAATGATCCTGTCATACCTGATTTTTAGATGAGGAAACAAGTGGTTTCTGGGTATTTCAAGAGGCTAATGCATCTGCCCTCCAACTTGTATGTGAAAACCAAAAACAAAATTCCAAGGCCCCTCAACCATCTGAATGGACTTTGACTCTTTTGGTCAATATATGGCAGAGCTAGGAAAAGAAGGTGAGTCTTCCAGCTGCTGATACAGGGTTTTTTCTGCCATACTCCATTACCTCCAAGGCTAAAGTCAAAAGAGGGTGTGGTTATCACATGAAAAAATCTGGTTTGGATTTCCCAAATGTGTATGTAGTATTTGGTGATTTATCTGAATTTAACCTACAGTTCTTTTGGGTTGTAACAGTCTGACTCCATTTTTGAAAACAAAACAAAATCGATTTTAAATGCTGAATTATAGATCTTTGCTGTCCAGTATGGTAGCTACTAACCACTTATGGTTATTTGCATTTCTATTTTAATTAATTAAAATTAAGTAAAATGCAAAATTCAGTTCTTCAGTTGCTCTAGCCACATTTCAAGTGTTACAGTAGTCACATATGGCTAGTGGCTGGGACAATGCAGATTATAGAACAGTTCCATCATCAAAGAAACTTCTATTGAACAGTGCTATTATATAACGTCATCTCCAGAGAAAGAAGACTTTAGAAAAAGTCAGAAACGGCCGGGCGCAATGGCTCACACGTGTAATCCCAGCACTTTGGGAGGCCAAGGCAGGCAGATCCCTTGAGGTCAGGAGTTCAAGACCAGTCTGGCCGACATGGTGAAACCCCGTCTCTAGTAAAAATACAAAAAATCAGCTAGGCGTGGTGGTGCATGCCTGTAACCCCAGCTACTCAGGAGGCTGAGTTGGGAGAATCACTGGAACCCAGGAGGCAGAAGTTGTAGTGAGCCAAGATTGTGCCACTGCACTCTAGCCTGGGTGACAGAGCAAGACTCCATCTCAAAAAAAAAAAAAAGAAAAAGAAAAAGAAAAAGTCAGAAACATCTTGAGGCAGGCACAGTGCTGTCATCTGTCCAATATTGAAGATGATTTAAGAATAAGAAAGAAGAAGAGAACAAAGAAGAGAAAAAGAAGTTGCCTTAGGTGTACCTACCCAGAAAAGGACAAAGGCATTCTTGTAGTCATTGTGTTGTATTTTAGCTCTTAAACTTTTTAAGAGATTAGAACAATTTGACACATAGAAGATCTAAACCACTGAAGAGGCTCTGAAGCAGATAAAAGTAGAAAGAAAATAAAAAACTAATTAGTTACAAACTAAGCTTAACCACAATTCGTTTAAACGATACTATTTACTCTTCACATGATTGGTTTTTCTTTTGCTTTATAGTATGACATAGTTTATATCTTTCAAGGGGAATTAAAATATTTCTGGGAATTTTTAAAAGTAAGTTCACACAGCCACATAAAAACTACAGAAACAGATAAAACCTATCTTCTCATTTATTCCCTAATCCATTCAAATTAAATATAAAAATCCAAGCATCCACAGTGATATTCAAAAAAGCAAAAGTGAGACAAAACAAAATTCATTTGTCACCTGTGGAGGTAGTTAACTCACCTAATCTTCACTCCAAACACCAGTAATTTTTAAAAGACAGAAATAAACATATGTTCTGCCTTCCCGGAAGGAACTATGTTTCAGGGTAGCCAAATAACCCAGTTGTGAAGAAAATGGTCTGCTTATAGAAAAATGCCAGCTAAAACATGTAGATAGAATTAGAGAATTAGAAATTCACCATTTTGAAACCCCTAATGAAATAATCAAATCAAGCAAGGATCATTAATAAATGCTAAAACAATCAAGTAACTATTGATACAGAATATAACTGAATATACACATGGTACAAAGTTCACGTCACAGACTACTGGCTTGACCCAAGGGGGAATATAGCAGAGGAGATAGGCAGTGATCACCCTAACCTTACGATCATCTCACCATCACTAATGATGGGATGTGAATACACATTATTGCCTATGAAATAGTCTTTAAAAAAAGAAGTTGAACCTGAATCTAACTAAACCTTGCAATGGGCTGAACGTGTATGTCTTCCCAAAATTAATATGTTGACATCCTAACCCCAAAGGTGCTGGTATTAAAAGGTGGGGCCTTTAGGGGGTCATTAGATCATAAGGACAGAGCCTTCATGATTGGAATTAGTGCCCTTATAAAAGAGGCCCCAGAGAGCTAGCTAGTCTCTCCCACTATGTGAGGGCCCAGCAAGAAGGCCAATCTATGAACCAGAAAGCTGGTCCTAACCAGATATCAAAACCGCATGCTCCTTGATCTTAAACTTGCTAGTCTCTAGAACTGTGAGAAATAAATTTCTGTTCTTTATAAGTCATCCAGTTTTTGGTATTTTGTTATAGCAGGCCTAAAAGCCTTTAGAACTAACTTCCAGTTAACCAGGAAAAAACAGAGTGAAAAGTTAAATGACACCATAAAAAGCAACCAGAAAATTCCAGAAGGGGAAATATTCTACAGGACCACTGACTAGTTTTTCAACAAGTCAATTTCATTAAATAAATACATAAACAAAGAGTGAGGGTATTTTCCAGGTTAAAAAAGTCTTGAGCTAAATAATCAAATGCAATGTGTGTCCCTTGATTAGAAGAAACTAATTTGAACAAACCAGCCACAAAAGATATTTCAGGGAGACCAAGCTGGAAGGATCACTTGAGGCCAGGAGTTTGAGACCAGCCTGGGCAACGTAGTAAGACCTCCATCTCTACAAAAACAATAAATTAGCTGGGCATAGTGGTGTGCACATATAGTCCTAGCTACTCAGGAAGCTGAGGCAGGAAGATCACTTGAGCCCAGGAGTTTGAGGCTGCAATGAGCTATGATTGTTTCACTGCACTTCAGGCTGTGTGAAACAGCAAGACTTTGTCTCAAAAAATAAAAGGACATTTCATAATACTTGAGGAAATCTGAATGTGGACTGGGTAATAAATGATATAAAAAAACTATTTTTTATTTTGTTTGAAAAGATGATTTTGTAACTATACAGGAAAATGTTCTTATTTTTTAGAAATCTGCACTAAAGAATTTAGGGGTAAAATATCATTTTCTTTAATATACTTTCAAACACAAGCAAAAAATAATCATGACACAAATATAGCAAAATGTTTACAATCTATGTTCTATGTTTGCCTATGAGTGCCATTAATCTCATCTCTCTGCTTTTCTGAAAGTTTGAAAATTTCAAAGTTTTATAATAAATTTGTTTACATCCCATAATTTTATAATAAATTTTTTAAAGTTTGAAGCAAATCAACAACTATAGCTTCAAAAATATCCTGACCCACAATAAACATTGAACAGGGTATATTTCTCCCATTTCCTAAAAAAGTTGGCCCAGGAAGGAGTATGAGAGCTGCCATAGCTCTCCCAAGGCTCATTATTCTCCATCACTCCATGGGAAATCCCAAAATAAATTTTTTAAAAAGTTGTTTAAATTTATAATGTTTTTGATTCTATAATAATTTTATAATAAAATAATTTTATAATGTTTTTGATTTTATATTTTTAATTTATAAAAATTTTTATACATGTTTATGTTTGAAATGTCTATTTCAAACTTTATGAGATATTAAAATATAAGTAATATAGTTCATCACTTTAGAAATGCCATGCTTTTCTTCTCCAGCAATTACATAATCAAAGAGTAACTGTAGTTTTTCCTAGAACATTGCTTTGTAGGCTGGGCATGGTGGTTCATGACACTTTAGGAGGCCAAGGCAGGCAGATCTCTTGAGATCAGGAGTTTGAGACTAGACTGGGCATCACAGAGAAACCCTATGAGTAGTAAAAACACAAAAATCAGCTGTGCGTAGTGGCGTGCACCTATAGCCCCAGCTACTCAGGAGGCTGAGGTGGGAAGATCACCTGAATCTGGGGAGGTCAAGGCTACAGTGAGCCAAGACTGTGCCATTGCACTCCAGCCTGGGCAACAAAGTGAGACCCTGTCTCAAAAAAAAAAAAATGAAATTTAATTTAAAAAAAGAAAATTGCTTTGTAAAATTAACTTTTTCAATCAAAACCAAGATTTTTCAGATATAGAGAATGCAGCCCACTGGTCAGATTTGTCAGTTCAAAGAGAATAAATTCTAGTTTCCTATTTTTCTAGCCTGCTTATGATTATCCAATAGGATATCAAAAAAGACCAAAGCCTTTGGGATCCAAGTTCAGTATTCCTGAGTCTAACTCAGGATGCCAAATCAGGAGACAAGCACATTCTCATCAATTTTCAATCATTCAAGACCAATTTTGCTTATAATTATTCAGTTCTTTTAGACCGCCTTTCTCCTGAAGCCAGCCTTATGGCTGCTCACTTCACTTTAGCATAAGCCCCCAAGAAGGTGAACAAAATGAGGAAAAGATTGGTTAAAGTTGGCTGTTTGAAATTCTGAAACATGTCCACCATTCCCTTCACCCATGCCCACCCCTCTTAGAAGTAGTACTTTCAGATTATTTAAAAGTCGATGCTTCTATGTGGATTTTGTCATCTGTCCTTTATAACAGCTAGTAGGTTTAATTTGACTCTATTTTAAGCATATATTGACCTATGCTAATTATCTGTTAAAATAAATTCCACTCTTAGAGTTAATAAAGTGTGTTTGTCATGGAAGACCCATTGAAGTAAGAAGCTGAGGAGCCCTTATGGTAAAGTGGGACAAGAAATAATAAGACATAATAATTTTCCCATGCAAATCAACAACCGTAGCTTCAAAAATATCCTGACCCACAACAAGTATTGGACAGGCCATGTTTCTCTCACTCCCTAAAAAATTGGCTCGGGAAGGAGTATGAGAGCTCCCATAGCTCTCCCAAGGCTCATTATTCTCCATCACTCCACAGGAACAGCCTGTCAGAGAAGAGTGAAAGTCCATTTGTCAACCTCTCTTCAACTCCCTGACTCTAGCCAAACTTCATCAATCCCAAGTGAGGAGCCAGAGAGAAATCAAACCCCATATATCCAGCATCATTGTCTATTGGAGTCAAAAATCACAATTCCACTACCCACCCCAACACCACTGGCCCTGTTTCTCCCAATTGCTTTTTATTGTGTTTTTTAAAAAATCCTCTTTCCCCATCCCTGCAACACCGAGAAGGAGGAATTATAGTAGATAAATATGAAGCACGGAGATCCTTTAAAAATGTTTTTAATAATAAATGAGAAAATGAAAAGGAGAGGGTTGGGAAGGAAGGAGGGAATTCAAATGCCAGGGAATTGTTGAGTTTCGCTTTTAAAGATGTTAACACTCATTTATACATCTGCAAGACACTCCCCTTAAAGAAAAGTTCTATGAGTGTGGGTCTGGTTGCATGAATAAGGATAAAATTACTTTTTTAGACGATGTTTCCCACATATAATTCAGAGACCCCTGAAGTTAGGTATCCCTCTTGTAGATGTCCTTGAGATGCTGCTGGACCTGGGAAAGAGGAAACTGGGATACGGGTCTATGCCAAAAGGTGCTTCTAGTTATAGGACAGAGAGGAAAGGGGCAGAGGGAGAAAAACCCAAAGTCTGAGAATCTAGATTGCAGAAGACTACCGAGGTCGTGGGAGAAGGGAGAGAAAACAAGGATGAAAAGCGAAAGGGGAAGAGGCATGAAATGTTGTTAAATGTCAAAAGGCATTTGGAGAGAAGTTGGGAATTGCATTAAGAAAACCACTGCAAATCTCATTTCAGACCATTTAGAGATATGCCCCCTGGGAACTGCGAGCTCAGGCTGTTTAGCATCAAACAAATGGATCCACTCCATCCCTACCCTAATTCAATAAATCATTCAGTAATTCCACTGGGTTAAAGAACCAAAATATTAAAAACCTTCAGGGCCTACTCTTGCCAAATATGTCAGGGATCGTGTGTGTGTGTGTGTGTGTGTGTGTGTGTGTGTGTGTGTGTGTGTGTGTTCTGAGACACCACTACTGTTAAATAGGCAGAGCTAAGACTTAGGGGACTGGCAGATTATTGCAAAAAGGGCACGGGGCAGAGGGACTATGTTGTGAGCCTGGGAAAGAAGTTTGTGTGGGGACTGTGGGCAGTGAACGCGTTGGGAACAATATGGAAAACTGGGAGCTGCCTTGGAATCCACAGGGCCGGGTAAGAGAATGTCCGAAAGAAAAATGAGCAGGTGCGGGATGTGCGCAGAGTCGGAGAAGAGTCCAGGGCGCCCGGAGTTGCTCCAGGAACGACGGAAACCCCTCAAGGCTTTTGGGGGCGGTGGGTACTAATAGAACCCAGTGTCCGGGGTGCGCCGGGGAGGCTGCGAGCGCCGCGGGAGTGGGGCGCTGGAGGGTGAGGACGCGGGAGTGAGGAAGCAAAGCCGGGGCCGGGCAGGGGCCTCCCAGCTGGGCCCGGAGGCAGCAGGGGGACAAGGGCTAGGAGAGGGCATGGCGGCGGCGCGGCGGGAAGCGAGGGGCATCCGGACACTCACCCCGTTGGCCGCGGCCATCTGCACCACGATCTCGATGGCCGTCCTGCTAAAGCACCTGCCGTCGCTGCCCACCACCATGGTGCAGCCCTGACCGTCGCGCAGGTCGATGGACGACAGCACGCTCTGGATGAATTTGGGCAGGTAGTTGCGCTGGCCCTCGAAGAGGCCGGTGGGTCGCCGCAGACCCCCGCCGCCGGCCGGCCGCCGGTCCTCGTAGGGCGCGGTGGGCGCTGTCAGCACCGGGATGGGGCTCCCCTCCGTGGCGCCTCCTGGCCGGTCCTGCTGCGGCTCCCGGGGCCGGAGGGAATCTGCAGCCTGCCGGGGGCCTCCACCAGCCTGGCCGCGCGCCGGGACTCCGCCTCGCGCCCGGGCCCCCTCTCCGGCAGGTCGACGCCCTGCGCCCGCCCGCCTGGGGACCGCCCGCCCCTCCTCTCCACGCGGCCGCTCGCTGACTCCCTCGGCGGAGATTGCTTCTGCCTTCCTGTAAAGTTTTCTCCCGCCCACCTTCTCCGCGGCCAGACCGCCCGAGGTGCCCTCAGTTTCTCCCCAAGTTGGACTCACTTTCGGGGTGTCCCAAAAGCCTGATTCCAGGGCCTGCTAGCCCGACCCCGGTGACGCCTCCACCCGCGCCTGGCCCCAGCCTTCACCCGCGATCGCCGCCCTCCGGGGCACACCCTCCGCCAGAAAACAGCCGGCGGGCGGCGAGACTTTGGGCAGAGTCCGGGTTCCTCTCCGGCGCCAGGCCCGTCTCCCTGTCTCCCTGGGAGTGCGCAGCCTACACGCACCAGTTTCTCTTTAGAACAAGGACGGGGAGGGATTTGGGAGGGGGCTGAAACCTTTTGCCATCAGCGAACAGCCTCAGCCAAAAATAACCCTGGAAAGGCGAGCTAAGAATGGTTATCTCCTTCCAGCGCTGAAATCGGAGGCTGGGCGCTGCATGTGGGGTTTGTGTGTGTGTGTGTGTGTGTGTGTGTGTGTGTGTGTACCCTCCCACCCCGACCATTTGTTGAAGGGAATCACCACTGTCAGACTTCAATCCAACAGGACCCATTCGAGCCATCCACACTTGCCCCAGCCTCCTCCAAAACAGCACACTTTCTGGTATGGACAATTCTTTTTTTTTTTTTCACTTGTTTGTTTGTTCTGGTGGTTGCAACAGCAGCAACACAGACGACACATATTTCCCTATTCTTCTCGCCCTTCTCACCCTCCCTACCCAGCTCCTGCCTTAGAAACAGGCTTGGCCTACACTGTATCTGTCCACACTGTCTGAACTCTTCCCTGAATTAATCGTTTTCAATAGGAGGGGGCTAAATCCCTTATTAATGCCCTACCAGGAGTGAATGAATAAAGCCAAGTTAAAGGGGAACTGGGTACCACATACTGTGCTAGGTTCCTTTGCATGTATCCTTTCATTCTGCTGGAGCTAAAGATGTTCTGCCTCCTCTCCATAAAACGCACCCAAATTCCAAAACCAGGAAATTCTCCATAGAAAATAGGAGTGAAGAGAGAAAAGACTAACAGGATAAAACCCAAAGCAGGAAGAAAGTTCTGTCTCCCATTTCTCTCAAGGAATTTTTGGACCCACCAAGGCTACTGTCCTGAAATATCCTGCTGCTTCTCCTTCCCCAAATATTGTCCACTTCCTGAGAGTGAGGCTGACTTGCCGCAGGCTTATAAAGTGTTTGGTCACAGTAAGACAACTGTGAGTAATAACACACATTGTATACTGTTTTGCAATTGATAAAAGGCTTTGCATCTCTTTTTTCTTTGGAGGCTGAAGAAAAGAAGAATGGTATTCACGCAGTTCCCATTTTACAGATGAAAACAAGAGGACTTTTTCTGTGAAGTCAAGAAAGTGGTTACAATGGTACTTTCCGCCTGTCCGAATTATGTATTGCCCCTCCCCTTTCTATTAATAACATTGAAGTGTGATGGGAAAACCACTGAAACCGTCAGTTGAAACCTGCTGGGACTTTTTAGCCATTCTCTTCAACATAAAGAATGGGTGTTTTTGGAGGGGGTGAGAGGAATGGGGAAATGTTGTCAAAGAGTACAATGTTTTAGTTGAGACAGGAAGAATACATTTTGTTGAGATCTACAGCACAGCATGGTGACTGTAGTTAACAATGAAGTATTGTGTATTTCAAAATTGCTAAGATAATAAATTTCAAATGTTCTCAACACAAAAAAGATAGGTTTTGAGGTGATGAATCTATTAATTCTCTGGATTTAATTATTCCACAATGTATACATATATCATAACATCACATTATACCTCCGTAAATACATAGAATTTTAATTTGTCAATTAACATTTTTTTAAAAGAATAGTGTGGCCAGTCGGGGAGGTAGTTTTTTTTTTTTTTTTTCCTCTAGTCTCTACTCAGTCTCCAAGATCCCATTCCCCATAAAGTTCCTGTCACCCAGGTGGAGTGCAGTGGCACAATCATGGCTCACTGCACCCTCTCCCTCTTGGGCTCAAGCGACCCTCCCGCCTACAGGTACATGCCACCACACCCAGCTAATTTTTGTAGTTTTTGTAGACATGGGGTTTCACCATGTTGCCTAGGCTGGTCTTGAACTCCTCAGCTCAATCAATCTGCCCACTTTAGCCTCCCACAGTGCTGGGATTACAGGTGGGAGCCACCAAGCCCAACCCATAAAGTTCCTAACTTTTTATCTCCCTGGGAGTGCACAGCCTACACACACCAGTTTCTCTTTAGAACATACTTAAGAGTCTTGGCTTAGCATCCAACAGACAGAACTTTAACACTTCTAGGGATCTGTGCACCTGTCTATGGTGTGGGGTTTTTAAGATCTCTTTCTAATGACACTTCATTTTGCAAAGCAGGACAGTTTCATTCCTAGAAGAGCAGGTATGGTAAATCCTTTGTTCCAGTAACGAAGACAATGATCCAAACCCTAAGCCTCAGAGAAGCCCAGAAACCCTCCAGGCCTCCATCTCTCTGCTCCTAGCACCTGCCTCTCTCTTGACATCAACATCATTCTCCCCTCTCACAGCCCAGCTCCTTCCACAGAGCCAGGGATTAGGCACCAGCACCTCAGACTAGATTTTAGAGAATTACCATTCAAGAGGCAATCCTCTTCCCTTGGTTCCAATTTCAAGGTTCTCAAAGACTGGAACAGGGCTGTTTGAGGCAATGTGCCCTACCACATAGCCAGAAAGAACCTTACAGTGAAAAGGAAAACAATTCTTCCAAAGTAAGGGGGTGCTGATCCCCAGAGGTAGGACAGATGGGCAACCAAACAGTAACCAGGCCACCACGTGCTTCACACTCACTGATCAAGGATTTCTAAAACCACTTTTCTTTTCTCTGAATTTATATAGGACTTTGTATCACTCATAAAGGAATGTCTTATAGGCTGATAACACCTTTCTATTCATGCTTATACTTAACATTTAGGCTAGGATAATTTCCTAACCTCAGTGTCCTCACTATAAGATGGGAATTATTATAATCCCTACCTCATAAATTGTTGGGAGGATTAAAATACTTAGTAAAGTGCCTGACTAATAGAAAGGCATTCAATAAATGTTAGCTATTCATGGTGTCATCATCATTATATTTACCATTATTACTAATCTCCTGTATTGCAAGAATTACACTTTATATTTTTGTAGACCATCACTGTAGCTAAAGGGTCTTTGGGCCATAGGTGATATTCCATAAAAGTTGGTTAAATTGATCTGTGGTTTTTGACTATGGAAACTCAGAACTACCTCAAAATGTACAAAACAGATTTACCTGCTAAATAAATCTCTTCAAAGCTGACCCCAGGTTTAATTGAATTAATTCCAATGAATTTGTCACAATGATGGAGAAAGGAAACTTAGAGGGCCCCACAGTTGTTTGCTGGTAAAATGAGAAGTTTGGATTAGATCAATGTTTCCCAAAATATTTTCCTCAGAATGTTAGTGCCCCTCGAATCCTGCACAAAGCAAGAGTTTCATGACCAAGTAGCTTTTAAAACTCCTGTACACTCTACTCCCATTCTTCACAATGCACACTTTCATATTAAAAGTTCTGAGAGGTCCTCAACAGAAGACATCACTTAACTTTTTTTTTTTTTTAAGACAGATTCTCACTCTGTCACCCAGGCTGGAGTACAGTGGCCACCACTCCTGGCCTAAAAGTTTTTTAACCTGGTGCTTCCCAATCTAAACTCACAGGGACCAGTTTTCTTAATGAAAGAGAATCAGACTAGCTTGTAACCATAGCTGGTGACACTCCCCTGCCCCATTCCTTGTATGTCCTCAGTGGACTAGGTCAGGAATAAATAAATTTTCCTGATTCTCAAGGGCTGGACACTCCTTTGCACTGAGCTCAAAGCTTCTCTGTAGCATGGGTCACAATGAATGGTAGCCCTGATAGCCTAGAGTAGCCTTTCAGCCTTCTCTGAGCCTCTAAAGACTGAGGATCCTTGGCATGAAATAGGAGCAACTGATATACCCTTGCTTCCCCTGGGGACTCTCTTGCTCTCAAAAAGGCATCAGCCATCATCTCCATCTAGAGAATATACTAGCTGACTCAGCTTGACCAGCCTGTCCCAAAATGAGAATCTGGGTAAAATAAGTATTGAAACACTTCATTCCTTGTAGATTCACAAAACACATTAGCATATTAAAGACTATGAAGTTCTGCAGGAAAAAAAAACCTATTTAACTTTAATCCAACATTGCCAAGTTTTATTTGACCATGGAAGATTTTTCCAAAACACTTACAAGCAGATCAAGGACATTAATCTTTCATGAAACACTTTAGATCCCCAGGGTCCTCTCCAGCTACATCATTCTGTGATTTTCTTTTTTATTTATGATGCATTAAAAGATTAATCTCTATCAGACTTCCATTTAGAAATTCACCAGAATGTGCAAAGGCAGCAGGTAAAATTGCCGAAGGGTATTATAAAAATACCTTCCAGTGATTTTTGAAACTTAAACTGAAATATTTATATAACTATATATTTCAGTTTGTATATTATATATATATGTATATACACACATATATATTTGTGTATATATATTTGTGTATGTCTATCTATATCTATGTATATATGGCATTATATCCATTTTACAGATGCGGAAACTGAGCTTTAGAGGGGGTGAGCAATTGGTCCAAAGCCACACAGCACACAGGTAGTCATTGATAAAGGTAAAAACAAGAGTTGAAGCCTGAAGTGTAAGGACACAGAGACAAGTACACAAATGTTTACAAGTTACACATATGACACGTGCCTTTAACATGAATTTCTTGAACATTCATTTAGAGGCCTTACAATGAAGACATCAGAGTGGCAGCAAGTTCTGTTGGAATCAGGGGAGCGTGTTCTTCTATAATCCCCTGGCTGACAGGAAAGCACACTGATTTGGCCCATGGTAGTTATACACTTCCATTGAGTCAGGGGCCACTTCTATGCACACAGGAGGTGCTAAAAATATGCTGTTGACTCATTGCCTCTAAGAGCAGAAGAAATGCCAAAAGTATAAGACAAGAGGCAGAAAAGCACACGGAAAATGTCGTAGGGCAGTCCTCTAAGGAAGTGTTAGATCCCTTTGAAATCTGTCCAAACACTTTCTTGTGCTGGGGAAAGTCAATTACATATTTCAAGCAACCCCACATGTCATACGAGTATCTTGTACATGTTTGCGTACTCGTGTCTGTGAACTTACATCTCAGACTTCAACTTCTCGCTTCCCACCCTTATCAATGACTGCCTGCATGGCCTTGGGCAAGTTGCTTTCCCTCTTCAAAGCTCAGTTTCTGCATCTATAAAATGGACATAATGCTACCTACCTCATGGGGTCAGTGATCACATTTAAGGAGCTAATATGTGGAGATTGCTTACACAGTACCTGTCACATCATAAGGGTTTAATAAGTGTTTGATGTAATTGTTTTGATTATTACTACTATTACTAAAATAATAATTACTACAATAATAATGATTCTTATTCTCTATATTAGTATTATCTTTGAAAACGGGCATGGATTATGTCTATGTAACACTTTTGGCACAATATCTAGCGTTATATCACACACAAATTAGAGAATTCATGTTATTTAGGATGAAAAAATATTTTTACTGACCCTTAAATTCTTCGTAAGTAACTGCAAAAGAAGCCATTATCCCAACACATGAAATAAAAAAAAAATTCAGTTCCTCTGGAGTTTGTTTTTGGAGGTAGCCACAGGATACCTAAATTTTTTTTTCTTTTCAGAGAGACCGAGGGGCTCATTAGGTTGACCAGGCTGGTCTTGAACTCCTGGCCTCAAGCCATCCTCCCACCTCAGCCTCCCAAAGTGCTGGGATTACATGCATGAGCCACCACATCCAGCCTACCTAAAATATTGAATGCTGTTAATAAATCTCCTTAGGCCAGCATAAGAAGGTGATGGGCAAAACTAATGCAGGTATGTTTTTCTGGCTTTTTCATGTATTGGGCCCAACTTTGAAAAGCACTTACTATTAATGGCTAACTTGCAAAATTTGTGATTTATTAAAAGCAGATATTAATTGTTTTACCTAAAAATAATAGGCCTCTGATCTGCCAAAGATGAAGATTTAATTTCTAGGTGTTCCCCACAATACCTAGAAATGCCAGTGTAATCGATTATTAAACACTTTAGAACTATTCTCATCAAAGTTCTTTGTTATATAATACAGCAAAAGAAAAGTTTCTTTTCTAAAGACTTCTCTATACCTTTTTTAATAGTTGAATTTCATTTCTGAAGGCTCCTTAAAAGAATAGAATTTAGATCTTTATTAAAGAGGAAATATATTTTCCATGTTTAATTTAAATTACATTCCATCAGTCATTTGCAATCTTAGCCTACACGGAATTTTTTTTTTTTTGGTAGTTTTTATGTTTGGGCTTTAGGAGGGGATTCCCAATAATCTCTATATAAATATTTCTAATCTCTATATAAATATTTTAACATTTCAATGTAAATTAGTTTTTAAAGCTATTTTATCCATAAAAATAATGAATTTGCATGGCTGAGGGTGAAATAATGTGTTATCAGGACCCCTCAGTTTTGGGGGTTGTGAGTAGATCCCATCTTCATGTTCCTCCAGCCCAGCCCAAGCCTGGCTCAGGTCCTCCTCCCCCTTTTGTCAGGAACCACCATCCCCAGGGATTCTATGTGCCCTGCCTGACCAGTGTTCTCCATCAGAGTTTACCAATCTTTTGTTCATTCCCTCAGAGCACAGCTAAGCAAGAGTACACTAATTTGAAAATTAACTCAAGCAAATAGAGAAACAATATCCCCAACACATTGCATTTTAACATAGGGTTTCCTGGACACACTGTTTCAACCCAAGAGTTGGGCTAATAGTAGGAGTTCCATCTGCTAAAATACGGCTGTCAGCTTCAGAGAGAAATTCATGAACGTCTTCGTAGTTTGTTTTTACGTTTCACTTGGCACTGTTTCTAAAATTTCCTCTGAAGCCAAAAAATAAGTTATTTCCCAGCACACTGGTCACTTTTCATTTATCATTGGATTGATTTTTCTAACTTGCAGTAGGAGCTAAATCGACCAGGGGGTTCTTATCCAACAGACAGCAGCAAAACTCTTTGTGTATCTGCGTTCCTTTCAACAAGTGTGACTTCCTCAATGGCATCATTCGTGAGCATAACACAGAGCTCAGCAATAACGTTTCTTCACTAACCCTACCAGGTATCCAACATAGGATGTTACTTCCTTTCACTGTTTTCCGACTCCTGGCAGATATTAATCATTGGGATTTGGGAACAAGGAAATAGAATTTCTGAGAATGCTTGGGAATTCCCAAATTCATATGATTTTCATAACACTTCACTTACAAGTTTTTGAAAAATAATAAGTGACTATAATAACAAGCAAATAGTCGTTTTTTTCTGTAACAGGATTATATGAAAAGTTTTAGTAGTCTTCTGTTTTAAAAAGATATGATAACAAATGATTTATTATTATTATGAGCCAACATATTGTAACAAGATTATAAAATCCAATAGCATTAATAGAGAAAACATTAAAAAGAAATGAATATTATCACAAAATAAATGCTAAAGAAAAGTCCTTTAAAGATTGAAAGGTAACACCACAAATACTTAATGCTTTAATCATTGTTTACATGACATTGTTAAACAAGGCATCAATCATCCCCTCCAATACCATTTAAATAACATAACATTCTGATCTCCTGGCAAGATGAATAGCACTAGAAAGAAGCAACTGTCAAAATTGCCGATTTAAGGGCATATTTTGTTTCTAAAACTTGGCATTTCTTAGAAAACCTCTCATAGGATTTGTAAAACATATACTATGCCTATGAACACATTAATATTTATTTGCAGAAATGGTTCACTGTTAGCCGTGGACAAGGCCATGAACACACACTTGTAACAGAGCAACAGATACAAGAAAGTCTGACTGAGGCTCCTTTACTGCTCCTGTCCTGTTCACCTTAACTTTCATCTCCACATGTCAGTGCTTCCTCATCTTGCTTGACTTGAAGTCAGTGCATTTCTTCAAGCCAGTAAGTTCTCTATACTGACTATTAAGCTGTAATTTTCACAGGAAAATTAGAATGTTCCTTCCCATTTTCCTAATTTCTCAACTGATTTTTCTCAGAATTCAGAATCCATAAATATTGAAATGCCAGGAGAGAATTTCCAAATGGAAATGCTATTCCCTTCATCCATTTTCAGAAGAAACTGTAGCATAGTGTTATCCTTCTCTTCTCCAATTTTTTTTTTCCTGCAAACTTATGGTTATCACCTCTTTAAGTGCGTAGCTCACAATTTTGCCTCCCCTGCAAATGGTCCCAAAAAAGTGAAGTGGGTCCTCTTTAGCTGTGTCTTTAGTACATAATCCTGCATTTCTGACCATATGCAGGGAGTGTGACCCAGGGAAGGATCCCTGACTCAATGGGATTTCTCTTGCTGTCTCTAGAATTTGAACACCGGAACCCAGACGTGCAGAGGCTGGGAGTCATTGTGGTGTGCTATATTGATGACGGCAGCAGTGGGTGGTGTGGGGGCAGTTAATTGACAGCTACCTGTTGCTGACATCCCAGGAACTGCCTGAACTTCCTCTTTCCCAGTCATAAGATATCTAAGATTCTGCAGTATTCTTCATTAAATCCTAGCATGGTTTAAGCTAGCCAGAATTAGGTTCTGCTGCTTTCAATCAACAGAACCTTAGCTAATACATTATTTCCTGGTCTTTGTTCCTTTAATTTTCCAGGAAAAGAAGGGAAAATGGCTTACTGGTTTTAAAAAGAGACAAGGGACAACATACCATTTATGCAAAATTTAGAAGCACTCAAAGGAAACTCTGGAAAGTTCCTGAGACATATATAGGTAGGATCAGCATAAAACTTGAACAGTGTATCTAGATCATGGTTGCCATGGTTGCCTTGACACAATGAACATCTGTATCAAGATCATATTTTCTTGGTGGGACAGAGAGAAGCACAAGGCGGGACTCACATTTACAATAATCCTTGTTTTCCAGGGACCATACAACCCAGTTTGTCCAGAGCTGTTCATCTTAAGTTTGTTATCCCGCCATAATTATAAATAGAACCTCCTTTTTCTCTCAAGAATATCCCACTTTGGATGATAATTTCTGTGACTACCCATTAAGAATATTTAATAACTATAGAAAACTGATTCTCTATATTTTTTGTATGTTTGAAACATTTTATAACAAAAATATCTTTTAAGTAATCGCCTACACAGAATATAGCTGCCAAATGCTCCTACTCTGCTATTCTAACCATGAATCCCTCTGGGGCCCCTTCCTCCTACGGCGCTTGTGAGGATGAAATGAAATAAACTCTATGAAGTGCCCAACAGTGACCAACACTGAATAAAATACAGCCACCATAGGCGGCCTTCCCTTATGTTCACCAAACTCCTGATAAGTTATTTGGTGATGTTTTAATCTTAATATTTTATGTAGATTATACATTCATCTGATTCAAAATGCAAAAGGTACAAAAGCATATACAGCTAAAAGTTTCCCAACCCACTACCATTTATCTCCCTGGAGGCAACTGTTTCCAGATTTTTGAATATCCTTAAAGAATATCATATGTATGGAAAATAAAGATTATATATTTATATGCATCTGTGTATGCATTTTCCTATGAGAGGCTCACAAAGTCTCCTTGAAGAGATATCATTATTACAAATACCCCTCAATTTACAATGGGGTTATATTCCAATAAACTTATGAAAATATTGTAAGCTGAAAATGCATTTAATACACTTAACCTACTAAACATCATAGCTTAGCTCGGCCTACCTTAAACACTCACATTAACCTACAGTTAGGCAAAATCATCTAACAGAAAGCCCATTTTATAATAAAGTGGGCTTTGAATATCTCATGTAATATAATGAATACTGTACTGAAAGTGGAAAACCGAATGGTTGTATGGGTACTCAAAGTACAGCTTCTGCTGAATGTGTATTGCTTTCAAACTATCTTAAAGTTGAAAAATCATAAGTCAAAATATTGTAAGTCAGGGATTGTTTGTACTTCCACTTTACATGATGAAATTGAGCCTTGAAAAGATTAAGCGACTCACCCAAGGGCACACTGGCAGTTAAATAGTGAAACTTGGATCCAAATTGTTCAGTCACTACATGTATTGTCTTGAAATTTGAAAAAGAGGAAGAGGAATTAAACTACTAAATTGAAGGAATATTTTAGGCATAGAAGAAGCAGATGCCTTCATGTCCAAGTGATTGTGAAAAGCCCACTTGCCCCAAAATATGTCTCCTGGTCATATGAAATTCCACCATTTCAGATTTTTACCTGGGGATTTAGAGTAATCTGCTGTTTTCCTAGAGCTCCCCTAAAATAGAAATAGAAAATTTTGGAAGGCTAAATATATGCTAACATTGGAAAACTCATTTTCTCCCCTTCGTAAGGCAAGGTACTGAAGGAGGGGGCCCTACGGGCTGTGCAGGGACATCCTGGAGGCATGGGGAGAAGAAACTGAAAGGCAAGTTTGTATGGAACAAAGAATACCGATCTCAGGATTCTCCCTTGAACCTGCCCTAACTTTGTTCAAATAGACTTAGCCACTGACCTGCTGTCAAAAGACCACAGCCAATCTGACTTGTTTTCAATATAATGATGAATATTGATTTGGTCCCTTCATCCAACATTCTCAGCTGGATCTTTTTTGACCAAGGATATACATTACTAGGTGAGTACAGGCAGTTAATTCTTCCACACGGGACTTCGGAGTTTCTGAGTTAACCAGAATCACCCACCTTAACATCTGCCAGTTTATACCCCAAGTCCTGACCAGTGCCCCCTACCTGCTATGCCTCATGTTTTCAATATAGCATAAAATCAGAAATGAAAGATGAAACATCATAGCCAATATCACAGAAATACAAAGGATCCTAAGAAACTGCTAGGTATAATTACACACTAACCAATTGGATCATCTAGAAGAAATGGATAAATTCCCAGACACATAAAACCTACCAAGATTGACTCATGAAGAAATTAAAAAATCTGAACAGACTAATAGCAAGCAAGGAGTTTGAATCCGTAAGAAAATGTCTCCTATCAATGAAAAACCCAAAACCAGATGGCTTCCCAGATTAATTCTACCAAATATTTTAAGAAGAACTAATACCAGTCCTTCTCAAACTCTTCCAAAAAGCTGAAGTGGAGGGAATACTTCCAAACTCATCTTACAGGGCCAGCATTACCCTGATTCCAAAGCCAGACAAGAACACTACAAGAAAGGAAAATGACAGGCCAATATCCTTGATCTACATAGATGCAAAAATCCTCAACAAAATCCTAGCAAACCAAATTCAATAGCACATTGAAAGAATCATTCACCATGATCATGTCATGGGTCAACATAAGCAAATCAATACATATAATATACCATATTAGAAAAATAAAGGATAGAAACTATATGGCCATCTCAATAGATATAGAAAAAGCTTTTGACAAAATTCGAAACCCTTTCATGGTTAAAAAAAAAAAAACACCCAACAGATCACGTATTGAGGGACTGTATCCCAACAAAATAAAGGCCATATATGACAAACCCATAGCTAACACCATAATCAGTGGTGAAAAGTTGAAACTTTTCCTCTACCATCAGGAACAAGACAAGGATGCCCACGGACACCACTTCTCAGGGTAATTAGGCAAAAGAAAGAAATAAAAGGCATCCTAATAGGAAAGGAAGAAGTGAAACTGTCTCTACTGACAGCGTGATCTTGTTATATATAGAAAACCCTACAAACTTCACTTAAAAAAGGTTAGAACTCAACACAAAGAAGGGAACAATAGACACTAGGGGACTCCAAAGGTGGGAGGGAAGGATGGTGGGAGCAAGGGTTGAAAAACTACCTATCGATTACTATGCTCACTGCTTGGGTGGTGGGATCATTAGAAGCCCAAACCTCAGCACCATGCAATATACCTGTGTAAGAAACCTGTACATCTACCCTCCTGACTCTAAAATGAAACATACAATATTTTAAAAACAAAAACAAATAAATAAAATTTGAAAACTGTTAGAACTGAACTGATAGGTGAAATCAGTAAAGTTGTAGGATACAAAATCAACATATAGAGCCTTGAACACAGCAACATCCAGCTGTCTGACACGAAAGTCTCAGGGGCAAGAAAACCTCTATATGAACTCAGAAACAATGAGCTAGGTTGTGTTTATGTCTGAAAGGATGTTAAGAACTGCATTCATGTTACATCAGAGCCAAAAGAAAGAACCAACAGGAAACCTGTACCCAACAAACAGAAATGACAAGATGAAGGGAAAGCAGAGGTAAGGGCTTACCTTAGAAAGGGCAAGTGATTAGCTCAATATGCAATACAATGTTTGCTCCTGAGCCAAAAATTTGTACAATAATTTGGATATTACTTGCACAACCAGAAAAATCAGCCACTCATTAGGAAAATGTGTTTCTGTATAAGTCTTAGGACTCAGCTATCTATAATAACATGAAAAGACAATATTTTCATCCAAAATGAGTATTTTTGTTTGTCTTGGCTTGTTATTCTAACGTCAACAGCCTCTAAATAAACTGTTGAAGTACATGATATAACCACCTCTTTCTCCATCTTTCCCATTGCTCCCATAGGGTTTCAGTTGTGCAATTTCACCATTAGCAAAGCTTTTTGCTGAAATCTGGCTTTTCAAAGGGAGAGTATCCAGAAACAGAAGATGCTGATCTGGGAGGCTCTTCCTGATAGAACTGCTGCTTCAGTTTAGCTTGAAAAAGCCCACACCCAGTTCCTAATGACAAACATCTGAACACCGGGTCTTCCCACGAGCAAGACCATGCTATGCCTCCTGCTCGCTCTGTTCTATAAGCAACCCACAGATTGCTCCCTGTGAAGAGGAGCCTGCCAGGGGAGCAGCATTCCACCAGACCCTGATTTAGCAAGCTATTTCTGTATCATTCCCCCAACCAGCTGGAAGTCCTCCACTGCTCTTGTGTAAAAATCTAACTCATCTCGCTGAATTTCCTGATTTAAAAGTCTAATTCATTTCACCAAAAGTGTGACAGAAGGAAACCAAGTACACCATCTCTCTCTTACAAACCAAAGCTATTGCATGTGCCTTCTGGGGGAAAAAAATGGTCCAAATATGTTATGGAGGGGGTGCCAGCCCAGTGTCATCCGCTTACTATTGCCATAGGATCTTGGCTGATGGCATCAGAGGAAAAACAAGTTTATCGATTACTTTCAACCATTAAGCTCACTCCTCCATGAAAAATAAGTCACAAGTCCAATGTCTCTTATTAAAATAAGCACTGCAAAATATAAAGGAGTCACAGTTTTAAAATGGGACACACGTTCTCTAAGCGGTGAACCACGTTAGAGGTGCACTGTTTACATTGTATAAAGTCCCCTGGAGCCAGGGTTAGGAAGCGCATCTGTTCTTTGGTGTTCTGGGATGAAGGAGAAAGGAAAATGTGCTGCCAGAAGTGAGTGGGAAGGAGCCCATGAGATAAAGGAAGTAAATCCATTTGCTGATTGCAATAATAATGGTAATACACGAAGCTATACATACATACATACATACATGCAAACTTTCACATTTTTTAAAAAAAAGAACTTAAGGCTTCCACACATGTAATCAGCCCTTATGAACTCTCCTGATTAGCTGCAAGGAAAATCTTCCTTTCTCCTTTTTCCTGCACCATCCTGGGCTCCCTTTTGACTTGTTTTTTTTTTTTTTTTTTAACTTATAAACAATCAGCTCATATTCTGAAGTTTGTAGTCCCCTCCCGCCCCCTCTCTCTCTATACCGCTCATTTACATTGGCAGCTGTCGTGCTGCTGGGCATCCTCAAACCCACCAGTTTCCCTTTTATGTTTGAGCAGACAAACATGATCATGCACTAGGCATCACTGTGCCACTCAAAATGCTTTTTTGTTTTTTTAATTGCATCTGAGAGAAATCTCAAGGTTGCAAACCTGGAGTCAGAATTGTCTCCATGTGTCTCAGTGGGAAGAGTATCGTGTGAAGAAACAAGTTGATTCTACTAATCAAAAGGAATTTTTTTGATATCAGGTCATCCTCCGAATGAATTTATATTACCGAGCGGAGGGTCACATGAAGAAAATGGTCAAACAGCACCACCTACAGCAAGAGCTCAGAAGTGCAGCGGAGCTGGGCTGAGTCAGGAAAGAAAAGCAAGCTGGGGCCTGGCTCAGCGCTCTCCCCTCTGCTCCTGTCTGCACGGAAAGATTAGGATGACAGTGGCAGGAAGCCTGTGCACCTAGTATGCATCACTTGAAGGGAACACACAGATTCCAGTAAACATTTGGAAGGAAATGTTAATACCAGGCTCTGCTAAACAATATGAAATGACTCCTAGATGAGACAAGCGACTTTCATCAAAGTTTCCTGATACCTGAAAAGACAGCCCAGGGGATCCTGCACTACATCTGCTGTATGTAAATTAAGCGGGTTTTTTTCCCCTTTGTAATCAAGGCTATACACAAACAAAATCACACTTTAGAAACGGCCTATTTCAACTTGTAACTAGCTTGCTTTCAGGGGCTCCAGGTCAAAAAGAAATAGAGCACAAAGACGCTTTCTCCTTAGGGATCATACACAAATTCACTCTGTCCGTTTCTTTCCCACACGGAGCAACAAAGCCATCAGACCTCTCCATCCACCCATCGGGTCCTTCCTGATTAAAGTGAGATAAATCACAGCCCTCTCTCTCCAGATGGCAGGCGACAAGAGGGGGATGCTTGCCTCAAGAAGTCCTCCCCATCCCTCTGCATTCATGCAAGCCCGAGCGGAGAGATGCAAGATATTATGGATGCATTTTAATTCCCCAGACCCTGCAATTAAAAATGGAAATTTTTTGGCCACACGTGTTGGCTCACGCCTGTAATCCCAGCACTTTCAGAGGCCGAGGTCGGCGGATCACCTGGGGTCAGAAGTTCGAGACCAGCCTGGCCAACATGGTGAAACCCTGTCTCTACTAAAAATACAAAAATTAGCTAGGAATGGTGGTGGGCGCCTGTAGTCCCAGCTACTCGGGAGGATGAGGCAGGAGAATCACTTGAACCCGGGAGGCAAAGTTTGCAGTGAGCCAAGATCGCACCACTGCATTCCACTCTGGGTGACAAAGCAAGACTTCATCTCAAAAAATGTTTTTAAAAAATGGAAGTGTTGTTCTTTCATTTGTAAATGTGTTTTGGTAAAAGAGGGGCAGTTTAAGCAACCCTTTTTATTGTCTACATTGTTAAAATTCATCAGACATGGACTCTTGACTCCGTTTTGCCTGGGCAGACCCAGTTCAAGCATTTACAACAGCTATAACCTCCTCAAATCAAAAAGAGGAATCAGCATTATTGCTAAGTTCAAATAAGGTCTTGTTTTATTTCATTTTTATTTTTGAATGCAGCCATTCCTCCAGGTGCTATCATCAGGTAAGATTGTCAGTCCCGATTAGGTAAAAGTATTATTACAAAATGCAATTCTTAAAAATTCAGTGTCTAACTACACTTTTAATAAGCCTTTCCCCCTCCCCTATGTATTCTCCCTTAGACACCCCTTCTCAAATTTAAAATCACAGAAACTAAAATATGATGCCTAAAGAGAGCCTAGCAACTGCCCAGTCCTCTAATTTGATGAGTGGGAGTACTGAAGCCCAGAGGAGGTCAAGTAATTTGTTCAATGTCTTAGATAAGAAGAAAATGACCAGCTGGGAAATCCCACTCATGTCAAGGCAGAGGCACAGGGCCACAGACTGTGGTTGAATTGAGCCACACTCCTACATCCTTCTTTAGGAATCACAGAACATTCCTGTGTTGAGTCGGAGTCACTGACTTCCTTTTCAGGCTGATTGAGTTCTGTCCTTATGGGCTGCGACAAGAAGTTTTGGTATTATGCTACACCAAGACCATTTATCTAGTTCAAGAAATGAGCACAGTCCTTAGAGCCCAGCAACTTTCCCCATGTCCAGTAAATGTAGCTTCTCCACTAGAAGCTGTCAGAATGGAGCCTTCTGGCTCATCTTGATTTTGATTTGTGCAAGAATGAATGGTTGTGCTAAGACAGCTTTCCTAGCTGATAGTGAGCAAAACTTTTTTCTCATAATCTATAAAAAAATATTAAATTAGAAGCACAGAGGTTATTTCATGACTTTTATCTTCCTGCAATTTTCTTGTGGGCATAAATGATTTGTTTTTATCCTGCCTGCCCCCCCAATCCCTTTTCCAAGAGACTAAAAGAGTATCTAGTGCAAAGTAGAGACTCAAATATTTTTTAATAAACAGTGATCCCAGCCACCCAGCGCATGTTGCCAAATGCCAACCCCATAAATGATCAAACACATCATCTCATTCAGCCAATCAAAATCAAGTGCTACCTATTTTTTTAAGTTTTCATAGCCCTTGGGCATCTGCTTTCTCAGCATTTCCCAAACTTGAGTCATTCTCATCCTGCCTTCATAATTTTGCTCTGTCAATTACCTCTACTATTATTTATTTCATATATTTTTAAATAGCCCCACTTTTGAAACTTAAATACATGCCTTTTAAAAGGAAGCTTTCTTACTACTATACATCAAAAGCCATTATTACTTGTTCTAAGTACTCATAACAACATGTTCACAACTATTAAAATTTAGTAATGTGCATCCACATACTCTATAAATTCATGGAGCATCTGCACACACTTTAAGAAACAATTCTGCATTACTCACTCAATTTTCTTGACATCCTTCTGAGGCAGGACAAACCTTGGGCCCAAAGAATTGAGGTAGGAGTCCAAGCAAGTTGCCAGCCACATAAAGGCAAACCTTGGCTCGGAAGTCAGGACTACCGGCCCCTAGGTTATGGTTCATGCTCTTTCCTCTGCTCTCCAGAACCTCCTATCTCCAAGTGTAGTTAGCAGCCCAGATGCAGCAGCATCCTCTAGAGACTTGTTAAAAATGCAGAAGCTCAGGCTCCACCCCAGGCCTATGCAGACTGAATCTGCATTTTAACAAGGTCCAGGTAATTCACGTGCACATTAAGTTTGAAAAGGCCTGGTCTAGATCAGCGGTTCTCTAACTTAGCAGCACATTAGAACCATCTGTAGAGACTTTAAAAATACCAGTGCCTGGGCTTCACCTCCCAGAGAATCTGACTTAAGTGTCTGGGGTTTGCCCTGAGTCTAGGTATTTTTAAAAACTCCTCAGCTTATACAAAGCTGGCAGGGCCGGGCACAGTGGCTCATGCCTATAATCCCAGCACTTCGTGAGGCCAAAGTGGGCAGATTGCTTGAGTCCAGGAGTTTGAGACTAGCCTGGGCTAAAACCCCATCCCTACAAAAAAAAATACAAAAAGTAGTTGGGCATGGTGGTGGCACATACCTGTAGTCCCAGCTACTCAGGAGGCTGAGTCCTCGCTTGAACCCTGGAGGTCACGGTCTGGTCAACAGAGCAAGACCCTGTATCAAAACAAACAAACAAACAAACAAAAAATGCTAGCAGCTTACCAGCTAGGGAGGCCTGTACAGCCAAGTTTTCCAAATGGGGCTACATTAGTTGTTCCAGAACTTTAGCTGCATCAAAACCACCTGGATGGCTTGTTCAGCTACAGAGGGTCTGGCCATGCCCCTAGAGTTTCCAGCTGAGGGTCTGGAATGAGGCCCGATGATTTGCATTTCTAACAATCTCCAGGCGATGCTAATGCTGTGGGTCCAGGGACCACATTTTCAGAATCTATGCTAAATGAACCGGACAAGATCAAAGCTCAAACTTATTCCAAGAACTTTTCAAGGCCCACCTGCAAGTTGTAGTGGAAGTAAGCATCTAAGGGTGCAAAAAAGTTTGCACCCTTAGATGCTATCAACCTAAATAACAAACAGAGAGAGGCTCTCCACAAGAAAAAGATATTCGTTTGGAAACAGAGCCTTGCAATAGAAATAGGCAAGCCAGAGTAAACTATATGCATATTCACGGAGGTAAAGGAAGACAAAAGAAAAAATGAGGAAGATTATATGATCATTTGGAAATGATTATCCTTGGCTACAAAGATCAATAACAAAGGTGATGCCAGGCCCAGGTTGGACAGGCAGTTGTTGGGCAAATATCCTTCAGAAGCATTGTTGTGTGCAAAGTTGCAATGGGCTTTGTGCAAGATTGTGTTTTTTGCAGTCTTCTGTGATAAGTTTTTGTTATCAGGCATACAAGCCCAAGAATCCTTTTTTGCATGGCCTTCCCTGGCTCTATTTGTCAGGGTTTTGGTTAGGGGAGGGGTATTTTTAACACTCTCAATGTAAAAAATGCCATAAGGTAGGTGCCC
The DNA here is from genome assembly GCF_029289425.2 of Pan paniscus. Classification (NCBI taxonomy): domain Eukaryota; kingdom Metazoa; phylum Chordata; class Mammalia; order Primates; family Hominidae; genus Pan; species Pan paniscus. Next base: position 141,237 of record NC_073260.2, read on the forward strand.
CAATTGCTTGTTTCATCTTCATAAAATAACTTTTCCACCCGAACAAAGTCTACACATAAATTGTAAAAATACCCTGGCATGCAGTCCCTGGAAAAGTTTGGAGTCATTCTTGGGGTTCCCACCCAGGTGGGCAAGCGTAGCCACCACAGATAAACACAAAGTAGGGGTGCCCACTGGGGTTTGGTGGCAGGCAGTGGCCCTGGTTCTGATATTTGGCTGAAAACACAGCTCCTCTTTGTCACCCTCAGGAAGCCATCCCAAACCGCTCGAGGAGTCCTTGAAGCCAATGTTACCACTAGGACAGCAAGTTTGCCTGAAAACTATTTGCCTTTGCAGCAGATTCATTAAGCCAGAACAAAGAGAAGACCAATGACTAAAAGATTTCTCTCCTTTTAAAAATCATGCTCTTTAACTCATAGCACATTTTCATTGTCCATCTGGGCAAAGCCGCTGTCTCATTTTGCTTTTTCCCTCATCTGTGATGCTCACACTCATCCTCCCTATCCCATCAGCAACCTCTCTAGTATGTTTGATATGTGTCCTTAAACTTTCTATCTTGGCTGGGGGCGCGGTGGCTGTCATCTCAGCACTTTGGGAGATGGAGGTGGGTCTATCACTTGAGCCCAGGAGTTTGAGATCAGCCTGGGCAACATAGTAAGATTTCATCTTTACTAAAAATAAAAAACAAAAAACTTTAGCCAGGTATGGTGGCCTGTGCCTGTAATCCTAGCTACTCGGGAGGCTGAGGCAGGAGGATCACTTGGGCCTGGGAGGTCAAGACTGCAGTAAGCTGAGATGGTGCCACTGCACTCCAGGCTGGGCAACAGAGTGAGACCCTGTCACAAGAAAAAAAAGAAAGAAAAAGCAACTATCTCTGTAGAAATAGGCAAGGTTGTTTGATATGCAAATGTGGCTTTAAATTACATAATAACATTATATCAGTAAGCCCATTTTTTTCTTATAGTTGCACTCAACATCATGATTTTAAGACCTAGGCATGTTGCTTTATATTTTACCTCATGAGAAGTCACCTTTACACATCTGTTTCTCACACTGAAATCAACATGCTTTTGAGTCAGTATTTAGGACTGAGTGAGGCTGTTCGCTGGAGTTAATCTGACACCAGATGCATTTATCCCTCTTTAGGACTGTAACGAATTCCTTTCCGCTCTGTTCGCCCATGCTCACTAGTTGGCATCACAGGTGTCATCTTTGAAAAAGAAAAACATCTCATCCCTTGGTTTCCTGACAACCACCCCCACCCCCTGCCTTGGCTCTTTTTCATGGAATTTGCACCAAACAGCACAGAGACAAACATATCTCTAACGTCTATGATTTATCCTTGCTTACACAAGATCACTCCAGCCTATAAAAAAGTATTTTTTAAAAATATGAAAAGTTACCCCAGTCTTGGATTACAGAGTTTCAGATAAAAATGAAAACATAGTAAAATTGCTTATCAGAGAGTTTCCTGTTCTTATTCGCCCTTACTCCTTTCGCAGATGTGAGTCATAAATCCACAACCAAATCCTCCCTCCTTCGAGGTCAACTCCTACTAACACCCATGAGGAGGGAATTTGGCTCATATAATAACACTTAATTAAAATGTATAATGTCCACATGTACATGAGAGATAAAAAGAATGCTTCTTCGGGTATGTTTCCGCCCAATCTTTCAAAATACGTGAAGTATTTCTTAACCTACTATACCCTATAAATGATAAATATAAGATACTAAGATTTAAAATACTTTCAATAACACTTTCCTAGGCCTCCAGATGAGCACTACATAAGTTTATAATCAAATGTTTCAAATAGCTACCATGTATTATGTGTTTATAATGTGCCAGGCACTGGAGTAATGTGTTTTCACATTTTAATCCTCATAAGCCAAAGACATAGATTTTTTATCTTCGTTTTAAAGTTGAAAGACCTAAGGCTCAGAGATAAATTTTTTAAAAAATCTTTAATCCCTTTATACAAGATTAGCTCATTCTCACAAGCCAAAAATAAAACCCAAAACTCCCATATCTCCCCATATAAAAAAATACTCTTTAACTTCTTTCTCCCTCCAGAACCCCTCCTCCCTCTCCTTTCTATCTTCAGCCAACATCTGGAAGGTTCTGTCTACATTCACTCCTCCATGTTAACGCCTCCCTCTTCCCCTCCTTTCCTTGCAACCTGGTTGCCCCTCACAGCAGTGAAACAGGAAGCTGTTTCCCCAGCCCATAACCAGCTGTAACTTTGAATCACTGTGCACCCTTGGCCGCGGCCGCCTCCTCCTTCAATTTAACTCCCTGCCTTGATCTGCCATCTCTGGCATGCTCTACTTACATTCACTCCTCCTCTTCATGTGTTTCTGGGCTGCTTTGCCAACTCTTCTTCCTCTGCTGCCCTCATACATCCAGGCAGAGGAGCACAGCTTCTGCCTTGGCCTCCTGCCTTAGTTCTAACTGGTGTCCCCTGAGCATCTCAAGCCCCCAGACTGGAGCCTGTGTCCTGGGGTTAATTCCCTGCCCCACCTATGGAGGCTTAGCTCCTGCCCACCAGTGGGGTTATCACAAGTGCCTGCCTTTTCCTCACACTCTGCCTCTTACAGGGTTTCCGTAGGCTGGCCATTTGTGAGTTGTGTGACCCTGGACATCAGTGTCCTCCCATAGAAAACAAGGAGCATGAACTAGATTTATCTCTAGTGTCCTTTCTAGGTGTTTCTTTCTTTCTTTATTTTTAAACAAGATCTCACTCTCTCACCCAGGCTGGAGTGCAATGGCACTAACATGGCTCACTGCAGCCTCAACCTCCTGGGCTCAAATGATTCTCCTGCCTCAGCCTCCCAAGTAGCTGGGACCACCACTCCCAGCTAATTTTTTTATTCTTTGTTGAGATGGGGTTGCAATGTTTCCCAGGCTAGTCTCGAACTCCTGGGCTCCTAAGAATTTTAACATTTGAGTTTTCTTCCAACAAAGAGGTGGAGGAAAATATAACTTTATATAAACATGTATAAACCCTGCTTCCCACTTTAATTAAGCCATAAATTCCTGCGGCAGCTAGGGATGTGAAGAGGCAAGTGAGAAGAGGAAATGTGCATAAGACTCCCAGCAGCTTGGAAGTAAACAGGGAGGACTGAAGTGACCCTGTTGCTCCGAAGGTGGCTGTTCATTAGCCTCCTTCTGTCCTTAGACCCAGCTGGAGCATTGCATGCACTGGCTCCCAGGTTGCAGGGGATGTCAGCAGCTCCAGCTCATCCGATTGAAGGAGGCCATGTGGCTTTCCCTGGACTTTCTGCTTGAACAGTGAATCCCTGTAGGGCCTGGATCCATTGCCCTCTTCTCCTCCCGCCCCACCCAAGCACTCTTCTTCATGAGTTTGCTTTCTCCTATCTTTTTTTCCTCCACTTTTCCTTCAGAAATTGTTGATTAAGCACCTGCCATGGGCCAGACATTTTTCTAGAGTAACACCTCAATGAGCAGACAGGTTCTTGTTCTCATAGATCTTCCATTTTAGAGAGAAAGCTGAACGATAAACAAATAATACAGCAGGTGGTGAGGGGTGCTATAAAGAAGGATGAGCAGGGTAAGTGGGTGAGAAAGTGTGCTACTTTGTCCTCTAGAGGCCAGGGAAAGCCTCTCTGTTTAGGTGATATTTGACAGAGATTTGAAGACACTGAAGGAGTGAGCCATTTGGATCTCTAGGGAAAGAGCATTCTTCCCCAGACAGAGAACAGCAAGTGCAAAGGCCATGATGAAGAAGGGAGCTTGGCCAGAGTGAGGGACACAAACGGCAGCCTACGGTGCATGCACGTCTTAAGAGATGAGGTTCCTGGTGCCCTTTGACTGCCTCAGAGATCCCGTGCTCACAACACACAGCCCCAATCATCCTAAAATACATCTATGCTATAGAAACTTGTCCCAAAATATCCTTGCATAATGATTTACCTTCTGGTATCCCACCCATGAAAGCAGAAATTTCCTGCTTTCTCCTAATAATTACTAATAATTCTCCTAATAATTACTAATCTGTCTCCTCCCCCAAAATGTAAGGCAAAGAAGAGCAGGGACTTGGCCTATTCATTCACTGCTCTATGTTCGGCTCCTATTTCAGTGCTAAAAACCAAGTGGGCCCTCAATAAATATTTTTGTGAATTTATTTATTTATTTATTTTATTTTTTGAGACGGAATCTCTCCCTTCCGCCCGGGCTGGAGTGCAGTGGTGCGATCTTGGCTCGCTGCAACCTCCGTCTCCTGGGTTCAAGGGATTTCTGGCTAATTTTTGTATTTTTAGTAGAAACAGGGTTTCACCATGTTGGCCAGGCTGGTCTCGAACTCCTGACCTCAAATGATCCATCCACCTTGGCCTCCCAAAATGCGGGGATTACAGGCGTGAGCCACCGCACTTGGCCAGCCCTCAATAAATATTTATTTTCTAGGTGAAATGGGGAATCTAACTATGCTACATGGTAATGAGGCAGCTGACTTTCTTGGAAGCAGAAGACCTAATTCTAGATGTGGTGACATAAAAGCAATAAAGGAAGGACCTCTATAAATCACTTGTGCAGCTGAGCCTCAGCTCTCAAAGTGTTAGATTAGAACTAGGGATGGCAAAATCCTGTTACAGGCACAACTCACCCCCTCCCTTCCATGCCCACTAGACTCTCTAATGAAGCGTGGCTGTCTCTCTCTGGAAAAAACTACAGAATTCTTCCCACCCAGTGCTCCTAGCAGCCACAACCAAAGGGTCAGAGGTGACCCTTACAATGAACCCAATTTGCCATCCCTCAATTAGATGTTTAAGATTCCTTTCCACTTTAATATCCTGTGGTGCAAATCTAAGCAAGCCTGCTTGTTTGGCCACATGGAGGTACATGTTCCTGCAAAATCAACCCCAAGAAATCCTATTGCTCACAGGTAAGCAGGTAACCCCTGCTTCCATAGCAGAGGCAGTCACTAGTAGTACTTGCTTCAATTGGGACAAATATTTTTCACCCGGAAACTAATTCAAGGCTACCTTTTTCAGACTCCTTCGAAGACTGCTAGAATTGGTCCCTTGAGTAAGCTGAGTGTTGTGGTGCCCCTCAGTTCCCATGCCATAGAAGCTCGAACCTCATTCATTAATACACTAGCCCTAAGGCTTGAAACCAGTCTGGCCTGGCTTGGAGCCTTTAGATCACTCTCTAGCTTCTGGCCAATAAGAATGAGCTTCTAGGCCAGGCATGGCGGCTCACGCCTGTAATCCCAGCACTTTGGGAGGCCGAGGCAAGTGGATCACTTGCATCCAGGAGTTCAAGACCAGTCTAGGCGACATAGTGAAACCCCATCTCTACAAAAAAATACAAAAAATTCATCGGGCGTGGTGGCACGGGCCTGTAGTCTCAACTATTCAGGAGGCTGAAGTGGGAGGATCGCTTGTGTGGGGAGGTCAAGGCTGCAATAAGCTGTGATGACACCACTGTACTCCAGCCTGCATGACAGACTAAGGCTGGAGTGCAGTCTCCAAAAACAAAACAAAACAAAACAAGACAAAACCAAAAACCTGCAGCCTGCACCACTCCTACTGGTAGGCTTGCTCTGATATCAGCACTTCAAGCAGGTGATAACACTATGAGGTTTATTTTTAATTGCTAGGTGTGGTGGTTGTATTTCCTCAGAGTAAAAATGCATTTCCTTCCTCCCTTTGAAGTGAGATGTGGACCTGTGATTTGATCTGGCCAAGAAGGTGTGACCGAAAATGACCTGGACACTTCCAATGGGAGCTTTAAAAGCCAGTGCACAATTTATCACTGATCCTTGTTCTGCTTCAGTCATCGTAGAAGCCCAGGTCAGGATGGAACTCCCACCAGCCTGGATTGCTGATTAAGGATGCTCCATGTTAGAGCAAAAATATAAGTTGTTTTAAACCACAGAAATTTGGAGGTGGTTTCTTATTGCAACATAACTAGTCTCTATTGACTGATACTCCATGGTGTAAGATTACTCATGGGATTTTTCTAGCTCAGAGTTTCTCAATTTTGGTAGGATTGACGTTTGGGGTTAGTTACTGCTTTCTTGTGGGGACCATCCTGTGCATTGCAGGATGTTAAGTGGCATCCCTAGCCTTTACCCACTAGACACCAGCAGCACCCCATCCCAAGTTGTGACCATCAAAAATCCCTCAACAGTGTGATTCCACTTATTTGAGGTACCTAGAATAGTCAAAATCATGGAGACAGAAAGTCAAATGATGGTTGTCAGGGGCTGGGAGAAGAGGGAAATGGCGAGTTAGTGTTTAATGGGTACAGAGTTACAGTTTTGGAAAATGAAAAGAGTTCTATGGATGGATGGTGGTGATGGTTGCACATCAGTGTGAAGGTGCTTAGTGCCACTGAACTATACACATGAAAATGGTTCAAATGGCTAATTTTATGTTATGTGCTTTGCCACAATTTTTGAAAATGGAAAAAAAAAATGTCTCCAGACATTGCCAATGTCCCCTGGAAAGCAAAATCGCCCCTGGTTGAGAACTAGTGTTCTAGCGGTAGTGCAACACATTCAATTGTAAAATATGTGTAAAAACGTGGGCTTAGGGCTCAGCCCTGCTTTTTGCCATTGAGGGTTAGAATCTCATCTCTCCTAAAATATTTTTTATCCACTCAGATTTTAGGCCAGGATCAACAGGACAATTGAACTGTTTGATCTAGAAAAAGCCCCTCTCTATGGACCCAAAACTGGTGTGATATGAATACACTCTGTAAAAACTCTTACACTGTTTTAAGCTTTACATCTGATAAACAGAGCACAGTAGAGACTCCACTTGGGATAATTTTTCCTGAAACCTACTTGTTTTTCATGCTGTTTCTGCAGTTAAGGTGCCTGGTCTTGAAATGTGTTGAAGCAAAAGAATGGGAAGAGCCAAGGGACACATCAGGGAGTTTCCAAATGACAGAACTGCAAACCTGCAGGGCAGTCCTCTGCTGAGGAAGAGGTAGCTTACACTCTGAATGCATCTTGAGGAGTATTCTCCATACCTGAGGAATAAATTAAGGCTAACAAGGGGGCCTAAATGGTGATTGGCTCTGCTCTTGACCAATTGAATTCCATGCTCGGACTGAGGCAGCAGAGGGCTTCTTACACCCACCTCCACCACCATCACCCTGCCTAAGTCATCTCAGAGAATCCTCTTTCTATCTCAGTATTGGGTCTACATTCTTATGCTTCAGCTCTTTTCCATAATGACCCCTCCAGATTGCCACACTCTAGAACCACTACAGAGGGTGGCGTCACTGCTGTATGGACACTTCATCTCAAAGTGAGGGGCCAGCTCACATGATTTGCAGGGTTCCTTTCTCTGGCCTTCTAAAACATTCTCCAGGTTGAGGCTGAAACTGCTCCCCCAAAGCCCCATAATAGGCATGAACAGATTATCCTCCTCTTCTTGGTTCTCATGGCTAGAATCCTTAACCAATCCTCTCCCCACAAAGTAGGGTTGATTTCACAAGCTGTTATTTTACCTGCTCGTTCTGCCATCTGCTCTTGAGTTGCTTGGTGAACACCTCCAGCGGGCTTGGAGCTGCACTGTCACGCTTCACCCCAATCAGCTTCTGGCCCCCCACTCTCAAACACATCTGCATCGGCACACCCCTCCCACGCCCCAGTTCTGCCCACAGTGGATCCATCCATCTGCGCTCCAGGCCCCAGCCCCTTGGGAGCTTGCGCTATCAATTACTTGCACTTAGTTCAGAATCTTTAGCCACTCCATGTTCATGGTTATTTCATTTATTCAATGTAGTAACATGTTTAAACCTCTCCCGTCCTGGAAAAAAAAAAAAAAGTCCTACATTTAACCCTATCTCCCTCTTTAGCTTAAAGTCATCTGTAATCTTCCTTGCCATTTATTTACTCCATGTCCCAGGTTGAACAGTATCCACACACCCCCAAAAATTCATGTTCTCCCTAGGAATCTTAGAATGTGACTTTATTTGGAAATAGGGTTGTTGCAGATGTAATTAGTTAGGAGTGGACCCTTAATCCACTGTGACTGGTGTCGGTGTCCTTAGAAGAAGAATAGAGGGAACACAGAGGCACACACAGAGAGGAGGCCATGTGATGATGGGGGCGGAAACTGGGGTGATGCATCCATAAGCCAAGGAATGTCAGGGCTTGCAGGAAACCCCAGAAGCGAATGGAAAGGCATGGAGCAGATTCTTCCTAGCATCTTCAGAGAGAGCATGGTGCTGCCAACACCTCGTTTTGAACTTCTAGCTTCCAAAACTGTGAGAGAAAAAATTTCTGTTGTTTTAACAAGACACCCAGTTTCTGGTATTTTGTGACAGCAGACCTAGAAACTGAATATACCCTTTAAACCACCACTGTTTTCCTTTTGGTTCCGAGATTCTTTCGTGTATGACCTGCGAGAGCCAAATCCAGTCTTTATTTGGCCTCTCTGGAGCACGTGCAACTCATTTATTCCTTATTGATGCTTCTCCCCCACATCCTTCTCGGCCTCTTTCATTGCTTCCTAATCTCACAGCCAGCTACTGCATACTGGAGTCCCTGGGTTCATCACCGCCTTTTCCCACTCTGTTCCTGCTCCACCGCAATCTCATCCAAATACCAGCTCTCCTCCCACCCCCATGCTGATGATTCCCCAAGCCCTCTGGCCTAAGCCTCTCTCCTGAGATCTACTTTGAGTTCCCCACTGGCTCCTGGACATTTCCACCTAGAACTTGTACAAGCACTTCAAAAACTACATGGCTAAAATGGAAGTCATGGTCTAGAAGCCTTCCCAAATAAACCTGCTTTTCCTCCTGTAACCTGCATGTCAATGAGAGGCTTCACGTTCACACAGGGGCATAAGCCAGACACCTGGCATCTTCTTGGGCTTCTCCTCTGCACTCTTGGCCGTGGTCACTGAAGCCAAAGGACTCTGCCCATAAGGGTTTGGGGAATGTATCCTCTGCATCCCTGCTGCAGCTGCTTCAGCTCAGCCTCTTACCACCTCTTGTGGCTAGCGGAGACCTCCACTACACCAGACTTTCATGCTGCTCTGGGAGCACTTTCTTATACCACCTTGTTTTAAGCCATTCCCCTGCTTTGAATGCTTCAGGGTTTCCTGGTCACCTGCAGGATGCTGTCCTTAGCATTCCTCCACTTGGAATAACAACGCCTCGTAGCATCTGGCTTTCAGGAGTTTAGAGTGGAGGGGCTCTGCATTCAACTCCAGGACTTACCACATACTTGGTGCGTGGCCCTGGGCAACATACTTACTCTCTCTGTGCCTCAGATTCCTCACCTGAAAATGGGGATAAAAATAGTACCTACCTCATAGGGTTGTTGTAAAGATTAAATGAGTGAATATGTTCAGAGTACCCGGAACTGTGTCCAGCATGTCGTAAGTGGGCACTAAATATTAACTGCTATTGCTGTTAAGTATTACCTTTCCCCACTCATTTCTGTACAGCTTCCCATGTGCGTTGTTTTCCAGCCGATCAGAACACTCTTCCATCTTAGAAGAAAAAAAAAGAAGCCCCACCTGTGTTCCCCTGGCTCTTGGCCTTGACACACAGTGTCTGGAACACCTTTCCCACCACCTCTCCTCCCATGCTCCCTATGAACATACTTCGACTCATCTTTTCTAACCTAAGTACCCTCCCCTGCAGTCAAGCATGCTCTTCATTGAGCCTTCGTAAGGCCCTTGTGCTCACCTCTATTGCAGCACAGATCATACTGCATTATAAAGGACCATCTCCTGTCTCTCTGTCCATCTTTCAGAGTTTGCTGTATTGATCTTAGTGATGTCAGCACGTGGCACTCAGCTAGACAAAGAAAGCAGGCTCAATAAAGGCTGGTAGAATTAAGTAAAGAATTGTATAAAGGCATTAAATAGAGATGGGGTACAAATATGTCCCAGGCTGCCTGGGATAGTCCTGGTTTAGGCCATAGTCCTGATATAACTACTAACAACACCTTCTTTCACTGTCAAAAATAACTCCTTTGGACAACACATTATAAGGTCACTCTAGGTATTAGAGCTGTGATTCTCACCCTATCAGGCCCAATTTTCTCTTTGCTTAACAGCTATTTTAGAATACCCTATGCACTATCTTTAAATGGGATTGATAGGCAATAGAAACTGCCAATAACAGAATTTCAAAAAAACCAATGTAATACCCTAAATACAATGCTAAATGGAAAATGAAGGAGATTTTTTAAAAAGTAGCTTAAACTAAAATTATGTGTGCAGTATTTGGATGTGTAAATGCTTAGGTCTTACACTTCTGGCCAAGATGGAGTAACAGAGACCAAAATTACTTTCTGACCTAAAACAACAAAAATACTGGACAAAATATATGAAACTATGGCCCTCAAGCAACAAAGGGAATCAATCACTGGAATCAAGCATCAAAAGGCAGTGATCCTCAAGAAATGAGAAACGTATGAGGCTAGCCCCACAATTGACTTCCCAAACACCTTAGAAAACTTTCCACGCCACAGCACAGGAAGAAAGAATGCAGATGGAGCTCAGAGATCTTCCTGAGTTGAGAGGACAGAACTATGAGTCTGGGAAGGCCAATGTGGCTAGAATTCATAGGGCAGAATATTGAGGAGGAGAGGGCTGTACAGAGACAGAGCTCTGAAAATCTGCAGATAATACTTACCCTCCTTGACTGTTTAACAGAGTAGTGATCTGAGTATGCAGGTATGAAAATCACCTGAGAGGGTGGACCCAGTGGCTCGTACCTGCAATCCCAGCACTTTGGGAGGGTGAGGTGGGTGGATAACGAGGTCAGGAGATAGAGACCATCCTGGCAAATATGGTGAAACCCCATCTCTAATAAAAATACAAAAATTAGCTGGGTGTGGTGACACACACCTCTAGTCCCAGCTACTCAGGAGGCTGAGGCAGGAGGATCTCTTGAACCTCGGAGGCAGTGGTTGCAGTCACCCGAGATCCAGCAAAGCATGGGCAACAGAGCAAGATTCAGTCTCAAAAAAAAAAGAAAGAAAAAAGAAAACTGCCTGAGAATGGAAAAAGAATCATCCACAAAGAGAGTCAGCCCCTCTTCCCCCCTGGCTCTTGGGACCCCGATCGCAAGGTGGGGAGGCACCTCGCGAGGCGTGGTCTCAGAGCCAGCCCCTCTTCCCCCACTGGCCCTTAGGACCCCCGTCGCAGGGGGAGGAGGCACCCCCAGCGAGGCGGGGTCTCAGAGCCAGCCCCTCTTCAACCACTGGCCCTTAGGACCCCCATCGCAGTGGGGGGAGGCACCCCAGCGAGGCGTGGTCTCAGAGCCAGACCCTCTTCCCCCACTGGCCTTTAGGACCCCCGTCGCAGGGAGAGGAGGCACCCACCACGAGGCGGGGACTCAGAGCCAGCCCCTCTAAGCCTTCTGGCTCTTCGGACCCCCATCGCGGGGGGGGAGGCACCCCCCGCGAGGCGGGTACAGAGAGCCAGGCCCTCTTCTGCTCCTGGCTCTAAGGACCCCCATCACAGGGGGGGGAGGCACCCCCCGCGAGGCGGGTACAGAGAGCCAGCCCCTCTTCCCCACTGGCCCTTAGGACCCCCATCGCAGGGGGGGGAGGCAACCCCCGCGAGGCGGGGTCTCAGAGCCAGCCCCTCTTCCCCCACTGGCCCTTAGGACCCCCATCGCAGGGGGGGGAGGCACCCCCCGTGAGGCGGGGTCTCACAGCCAGCCCCTCTTCCCCCGCTGGCCCTTAGGACCCCCGTCGCAGGGGGGGGAGGCACCCCCCGTGAGGCGGGGTCTCAGAGCCAGCCCCTCTTCCCCCACTGGCCCTTAGGACCCCCGTCGCAGGGGGGGGAGGCACCCCCCGCGAGGCGGGGTCTCAGAGCCAGCCCCTCTTCCCCCGCTGGCTCTTAGGACCCCCATCGCAGTGGGGGGAGGCACCCCCGCGAGGCGGGGACTGAGAGCCAGCCCCTCTTCCCCCGCTGGCTCTGAGGATCCTCCGTGGACTCACAGCCTCTTTACCATATTGTGAGTAATATCATCTCCCCCTCTGGAGATTAAGAACTCTTTCACAGACGGGTGTACACCCTCGGTGTACAGAGGGTGTACACCCCTCTGTATTGGGAGTAATATCATCCTCCTCCTCCCTGAATATGAAGAACAGTATCACAGGGGTGTTTCTACTCCCTGCGATATCGCGTGTCATATCCTCCTCTCCCACGTTGCAATTAGAAGGAATATCAGTGGGGGCGTGTCCACCTGTAGGGAAAAGAAAGAGAGATCAGACTGTCACTGTGTCCATGTAGAAAGGAAGGACATAAGAGACTCCATTTTGAAAAAGACCTGTCCTTTAAACAATTGCTTTGCTGAGATGTTGTTAATTTGTAGCTTTGCCCTAGCCGCTTGGCCCCAGCCACTTTGACCCAACCTGGAGCTCACAAAAACATGTGTTGTATAAAATCAAAGTTCAAGGGATGTAGGGCTGTGCAGGACGTGCCTTGTTAACGAAATGTTTACCAGCAGTATACTTGGTAAAAGTCATCGCCATTCTCTAGTCTCAATAAACCGGGGACACAATGCACTGTGGAAAGCCGCAGGGACCTCTGCCCTTGAAAGCAGGGTATGGTCCAAGCTCTCTCCCCATCTGATAGTCTGAAATATAGCCTCATGGGATGAGAAAGACCTGACTGTCCCCCAGCCCGACACCCGTAATGGGTCTGTGCTGAGGTGGATTAGTAAAAGAGGAAAGCCTCTTGCAGCTGAGATGGAGGAAGGCCACTGTCTCCTGCTTGCCCCTGGGAACTGAATGTCTCGGTGTAAAACCCGATTGTACATTCGTTCAACTCTGAGATAGGAGAAAAGCTGCCCTGTGGCGGGAGGCGAGACATGTTTGCAGTAACACTGCCTTGTTCTTCTTTACTCCACTGAGATGTTTGGGTGCAGAGAAACAAATCTGGCTTACGTGCACGTCCAGTCATAGTACCTTCCCTTGAACCTAATTATGACATAGATTCTTTTGCTCACATGTCTTCTGCTGACTCTCTCCTTATCATCACCCTGCTCTCCTACTACATTCCTTTCTGCTAAAATCATGAAAATCATAATCAATAACAACTGAGGGAACTCAGAGGCTGGTGCCGGTGCAGGTCCTTGGTGTGCTGAGCGCCGGTCCCCTGGACCCACTGTTGTATCTTTACACTTTGTCTCTGTGTCTTATTTCTTTTCTCAGTCTCTCGTCCCACCCAACTAGAAATACTCACAGGTGTGGAGGGGCAGTCCACCACTTCATCCACCTTCTGTCATATTGAAAGTAACATCATCTTCTTCCCTCCAGGATCGTGGGAATAATATCCCTGGGGGGTTTCCACTTTCTGCCATGTATGTAGTCATATCACCCCCTCCGCCGTGGAATATCATTAAGGAACATCTCACACGGGGGTGTATACTTCCTCCGATATTGGGAGTGACATCAACCTCTCGGTCTCTGAATATGAGGAAGAAAATCACAGGGCGGGTGTACACCTCGTGCTCTACGATGGGGAGTCATATCTGTCTGTTATGGGGAGTAATATCATCCTCTCCCTTTCAGGATACTAATAACAGTTTAACAGGCTGGGTGAACACAGCCTGCGATGCTGAAATTATTATCATCCTCTCCCCCTCTTCCTCCCCTGGCTCTTAGGATGCCCATCTCAGCGGAGCGAGCCACCCCCCGCGAGGCGGGGACTGAGCCAGCCCCTGTTCCCCCCCTGGCCCTTAGGATCCCTATCGCGAGGGGGGGAGGCACCCCCCGCGCGGCGGGGACTGGGAGCCAACCCCTCTTCCCTGCCTGGCTCTTAGGACCCCCATCGCAGGGTAGCAAGGCACGCCCCGCGAGGCGGGGACTGAGAGTCAGCCCTTCTTCCCCCCCTGGCTCTTAGGAACCCCATCGCAGTGGGGGGATGCACCCTTGGCGAGGCGCGGACTTAGAGCCAGCCGCTCTGCCCCCCCTGGCTCTTGGGACCCCCATCGCAGGGGGGGAGGCACCCCCTCGTGGCGGGGACTGAGAGCCAGCCCCTCTTCCCTCCATTTCTCTTAGGACCCCCATCGCAGGGGGGGAGGCACCCCCCGCGAGGTGGGGACTGACAGCCAGCCCTTCTTCCTCGCCCAACTCTCAGGATCCCCATCACACGGGGGAGGCACACCCCGTGAGGCGGGGACTGAGAGCCAGTCCCTCTTCCCCCCCGGCTTATGACCCCCATCGAGGATTCTAAGATCCTTAGGACTGACCTGGAGGGCTGTGGGTATTAGGTATCCAAGAAGAAAACTCAGATCTGCCGACGACCGCAGGTAGCTTACTTGGGATTTACTATTCGACAGGTGTCCGAAAGCAGCCCGGGATCCGAAAGAAAGCAGGTCATTTGCAATCTTCCGGAGCCTAAGGGCAGAAGGCTGGTGAGAGAATTCCTAGGAGCTGTGGGGTTTTGTAGACTGCGGAGCCCAACTTTGCAGTCTTAGCCACGCCTTTGTATGACGTCACAAAGGGGGGCGGGGACCGGCAACTTTTGGAATGGGGATTCCAACAACAGCAAGTCTTTCATGACTTAAAGGAAAAACTTCTGAAAGCCCCAGCCCAGGGGCTAGCGGATCTCACAAAGCCTTTTCCACTGTATGCGTCAGAGAAAAGATGGCAGCTGGACTTTAAACCCAAACTGTGGGGCCCTGGCTGAGGCCGGTGGCCTACCTCTCTAAACAGCTAGACAGGGTTTCTAAAGGATGGCCCCCCTGTTTGAGGGCCTTGGCAGCAACTGCCCTGCTAGTACAAGAAGCAAATCAGCTGACTCTTGGGTAAAACCAGAACATAAAGGCCCCCCAAGCTGTGGTGACTGAAAGCCAGCCCCTCTTCCCCACCTGGCTCTTAGGACCCCCATCGCAGGAAGGGGAGGCACTCCCCGCGAGGCGGGGACTGAGAGCCAGCCCCTCTTCCCCCCCTGGCTCTTAGGACCCCCGTCGCAGGGGGAGGAGGCACCCCCAGCGAGGCGGGGTCTCAGAGCCAGCCCCTCTTCAAACACTGGCCCTTAGGACCCCCATCGCAGTGGGGGGAGGCACCCCAGCGAGGCGTGGTCTCAGAGCCAGACCCTCTTCCCCCACTGGCCTTTAGGAACCCCGTCGCAGGGAGAGGAGGCACCCCCCACGAGGCGGGGACTCAGAGCCAGCCCCTCTAAGCCTTCTGGCTCTTCGGACCCCCATCGCGGGGGGGGAGGCACCCCCCGCGAGGCGGGCACAGAGAGCCAGGCCCTCTTCTGCTCCTGGCTCTAAGGACCCCCATCACGGGGGGGGAGGCACCCCCCGAGAGGCGGGTACAGAGAGCCAGCCCCTCTTCCCCACTGGCCCTTAGGACCCCCATCGCAGGGGGGGGAGGCAACCCCCACGAGGCGGGGTCTCAGAGCCAGCCCCTCTTCCCCCACTGGCCCTTAGGACCCCCATCGCAGGGGGGGAGGCACCCCCCGTGAGGCGGGGTCTCAGAGCCAGCCCCTCTTCCCCCGCTGGCCCTTAGGACCCCCGTCGCAGGGGGGGGAGGCACCCCCCGTGAGGCGGGGTCTCAGAGCCAGCCCCTCTTCCCCCGCTGGCCCTTAGGACCCCCGTCGCAGGGGGGGGAGGCACCCCCCGCGAGGCGGGGTCTCAGAGCCAGCCCCTCTTCCCCCACTGGCTCTTAGGACCCCCATCGCAGGGGGGGGAGGCACCCCCCGTGAGGCCGGGTCTCAGAGCCAGCCCCTCTTCCCCCACTGGCCCTTAGGACCCCCGTCGCAGGGGGGGGAGGCACCCCCCGCGAGGCGGGGTCTCAGAGCCAGCCCCTCTTCCCCCACTGGCTCTTAGGACCCCCATCGCAGTGGGGGGAGGCACCCCCGCGAGGCGGGGACTGAGAGCCAGCCCCTCTTCCCCCGCTGGCTCTGAGGATCCTCCGTGGACTCACAGCCTCTTTACCATATTGTGAGTAATATCATCTCCCCCTCTGGAGATTAAGAACTCTTTCACAGACGGGTGTACACCCTCGGTGTACAGAGGGTGTACACCCCTCTGTATTGGGAGTAATATCATCCTCCTCCTCCCTGAATATGAAGAACAGTATCACAGGGGTGTTTCTACTCCCTGCGATATCGCGTGTCATATCCTCCTCTCCCACGTTGCAATTAGAAGGAATATCAGTGGGGGCGTGTCCACCTGTAGGGAAAAGAAAGAGAGATCAGACTGTCACTGTGTCCATGTAGAAAGGAAAGACATAAGAGACTCCATTTTGAAAAAGACCTGTCCTTTAAACAATTGCTTTGCTGAGATGTTGTTAATTTGTAGCTTTGCCCTAGCCGCTTGGCCCCAGCCACTTTGACCCAACCTGGAGCTCACAAAAACATGTGTTGTATAAAATCAAAGTTCAAGGGATGTAGGGCTGTGCAGGACGTGCCTTGTTAACGAAATGTTTACCAGCAGTATACTTGGTAAAAGTCATCGCCATTCTCTAGTCTCAATAAACCGGGGACACAATGCACTGTGGAAAGCCGCAGGGACCTCTGCCCTTGAAAGCAGGGTATGGTCCAAGCTCTCTCCCCATCTGATAGTCTGAAATATAGCCTCATGGGATGAGAAAGACCTGACTGTCCCCCAGCCCGACACCCGTAATGGGTCTGTGCTGAGGTGGATTAGTAAAAGAGGAAAGCCTCTTGCAGCTGAGATGGAGGAAGGCCACTGTCTCCTGCTTGCCCCTGGGAACTGAATGTCTCGGTGTAAAACCCGATTGTACATTCGTTCAACTCTGAGATAGGAGAAAAGCTGCCCTGTGGCGGGAGGCGAGACATGTTTGCAGTAACACTGCCTTGTTCTTCTTTACTCCACTGAGATGTTTGGGTGGAGAGAAACAAATCTGGCTTACGTGCACGTCCAGTCATAGTACCTTCCCTTGAACCTAATTATGACATAGATTCTTTTGCTCACATGTCTTCTGCTGACTCTCTCCTTATCATCACCCTGCTCTCCTACTACATTCCTTTCTGCTAAAATCATGAAAATCATAATCAATAACAACTGAGGGAACTCAGAGGCTGGTGCGGGTGCAGGTCCTTGGTGTGCTGAGCGCCGGTCCCCTGGACCCACTGTTGTATCTTTACACTTTGTCTCTGTGTCTTATTTCTTTTCTCAGTCTCTCGTCCCACCCAACTAGAAATACTCACAGGTGTGGAGGGGCAGTCCACCACTTCATCCACCTTCTGTCATATTGAAAGTAACATCATCTTCTTCCCTCCAGGATCGTGGGAATAATATCCCTGTGGGGTTTCCACTTTCTGCCATGTATGTAGTCATATCACCCCCTCCGCCGTGGAATATCATTAAGGAACATCTCACACGGGGGTGTATACTTCCTCCGATATTGGGAGTGACATCAACCTCTCGGTCTCTGAATATGAGGAAGAAAATCACAGGGCGGGTGTACACCTCGTGCTCTACGATGGGGAGTCATATCTGTCTGTTATGGGGAGTAATATCATCCTCTCCCTTTCAGGATACTAATAACAGTTTAACAGGCTGGGTGAACACAGCCTGCGATGCTGAAATTATTATCATCCTCTCCCCCTCTTCCTCCCCTGGCTCTTAGGATGCCCATCTCAGCGGAGCGAGCCACCCCCCGCGAGGCGGGGACTGAGCCAGCCCCTGTTCCCCCCCTGGCCCTTAGGATCCGTATCGCGAGGGGGGGAGGCACCCCCCGCGCGGCGGGGACTGAGAGCCAGCCCCTCTTCCCCCCACGGCTCTTAGGACCCCCATCGCTGTGGGGGGGAGGCACCCCCCGCGCGGCGGGGACTGGGAGCCA
This sequence comes from Pan paniscus, assembly GCF_029289425.2. NCBI lineage: Eukaryota > Metazoa > Chordata > Mammalia > Primates > Hominidae > Pan > Pan paniscus. Next base: position 159,008 of record NC_073260.2, read on the forward strand.
ACCCCTCTTCCCTGCCTGGCTCTTAGGACCCCCATCGCAGGGTAGCAAGGCACGCCCCGCGAGGCGGGGACTGAGAGTCAGCCCTTCTTCCCCCCCTGGCTCTTAGGAACCCCATCGCAGTGGGGGGATGCACCCTTGGCGAGGCGCGGACTTAGAGCCAGCCGCTCTGCCCCCCCTGGCTCTTGGGACCCCCATCGCAGGGGGGGAGGCACCCCCTCGTGGCGGGGACTGAGAGCCAGCCCCTCTTCCCTCCATTTCTCTTAGGACCCCCATCGCAGGGGGGGAGGCACCCCCTCGTGGCGGGGACTGAGAGCCAGCCGCTCTTTCCCCCCTGGCTCTTAGGACCCCCATCGCAGGGAGGGGAGGCACCCCCCGCGAGGCGGTGACTGACAGCCAGCCCTTCTTCCTCGCCCAACTCTCAGGATCCCCATCACACGGGGGAGGCACACCCCGTGAGGCGGGGACTGAGAGCCAGTCCCTCTTCCCCCCCGGCTTATGACCCCCATCGAGGATTCTAAGATCCTTAGGACTGACCTGGAGGGCTGTGGGTATTAGGTGTCCAAGAAGAAAACTCAGATCTGCCGACGACCGCAGGTAGCTTACTTGGGATTTACTATTCGACAGGTGTCCGAAAGCAGCCCGGGATCCGAAAGAAAGCAGGTCATTTGCAATCTTCCGGAGCCTAAGGGCAGAAGGCTGGTGAGAGAATTCCTAGGAGCTGTGGGGTTTTGTAGACTGCGGAGCCCAACTTTGCAGTCTTAGCCACGCCTTTGTATGACGTCACAAAGGGGGGCGGGGACCGGCAACTTTTGGAATGGGGATTCCAACAACAGCAAGTCTTTCATGACTTAAAGGAAAAACTTCTGAAAGCCCCAGCCCAGGGGCTAGCGGATCTCACAAAGCCTTTTCCACTGTATGCGTCAGAGAAAAGATGGCAGCTGGACTTTAAACCCAAACTGTGGGGCCCTGGCTGAGGCCGGTGGCCTACCTCTCTAAACAGCTAGACAGGGTTTCTAAAGGATGGCCCCCCTGTTTGAGGGCCTTGGCAGCAACTGCCCTGCTAGTACAAGAAGCAAATCAGCTGACTCTTGGGTAAAACCAGAACATAAAGGCCCCCCAAGCTGTGGTGACTGAAAGCCAGCCCCTCTTCCCCACCTGGCTCTTAGGACCCCCATCGCAGGAAGGGGAGGCACTCCCCGCGAGGCGGGGACTGAGAGCCAGCCCCTCTTCCCCCCCTGGCTCTTAGGACCCCCGTCGCAGGGGGAGGAGGCACCCCCAGCGAGGCGGGGTCTCAGAGCCAGCCCCTCTTCAAACACTGGCCCTTAGGACCCCCATCGCAGTGGGGGGAGGCACCCCAGCGAGGCGTGGTCTCAGAGCCAGACCCTCTTCCCCCACTGGCCTTTAGGAACCCCGTCGCAGGGAGAGGAGGCACCCCCCACGAGGCGGGGACTCAGAGCCAGCCCCTCTAAGCCTTCTGGCTCTTCGGACCCCCATCGCGGGGGGGGAGGCACCCCCCGCGAGGCGGGCACAGAGAGCCAGGCCCTCTTCTGCTCCTGGCTCTAAGGACCCCCATCACAGGGGGGGGAGGCACCCCCCGAGAGGCGGGTACAGAGAGCCAGCCCCTCTTCCCCACTGGCCCTTAGGACTCCCATCGCAGGGGGGGGAGGCAACCCCCACGAGGCGGGGTCTCAGAGCCAGCCCCTCTTCCCCCACTGGCCCTTAGGACCCCCATCGCAGGGGGGGAGGCACCCCCCGTGAGGCGGGGTCTCAGAGCCAGCCCCTCTTCCCCCGCTGGCCCTTAGGACCCCCATCGCAGGGGGGGGAGGCACCCCCCGCGAGGCGGGGTCTCAGAGCCAGCCCCTCTTCCCCCACTGGCTCTTAGGACCCCCATCGCAGTGGGGGGAGGCACCCCCGCGAGGCGGGGACTGAGAGCCAGCCCCTCTTCCCCCGCTGGCTCTGAGGATCCTCCGTGGACTCACAGCCTCTTTACCATACTGTGAGTAATATCATCTCCCCCTCTGGAGATTAAGAACTCTTTCACAGACGGGTGTACACCCTCGGTGTACAGAGGGTGTACACCCGTCTGTATTGGGAGTAATATCATCCTCCTCCTCCCTGAATATGAAGAACAGTATCACAGGGGTGTTTCTACTCCCTGCGATATCGCGTGTCATATCCTCCTCTCCCACGTTGCAATTAGAAGGAATATCAGTGGGGGCGTGTCCACCTGTAGGGAAAAGAAAGAGAGATCAGACTGTCACTGTGTCCATGTAGAAAGGAAAGACATAAGAGACTCCATTTTGAAAAAGACCTGTCCTTTAAACAATTGCTTTGCTGAGATGTTGTTAATTTGTAGCTTTGCCCTAGCCGCTTGGCCCCAGCCACTTTGACCCAACCTGGAGCTCACAAAAACATGTGTTGTATAAAATCAAAGTTCAAGGGATGTAGGGCTGTGCAGGACGTGCCTTGTTAACGAAATGTTTACCAGCAGCATACTTGGTAAAAGTCATCGCCATTCTCTAGTCTCTATAAACCGGGGACACAATGCACTGTGGAAAGCCGCAGGGACCTCTGCCCTTGAAAGCAGGGTATGGTCCAAGCTCTCTCCCCATCTGATAGTCTGAAATATAGCCTCATGGGATGAGAAAGACCTGACTGTCCCCCAGCCCGACACCCGTAATGGGTCTGTGCTGAGGTGGATTAGTAAAAGAGGAAAGCCTCTTGCAGCTGAGATGGAGGAAGGCCACTGTCTCCTGCTTGCCCCTGGGAACTGAATGTCTCGGTGTAAAACCCGATTGTACATTCGTTCAACTCTGAGATAGGAGAAAAGCTGCCCTGTGGCGGGAGGCGAGACATGTTTGCAGTAACACTGCCTTGTTCTTCTTTACTCCACTGAGATGTTTGGGTGCAGAGAAACAAATCTGGCTTACGTGCACGTCCAGTCATAGTACCTTCCCTTGAACCTAATTATGACATAGATTCTTTTGCTCACATGTCTTCTGCTGACTCTCTCCTTATCATCACCCTGCTCTCCTACTACATTCTTTTCTGCTAAAATCATGAAAATCATAATCAATAACAACTGAGGGAACTCAGAGGCTGGTGCCGGTGCAGGTCCTTGGTGTGCTGAGCGCCGGTCCCCTGGACCCACTGTTGTATCTTTACACTTTGTCTCTGTGTCTTATTTCTTTTCTCAGTCTCTCGTCCCACCCAACTAGAAATACTCACAGGTGTGGAGGGGCAGTCCACCACTTCATCCACCTTCTGTCATATTGAAAGTAACATCATCTTCTTCCCTCCAGGATCGTGGGAATAATATCCCTGGGGGGTTTCCACTTTCTGCCATGTATGTAGTCATATCACCCCCTCCGCCGTGGAATATCATTAAGGAACATCTCACACGGGGGTGTATACTTCCTCCGATATTGGGAGTGACATCAACCTCTCGGTCTCTGAATATGAGGAAGAAAATCACAGGGCGGGTGTACACCTCGTGCTCTACGATGGGGAGTCATATCTGTCTGTTATGGGGAGTAATATCATCCTCTCCCTTTCAGGATACTAATAACAGTTTAACAGGCTGGGTGAACACAGCCTGCGATGCTGAAATTATTATCATCCTCTCCCCCTCTTCCTCCCCTGGCTCTTAGGATGCCCATCTCAGCGGAGCGAGCCACCCCCCGCGAGGCGGGGACTGAGCCAGCCCCTGTTCCCCCCCTGGCCCTTAGGATCCGTATCGCGAGGGGGGGAGGCACCCCCCGCGCGGCGGGGACTGAGAGCCAGCCCCTCTTCCCCCCACGGCTCTTAGGACCCCCATCGCTGTGGGGGGGAGGCACCCCCCGCGCGGCGGGGACTGGGAGCCAACCCCTCTTCCCTGCCTGGCTCTTAGGACCCCCATCGCAGGGTAGCAAGGCACGCCCCGCGAGGCGGGGACTGAGAGTCAGCCCTTCTTCCCCCCCTGGCTCTTAGGAACCCCATCGCAGTGGGGGGATGCACCCTTGGCGAGGCGCGGACTTAGAGCCAGCCGCTCTGCCCCCCCTGGCTCTTGGGACCCCCATCGCAGGGGGGGAGGCACCCCCTCGTGGCGGGGACTGAGAGCCAGCCCCTCTTCCCTCCATTTCTCTTAGGACCCCCATCGCAGGGGGGGAGGCACCCCCTCGTGGCGGGGACTGAGAGCCAGCCGCTCTTTCCCCCCTGGCTCTTAGGACCCCCATCGCAGGGAGGGGAGGCACCCCCCGCGAGGCGGTGACTGACAGCCAGCCCTTCTTCCTCGCCCAACTCTCAGGATCCCCATCACACGGGGGAGGCACACCCCGTGAGGCGGGGACTGAGAGCCAGTCCCTCTTCCCCCCCGGCTTATGACCCCCATCGAGGATTCTAAGATCCTTAGGACTGACCTGGAGGGCTGTGGGTATTAGGTGTCCAAGAAGAAAACTCAGATCTGCCGACGACCGCAGGTAGCTTACTTGGGATTTACTATTCGACAGGTGTCCGAAAGCAGCCCGGGATCCGAAAGAAAGCAGGTCATTTGCAATCTTCCGGAGCCTAAGGGCAGAAGGCTGGTGAGAGAATTCCTAGGAGCTGTGGGGTTTTGTAGACTGCGGAGCCCAACTTTGCAGTCTTAGCCACGCCTTTGTATGACGTCACAAAGGGGGGCGGGGACCGGCAACTTTTGGAATGGGGATTCCAACAACAGCAAGTCTTTCATGACTTAAAGGAAAAACTTCTGAAAGCCCCAGCCCAGGGGCTAGCGGATCTCACAAAGCCTTTTCCACTGTATGCGTCAGAGAAAAGATGGCAGCTGGACTTTAAACCCAAACTGTGGGGCCCTGGCTGAGGCCGGTGGCCTACCTCTCTAAACAGCTAGACAGGGTTTCTAAAGGATGGCCCCCCTGTTTGAGGGCCTTGGCAGCAACTGCCCTGCTAGTACAAGAAGCAAATCAGCTGACTCTTGGGTAAAACCAGAACATAAAGGCCCCCCAAGCTGTGGTGACTGAAAGCCAGCCCCTCTTCCCCTCCTGGCTCTTAGGACCCCCATCGCAGGAAGGGGAGGCACTCCCCGCGAGGCGGGGACTGAGAGCCAGCCCCTCTTCCCCCCCTGGCTCTTAGGACCCCCGTCGCAGGGGGAGGAGGCACCCCCAGCGAGGCGGGGTCTCAGAGCCAGCCCCTCTTCAACCACTGGCCCTTAGGACCCCCATCGCAGTGGGGGGAGGCACCCCAGCGAGGCGTGGTCTCAGAGCCAGACCCTCTTCCCCCACTGGCCTTTAGGAACCCCGTCGCAGGGAGAGGAGGCACCCCCCACGAGGCGGGGACTCAGAGCCAGCCCCTCTAAGCCTTCTGGCTCTTCGGACCCCCATCGCGGGGGGGGAGGCACCCCCCGCGAGGTGGGTACAGAGAGCCAGGCCCTCTTCTGCTCCTGGCTCTAAGGACCCCCATCACAGGGGGGGGAGGCACCCCCCGCGAGGCGGGTACAGAGAGCCAGCCCCTCTTCCCCACTGGCCCTTAGGACCCCCATCGCAGGGGGGGGAGGCAACCCCCACGAGGCGGGGTCTCAGAGCCAGCCCCTCTTCCCCCACTGGCCCTTAGGACCCCCATCGCAGGGGGGGAGGCACCCCCCGTGAGGCGGGGTCTCAGAGCCAGCCCCTCTTCCCCCACTGGCCCTTAGGACCCCCGTCGCAGGGGGGGGAGGCACCCCCCGTGAGGCGGGGTCTCAGAGCCAGCCCCTCTTCCCCCGCTGGCCCTTAGGACCCCCGTCGCAGGGGGGGGAGGCACCCCCCGCGAGGCGGGGTCTCAGAGCCAGCCCCTCTTCCCCCGCTGGCTCTTAGGACCCCCGTCGCAGGGGGGGGAGGCACCCCCCGTGAGGCGGGGTCTCAGAGCCAGCCCCTCTTCCCCCACTGGCCCTTAGGACCCCCATCGCAGGGGGGGGAGGCACCCCCCGCGAGGCGGGGTCTCAGAGCCAGCCCCTCTTCCCCCACTGGCTCTTAGGACCCCCATCGCAGTGGGGGGAGGCACCCCCGCGAGGCGGGGACTGAGAGCCAGCCCCTCTTCCCCCGCTGGCTCTGAGGATCCTCCGTGGACTCACAGCCTCTTTACCATATTGTGAGTAATATCATCTCCCCCTCTGGAGATTAAGAACTCTTTCACAGACGGGTGTACACCCTCGGTGTACAGAGGGTGTACACCCCTCTGTATTGGGAGTAATATCATCCTCTTCCTCCCTGAATATGAAGAACAGTATCACAGGGGTGTTTCTACTCCCTGCGATATCGCGTGTCATATCCTCCTCTCCCACGTTGCAATTAGAAGGAATATCAGTGGGGGCGTGTCCACCTGTAGGGAAAAGAAAGAGAGATCAGACTGTCACTGTGTCCATGTAGAAAGGAAAGACATAAGAGACTCCATTTTGAAAAAGACCTGTCCTTTAAACAATTGCTTTGCTGAGATGTTGTTAATTTGTAGCTTTGCCCTAGCCGCTTGGCCCCAGCCACTTTGACCCAACCTGGAGCTCACAAAAACATGTGTTGTATAAAATCAAAGTTCAAGGGATGTAGGGCTGTGCAGGACGTGCCTTGTTAACGAAATGTTTACCAGCAGTATACTTGGTAAAAGTCATCGCCATTCTCTAGTCTCAATAAACCGGGGACACAATGCACTGTGGAAAGCCGCAGGGACCTCTGCCCTTGAAAGCAGGGTATGGTCCAAGCTCTCTCCCCATCTGATAGTCTGAAATATAGCCTCATGGGATGAGAAAGACCTGACTGTCCCCCAGCCCGACACCCGTAATGGGTCTGTGCTGAGGTGGATTAGTAAAAGAGGAAAGCCTCTTGCAGCTGAGATGGAGGAAGGCCACTGTCTCCTGCTTGCCCCTGGGAACTGAATGTCTCGGTGTAAAACCCGATTGTACATTCGTTCAACTCTGAGATAGGAGAAAAGCTGCCCTGTGGCGGGAGGCGAGACATGTTTGCAGTAACACTGCCTTGTTCTTCTTTACTCCACTGAGATGTTTGGGTGGAGAGAAACAAATCTGGCTTACGTGCACGTCCAGTCATAGTACCTTCCCTTGAACCTAATTATGACATAGATTCTTTTGCTCACATGTCTTCTGCTGACTCTCTCCTTATCATCACCCTGCTCTCCTACTACATTCCTTTCTGCTAAAATCATGAAAATCATAATCAATAACAACTGAGGGAACTCAGAGGCTGGTGCCGGTGCAGGTCCTTGGTGTGCTGAGCGCCGGTCCCCTGGACCCACTGTTGTATCTTTACACTTTGTCTCTGTGTCTTATTTCTTTTCTCAGTCTCTCGTCCCACCCAACTAGAAATACTCACAGGTGTGGAGGGGCAGTCCACCACTTCATCCACCTTCTGTCATATTGAAAGTAACATCATCTTCTTCCCTCCAGGATCGTGGGAATAATATCCCTGGGGGGTTTCCACTTTCTGCCATGTATGTAGTCATATCACCCCCTCCGCCGTGGAATATCATTAAGGAACATCTCACACGGGGGTGTATACTTCCTCCGATATTGGGAGTGACATCAACCTCTCGGTCTCTGAATATGAGGAAGAAAATCACAGGGCGGGTGTACACCTCGTGCTCTACGATGGGGAGTCATATCTGTCTGTTATGGGGAGTAATATCATCCTCTCCCTTTCAGGATACTAATAACAGTTTAACAGGCTGGGTGAACACAGCCTGCGATGCTGAAATTATTATCATCCTCTCCCCCTCTTCCTCCCCTGGCTCTTAGGATGCCCATCTCAGCGGAGCGAGCCACCCCCCGCGAGGCGGGGACTGAGCCAGCCCCTGTTCCCCCCCTGGCTCTTAGGATCCGTATCGCGAGGGGGGGAGGCACTCCCCGCGAGGCGGGGACTGAGAGCCAGCCCCTCTTCCCCCACTGGCTCTTAGGACCCCCATCGCAAGTGGGGGAGGCACCCCCCGCGAGGTGTTGACTGAGAGCCAGCTCCTCTTCCCCTCCTGGCTCGTAGGACACTCATCACAGGAAGGGGAGGCACGCCCAGGGAGGTGGGGACTGAGAGCCAGCCCCTCTTCTTCACCTGGCTCTTAGGAACCCCATCGCAGGGGGTGAGGCACCCCCCGCGGGGCAGGGACTGAGAGTCAGCCCTCCTTCCCCCCCTGGCTCTTAGGACCCCCATCGCAGTGTGGGGATGCACCCCTCGAGAGACGTGGACTTAGAACCAGCTGCTCTACCCCCCCTGGCTCTTGGGACCCCCCTCGCAGGGGGAGCGGCACCCTAGTTGAAAGTAGAATTAGTTTTTAAGGGCATGGGTAAGGCAAAATTAGAAATATATATATATCAGGCTGGGTGTGGTGGCCTACTCATGTAATCCCAGCACTTTGGGAGGCTGAGGAATGAGGATCACTTGAGCCCAGGAGTTTGAGACCAGCCTAGGCAACATAGCAAGACCCCACGCTTACAGAAAATTTAAAAAAAAATTAGGCATGGTGACACATGCCTGTGGTCCCAGCTTCTTGGGAGGCTGAGATGGGAGGATCACTTGAGCCCAGGAGGTTGAGGCTGCAGTAAGCCGTTTGTGCCACTGCACTCCAGCCTGAGTGACAGAGAACCCCATCTCAAAAAAATAAATAAATAAAAAGAAAGGAAATATATATAGGAATGGGAATTAGAACTCTCAAGTATAGAGCCACCCACTATGCCTACCCTTAAGCAAAACTGCCCCACCAATTCAAAATACCCAGACACATGTCCATTTTCATGATCTTCTATGGACATATACGAGACTTATGAAATATTCATTGCAGCATTATTTGCAATAGCCAAGCTGTGAAAACAAGTTAAATGTCCACTAACAGAAAAAGGGATAAAGGAAACGTGGTATATGTAGAAAATGGAATATTATTCAGACTTAAAAAGGAAACCTTGCCATGTGCAAAAACATGGATGAACCTTGATGACTTTATGCTACGTGAAATAAACTAGTCACAGAAAGACAAATAATGCATGATTCCACTTGTGTCAGGTAATTAAAATAGTCAACCCCACAGAAAGAGTGTAGAATGGTGGATGCCAGGGGCTATGAAGACAGGGAAATGGGAAGCTGCTATTCAAGGGGTATAAAGCTTCAGTTATAAAGAGTGAAACATTCCAGAGATCTGCTGCACATCCTCATGCCTATAGTTAGCAATACCGTATTGTACACTTAAAAAATTGTTAAGAAGGTAGATCTCATGTTAGATGTTCTTACTACAATAAAAAAAGAAAAAGATACTGATGCACAAGAATAACTAAATTTTCTTCCCTCCCTTACCAAAAAGATTCCCCACAGGAGAAGGCAGAAAACTAATCCATTATTAAAGTGAAGAGAGGAGAGAGGAGCCAAGATGGCCAAATAGGAACAGCTCCGGTCTACAGCTCCCAGCGTGCGAGACGCAGAAGACAGGCGATTTCTCCATTTCCATCTGAGGTACCGGGTTCATCTCACTAGGGAGTGCCAGACAGTGGGCGCAGGTCAGTGGGTGCGTGCACCATCCACGAGCTGAAGCAGGGCGAGGCATTGCCTCACTTGGGAAGCGCAGGGGGTCAGGAAGTTCCCTTTCCTAGTCAAAGAAAGGGGTGACAGAGGGCACCTGGAAGATCGGGTCACTCCCACCCGAATACTGCGCTTTTCCGACGGGCTTAAAAAACGGCGCACCAGGAGATTGTGTCCCACACCTGGCTCGGAGGGTCCCATGCCCACGGAGTCTCGCTGATTGCTAGCACAGCAGTTTGAGATCAAACTGCAAGGCGGCAGCGAGGCTGGGGGATGGGCGTCCGCCATTGCCCAGGCTTGCTTAGGTAAACAAAGCAGCCAGGAAGCTCCAACTGGGTGGAGCCCACCACAGCTCAAGGAAGCGTGCCTGCCTTTGTAGGCTCCACCTCTGGGGGCAGGGCACAGACACACAAAAAGACAGTAGTAACCTCTGCAGACTTAAGTGTCCCTGTCTGACAGCTTTGAAGAGAGCAGTGGTTCTCCCAGCACGCAGCTGGAGATCTGAGAACGGGCAGACTGCCTCCTCAAGTGGGTCTCTGACCCCTGACCCCCGAGCAGCCTAACTGGGAGGCACCCCCTAGTAGAGGCAGGCTGACACCTCACACGGCCGGGTACTCCAACAGACCTGCAGCTGAAGGTCCTGTTAGAAGGAAAACTAACAAACAGAAAGGACATCCACACCAAAAACCCATCTGTACATCACCATCATCAAAGACCAAAAGTAGATAAAACCACAAAGATGGGGAAAAAACAGAGCAGAAAAACTGGAAACTAAAAAACAGAGCGCCTCTCCTCCTCCAAAGGAACGCAGTTCCTCACCAGCAACGGAACGAAGCTGGATGGAGAATGACTTTGACGAGCTGAGAGAAGAAGGCTTCAGACAATCAAATTACTCCGAGCTACGGGAGGACATTCAAACCAAAGGCAAAGAAGTTGAAAACTTTGAAAAAAATTTTAGAAGAATGTATAACTAGAATAACCAATACAGAGAAGTGCTTAAAGGAGCTGATGGAGCTGAAAACAAAGGCTCGAGAACTACGTGAAGAATGCAGAAGCCTCAGGAGCCGATGCGATCAACTGGAAGAAAGGGTATCAGCGATGGAAGATGAAATGAATGAAATGAAGCAAGAAGGGAAGTTTAGAGAAAAAAGAATAAAAAGAAACAAACAAAGCCTCCAAGAAATATGGGACTATGTGAAAAGACCAAATCTACGTCTGATTGGTGTACCTGAAAGTGACGGGGAGAATGGAACCAAGTTGGAAAACACTCTGCAGGATATTATCCAGGAGAACTTCCCCAATCTAGAAAGGCAGGCCAACATTCAGATTCAGGAAATACAGAGAATGCCACAAAGATACTCCTCGAGAAGAGCAACTCCAAGACACATAATTATCAGATTCACCAAAGTTGAAATGAAGGAAAAAATGTTAAGGGCAGCCAGAGAGAAAGGTCGGGTTACCCTCAAAGGGAAGCTCATCAGACTAACAGCGGATCTCTTGGCAGAAACTCTACAAGCCAGAAGAGAGTGGGGGCCAATATTCAACATTCTTAAAGAAAAGAATTTTCAACCCAGAATTTCATATCCAGCCAAACTAAGCTTCATACGTGAAGGAGAAATAAAATACTTTACAGACAAGCAAATGCTGACCGATTTTGTCACCACCAGGCCTGCCCTAAAGAGCTCCTGAAGGAAGCGCTAAACATGGAAAGGAACAACCGGTACCAGCCGCTGCAAAATCATGCCAAAATGTAAAGACCATCGAGACTAGGAAGAAACTGACTCAACTAACGAGCAAAATAACCAGCTAACATCATAATGACAGGATCAAATTCACACATAACGATATTAACTTTAAATATAAATGGAGTAAATGCTCCAATTAAAAGACACAGACTGGCAAATTGGATAAAGAGTCAAGACCCATCAGTGTGCTGTATTCAGGAAACCCATCTCACGTGCAGAGACACACATAGGCTCAAAATAAAGGGATGGAGGAAAATCTACCAAGCAAATGGAAAACAAAAAAAAGGCAGGGGTTGCAATCCTAGTCTCTGATAAAACAGACTTTCAACCGACAAAGATCAAAAGAGACAAAGAAGGCCATTACATAATGGTAAAGGGATCAATTCAACAAGAAGAGCTAACTATCCTAAATATATATGCATCCAATACAGGAGCACCCAGATTCATAAAGCAAGTCCTGAGTGACCTACAAAGAGACTTAGACTCCCACACAATAATAATGGGAGACTTTAACACCCCACTGTCAACATTAGACAGATCAATGAGACAGAAAGTCAACAAGGATACCCAGGAATTGAACTCAGCTCTGCACCAAGCAGACCTATTAGACATCTACAGAACTCTCCACCCCAAATCAACAGAATATATACATTCTTTTCAGCACCACACCACACCTATTCCAAAATTGACCACATACTTGGAAGTAAAGCTCTCCTCAGCAAATGTAAAAGAACAGAAATTATAACAAACTATCTCTCAGACCACAGTACAATCAAACTAGAACTCAGGATTAAGAATCTCACTCAAAACCACACAACTACATGGAAACTGAACAACCTGCTCCTGAATGACTACTGGGTACATAACGAAATGAAGGCAGAAATAAAGATGTTCTTTGAAACCAATGAGAACAAAGACACAACATACCAGAATCTCTGGGACGCATTCAAAGCAGTGTGTAGAGGGAAATTTATAGCACTAAATGCCCACAAGAGAAAGCAGGAAAGGTCCAAAATTGACACTCTAACATCACAATTAAAAGAACTAGAAAAGCAAGAGCAAACACATTCAAAAGCTAGCAGAAGGCAAGAAATAACTAAAATCAGAGCAGAACTGAAGGAAATAGAGACACAAAAAACCCTTCAAAAAATTAATGAATCCAGGAGCTGGTTTTTTGAAAGGATCAACAAAATTGATAGACCGCTAGCAAGACTAATAAAGAAAAAAAGAGAGAAGAATCAAATAGACGCAATAAAAAATGATAAAGGGGATATCACCACCGATCCCACAGAAATACAAACTACCATCAGAGAATACTAAAAACACCTCTACGCAAATAAACTAGAAAATCTAGAAGAAATGGATAAATTCCTTGACACATACACCCTCCCAAGACTAAACCAGGAAGAAGTTGAATCTCTGAATAGACCAATAACAGGAGCTGAAATTGTGGCAATAATCAATAGCTTACCAATCAAAAAGAGTCCAGGACCAGATAGATTCACAGCCGAATTCTACCAGAGGTACAAGGAGGAATTGGTACCATTCCTTCTGAAACTATTCCAATCAATAGAAAAAGAGGGAATCCTCCCTAACTCATTTGATGAGGCAAGCATCATCCTGATACCAAAGCCAGGCAGAGACACAACCAAAAAAGAGAATTTTAGACCAATATCCTTGATGAACATTGATGCAAAAATCCTCAATAAAATACTGGCAAACCGAATCCAGCAGCACATCAAAAAGCTTATCCACCATGATCAAGTGGGCTTCATCCCTGGGATGCAAGGCTGGTTCAATATATGCAAATCAATACATGTAATCCAGCATATAAACAGAGCCAAAGACAAAAACCACATGATTATCTCAATAGATGCAGAAAAGGCCTTTGACAAAATTCAACAACCCTTCATGCTAAAAACTCTCAATAAATTAGGTATTGATGGGACGTATTTCAAAATAATAAGAGCTATCTATGACAAACCCACAGCCAATATCATACTGAATGGGCAAAAACTGGAAGCATTCCCTTTGAAAACTGGCACAAGACAGGGATGCCCTCTCTCACCGCTCCTATTCAACATAGTGTTGGAAGTTCTGGCCAGGGCAATCAGGCAGGAGAAGGAAATAAAGGGTATTCAATTAGGAAAAGAGGAAGTCAAATTGTCCCTGTTTGCAGACGACATGATTGTTTATCTAGAAAACCCCATCGTCTCAGCCCAAAATCTCCTTAAGCTGATAAGCAACTTCAGCAAAGTCTCAGGATACAAAATCAATGTTCAAAAATCACAAGCATTCTTATACACCAACAACAGACAAACAGAGAGCCAAATCATGAGTGAACTCCCATTCACAATTGCTTCAAAGAGAATAAAATACCTAGGAATCCAACTTACAAGGGATGTGAAGGACCTCTTCAAGGAGAACTACAAACCACTGCTCAAGGAAATAAAAGAGGATACAAACAAATGGAAGAACATTCCATGCTCATGGGTAGGAAGAATCAATATCCTGAAAATGGCCATACTGCCCAAGGTAATTTATAGATTCAATGCCATCCCCATCAAGCTACCAATGACTTTCTTCACAGAATTGGAAAAAACTACTTTAAAGTTCATATGGAACCAAAAAAGAGCCCGCATCGCCAAGTCAATCCTAAGCCAAAAGAACAAAGCTGGAGGCATCACACCACCTGACTTCAAACTATACTACAAGGCTACAGTAACCAAAACAGCATGGTACTGGTACCAAAACAGAGATATAGATCAATGGAACAGAACAGAGCCCTCAGAAATAATGCCACATATCTACAACTATCTGATCTTTGACAAACCTGACAAAAACAAGCAGTGGGGAAAGTATTCCCTATTTAACAAATGGTGCTGGGAAAACTGGCTAGCCATATGTAGAAAGCTGAAACTGGATCCCTTCCTTACACCTTATACAAAAATCAATTCAAGATGGATTAAAGACTTAAACGTTCGACCTAAAACCATAAAAACCCTAGAAGAAAACCTAGGCATCACCATTCAGGACATAGGCATGGGCAAGGACTTCATGTCTAAAACACCAAGAGCAATGGCAACAAAAGCCAAAATTGACAGATGGGATCTAATTAAACTAAACAGCTTCTGCACAGCAAAAGAAACTACCATCAGAGTGAACAGGCAACCTACAAAATGGGAGACAATTTTCACAACCTACTCATCTGACAAAGGGCTAATATCCAGAATCTACAATGAACTCAAACAAATTTACAAGAAAAAAACAAACAACCCCATCAAAAAGTGGGCGAAGGACATGAACAGACACTTCTCAAAAGAAGACATTTATGCAGCCAAAAAACACATGAAAAAATGCTCACCATCACTGGCCATTAGAGAAATGCAAATCAAAACCACAATGAGATACTATCTCACACCAGTTAGAATGGCAATCATTAAAAAGTCAGGAAACAACAGGTGCTGGAGAGGATGTGGAGAAATAGGAACACTTTTACACTGTTGGTGGGACTGTAAACTAGTTCAACCATTGTGGAAGTCAGTGTGGCAATTCCTCAGGGATCTAGAACTAGAAATACCATTTGGCCCAGCCATCCTATTACTGGGTATATACCCTAAAGGACTATAAATCATGCTGCTATAAAGACACATGCACGCGTATGTTTATTGCGGCATTATTCACAATAGCAAAGACTTGGAACCAACCCAAATGTCCAACAATGATAGACTGGATTAAGAAAATGTGGCACATATACACCATGGAATACTATGCAGCCATAAAAAAGGATGAGTTCATGTCCTTTGTAGGGACATGGATGAAATTGGAGATCATCATTCTCAGTAAACTATTGCAAGAACAAAAAACCAAACACCGCATATTCTCACTCATAGGTGGGAATTGAACAACGAGAACACATGGACACAGGAAGGGGAACATCACACTCTGGGGACTGTTGTGGGTTGGGTGGGGGGGAGGGATAGCATTGGGAGATATAACTAATGCTAGATGACGAGTTAGTGGGTGCAGCGCACCAGCATGGCACACGTATACATATGTAACTAACCTGCACATTGTGCACATGTACCCTACAACTTAAAGTATAATAATAATAAATAAAGAAATTTTTAAAAAACTCAAGAAAAAATAAAAAATAAAAAAATAAAGTGAAGAGAGTTATTTGTGTGAAAACGCTAAGCTAAAATTTTCTATGTATTTCATGCATTTTCTCATAGAAAGAGTATTAGACATAGTGTTTGGTGTAGAAGTGTTAACGATTAGCCTCTAAAGTTAACTATCATTTACACTATAATTTCTACAGGAAAATGCAATATGATTTCCAAACAACCAATTAGTAAAACTTCCAAGAATATACCTCATTAAGAATGGTCTTGTATGCCAAAGGAATGGCAGGAAGCTTAAATCATGGATGCAATTGTGCGAATCATTCCTGTTAACTATGGGGAAAAAAGGTACATAACAATAAAAGTAACCAAATTATACAAAACATACCTTATTCCAGAGAGACTATCAAAGGCATGAAGATCTAATACATTAGAGAGATCAACTCTAAAAGGAAGAAAACTAACGTGAGCAGTTGGAAATTCTGTGAAATACATCCAATTAATCAAGAAAAAAAAACTCTGACTCTTAAAAAATTTTACACATAAAATTCATAGAAGTGGGCAAATGGTGTAACATTTGAATCACAGTTGAATCAAGATTGAAAATTATTTGGTTATTACTTCAATGAATTAGGTTTTTTTAAAACTTTCAATTATCTTTTCAATCCTGAAATTTATGAGCTTTTCAAATACATTTTTATAGCTAAAAAATCAGCTAAAGAACAGAAACTTTTCCAAGCAGCTTATTACTCAAAAGATGAAACAAAAGAAATGACAAATAGAATTAACAAATAGGTACATTCCAGATACCTCTGCAATTTTTGTATTTCTTTTATACCCCCTCCCTTGATATAACATGTAATATAAAAATGAGGAGTCAAATAACCAATGTACAAAATATTAAGTTACTCTAGGACCCTGATCTTCACGTGATTTGATTTCATTCATTCAGAATGGGGCTGCATGTAGAAAGAAAATTCCCACCATCCGAATAGACATTATTTCTCTTAGAATTATTTAATGATAATTAAACTCATTTAATTGAATCAAATGATTCAAATCAGGTGAGAATAAATAACATATCACAATTAGCATTAGGTTTGGTTTAAATATAAAAAAGCAAATTTATAAAGACTGGTGATTGAGTTATAATTTTAACATAAGCCCAGAAAACCACAGAGGACAGGCCGGGCGCGGTGGCTCATGCCTGCAATCCCAGTACTTTGGGAGGCCGAGGCGGGCAGATCACAAGGTCAAGATCAAGACCATCCTGGCCATGGACAACGTGGTGAAACCCTGTCTCTACCAAAAATACAAAAATTAGCTGGGTGTGGTGGCACGCACCTGTAGTCCCAGCTACTCGGGAGGCTGCGGCAGGAGAATCATTTGAACCCAGGAAGTGGAGGTTGCAGTGAGCCGAGATTGCACCACTGCACTCCAGCCTGGCACAGAGTGAGACTCCGCCTCAAAAGGAAAAAAAAAAAAAGAACAGCAGAGGACAGTGATTTCTCATAATCAAAGCTAAGGTGAAGAAATATTTAAAGAAAATGACAAATGTATAGTTTCAAATTTAGATTCCAGAAGCTTGCCAAACATTTCTTAAATTTTCTTACAAGGAAAAAAAACATCATTGGTCAGATTCAAGATTTTTTTTCTTTAATGCACAAACATATAAGAAAAAACATCTCCTTTATCTTAGGACTGACCAACTGTGCCTGCTTTCTTTATTCTCAACAGTCTATCACATACTCGCACTCGTGACAACAATACTGTGTTAGATTACGAATGCTTGTCTTGGCAAAAGAGAGACAAATTCCCATCTTATTACTCCAAAGTTCTATGTTAGTAGACTGTAACAGCAACTCAAATTCTGGGCATTTTAGATGTACAGAATTAGAAAAATGATCAAGCAAAGAAGCAAATGTTCTATGAAGAAATTTTTGAATATCAGTTTACACTAAAAGGCCAAAGTCTAATATTAAACATATTTCCTTTTTCACCCCCCACCCCTCCCCCCACTACTGAGCATATTTATATTGACAGGCCACAAACAAGGGGCATGGGGGCTCCACTTTGGGAGGCCAAGGTGGGCGGATCACTTTGAGGCCAGGAGTTTGACACCAACCTGGCCAAACCGTCTCTACTAAAAATACAAAAATTAGCTGGGTGTGGTGGTGCACACCTGTAATCCCAGCTACTTGGAGGGTGAAGCAGGAGAATCGCTTGAACCCAGGAGGCAGAGGTTTCAGTGAGCCGAGATCGCACCACCGCACTCCAACTTGGGGGACAGAGTGAGATTCTGTCTCAAACCAGAGTGAGATTCTGTCTCAAATAGATAAAAATAAATAAAAATAAAAATAAAAATAAACCAAATGAATGAAGTTTCCCTCCAAGTTTGTCATCTTCATCTTAGGAAATAGCTTAAAGTTTAATAAAGTTTACACATGCCAATTTTGTGAATATCAAATTCAACAGTTTGGAAACACAAGCTTCTAAATAAACTGTTTCACTGTGACAGTGTCCTTGAGAATACATGTCATCCTGAGGTAATTCTGCTTTATACTCAGATTCTTTCCATACTTCCAAAAAAGGATCAATATTAGACCTGTACAACAAATTACACTCTTTTACAGAAAATAATAAAATATCCAAGTCTCTCACCAAATTTTCAAAAAAGAGGAAAAGTGTAAGCTTCCAGATGAAAGTTTCTATAGCTTTCCCCAAATTTAGTACCACCATGAAAAAGAAATTCTTCACTCATTCAAGGCATACGACTAGAAAACTAATTTCCATGGCATCAAATTAATTTCCTCCTTTGGAGATAAAACCATGAGATCTTTTCCAAAGCATTAAAATCGCCAAGAAAAAAAAAAAGAAAAAAAAGACCATTACCAGCATTTTAAAACTGAGTAAGAGAATGAAGTAAACAAAAAAGGGAAAGAAAAAGCTTCAAAAGTTCGTTTTTCTCCTCATTTCTTGAACTCTCTATTCCAGAAGTACCTAATGTTTTTCTTAAAAGAGAGGCTTTCAATTTTTCCCTAGGTCTAAAGGCTGCTTTAAGTAGCCTAAGACCAAAGACAGGAGAGTGAAAACGAAGAGGGTTTTGGCTCTCCAAGGTGGGGGTGGAATTGCAGCTACTGCTTAGGGATATTTTCCAGTGGTCATCTCTTCAAACTCCAGTGAGTCTCACAAACAGGGTGCACCAGCCAATCCAAGTATCCAGTATCTACAATGCAAACTGTAGATACTATCCAAATTGACAGTAGATAGCTCAGTAAATAGCTGAGCAAACTGCAATGATAGCTCAGTCTTGAACTCTGGAAATAAATTTCCAAAAGCCTTCCCCAGTGGCACTTCAAACTCAAAAACGTTTACAAAACTAATCACATTTTCCAAACCTGCTTCCACCACTACCCGACCTGTTGCTCCTCCTTCCTGTATTTCCTATACCTCGGAGATTAGCCTCACATTGAATCTACCTCCCAAGAGTCATGTTGCTTTTAAAATCCTTCACTAACTCCTTGCTCCCTACAGAAGAAAATCCAAACTATGTATCATGGCATTCAAGACCCTTTGTGGTAAGTTCTCTATCTCTTCAGTCATACCACTTTTTCTGTGCTACATAATACCAAGTTTTCTAGCCATTCTAAAATATTCAAAGGTCCCTGGAATACAAAATCTTCCTTATACCTGGAAAGTTATCCCTACCCTACTCCATCTGTAAAAGCCTTATTCATTCTTTAAGACTCAGGTCAATGACTGCCTTCTCGGTCAATATTTTCCTGACTCTTTTTCAAGAAAAGTTGAGCAATCATTCCCTCTATTTTCCTATTATTATAGAACTCTGTGCTTTTAAAATTCTTGTATTAATATTAATATCTATTATGTTGCCTTTTTGTTTGTTTGCTTCTGTTTCCCCCCAATGACTGATCTCCTTAAAGGCAGAGTTTTTGCCTTATCCATTGCTTATATAGTCCTTAAAATGCTATGAAATGCATAGCAGGCAGTTTGTCAAATTAATTTAACTTATTATTGACCAGCTGTGTTTTGGTTTTCCTCTGTTCAGTCCACTTACATTTCTAAAAATTAAGAAAAAGTCTAGAGAAGATTAAAATGACACATCTTCTAACCTTTTACTCCTACTTCTGAAATCTATGTGGTTCACTAGTACTTCCATTTGCTACTAAATCAACTTAAGTCTTACCACTAAGACGATGCTACACACTATTCCTTTTCCTTACTCTTAACTACTCAAGGTGAGCCTTTTTCTACACATGCTTATAGCAGTTTATTGTCAGTACTTGTCGGCTACAAAATGGTAAAAAATTTTTAAAAAACAAAAAATAAAACAAAACTTCTATAAGAGTGACTTTGACTATTTTGTTAACCAAATCTCTGGGTTTTTTGTTTGTTTGTTTTTTTTTTTTTTTTTTTTGAGACAGAGTCTCGCTCTGTCACCCAGGCTGGAGTGCCGTGGTGCGATCTCAGCTCACTGCAAGCTCCGCCTCCCGGGTTCACGCCATTCTCCTGCCTCAGCCTCCTGAGTAGCTGGGACTACAGGCGCCCACCACCAGGCTCAGCTAATTTTTTGTATTTTTAGTAGAGATGGGGTTTTACAGTGTTAGCCAGGATGGTCTCCATCTCCTGACCTCGTGATCCGCCCACCTTGGCCTCCCAAAGTGCTGGGATTACAGGCGTGAGCCACCGCGCCCAGCCCAAATCTCCAGTTTCTAAACTGGTAAGCTCAAGTTGCTATGCCTCAAGGAATTTGAGAGAATATTTAATGTAAGATTCAGGACCCAATAGTAAGAATTCTACTCAGGACATCTGATCTTCATTGAAAAGGATTCTAATCCAACTTCAGTCCTCATAGCAAGGAAGTACTCTTTCAGAAAGTCCCTAGATTCTCAGATGCATTGGCAAGCACCATACACTGAAGAACTCACAGAAGATTTTAGTCACTTGCTCACTCATCCACTTGAAGTAAGAAAAATCAATCACTGCATGTTTATTGTTCTATAATAAAGCAAATGTTAGAAATAAAAGTTAGAAATGTCAAACACACTAAATTGTTACATAATAAACTAATCAAGACACAACTTTTATTCAGGACATGGATATTTCTGAAATGAAAACAAAAGAAGAGAATTGACTTAAAATGTTTATAAATACGAATATTATGACAGAACCAAAGCTATTTATGAGCATTATTTTTAAAAGCTTGTTTAAGTATTATGCACTTGTCTGTATGACATTTTGTAAAGCGGAGAAAAATTAAGGAGAAAGGAATTGTAGAACACTAACAGGAAGAGGACAGATACTGAGGAATGGCTCATGGTATAAGTGAGATTATCAGAGACTTTCTACAATGGAATTTGAAATGCAGGGAGCACATTTGGTGTATGGTTGCAGAGGACTTACACTAAGGGCATTCTTCTGCTACCTCTGCCAGCAGATGAGTGGCTCCTGAGAATGCATACCAAATTAATTCCCCAGCTGTTCACATGCATATAAGCAGCTGCTGCTGTTACTGCCTAATACTTTTATGGCAGTCTGTCAGCACCTCTAATCTCTGCCATAGCAGACAAGCCACTCACCTAAGGCCTCTGCTGTACTTCCAAAGAAAGAATTTCTCAAGTAGAGACTGAGTGGAACTAGACTGCCAGCTGTGAGCCTCAGAGCTCCTGGCTGCCTGTTGCTGAGTCTATCAGCTGCTGAGCCTTTCTCACCAAAAAAAAAGAGCTTAATAAAATAACCCTGCACAGAAATTTTCTGAAATTAAGATAACATTCAATGGAAAACAGAATTTAATCTACAGAAATACACTTCACAGATGTTTTAGGAACAGAACCTAGAGAAAATGAAAGTCAAAATTTAATAAAAGAATTTGTCAGGAACTTCAAGGTAAAGACTCCATGTATTTTTTGGCAACTATAAAACACTAAGAAGGCTTTTTAAATATTAAAAAGCCATTTAAACACTTCAAATTAAGATTCCTCAATATACTTCAGATTTCTGTACTGAGTTACCCTCTCGAGTGTTTGTAAGTCTTTTCTTCCTCATTAAGCAAACACTTACACAGTGTTATCATGGCTTTGTAATCTTAGTTTTGAAGACAGGCAAATGTACTAGCCAAATATGCCAAACTAACTTATTAAGAGCATTCCAAACAACATTTTGGATCCAATTCTTTTTAAATGCACTTAGATCTTTCTTATATCAGAATCAAGCATATTTGTCAATTACTTAATGTTTATTATTAATAACTAAAATGATTTGTTATTAATAGGAATAGCTTTTTTAAAGTACCTTGATCTTTGTGTTTCTAAGATTTGTCCTAGTCCATTTATGGATCTGAAATAAATAATAAATGAGGAAGACAAAGTTTAAAAGTAAAAATTAACTTTTTAAAAAAGTATACAAAGTATATTGTTTCTAAAACAGGAAATAAGCATACCCAAATACATCTGGAACCAGAAAATAATTAAAAACAGAAAAACAAAACTTGCTTTAAAAAATAATTATGATTTTCCTTCAAACAATAAATCACATATATTCCACTCATACATCAATAAAGCATATATGCAAAAATTCGCACAACTGTCCGATTAAGGGCTACTTTGTGGTTAATAAAAAGACGCTTCACTTTAGAAAAAATCATTCATAAATAGTCAGTTATCCTAGTGTTCTTAAAAATGAGTAGATACTCAAAATTTTTACGGTGGTCACTTTTTTCCTCAGGCATACATGGTAGAAATGGCTATATACACACTAAAAATAAAAACCTAGTTGTAAGTTGCTTTGCCCCCAGCCTGTCCATAGTATTCACAGTAATTCTAAGTCACACATCCCAGGTTCCTTTATAGAATAACCTCGTCAGTTCCCTAATTAGGCTCTCTACCCGTTATGCCTGTTCTCCCTCTTTTGATACTATAGAATATGGCTTTGTATGGCACCAAAAAGTACCGGTTAAATTCTTTTCAACACACTGTACACCTCATCTATTTATCTTTTCCATTGCCTATCATCAGTCATCAATTCTCTATCATGAATTCAATTGTCTTTAGGGTTACTTACCCAAGATTCTTGCTACTTGTTCAAGTTTGTTCTCATGGGTAAGGCTTCCCACATATAATGATTCTGAGGCAAGTCTCTCCACTATTTTACAAAATTCTTAAATCTTCTTTTTTGAATACACTCTAGTCTGATGGCTAATTCCTCTCAAACATGTTTACCTTTTTTCACCTCCCCAAATATCATTCTGAGTCAGTCACAAGTCTGATATAAAGGGAGGGTAAAAGCCAAAAGGGTGTGTAATTTATCAAATTGCTTCTTCCAAATTCATTTCTAGTACTGTTAACAAGCTGGCTAATAATCAATATTGTCAGTGTCAGAGATTTAGCTTAGGTCTCTATAAGGATATAGAAGTCAAGTAATAATTATCATTCCTTTTATGCCAAAAACGTTTGCTAAATAGATTGTGTTCTTCTTAGCAATCACAATGGTGCACAAGATTTATGAAGAGAAACAAGATTAGAAGACCAGTGTCAAAAAATGTAAAAGCAATCTTCATTCATCACTTTCTCCTTTTCAAAATCAGCCATCTTTTTCTTTCTTCCCTTTTTTACTATACCTTGAACTTACTATGTAAGCTAAGAAAAAAAATTACATAATATAGCTAACAGAGCACTTACTATGTGTCAGCACTGTGCAAAGTTTACCAACATTGTCTCATGTAATACTCAAAGCAAACTTATGATAGGCATTATGCCTTTTACAGAGGAGGCTTTAAAAGGGTAAATAAGCTCCCTAAGAAGACAATGAGAAACAGACCAAGGATTAGAACCCAAGCAGATTCCAAGGTCTGTGATCTTTAACACTACGCAACAAGACCTACCCTCCACGTGGAGACATTATATTTTTTTATAGTAAAGTTTAAGGACATTACTATTAAAATAAGATGAAATATGTGGAAAAAATATGAATTTCTTTCTTCCACAATCATTAATCATGGCAAATAATCTCCTAATGAGCCTTACCTTTATTGATTCAATTTATAATATATACTATATGAACTGAGATGACAGATTCAAAATCTAATGTCAGTAGAACTTATAAATACTAAGAATAGTAATTTTGAGCCATCACGCTCAAAGCATTGTACACATTAAACATAACGAATAATAATAGCTACCGAATGTCTCTCTGTATAGGGCTTTTATTAGTTCAGGTCTTACAAAATAATTCAAAACAAAGCCCCTGAACTATAACCTCATTTGAAAAGTCCATCTTTGTTTTCAAAAGGAATGGGAGTCTCCAGAACAGTCAGCAAAATGACTGTTAGCACGTATTTGAGCATCATTCATATTGTCCTGATTGTCCTATGCTGATCAGCCTTGGCTATGGACAAAGAAGATATTAAAGCAAGCTGGACGACAAGGCATGGTTGACAGTTAAGGAAGATGAAGTCAACAAGAGTTCAGAGAAAACTGAGACCACTTGAGTCAGGGAAGACTTCACATAGGAAGTGGGGAGAGACAGAATAGGCTCTATAGAATAAATTTAAAAAAAAAAAAACAGAACAAGAAAGAACTCAGGGATTGGCAGAGTGAGAATACATTATGAGTAAAGACAGGAACTGACAGGATGCATCCATGGGAAAGTGAATTAACCATCCTGGGTAAAGTTAGGGAAGATTGACATTAGGAAAGAGTCAAAGAGAAGACAGGAAAAGAAAGATGGAGTGAGAAGACCCTGAATATCAGTCTATTAACTGTGAACTATATTCTGCAAGCACTGGGGACTAATTTTATGTATTACCATTTATATAACAATTAGCCATCAACAATATATGTGATTCCCTAACGTTCTTGAAGCAGGTCAACCTTATACCTTAAGTTTCTACAGGGCAACAATCAGAGTAAAAAATATTCTGTGTATACAATATGGATCTGTAGGCACTTAACACACTTATCATTTTGTACCTAATTGTTGTTCTTAATTTCTTTACATCTTCTTCTGGCACCAAGTCTGTTTTATTAATGAGAATGATATCTGCCAAAGCAACTTGCCTAAAATAGCAAACAAAAAGAAATGTTAAGAAATTTTAAATAATATACACGCATGCAGATTAATACATCAAAAGAGAAATGTTAACAAATTAAAAATAAATAAAAACACCTCACGTAGATCAATATATCAGTTAAGAATTATATAGTGCTCTATAGGAGTGATTCAGTTTACTCCTAATCCGCTAATTTTTCAATGTGAATGAATTGTATTCATTACTATGCAAGTTCAGATTTCACATTACCCATTCGCAAAGTATTTACTAAGTTCTGTTACTTGCTACTCTTGTGCTACAAAGATAAGTCTCAAAAAGTTTACAATCAAAAGGATGATTTTAAACTCATAATTTTCTTTGTGAAGAAAAGCATAAAATTCAGATATCCAATATGGTAAAAAGAAGAAGAGTTTACCTACTAAAATACTGTAATATTTACCAAAATTTTCAAAGAAATAGAATAACTTCACTTAATACTAAAAACTGTATTAAACAGGTTTTTTAAAACTATACTTCAGAGCTGGGCATGGTAGAGCACACCTGTAGTCCTGGCTACTTAGGAGGCTGAGGAGGGAGGATCCCTTAAGCCCAGGAGTTCAAGTCCAACCTGGGCAACATAGCAAGACTCCATTTCTTAAAAAAAATAAGCTATACTTCAGAAGATATATCAGGATATTGCCCATATGTCTTCTTTATCACTATAAATATACTGTATATTATCTCTGTAAAGAATCCAGTTGACTGAATGCTAGATAACAAAGTAGATGATAATAATCAGAAGCTCTATTTTCTATTAACAGGATAGTAAAACTGGAAATTCTTTCAATTTTCCTCAATTATTCAGGGTCTTATGCTTTATCTCAAAGAATACAACTAAATTCTCAAAACTAAATTAACTTTAGTTCACTGAAAGAGCAGGTTTCAACAGTATGTACATCACAAATCCAATTTGGCTATTTTCTATTTGGCTTATTTATATTTTCTATAATAACCATATTTTCATAAGGAAAAAAGTTATAAAAATACTTAAGTTCAGCCAGGCGCAGTGGATTCATGCCTGTAATCCCAGCACTTTGGGAGGCCGAGGCGGGTGGATCACCTGAGGTCAGGAGCTCGAGACCAGCCTGGCCAACATGGTGAAACCCCATCTCTACTAAAAAAAAATAAAATAAAATAAAATAAATTTAAAAAAAATGCAAAAATTAGCTGGGCATGGTGGCGGGTGCCTGTAATCCCAGCTACTTGGGAGGCTGAGGCAGGAGAATCGCTTGAACCTGGGAGGCAGAGGTTGCAGTGAGCCTGCACTTCAGCCTGGGTGACAGAGTGAGATTCTGTCTCAAAAAATAATTATTATTATTATTATACATATATATATATATAAAATCTTCAATCCCAAAGAAATTGTATGACAAGAAAATATTTTTAAATGTTAATATTTCCCGAGTTCCTCAAAATTACAGAACTCCTGTGTTCAGCATTCACTTTATGCTACGACAAAAATGACTTTAAGTAAAAGTTCAGTTATGAGATCATTATAAATAGATAGCAATAATTCAACTAAGGGAAAAAAAGAAAATAAATTTTCCTTGACTATGTTTTAAATTTTCTTAGTTTGTTTTTGGTTTTCATCTTAGTGATTTTTCTCTTTACAATTAGCCAGCAATCAATATATACTTTAAATATGAATACCTAGTAGCTTCATTGATAAGGCCATCAGGTTTCTCTTCTGTTAAATGCTAAACAAAAAAAAGTTTGAATAAAGTTACTATAATACAATAAAAAATCTAATGTCAACACAAAGGATTTTACTTTAGAGACATTTTCTTGCATCTAATAAAAACTTCAACATGTTCTGTTACTGAATACACAAATCCAAAACTAACTTTTCTAGCTGAAAGCATTTTTCTTCCCCATTTGCAATTTTTTTCTACAAGTGAACCTGTGGGGTTTTATACGGGGAGGAAGAGCGCTTAGGATTTCATACTCCTGACCTTTTCTTTTACTTAAAAGGAAAACCCCTTTGATTCACATAATGTCATAAAAACATAGAAGATTACAGTTCAGATTTTAGGTATTTTCCTTCTTACAAAACTGTTCTGGTTCTAAATATTCATTATTACTTATTTTTAAAAAAGGATAACCACTGAAATATACTTTCTTAGAATCTAATATACTTCCCTTCACACCAAACCCCCATATTAGAATCTAAAATACTTCCCTACACCCCAGCCCACAATCATGCACCACGTGAACTCAGTACTAGGCCTTTCAAACACCCTAGAAACAAATAAGTGGTGGGAAGGCTGATTCAGCCCTGATTCTAGCCTAAAAGCAGTTTATCATTTAGAAACCTATACTTGCTAATCTGGCCTCTCAGTGCAACTGTTTATTTTACTGACCTCTCCAGAGTCAGGCTAACTCCAAAAAATATTTTGACACTGACTTAGAGCCCAAGTGGTAGTTTTCATCTCTCTGGAGGCAAGTTTTGTTGTCTGTTTTTTTTTTCCCCCCCTCATAATCCTGTTTACATCCCTAACATCATCAACATCACAAGCTTCTTCTCTGGGAAATTACACTTTTACCCTCATTACCTCAAACCTCAATAGAGGTTCCCTGTCACAATAAAAAGCTGGCTACTGAGGTTTAGAGGCAACTAGATTATAGTAATACTCTATATTTGAAGCCAACTTTACAAATGAATTAAATCCTTGAATCTAACTTTATAAATTATATACATTTTTCTCATTTAGCTTTCATAATAATTATGGGAGATGGCTATTTTCATTTATAAAGGAAGAAACTAAATCTAACACCCTCATCATCACAGGATACTATATTTTATATACAATCACAGGGACTTTTTTTTTAATTGAACACACACCCATCAAGTAAAATGAACATAATTTTAAAGTCTTTGTGAAATCTTTTATGCCACATAAAATCAGTCTGTGTACAATGCTACACAAATGTCAATAACCATATATCAGAGCCAAACCAGTTTCATAATTCACGGGGAGATGATCATTAGGGGTATCTGAATAGTTTGGAACCTCAGAGCAAGCAGGTAATAATTTTATTTAACAAGCTTGATTAGGTCTATAGAAGAAACATTTTTTCCTTCTAAAAGTTCAGCAAATTCTATTTTGAGGAAAACAAAACTGAAATAAAATCATGGCAATGATACTTCTACTTCAGGCAAAATCTTGTTCAATTCAACTGCAGATCCACTCTGCAATTATTGAAGTCACAGAACTTGACAAGTATTGTATCAAAAATCATTCCATGCCAAATGATCAAGTTTAATATTTTTTTCATAATTCATCTTGGCCTGAGGCTACAACAAGTCCTATTGTTATATACTCTGCCTCTAGAGAATGAGGCTGCTAACAGACCTTGGAATGGTGCCTGGCACAAAGGCTCAAGACATATTTGTTGAATGAATTGTAATTAACACCTCCTGTTGTGGGGATACATAAAAGATGTTACATGAAAAATGCCATCTAACATGCAGCAACAAATCTCTTCCCATTAAGCAGTAAATCTACTTAACAATGATATATTTTTGGCAAGGCATCTGCCTCTGAATGATCCTATAGTACTGAAAATTCTTTTTAAACTGAAATATTTTTCAAGATATTATATTATTGACCTTATGAAAGCTTTTTTAACATATGAAATTGGGGTTATTTGGCTATGAGTTTGTGAGGCATAAAAATGATATGACAGAAGAATTACAGATTTGTTTTTGCATTTCCATGCCTAAATGTAACTAATACAATGTTAGTTTCACAAGGTAATGTGCAATGTTTTAAATGCATTTACCTCTCCAAAATATTAGAATTCTTCACTCAAAGCTAACAGTGGTAGACTAACGTTTTACTACTTCCAGGCAGTCAGAAAGTATCAAATATAAAAATAAATGAAAATCACCCCAAATGAGAGCCTGCCAATATTTACAGCTGTATTAAAATTATATGTAATCATATATAATTATAGCAGAAGAGATAAATGTCCTCTTCTATGCCCATAGGAAAGCTATACAAACATTTTAAAAAATAAGTGCATATTAACATTTATTTTCTTTAGACATCAGCCCTGCATTTCCCTCATGTGACTTCCTACCTTCCCAAGTCAAACTCTGCAAAAAGTATAAAATCAATGTCTTCTATTCAAAAGAACATTCTCCAATAATACATTATATACCATTTGGTCATTAAGTCAGATGACTTTCATTTATAAAATAAAACAAAATGGAAATTTTGGCATTCTATTCCACCTGTATAAGTGAAGAAAAAATTTTTGCAAAATATTTTTTAAATATTTTATACTACATAGATGTCCAAAGTATTCCTTATCTCTGCTTAACAACTATGGCTTTTGCTTATATATCAAAAAAGACAAAAATAATTTTGATACTAATTAATCCAACATATTCAAAAGGCTAAGGATCAAAACCCCAATTTAACTTACCACAAGAAACAAAGGAAATTAAAGGGGAGTGGTGTGAGATGTTGGTCAAAGAATACAAAGTTTGTTATACAAGATGCATAAGTCATGGAGAGCTAATTACAGCATGATGACTGTAGTTAATTCTATTGTATACTTGAATCTGCTAAAACATAGATCTTAATTGTTCTTACCACCCCCTCTCAAAAAAATAGCAATGTGAGGTGATGGATAGGTTAACTAGCTCGATTGTTTTATATTTCACACATTGTATACCTTAAATATATATAATTCTTACTTGTCAATTATACCTCAATAAAGCTGGGGGGGTTAGGGAGAGAAACAAAGGAACTCTCTGAAATAACACCACTGTAGACCTAAATTCATGAAGGGCTATAGGGTGTCCTTTTCTGCAGAAAGAAAGAAAGAAGCAGGACCGAAAAAAGAGAAAGAAAGAAAAGAAAAAACTATCTTAAAACCCACTGGCTATGAAAGAACACTGCTGTTGACCAGAGTGGAAATAAATCTAGTGTCAAAGACGTCTGGTGTCATTTTTAAAAAGCAGCAGCAGGAACTATTTCTTTCAAATGGATTGGTTACAGATGTAACACTATTTTAGTTTTTAAAAAATTATTGCATAATGTCAGTCTATTTATTGTTCTGATCTTTTCCAAGCTAACTGTTTTCTGACTGAATTGTTTCAACAGATTGTGCAATATAACAGAGGAACCAAGAAGAAACCTCTCACTTGACCTTCTCTGGGTAACTTCATTCATTGCTTCTATTGCATTAAATGCTGTCACATTTGTGGAACTGAAAAGAACAATGTCAGTAGCCTGGGTGTCAAGTCCTGAGAATAGAGAGCTGTCATTTTAAGTTGTCCAATTCTTTGCCTATGATTAAAAAATGAATATTTCAGATCAATGGGTGACAATCCTATTAGCATGATACCCCATGATATCAATTACCACTTCAGTTTCAATTTGGCTGGCTGGCCACAGGGTACCATTTCTCAAATTTACTTGTGATGGGCTGGCTCTGTGAAGCATGACATTCTTAAATTGCTGCCCATTATCCAAGTGTCATTACTTGTACTGCCTCAGAATTCTCTGAATCACAAGCAGCTACTGAGGTCAAGCTTTGCAACCAGAGGAATTGGACAAGTTGGAAAATTCTTTATATCAAGGCAAAGTTATTTATCTGGCATCCGACTTAGAAAATCTAAAGTTTCCATTATCCTGACAGTGTGTCAGTTTTGTGTAGGTATACTGATTTAATAATTTAAGAGGTTTTATCAAGGTAGCAGGAGGTTAAACGTTTACTGTGTTTGCATTATTCAGAATGTTGCTTTGTTTTTTTGGCCTCTATCATGCTGATAATAGATTCTATTTAACTCTTCTCCATACCCAACTATACATATAAAATTATTCCTATAATCATAAAATACATAAACAGTTTGACTTTTGGCATGGCATTTTCAGTCTATCAAAATAAAAAAAAAGTCTTAGCAGTTATCTGTCACATAGGTATATCAAATTTTGTAATAAATTTATGGAAGAGGTAGATTCAAACATGCCTATAATAAACATTCAAAATGAATAATTTGGGGCTTTTTTGCTACCTCCATAAGCATTTTGCAAGAAATATGATTTCCAACAGTCATTGGAATTTTTCTGCGTGAAACTGTAATACTGTATTTGGGATCATTCTTTGATTCTTAAATTATATTCATAAATTCATAAATTGAGATTTTAAACTCTAAAAAAGGAGTTTTCTTCCAAACTTTTCAAATTAGGGCACTCTATCAACGAGGGAGAGAAGACCCAGTGAAGAGGTATTGGTAGCTATTTGACAAACCTGACATATCCCCTTAGAGCATAATTTCAGCAAAGATTTGGGGAAAAAAAAGCAAACTTAAACATTAACAAGTTCAGGCCGGGCGTGGTGGCTCATGCCTGTAATCCCAGCACTTTGGGAGGCCGAGGCAGGTGGATCACTTGAGGTCAGGAGTTCATGACCAGGCTGGTCAACATGGTAAAATCCGGTCTCTACTAAAAATACAAAATTAGCTGGGCATGGTGGTGTGCACCTGTAATCCCAGATACTCAGGAGGCTGAGACAAGGGAATCGCTTGAACCTGGGAGGTGGAGGTTGCAGTGAGCCAAGATGGTGCCACTGCACTCCAGCCTGGGCAACAGAGTGAGACTCTGTCTCAAAAAAAAAAAAAAATTAACACGTTCAGATATGAGGTTGGATACAAAACAGACACTAATTTTTAAACACTGAATTTAAACTTCTAAGAACTTACTGCTTTGGGCCCTATCCATATGCTCAGATTGGGAACGGGTCAGTGGGTGGGATGATTTCATTCTCTTCTGCCTTTAGTGGTATTTCACTTGGGAAGTTGAGAAACATCATTTTACTGTATGTAACAACATACTTTTAAAGATCTTACTAAATGCATTTTATAAATTAAACCTCATTTAAATGCATTCTAGGACCTTAGAAGTTAACAAAAACATTCATAGCAGGATGTCTTTTACACTTGATCTCAGCCAAAAGACCAAGAAGTGATGCAAGATGCCTTTTAATGGAGAGAGTCTTCTTACTAATCCTATGTGTATATCCTGATTTTCTTCGATATGTACTTTTTAAATTTTAAGTTCCAGGGTACATGCTCGGGATGTGCAGGTTTGTTACATAGGTAAACAGGTGCCATGGTGGTTTCCTGCACCTATTAACCCATCACCTAGGTCTTCAATATTTTTTAAAAACTCATTTCCAGTGTGTGTTTAATAGTAATTTAACAAGAAAAATAAGATCTCAGATGCTTTATCAAGCTCAGCTTCTTCTATGGAACAGAAAAACTTACCAATATTGGGGTTGAATCCTTGTGAAGAGTTATACATACCAAACTCTATCCTAACCCCATATGCTTATTACAAATTATAATTCCAAATTTTATCACCAACTCAAACTCAGAGTAATAGAAAAGAAATATTTAACACAAACTAATAATTAAAACACAAATTTCACCTATTGTTCAGGATATCTTTTTGAGAAAGGTTTTTGTTAAAGAAAATTTCAGATACAAACATAAAGAAAATTAAACAATCAATCCCCATATTCCCAGCTCTCAATAATGAGCCACTCATAGCAATCTTTCAACTTACTTTTAATCCATATTTTGAATCCACAATAGTTATGATACCTACAAAGGAAAAAACATTTTAATCACTTTTTAAAAAGAATGTTTATTAATATTTATGCAACCATACTTCAGAATGAAAATTAAAACTAACCTATTTCAGTTCACAAATACTACTCAATAAAACAATGTACTGTTTTTTTTCTCTTGCTAGTGCTGCCATTTAATTAAATTCCAGTAATAAGTCAATGTGTTTCATGAGTGGCTAGCACTACTTTAAGGCACTAGAGAAGATATAAAACAAATAAAAATGTTAAATTAAATAAATAAGAAAATAAGATTTCCTTGGCACTGAAAAAGCTTACAATCCAAAATATAAGTCAAATTTCATAACATAGTCAAATGTGATAAGTACATAAGACAGGTTATTTCTAGTTTATTTTCACATAATCAAAATCAAGACTTTTCTTAAGATTTAAATTATTGCCTAAAGAATGAGACATCTTAAGGTATCATTCCTAACATCTCTCACCAAATCCAAATCCAACTCATAAATGTTTTACATAACATATGCCTAAGTTTCCAAACTACCAATTCATTTTGCAATCTCTGAATATATGCTGATAACAAAAGAATGAGTTTAATTATGCCTAAGGAATTCAACCAGTTACCCGCCACATATATTAGAGCTCAATGATGGGGCCCAGCTTAATAATTCTTAAATTTCTTAATGATTATTACTTTTGAAAAAGTAAAAAATTTCGACTGGTTTTTAAAAAGGTGAAAAAGGGAAAGAGAAAGGGAGAAAACATAGTCGCTTAACTAAGAAAGTTTCTAATATATTTTCAATGAAGGCATGTCATTGCCCAAAAGTGTTCAGGTAAATAAAGTAAGGGAGGAGTGTTTAATTCTTATCTTCAAGAGAAAATAAAAGCAAAAATATGATCCTCATATTGCCTGGCGGATTAAAATAAAAGGCTCTAACATTATATTAAGGGCATAAATCAAACAACAGAGGATACAGAAAACCTACAAAGCATTTTTTTTTTTTTTAAAGAAAACCTTAGTGGAAGCACTAAATTCGAAGTTGAGTGACATCGAGTTCCACCACTGTCTGGGGTTTTTTAATCTATATGAACAAAGATTTCATCATTAAACTAAAGTGTGAAAAGAACAACAATGCAAGGAATTAAAGTTATAATATGAATGAACAACAATAAGCTTAACCATAAAGATTTTACTTAAAAACAAAAGAGGCAGGGTGTGGTGGCTCATGCCTGTAATCCCAGCACTTTGGGAGGCCGAGGCTGGCGGATCACCTGAAGTCAGGGGTTCAAGACCAGTCAGGCCAACATGGCGAAACCCCGTCTCTACTAAAAATCCAAAAATTAGCCAGGTACGATGGTGCACGCCTGTAGTCCCAGCTACTCGGGAGGCTGAGGCAGGAGAATCACTTGAACCCAGGAGGTAAAAGTTGCAGTGAGCCGAGATCATGCCACTGCACTCCATGCACTCCAGTCTGGGCAACAAAGTGAGACTCTGTCTCAGAAAAAAAAAAAAAACAAGAAAGATAAAAGAAAACTGTTTTTTAACTTACCATCAAGGTAAATATCACTCCCTAATTCAGCATCAACCCAAAACACAGAAGCCACTGCACCTGAAAATATATAATATTCATCAAATAAAAATATTTCTTCACACTGAGAAACATGATTCTATCCATGTTTTAATTTGCCCTGATAAAACTAACAGGTAAACACATATATCTTCTTATGGAAATTATAGTGATAGAACCTTTAACTATTTATAGCAAAAGGGAATTATAGTGACAGAACCTTTTACTATTTATACCCATTCCATTTCCATCTCTCGTTATTTCCTTTAAAAAAGACCAATTCTAACCACATATAAACAAAACATCATTCTTCTACCGATGCCATAATAATTTAATTAACAGATATTATCAAACAATTTGAGCAGTATGGCTTTGTGCACATCAGACTTATTTTTATTTTCTCACCTCTTTAATATGATAATCATTCAATCATAAATAGTGAATTATCACTCTAAAGGAAAAGGAAAACAAAACATAGATAATTCCAAAATCACTTGCCCCAAAAAAATTTACTTGCAATCTGTGTAGAACTAGAAGTAAAATTATATACTCTATGGCATTACTAATTATTTCTCACACTATTTATTTAGTACTGTATAAAACCTGGGTCTTAGGAAAAATTTTTCCTAAATAATAAATTAAAACTTGCTTTTGACAGAAATTGGTTCAGTACCAAACCACATACCCTGATTAGTATGCCACAACGCAAGAAAAAGAAAACTGACAGCAAGGAAAGTATTTGATTTTTGAAAGCATCACGGGCCCAGTTAGTGACAGGGCTGTCTAAAAGAATGAGTGTAGGAGAAAAACAAGGATAATCAAACGCATTCCAACGTCTAAAGCTGTCCACCTACTCTGACAAGATGTAGTCCCCCAAGCATCACTCAGTGTCAACAATGAAATACCTGTCAGCTGTTTACAGTGATTACTCATGCAAGATATAGCAAGGGCCACAAGATCTAATGGTTTCCTGATACCTATTGATTTTTTTTCCCAAAAACTTAATAGTTTTCCAATTTGACTCAAATAGGATTTGTGAGTAACAGGGGCTGAATCAATGTCCGTTCTTTTCAAGGAAATTACTTTACCATGATGATTATTTAACTTAGAACTGGAGAGTGTCAGTCTCCAAAACGGGAAATAAGAATTTTGTTCACTTTCTTGGCTAAAACATGATTTTAATTAATGAGGGGGAAAATTAAACCTACTGTATCACTACTCCAAACAATAAGTCATTTAAAAAAGCATGAATTTTTTCACTCAGTAAAATATCTAACATACATAAATCATTTTGTAATTTTTAAAAATTCATTGATTTTTATTCCAATAAATAGTTTACAAATCCTACTGTTAATATTTGCCTCTTAAGTTGAAATGTGAGAGTATATTAATGCTTTATTCTAAAACGGGTATTTATCTTTGATATAATACTTGCCAGACTACATGAGAAAGATCTATTTAAAATTTGGATGTAGGTATTTAGGAGGAGTAAAGATGAATGAACAAAATTGATCAGTGGCTCTCAAACCAGGGTGCTTTTCTCCCCAGGGAATATTTGGCAATGTCTGAAGATGTTTTTGGTTGTCTTAACTAGGGGAATGCTACTGGCATCTAGTGGGTAGAAGCCAGGGATGTTGTTAAATATCCCACTCTGCACAGGGCAACCCCCTCACAACAAATAATGATCCAACCCAAAATGTTATTTGTGCTGACACTGAGAAAACCTGAACTACATTTTAGAATCTCCCTTCTTCAAAATCTAATAAAACAAAAAATAAAAACAAAAAATAAAACAAAAAGGCCAACATTTTATTAGCAGCAACCAAATATAAAAGGGCCTGCCATAAATTTTGAAGACTGATAGTCAAAATAAGAAACAAAGTTATAGGTGATTGATGGTCATTCCCAACTCTACCCCTACCTCCAATAAGAGGTTGTAGGGAAATAGTTTACAAAATCCTAAACACTTACCAGAAATACACTCCAAAATGGCAAAAAGTAGAGCCGAGGAATGAATAAGCAACACAGGGAAAAGTCAACAAAAAAATTTCAAGAGTGAGTTTTAACCATCTCCATGCTTTGGGAAGGAGAAGGTCAGGTCACATTCTAGGGCTCAGAACAAAGAGAAATGAGAGGTCTGAGGTCGAATGATGTCCCCATACAAGGCAAAGGAATTTTATTCATAAGCAGTTGGGCAGACCCAAGAGTGAGATACTTGGTACTTCAAGAGAGCAGAGCCTAAAAGCCACATTGCCCCCTTTGGCTCTCTGAATCACCACTTTTCCCTTCTCTTTCCCTCCACTCCAACAATATACAGCTTTCAAACTAGGGCTCAGGAGAAAAACAAACTTGGGTAAGGAGAGTGGAGTATTAAAAATATTTCCCATCAGCACCACATAGAAGTTCTCCCATATCAAGAAGAAACATGTATGCATATGTATTACAGCCTGACAAAAAGAAACACACACATACAGGGAATAAAAAGCAAGAAAGAACACAAAATGAAGAAATGAATAGGGCACACAAGTGGCAAAGAACCCATTCTGGAAGGATACATAACCCAATAAAAACTAAAGAAAATTCTCAACAACTTCATCATAATGAAGAACTTGAAAACAATACAACCTTATAATAAACAAGCTCAAAAGCAAGAAGAAGCAGAATAAGATGAAAATGCAGTTTGTAGTGCTAAAGAAACTTAGAGCCTATATAACACAATGATTTAACCAATTAATTCATTTAAAATATCAAAAACAGGACAGACACTGGAGAAAACAGAATTATTGACAAAAAGAAAGCCTTCAGATGATCACAGCATCTGAAAAGACAAAATCAAGGCAATTAGAATACATACGAAGAACAAAAGAAAATTCAGTATTAAAAAAACTGGTGTCATGAAGTAGAGGATCTAATAATTTGACCAAAAAAAAGTATTCATGGTAATAAACCAGGAAAATGTTCTTAGAAGAACTAAGGGCATATTATAATTTAGGGAAAAATGATTATAAGTGACACTTAGATATACCTTGTTTATATTACTGAATTTCAAAAATAAAGAAGAAAACTCTCAGGCATTTTAGATTTAAAAAAAAAAAAAAGTGCCTTCAAGGAGGGAGGGAGAAAAATCAGACTTTTCTACAGTAACACTAGATGTCCCAAAATAATAAAACAGTGACCACAAAGTTCTAATGAAAGTGTTCCCAAACAAGTTATTTTTCAGGAACGAAAGCAATAGACAGACATTCTCAAGCATTAAAGAAAACAGCAAGCATTGAAACTCAGAGACTATAATACTCACAAATTCTTCCTAATAAAAGGAGAAAACATTGGACAATGAAATCCAGCCAATCAAACACTAGGAGATTATGGAACAACATTTACAAAGTTGAGGGGGAAAAAAGTGTGACTGATAAATTTTATACCTAGCCAAGTAATCCTTCAAGTAATATAAAAACAAAAGACAAATATTTTGAATCAATGAAGTGTATAAGAACCCAAAGAATGCATGCAGTACCTGTAACTTGAAAAGACTGCCTGACAATGAAATTCAATCAGGAGATAGACTAACTCGGGAATGGAGAAGCAACAGTACTGGTAATGAGCACCAAAACTATTAAAACATAGAACTAAAAGAATTATGACAGAACCATGACAACATAAAGAATATGATCAACATGAAACTAGGCCAGTTAATATCCTACAATGGCCTCTAAGTGTTCAAGTGAAAGGAACAGTCACCTGTTTCTCACTTTAAATCAAGAGCTAGAAATGATTATGCTTAGTGAGGAAGTTATGTTGAAAGCCAAGATACGCCAAAAGCTAGGTCTCTTGAGCCAGTTAGCTAAGTTGTGAATGCAAAGGAAAAGTTCTTGAAGGAAATTAAAAGTGCTACTCCAGTAAACACACAAATGATAATAAAGCAGCCTTATTGCTGATATGAAGTGGTCTGGATAGATGATCAAACAAGCCACAATGTTCCCTTAAGCCAAAGCCTAATTCAGAGCAACCCTAACTCTCTTCAGTTCTATGAAGGCTGAGAGAGGTGAGGAAGCTAGAGAAGAAAAGTTGGAAGGTAGCAGAGGTTGGTTCACAAGATTTAAAGAAAGAAGCCATCTCCATAACATAAAAGTGCAAGGGAAAGCAGCAAATGCTGATATAGAAGCTGTAGTAAACTACCTAGAAGATGTAGCTAACATCATTCATGAAAGTAGCTACACTAAGCAACAGACTTATTTTTTATTTATTTATTTATTTATTTTGAGATGGAGTCTCGCTCTGTCACCCAGGCTGGAGTGCAATGTGCAATCTCAGCTCACTGCCACCTCCGCCTCCCAGGTTCAAGCCATTCTCCTGCCTCAGCCTCCCAAGTAACTGGGATTACAGGCTCCCACCACCAAGCCAGGCTAATTTTTGGTATTTTTAGTCAAGATGGGGTTTCACTATGTTGGCCAGGCTGGTCTTGAACTCCTGAACTCGTGATCTGCCCACCTGAGCCTCCCAAAGTGCTGAGATTACAGGCATGAGCCACCGAGCCCGGCCAGCAACAGATTTTTAATGGAGATGAAATGGCCTCCTTTTCGAAGAAGATGCCATTTAGGACTTTCATAGCTATAGAGAAGTCAATGCCTGGCTTCAAAGATTCAAAGGACAGGCTGACTC
Organism: Pan paniscus; assembly: GCF_029289425.2. NCBI lineage: Eukaryota > Metazoa > Chordata > Mammalia > Primates > Hominidae > Pan > Pan paniscus. The sequence continues at coordinate 197,324 of NC_073260.2, forward strand.
TCTTGTTAGAGGCTAAAGCAGCTGGTGACTTCAAGTTGAAGCCAATAATCATTTACCATCCTGAAAATTCTAGGGCCATTAAGAATTATGCTAAATCTCCTCTGCCTGTTTTCTATAAATAATAAAGCCTAGATGCCAGCACATCTGTTTACAGCATGGTTTATTTTAAGCCCACCATTGAGATCTACTGCTTAGAAAAAAAAAAGATTCCTTCAAAATATTATTGCTCATTGACAACGCACCTGATCACCCAAGAGCTGTGATGGAGATGTACAAGGAGATTAATGTTGTTTTCATGCCTGCTAACACAACATCCATTCTGCAGCCCACTGATCAAGGAGTAACTTTGACTTTTAAGTCTTGTTTAAGAAATATATTTCATAAGGCTATAGCTACCATAGACAGTGATTCCTCTGATGGATCTGGGCAAAGTAAATTGAAAACCTTCTGGAAAGGATTCATCATTCTAGATGCCATTAAGAACATTTGTGATTCATGGGAGATCAAAGTATCAACATGAATGAGTTTGAAAGATGATTCCAGCCCTCACAGATGACTTTGAGGGATTTCAGACTTCAATGGAGGAAATAACTGCAGATGTGGTGGAAACAGTAAGAGAACTAGAATTAGAAGGGGAGTCTGAAGATGTGACTCAATTCCTGCAATCTCATAAGAAAACTTTAACTAATGAGAAGTTGTTTCTTATGGACGGGAAAAGAACGTGGTTTCTTGAGATGGAATCTACTCCTGGTGAAGATGCTATGAACACTGTTGAAATGACAACAAAGGATTTAAAATATGACAGAAGCTTCATTGATAAAGCAGGGTTTGAGAGGACTGACTCCAATTTTGAAAGAAGTCACACTGTGGGTAAAATGCTATCAAATAGCATCATGTGCTATAGAGACATCTTTTATGAAAGGGAGAGTCAACTAATGCAGCAAACTTCATTATCATCTTATGAAATTGCGATAGCCACCCCAACCTTCAGTAACTGCTACCCTGATTGGTCAGCACCCATCAACATTGTGGCAAGACCCTCTACCAGCAAAAAGATTATGACTTGCTGAAAGCTGAGATGATCGTTAGCATTTTTTAGCAATAAATATTTTTAATTAAGGTATGTATGTTTTTTAGACAATTCTATTACACATTTTATAGACTACAGTATAGTATAAACACAGCTTTTTTTTTTTTTTTTTTTAAGAAATGGGGTCTCATGCTGTCATCCAGGCTGGAGTGCAGTGGTGCAATCATGACTCACCGCAGCCTCAAACTCCTGAGCTCAAGTGATCCTCCCAAGTAGCTGGGACTACAGGCCTGTGACATCACACCCGGCCAAAACGCATAACTTTTATAAGCAATGGGAAACAAAAAAATGTGTGTGACTCACTCTATTGTGATATTCAGTTTACTGCAGTGATATGGAACTAAGCCCACAACATCCCTGCGGTATGGCTGTACAGTATAAGAATCACCTGAAGGGCTTATTAAAAACAGCTTGCTTGACCCCCTCCCTTAGAGATTCTGATTCAGTAGATCTGGGTTGGTCAAGAATTTGCATTTCTAACAAGCTCCCAGCTGAGGCTGAGGCTGCCATTCAACATACTACCAAGTAGCACTGGCATGGAGAGATCCCTGGAATAAAATTTACCTACTTGTGTGTGTGTGTATGAATGTGTGTGTGTGTGTGTGTGTGCATGTGCATGTGCGTGTGTGTGTGTGTGTATACAGTCTTGCTCTGTTGCCTGGGCTGGAGTGCAGCGGCGTGATCTCGGCTCACCGCAACCTCCGCCTCCCAGCTTTCAAGCGATTCTCATGCCTTAGCCTCCTGAGTAGCTGGGATTATGGGGTACGCCACAACGCCTGGCCAGTTTTTGAATTTTCAGTAGAGACTGGATTTCACCATGTTGGCTAGGCTGGTCTTGAACTCCTGGCCTCAAGGGATCCACCTGCCTCAGCCTCCCAAAGTGCTGGCATTACAGGCATGAGCCACCATGCCCAGCCCCTACTTGTATATCACAATAGTGAGATGATTACTTTTCAACTTTCTTCTTTGTATTTTTTAGGTATTTAAATTTTTTTACAATGAATGTTCCATCTTTACCCAAACAATAAAATCTTTATTGTAAAGAAAGTTAGAAGCAAGAAACATTAACATTTTTTATAACTACAATTTGTATAAAAGCTTTCTCTGTGATCTTTAGTTTTTCTTTCTTCCTCTGAAAAGCTGAATCGTGTTTAATTAAACTCTCAAAAGTATCAAGTTTTTGTCTATAAAATGGCAAAACTGGCTATGATGAAATAAACTGATATTTGCTATTTCTAATAAAAGCATACAACATATTTTTCTTTCTTACCAGATTCAAATATTTAACACCAACATATTAGTCCAAGTCCTATCATCAGTCAGATTTATCAGAAAGGTATGAAAACCCATGCCTACTATAAGGACCAAAATAGCCTAATTCAATACTACTTTGAAAACATGGGGACGATGTTATTATGTAATTGTTTTAATTACAATAACCACTGATCACATTTGAACTCTCAGGATACTTCAATATTTCTTTTGGACAACTATGACCTGTTTAGTAAATTACCCCCAAATACTTTAATATAGTTTTACAAATCGCCCCAATGCCAGAGACCCAGATCAAAAAGAAAATAATGGTATGGGTCAGATTCACAGAATAAGCACTAACTTTTATGCAAACTGAAAATAAAGATTTTATCTAAAAGTTATTTGGGGAAAATAAGCAGACTTTATCAAGAATTAGAGCTTGGTAAGAAGGTAACAGAAACCCATTGTTAGAAACAGGTTGACTCTGTGTAGCTTTCCATAGTAGAGTTTAGAGTTTCTTGTCATGATTACCTTATCAATGCAGTATAATAACTACTTACACAGCACTTACATTGTATTAGGTATTATAAGTAATCTACAGATGATTTAAAGTATATGGGAGGATGTGCATAGGTTATAGGCAAATACTACACCATTTTATGTAAGGGACTTGAACATTAATAGATTTTGGTATCCTCAGAGGTTCTGCAACTAATACCCCATGGATGCCAAGGGACAACTGTACTTAGAGGTAGAACATCTCTGCTCTTCCTACATGTCCTTATTTTTAACAACTTCTGTTCTTACAAATAATCCTAAGTCAATCAATAAAACTTCAAATTCTATTAACAGCTTACAAGTACCAAGAAATACTCTGATCATTCATTCAACTGCCAAAGAAAATGATAACAGAGTACTTTTCCTCTTTTAAACCAAAAAAAGTTTTTGGTTTAATACTAACAAAAGCTTTAATACTCATTTTAGATATTCCTCTAATACATCTATTTACAATATATCACAGAACTATATTCTGGTTATTAATAATCTCACTTCTTACCAGGATCTGCTAATCCAGTGGTCTCTAACAGTATGTAATCAAATTTCCCCTTCTTTTGCATCAAATTCTCAATAGCTCTAAGGCTATTGTCCCTGGAGAATACCAAAACATAATTTACAGTTAATTACCTAAATATTTTGAAGTGATTATAAACACTTTAAAATGTATTCAACAACCCGAGACAAAAGTATCCTTAGGAATGTGAAAATTTAACTCACTTCTAACCTTCTAACAAAATGTCCGTCCCATATTTACCAGTGGGAAAACAATAGATGCATATATATAATAGGTAAAAAGAAATCATATACATAATAATACTTTATTAAAATTAAAAGCAGAGGAAACTTTATCTGACCAAGTATCTTTTTATAGCTTTATGAAATTTTTAAAAACCAACATACAAAATAATGATAAAATTTATTAACTATAGTAGTTTAATATAATAGCTAAAGGGACACTGATATTAAACACCATATAATTCTATTTTACATTAGGATGCAAGGTTTTAATTTCCTTTTTTCTTATTTTATCAAAAGTGAAGGAAAATCCTTAATAGATTACATTTTGGTTGTTCAAGAAAGTCTGTTATAATTTTATCCTTGCCAAAACATTTGACACAAAGTCAAATACCTAAGGGAGTAAATGATGCCGAAGAGATTTAATTCACTAGAATACACAAAATTAACAGTACAAGTAGTCATTTTTATAATTCATTCAACAAATATTTGAGTGCTACTATGTGTTGGGTAACTCTTCTAGGGTCTATGGTAGACTAGTGAACACTGTCCTTGAAAACTTAACTAGTAGAACATAATGTAAGGTTTTTCTCTTTTTTGATAGTCATTTTTTTTTATAAGGTTGAACACTTAGAAATATGACCAATGACAGATTAAATTCAGAATAATCATTTTTTACATATGAGACTTTCATGCACTAGAGATTAAATAAGCTCTGACATCAAAAGCAATAAAAACTCAATAAAAGGACCAAAACATTAGAGCAGATAGAAAAGACAGCAAGAAACACTTCAAGAAAATGCTTCTTAATAAGTTTATTTTCTATTTGTTTGAAAATACAATGAAGCAAACTGTGTAAATTCAGTTAAATTACTCAAGAAAATTAAAGCTGGAAATATAATCAATAAACATTTCTAGTAAACCATGTACACAGTAAACACATTCCTCACTTCACTGAAGAGCAGAGGCAACCGTTTCTAAGTTCCAGCCACTCTTCATAGAGCTCTCCACCTTGGCTGACAGCTAAGGATTTCTCCAGCACACTTCCTAGAATAATTAACAAACAGCACTCTTTAGCTTATGTCCATTAGCCAACAAAAAACAAAGATGAGGATAACTCAATAATGGAGATCTTGAAGCAGAAACTGCATTTTATAACTTATATTCTTTCATTTTATTCATGCAGCCTCGATATCTAAATTACAGTACACTACATTATTTTAGCTTTTATTTAAGATGCCTTAAGCCCTGAAAAAGACACATCCTAAACTGATAAACATACCTACTTCCTCCTTAGGCCTCTTGCTTGGCCACCCCCATTTCTTAATAAAGTAGCTATCTTGAAGGCATTTTTTTCTTGTCCAGGGTAAACTTTCTAAATAGACTAGTATGTTTTATATACTAGATTTTGTATGCCCTTCAACCTCTTAAGAGACTGCCTTATCTATCTTTTTCTTTTCATTCTTCTTCTAAATTGTTTCTGTTAGACAAACTGCTGAATATTACCAATGAGTAAAAACCCTAGTTCATCTTGAGGAAGGTTTTTGGCCAGTGTACCATGTGCTCATTTAAAAATTAAACTTAAAGGGAGGCCAAGGCGGGCGGATCACGAGGTCAGGAGATCGAGACCATCCTCGCTAACACAATGAAACCTCATCTCTACTAAAATTACAAAAAATTAGCCAGGTGTGGTAGCGGGCACCTGTAGTCCCAGCTACTCAGGTGGCTGAGGCAGGAGAATGGCGTGAACCCGGAAGGCGGAGGTTGCAGTGACCCGAGACTGTGCCACTGCACTCCAGCCTGGGCAACACAGCGAGACTCCAACTCAAAAAAAAAAAAAAAAAAAAAAAAACCCTAAACTTTTAGTCAAATTCACATATTTTCCTAGCAATACTTACTTAAGAAAGAATAAACTATATTTGAAATGCTTGTTATCTATAAGAATTATTTTAAATGTTTTACTTTTCCTCTAATAAAGAAATATACCAAACGGTGAAGTTCTAAAAGTCCACTAAGCAAATGAGCTCCCATAAAATCGAGTAGTTTTACACTTGCATATTTTTTATATTTCAGCTAGGTATTAATAAAGAGCTTCTAAAGAGGTTGCTACAGAATTCGGACTATATACAGAACATTAATGAAACATGAAGAAAAGTATTGAGAATGCTGTGAAAAATAAAATTGCAAAAATGATCCGGGAAAAAATAAAGAAAATAGTAAGAATAAATGTAATCAGTGTGCAATAGGTTATTTAATAAGATGATGAAAAAAACAGTCTGTTATTAGAAATCTCAGGATTTTTGCCTAAAAAGCACTTTTCTCTTTAGTTTATTAAAACCAGAAATCGAATATAACTGGCTTCCCATCCTGTTCATAAAACCTAGCTCTTTTACTTTTTACAACTGAAAAAAAATAGTACATTTTAAAAGAAATCATTTAATAGATATTGTTTTTTGGCTAGAAGTGAGCTTTGATTACAATTCATACTTATGAAGAAAAACTCCTATAAAGATAACAGAAGTATTGTGTCTAGAGCTATTTTTTTGACTACAGTTTAATATTTCAGTTGAGAAGTTAAGCACACTTATTTTCACAGATAACTTAAAATACATGAGGATAAAGACCATATGTTTACCTTATTTTTAAAATACTGAGTTTTAACTGCATTGCAGATAATAAACATTAAACAAAGTTAACTAATAACAGAAGCATTTTCAAATATTTTTCATGAGTTGCAATAGAGTCCATACAAAAGTGCCTTTCTAATTCCTAAAAAAAACATTTTTTGGCCAGGCATGGTGCCTCATGCCTGTAATCCCAGCAACTTTGGGAGGCCGAGGCGGGTGGATCACAAGGCCAGGAGCTCAATCAAGACCATCCTGGCCAACATGGTGAAACCCTGTCTCTACTAAAAATACAAAAATTATCTGGGCATGGTGGCGCACGCCTGTAGTCCCAGCTACTCGGGAGGCTGAGGCAGGACAATCACTTTAACCCAGGAGACAGAGGTGGCAGTGAGCTGAGATTGCACCACTGCACTCCAGCCTGGCGACAGAGAGAGACTCCATCTCAAAAAAAAATAAAATAAAATAAAAAATAAACGTTTTTTCATATGTCTAGATTTTTACTACTGGAGTCATTTATTTCAGGTAAAAATGTAGTTTAATTCTGTTAATAAGAACTCCAAAGTTATACAAAATAAAATTTTATTAAAACTAATTTCAGTATCTCAACCCATATAAATCTTAACAGAAATTAATCTAATTTTTCTAAAGCTATCCACAACAATACAATACCTTGCATTTTCATTTTTAAATATGGAATATCAATTTACCAGAGGAATAAACAGTCACACAAAATCTTGCAACATGACATTTATTGAACTTTACTTACCTTCCCCAAATTCATTTAAAATGACCGTTACTCTTTTACTATGTTGCTCTGTCAAAATATAGTTCAGAAGTGTTGTCTTCCCAGCACCTATAAAACATATTTTTTGTAAATAAAAAAATTCAAAATAATTTTAAAGATACAAAAAACATATAAAGAATCCTAACGTTTTTGAGAATTTGCATGCTATTTTTCATATATTATTTTAGTAGAGAATATCCTAGAGGATAAGATTAAAGCATTCTTTGAAACCTGTTGCAAAATACTTTATGTAGACATAAAATTTTATAAATATTTACAAACACTCCTACAAGTTGAAACAGTTTCTTCAACCTAGCCTAACCTTCCCTAAAATTTACACACAATCTTTTATTTATAATGACCTTTTATTTCAACATTAATGAGACGCAACTTCAGGCTGACTATATGGCTACTTATAGTATGCTTTAAACAATCTATAAAAGTTTTTATGAAATGGGGAATAGAGCCAGGTAGTGTCAACAATGGACAGAATGTTCAGTAAGATAAATTCATAAAGCTATACCAACTTTATCCAGCAGGTGGCATATGAAACCCAATATGTCAATCTCCAGTAGAAAAAAAATAGTCTTGTGAACCGTACACACTAAAATTCACAGAGGAAAAAAAGAAAATCCTAACTGCATAGTATTGTAGTTCAATTGTATGACTATATCATTTCTTTATCTTTTTTTTTGTTGGACATTTGGTTTGTTTCCAGTGTTTTACTATTACAGTGCTGCTAAAAACTTTTACATGTAGGCTATACATGTCTTCTGAAATACATTAAGTTTTCTAGTATATAACTAGATCTTCCTATAACTAGGAAGATTTTACGGAGTATTAGGGTATTAATATCTTTTAGGTCATATTCCTTTCAAAGCTTTTTAAGAGATGAAGGCTTATATTTAGAGTACTTTAGGAAGCTCAACATCACAAAAATATGAAGTATAGAATGGAAGAGAGAGACTTAGGGCAATGAGGAAGATCTTAAAACCAGTCCAAGCCTGAGACAGAGGCCCTGAACATGAGTGTTTCACAGGGCAGTGATGTGAAAACTGAAAGGAAAGGGTGAATGTAAGAAATCTTCTAAGAGAAGATTTACTAGGGCTTTTTAACCATATTATGAAAAAAAAAAAAACACTTTAAGACATAGTTCATTCATTGGAAGGTTTCTAATACGTTACAGATTTATGCTGGGCCTTGGTGAAAAAGTGAACAAGATAGTCTTTGCCTTCATAGAGCTTAGAAATATTAAGGGAAGGGGGGAATGGAGGGGAATTCAGTGAATAAGGAGGCAATTATGTCACAGGGTGACATATTCAATAGGAGATGCACAAAATGCTATGGAGAACCTAAGAGGGACATCTAGCCAGAGGAGTCACAGTAAAAAAGTACCTATTCCAAGGGGCTAAAACACTTGGCACCTTTGAAGTAACATTAGTTCATTGTGCGGGGCCAATTTGGCAGGCTGGAAAGGTTGGCAAGATCCAGATCCTACAGGTCCTTGTAATTCATGTTAAGGAATTTGAATTTTAACCCATAGGGACGCCACTGAAAGGTGTGACGCAGTCGGATTGACATTTATAAAGATCATTAAGGCTAACATGCAACGAATAAATTAAAGGGCAGCAAGACTCCAGATTAGTCAGGAGGCTTTTAGAGTATTCCAAATGGTTGGGATCACAGAAGCAGGATTTGGGGGGATGGTAACAGATGAAGTTTCAGACATGTTAAGTTTTAAGTTGTAGGACATCAAAATAGAAATTACACAGGTGTGTAGCTAAAGATGGACAAAGGGGGAAGGAGGAGGGAGCCTTAAAAAGAAGCCAGAGAAGCAGGTGGAAAAATCAGAAGAAAAATGTAATAGAAGCCAAAGGAACACTGTTTCAAAAAGGGAAAATGGTCAGGGATAGGAGTGAAACTATCCCTAGATTCAGCAACAAGGTTGCTGGTATTAATTCTCACTCCTGAGCCTCAGATCATTTTCTCCAATGATCTACTGACCTACCAGTGAGCAACACGGGAAAGGCCCGAGGGGCACGTTTGAAATACATTGTTTTGGACAAGAAATTTGTTCATCTTCTCAGCAGAGCAGCCTCTGAATAACTGTGGGGAAACGCCAAAAATAAATTCCTTTATAAAATTACTTCCGAGCAAAAAATGGGAATAAACTTACAGTCTACAAAGTTTTTAAAAAAACAAAAGCAGTTATTTCTTATTTTTACATAAAAGGTCACGAAGTGGCCCAAGTCTGTACCTGTCTCTAGCAACAACTAGGAATATTATTTCCCGGAAACAGTATCATTTTATTTACATTTCTTAACTTTTTCCAAACTTCTAATACAGTCATATATTTGTTCTAGCCCTTCTATTTAACTGTAAGGTTTAAAAATACATTTCTCAAACTTTTCCAGTAAGAAACTTCTAGTGTAAGTGCATAAACCGCCCTTCACGAAACTACCAACTTCACAAACTTGTGGTTTCGAGTATCCCTGTACACTCTCAACGTTCTTAGTTTGAGAAATAGTCTTGGAGGACAGAGATTTTATTCTTACTTCCTACGCAGTGGTTTACAAACAGACCTCCAAAAAAAAGTGTTTAAGATGGGAGCACTTCCTGCCAACTGGCTGGAGGACTGTGGCTCGTGGGGAAGGGGAATCTACTGACGAAAGCCCCACGTGTCGGGCATTTTACAGACGGGACATCCTTTCATGGCAATAGGTAGGTGGTTCCGGCCCTGTTTCCCAGGTGACAGGTAATTTTCCATTTTCAGGTGAGGTAGATGAGCGTCAGGAAGGTAAGATAACCTGGTAAGAGGTCACAGAGACAATTGGGGGGCGTGTCTTCGCTTCAAAGCCTTGTTTCAAAGGCTAACTTTCCATCTCACTTGAGAAACGGGAATCGAACGCAGAGGGGACCGGGCATCATTAACTCCCAAGATGAGAGGTAACCCCTACGAGAAGCAAGTGACCCAGCCCCTACCTCAAAGACATTTGCTCTTGATCATGAGGCCCCAATGCCTCAGGAGAAGAGGCACCGGCAGCCCGCAAAATCCCACGACACCAGAGTTCACGGCATTTTGTGACTGGGATGGTTAGTTACCTAAATACCCGGTGATAATTGTGACTGGGATCTTGGCGCCGAGGCCAGACTTTTCCTCCTCCTCGCTTTGCGTCGTCTCAATGGGAACCAATTCAGGACAATCCTCTTCCTCATCCGCAGATCCAACAGCCGGTAACATTCCGGCCTACAGCACGTCCCTACCTCAGCTGAACCGCGGGGACCAACACGCCGGACCGCAGCCGCGCACGCCCAGCGCGCCACTCCAGGCCTGCCCGGGGCCTGACGTCATCACATCGCGACGCCAGCTGATCCCGCCCGGATTACCTGGGCTCTGGACGAGAAGTGCCTCGTCCCTTAGCCACACCCCCCGGGGAGGTGGGCTCTCCCCGACGACAGCTGGACACGCCCCTGGGCGTGTTCTGTGAACCTGAGCGACGCTGCGGAGAGTCCTTAGGGCGCACTAACCACCTATCTGAACGTGTCGCCTAGAGCCTTAATAAGCTACTGGCTGTAGGTAGAGCTGAGGCCAGCCTGCTGGAAATCTGGAGTGGGTAGCCTGACCTAACCAGTTCCCACAGGGCATAGATTTTATCAACTTGATTTTTTAGTCTCGTTAAAAAAAAAAAAGTTTTAATTCATAGGGGAAAGAATGGAAGGTTATAACATTACAATTTTAATTGTAATTTTTATACCTGAAGGATAACCAGTGACACTTTTTTCTTTATTATTACATATTATATATGTAATTCCAAATTTTTAGTATTCATGCATCACTTTTATTTACTTTTTTCTCATTATTTATTTGGACCTCAGGTAACCTAAGTTCATTAATCATATTTGCTGGTGCATGACACTCTCATCACTAATCCATAGCCCTTCTTTCTAATATAAATTTATAGTGAACTCCTTTGACCTCATTCCTAACCTAAAAGCATTACCAGTAAGTTACACGTACCTATGTGCACCGCCCCCGCTTCCAATCCACAGCCTGCCCCATTAGTAACAACAGTCATGAATTGGTTCTGGATTGCTGATCATTCCCTGTTTTCTTTTTAGTTTTATCACATATCCCATATATGTACTTAGAGAATATGTTGTTTAATTTTGGGTGTTTTTGAGCTTCATAAAATTATCCATATAATATATAAACTCCTGAGGCTTGCTATATTTTTCAGCATCACTGCTGTCTTGTATTCTATTGTGTGGCTACACGGCAATTTATTCATTTCCTCTCAATTGTTCCAGGTTTTGCTCTTATGAACAGGGCTGCTATGAACATTTTTCCTGGCATATGTGTGTGCAACTTCCTCTTGAGTGTCTGTGTAAGAGTTGAATTGCTGGGTCCTAGATTATTCAAATGTTTTACTTCACAAGAAAATGCACAATTATTTTTCAAAATGTTTGTACAAATTGATACATTTTCCCAGCAAATTATAAGAGATCTCATTGGTCGGTATGTCAATATTATCAGGCATGCATTTTTCACCAATCAATTGAGTACAAAAGAAGACTTCATTGTGATCTTCATTTGCATTTCCTTGATTACTAACAAGGTTGAGAATCTTTTCATGTGTTTTGGCAATATTTAATTCTTAGAATGACCCTGTAGAGTGTTATCCCTCTTTCAAACAGGAGGCACCAAGAGTTAAGTTACTTGTCCAGGTTAGGTCATAAAAATCTATCTGATGCACAAGTAGAATGTTTTACTACTATCCTGATGCCAAATAGAAGGTTGACTTTTCCTTCCTTCTCTGAAATTCCCCATAAAACATACTGTGTGTATTCCATTAGTTCTACTGATAAGTACATATAACTTGAAAGTATTTATCACGCCTTTTGCAGAACACAGTTAAGACAGAGGGTTTATATTTGTGCAAATGAGTATATTATATTCACACATACACTCCGTCTGAGAAATCAGGTCTTGAATGCTTTGCCAGCTTTGACAATGTAACCATGAACCAGCTGAGGAAGAAATAAGGCAAATACCTTAGGCATGGTGGTTCAGTTCACTTTATTCTACCAAAGGAGAGAAGCTGTGATGGGTAGCCCAAAATAGATAGCTTACACCCTAAACACAATGGTTCATAAGCTTTTTCGTTTCAGGAATGCTATGAAGTATTGATTTTTTTGGCAACCTAAGGGAAGGAGTAACATTGCACCCACAGGCATCACACTATTTGCTTGATGTCCCTTCAGCACTGCATTACTGCCTGAATAGCAGCTATTACAGCCCTCACCACCTTCTTTGACATATTTTTTAAAGTACATTCTTGTGGGTTCCCAATATGGCACTGGCTGAATGTTATACTAAAATCCCTCTTTCTGTTTTTTGAGACAGGGTCTCACTCTGTCGCCCAGCATGGATTGCATTGGCACGATCACAGCTCACTGCAGTCCTAAACTCCTGGGCTCAAGTGATCCTCCCGTCTCAGCCTCCCAAGTAGCTGGGACTCCAGTCATATGCCATTACATCTGGCTAATTTTTCTTTTTCTTTTTGGTAGAGACAGGGTCTCACTATGTTGTCCAGTCCGGTCTAAAGTCTCATCTCTAACAATGAGCAACCTGTAACCTATGAGGCCAGCTCAGTCAAGTTGACCAAATAGCATTGTTGTAACAGTATGTAGCCTCAGTGAGAGCAAAATAAGTTTTACACATTGGCCAAAAATTAAATGCACCACAAATATCTATCAACTGATAGACAACCAAAATGTGACAAATGGATAAACAAAATATGATCTATCCATACAATGGAAAATTATTTGGCAATAAACAGGAAAAAGGACTGATACCTGCTACAAAATGAATCAATCTTGAAAACATTATGGTAAGTGAAAAAAGCTATTCACAAAAGACCACATGTTGTATGATTCCATTTATATAAAATATCCAAAATAGGCAAATCTATAGAGACAGAAAGTACATTAATGGTTCCCAGGAGTGGAGGACTGGGGAGAGACTACAGTGGTTTTTGGGCGGTGATGAAAATGTTCCAAAATTGATTATGGTGATGGTAGTACAACTCTGATTATACTGAAAACCATTGACTTGTACACTTTAAATTGGTGAATTGTATATGTGAAATTTATCTCAATAAAGCTGCTATTCTTAAAAGAAACACCTATCTGTGCATCAAAATGGGGTGCTTGTGTGCATTTGTAGAGAAACACTGTCTTCAGCAGTTTCAAGTTCTGGCCTTAGGCACAAGTATAAAGATTACAGCTTGATAAAATTTTTCCTTTAGTCTGTTCCATATTCCTCTTCAGTTAAATTTTTATCTATGGATTCTGTGGAGTCCTGTCATTTTATTTTCTCAGATAGAGTTGTAATTTCAGTTCTCCCAAAATAGCTGGGCATGACTTTTTATTTTTATTTCTTTTTTCTTTTTGAGATGGAGTCTTGCTCTGTTGACGAGGCTGGAGTGCAGTGGCACGATCTTGGCTCACTGAAACCTCTGCCTCCGGGTTCAAGCGATTCTCCTGCCTCAGCTTCCTGAGTAGCTGGGATTACAGGTATGCACCACCACGCCCAGCTAATTTTTGTATTTTTAGTAGAGACGAGGTTTCACCACGTTAGCCAGGCTGGTCTTGAACTCCTGACCTCCTGATCCATCCACCTCAGCCTCCTAAAGAGCTGGGATTACAGGCGTGAGCCACCGTGCCGGGCTTTTTTTTTTTTTTTTTTTTTTTTAACTTATAAGAGGGTTAAATTGTTAAATTGTTAAATTGAAAATGCCTTTTTAAATAAGTATGGAATTTCTTAATTATAATATTTTAGAATCTATTACAGTTTCTGATGTAACTTAAAAATTCCTCCTCATTTAGCTTTGCTATTTTGTCTCATTTACTTTAGGGTAAAACAACAACAATAACAATAATTATGTGTTGAGCCCCTAAGCATCTGATAGGCCCTGTGTTAAGCACATTAAATGCATTATCCCATTTAACTCTCCAAGGTAAATACTATTTGTGTGCCCATTTTATAGATGAGGAAATTGAGGCTTAGAAAAAGATAAATACCTTGCTCAAAGTCATACAATCAGTAAATGGCAGCCCTTGGGCTCAATCCAAACCTGCCTGACACTAAATCTCCTGCTCTTTTAAACCAGAAGATCTGCAAACTTTTCTGTAAAACTAGATGATAAATATCTTAGTCTTTACAGATCAAAAAGCAAATTTGAGGACATTGTGTAGGTACTTATATAATAAGAGAGAGAGCAAATGTCTACAAGTTTGAAATTTGAATTTCATGTATTAAACAAAATTATGAGGGGCCATTGTTTTGGACTGAGCTCCTGCACTAATCCCAAGCAGACCAGACCAAACCAAAATGGAGTCACTCATGCTAAGCACCACAAAATCAAATTAAAACTTTAAAAAACAGGTCCCAAAATAGACGAGTTTTTTTTTTCTTCTCCTGAAGACAGAAGATTCCAGTATAATAAGGAAGTCCCCTCTGCTCTATCCCTTACAGAAAAGTAACCCAAAGTAACAACAGATTACTTACAAAAAAGCAATCTCAGCCAGACACAGTGGCTCATGCCTGTAATCCCAGCACTTTGGAAAGCCAAGGCAGGTGGATCACCTGAGGTCAGGAGCTTGAGATCAGCTTGGCCAACGTGGCAAAACCCCATCTATACTAAAAATACAAAAATTAGCTGGGTGTGGTAACACGACACACTTACGGACTCTTAACACACCCTTCTTACATGAAGGGAGCAGCAGAGCAGAGGGCGACAAGAGCACCAAGGCCAGGTGGAGCCACAGCCAATGTGGGCCCATCTCACTCCGCAGGGAGAAGCAACTGCACTGTGCACAGAGTGCAATCTGGCAGAAGGGAAACGCCGTCTTAAAGAGCTTCAGATGCAGCAACCTTGAAGAAGGGCTGTGCCAGAAAGTCCACCAGATGAGGCCGCAAACCTATCAAAGGGCATCAGACACTCTGTGCACAGGGTACACAAAACAATGCCTCCCACATTCTGTGACTTCCTGCGTGTGCCACTTGGACCACCACACTCCCTACCTGCACCATCTTACCTGAACAGACTAAATCTCAGCCACCTCATGACTAGGATATTAACATGGTTTCCAGTTCTATAAATTCCTCCCCCTTAAGAATGCATGTCTGTAATATCAGAAATGATGAAAACTGGACTTGTGAGTGGCTTTGTAGTAGGCATTACAGGTCCAGAATAGAATAGGTTCAGTAACATATTTAAGATATTTAAGGGAAAAAATATAAGTCAAAGATTTAACATCTAAATAGTGACTATCAAGGGTAAAAGTCACACATATTTTTTATGAGTACACACAAACACAGGAAGTATGGTGACCAGGAGCTGAAGGATGACCCACTAAAGAATAAGCTCCGGAAACCAAAATGACTAGAGGCAGATGCAAAGGTGAGCTGCAGGGTGGTCTGTATTTATCTGTGGAGCTGCTGGCACATGACGGTGATAAAAGTGCAGCATGCCATGGTTACCAGCTTGGACAATGCAGACAAAGAACAACCACCAGAGAAGTGGTAGGGGCGGGCAGAAGATGTGCAGGGGCCAACTGGGACTGGGGTGTCCATCAGCTAACTGCAGTATCAGGTACTATGGGGAGCCAACCAAAGAAACTAAGTGTTTGCTATAAAGGCATTAGGATAAAAGTGGGAAAAAAAAGGGAGGAAGAAAGCCCTCTTAAATACCAAAAGGGTAAAAGCAAATAAAATAGAACAAGGGGTTCCCTGTTATCTGTGATGTAAAAAATGGACTTGGCTCACCTATTAAATGGAAAACAGTCTTGGATTGGCTCACAAAGCAAAATCAAACACCATACTGCATATAAGATATACAGCTATAAAAGGCTGGGGAAATATATAGAGAATTTATAGGACTCAGAAAAAAAGTAACTGTCACAGGAAACTTTATAGCATTAAATACCTATATCAATACAAATTTAAATAATAAAAATAAATTATTTAAACATATAACTGAAAAAGCCAGAAAAAGAATAAGTGAACCAAAAGAAAGGGGTGAATTATTACAAATAAAAGCAGATATTATTAAGTAGAAAAAGAATAGAACTAAGAAGTAAATCCAAAAGCTGGCTCTCAAGAGAAAATAATCAACCAAAACAAACCACTAGGTATCTGATTAGAAAAAAAAAAAATAAGAAAGTTACAAGTGCTAACAGAAGAAAATTTAAACATTGTAAAAGATAAGGAAAAGAAAGGGATAGAGAGAAAAATGTGTAGATTAAAAGAGACTTTAAAAACATATCAAATTTTAAGAATAAAACAACACTAAACTATAGTGTCTAGGGATATACACTTGGTGATAAAACTATAAAGATTAGGGAAATGATTACCATAAGAGTTTGGGAAGTGGTTATTTTTGGGAAGAGGAAGTAGGTTATAATAGAAATGGGACATGTGGTGGGCGCTTCTGGGATGATTGATAAAGTTCTATTCCTTGACCTGGATTTTATAAAGGATGTTTCCTTTATAAAAATGAAGAAAAACATTAAAAAATCATTACAGGCAACTTTATAAAACTCTTTGCAGTAAGTTAGAAGTAGATGAAACATTTTTTAAAAATATTAAATTTAATGCTATTCCAATACAAAATCAAGTTTTTTTCTTAGAGCTAAACAAGTTAATTATAAAATGCATTTAAGAACAAGAAGAAACTATCCTAAAATTCATATGGAATGAAAAGAGAGCCCAAATAGCCAAAGCAATCCTAAGCAAAAAGAACAAAGCCAGAGGCATCACACTACTCAACTTCAAACTATACTATACAGCCCCAGTAACCAAAACAGCTTCTGTACCGGTACAAAAACAGACTCATAGACCAATGAACAGAACAGAAAACTCAGAAATAAAGCAACACACCTACAACCATCCAATCTTTGACAAGGCCAGCAAAAGCAGCAGTGGAAAAAGACCATCCTATTCAATATATGGTGTTGGAATAACTGGCTAGCCACATACAGAAGACTGAAGCCAGACCCCTACCTTTCACCATATACAAAAATTAACTCAAAATATATTAAAGATTTCAATGTAAGACCTCAAACTGTAAGATCCTGGAAGATAACCTAGGAAATACTCTTCTTGACGTTGGCCTTGGCAAAGAATTTTTGGCTAAGTTCCCAAAAACAATTGCAACAAAACAAAATTGGCAAGTAGAATTTAACTAAATGAAAGAGCTTCTGCACAGCAAGAGAAATGTTTGACAGAGAATACAGACAACCTACGGAATGAGAGAAACTATTTGCAAACTATGCATCTGACAAAGGCCTAATATCCAGAATCTACAGGGAACTTATGCAAAAAACGTTCACCTTCTGTCTGTGTTCACGTCACCAAGAGAATAGAAAGGAAAAGGGAAGAATGCAAAAGTCAAAGACACGTCACCCTCCTTGAGACAGCCCTCCAGTCCAGGCCAAATCTCAGCCTGCCCTTGGTCCACTGTGGTTGGGCCTGCACCCAAGCCATGAGCACACACAGCAATTGTGGCAGCAGAAGCTTCCTCTGGGCTCAGACTCAGGCTGATGCTGCGTCAGGACCTGCCGCGGTCTCGGCTGGGCTTCCTGGGACTCGGTGGTTGTGGGCTGACTGTAAAGCATGGAATGACTCTTAGAAACTGGGCGTCATTCTTTGTGGTTTTCCAAGCTTGGTCCCTGATGATACTCCAGGTCTTAGGAGACATGCTGAATATTTATTATGCTTACATTCAAGCAACATTAACCCTTAAGGCTGATGTAGCTCCCAGTCTTTTTTTCCCAGAAGGAGGAGCACTGAAGGAACATTTTTCCAGTATGGATTCTTTCCAGCTCCGAGAAGCTGGAGGCACACGGATCCCTCGGCCAGCTCCCATCTATGGATGTGCTGTAGTCACAAGGACTGTGACTAAGGCTCAGTCCCTGAGGAGTGCCTTGGCATGGGCTGCTTTAGGCTGTAAACACCCAGTTTTATCCACTTTATGTGAAGAAAGCCAACAAGGGGCATGGAGTGAGTTCCGCAGGTTTTAGCGGCTGCGGCGGCTGGTGCTCAGTGGGGATGATGGAGGGAAGGCGCCTCCCTCTGTGGGCCCCGAGGTCTGTGTGGGAATCAGCTCCGCAGCTGTGTCCAGGGGCAGCCGTAGACCACACACGGCAGGCTCACAGCTCTGTTCCATGAGAACTTTATACACAAAAGCAGACAGGCTGGGCTTGGCCTCTGGATTATAATCTGCTGACCCCTGGGTAAGAAATTTTAAATATTTACTTAATTCTGTTCAACAGAAGGGGTGATATACTGAGGAGTGAATAATGGGAAAGATCTGATTCAGCTGTATCAGGAAGGACTGGTGTAAATTCAACTTATTAACTGAATTCACAGTATTCGTGTTTTATGCCTTTAGGGGTTAAAAATGGGTCACACACGAGCAGCATGCACTTCAATGGTGTGGCAGGGCACCTCAGTGTTTACATGTGTGGTTCCCATGCTTACCAGGGCTGGAGGCCCCTGTTAGTAGTGAAGTGCATGTGGAGTTCTGGATACTTTTCCTGGCTTTCTCTATTTGTGTGAGCTTGTGCAGTTAGAGGTTTGGGCTGAATTTGGGTAGAAATGGGTGGCTCACAGGCTGCAAAAGTTCTGTGGACCCTTTTTCCTCCAGCTGATTAATGTTGTAAATATTAGAATATTGTTACATAAAAGTCTGGATTTTTAGTTTCTTTCACATTGGAATAGCTGCCAACATTGGGCCTGCATTCATCTCTCTAGGGCAACGTCGGCTGCAGCGGAGATGGCTGCTCCCCGGTGGGGTGTGTGCTCGGCCTGCAGCCCCCGCCCTCCAGACTCCATTCGCCTCCGCTCTCAGGTTTGCACCTCATCATTGTCTTCTAATTTTGCATCCCTGGACTGCGTGACCTACAAGGCTCTCAGCACAACAAGACTCTATGATTCTGTCTATTGGAACAAAAAACCAGTGAGGCAAGTGTATCATCCTGTTGATGAATTCACAGCATTAACTCTGGGAGTTGGGGACAGTGTGTATTCTTCCTCCAGACACTCTTTGTTTCTCCTGGATGGAAAGGTTCTGCTACTTGTCCCGTGGTCAGGCCCAGCCAATGGAACAGAATGGAAGTGACTCTGCCCCTTATTGGCAGAAACTTTAAAAGCCGCACAACGTTCCTGCACCCTCCCCACTGCCATGAGCCTGGCAGTGCTCAGGATGGGAAAATTATCTCACCTGGGCCTGAGGATACAGGAGCTACCCCCAGCCTGCAGTGGAAGAGAAGCATGGACAAGTGATTAAACTTTGTGTTTTCAAGCCACAGAGGTTTTTTGAAGTTGTTTGCTACCATGCTTTGTCCCTACAAACACAGTCATGGAGAAGGCCAGTGGCAGAGCCTGAGCCGTTCGCGCATCTGTTCACCAGTATCCAGAATAACAATAGATTTTTGAAACATTCCTGAGAAAATTCTGGGAGTTGCAGACCGGCCAGTCTTATTCTCTAAAGTTGTTCCTTCTAAAGGGTGGGATGACTGAAAATTTCAGAAAAGCAAACCACCGCTGAAAGGCAACATTATTTCTGTTGGCAGAAGGCGGCCTGAGCAATCTAGATTTTCCACGGTTCACCAACTAGTTTTTCAGGAAATATGGCTGTGAGAGGAATAAAACATGATTCCTACCTTTAAGGAACTCAGAGAAGTGAATTAAAGGAAGTCACAGATCACACAACCAACGACACAAAGTTTCTAAGAGCAAACTGTTCAGGTCGGCAAGTCACTCTTATCCACTGTTTTGCCTTCTAAGGTTTCAGTTACTCTCAGTCAGTCATAGTCCAAAAACATTAAATGAAAAATTCCAGAAATAAAAGATACACACGTTTTAAATCGTGTTTCATTCTGAGTAGCGTGATGAAGTCTCATGCCGTCCCACTCAGCCCCACCTGGGGTGTGACTCCTCCCACTGTCCAGCAGATCCACCCTGTCTATACTACCTGCTTTTCCAGCAGATCCACCCTGTCTAGACTACCTGCATGGCCAGCAGATCCACCCTATCTACACTACCTGATTATCCAGTAGATATGCCCTGTCTACACTACCTGCTTTTCCAGCAGATCTACTCCGTCTACACTACCTGCCTGGCCAGCATATCCACCATGTCTACACTACCTGCTTTTCCAGTAGATATGCCCTGTCTACAATACCTGCCTGTCCAGCAGAACCACCCTGTCTATACTACCTGCCTGTCCAGCAGATCCACCCTGAGTATACTACCTGCCTGTCCAGCAGACCTGCCCTGTCTACACTACCTGCCTGGCCAGTATATCCACCCTATCTACACTACCTGCCTGGCCAGCATATCCACCGTGTCTACACTACCTGCCTGCACAGCAGATCCGCCCTGTCTACAACACCTGCCTGGCCAGTAGATCCACGCTATCTACACTACCTGCCTGTTCAGCAGACCCGCCCTCTCTATACTACTTACCTGTCCAGCAGATCCACTCTGTCTACACTACCTGCCTGTCCAGCAGATCCGCCCTGTCTGAACTACCTGCCTGGCCAGCAGATCCATCCTATCTACACTACCTGCCTGCCCAGCAGATACACGCAGTCTACACTACCTGCCTAGACCGCAGATCCACCCTGTCTACACTACCTGCTTGTCCAGCAGGTCCACCCTGTCTACACTACCTGCCTGCCGAGCAGATCCACCCTGTCTACACCACCTGCCTGGCCAGTAGATCCACGCTATCTGCACTACCTGTCTGGCCAGCAGATCCACCCTGTCTATACTACCTGCCTCTCCAGAAGATCCACCCTGTCTATACTACCTCCCTGGCCAGCAGATCCACCCTGTCTACACTACCTGCCTGGCCAGCAGATCCATCCTATCTTCACTACCTGCCTGCCCAGCAGATACACCCAGTCTACACTACCTGCCTGGCCAGTAGATCCACGCTATCTACACTACCTGCCTGGCCAGCGGATCCACCTTGTCTATACTACCTGCCTGTCCAGCAGATCCACCCTCTCTATACTACCTGCCTGTCGAGCAGATCCACCCTGTCTACACTACCTGCCTGGCCAGCAGATCCATCCTATCTTCACTACCTGCCTGCCCAGCAGATACACCCAGTCTACACTACCTGCCTGGCCAGTAGATCCACGCTATCTACACTACCTGCCTGCCCAGCAGATCCGTCCTGTCTGTACTACCTGCCTGGCCAGCAGATCCACCCTGTCTACACTAGCTGCCTGCCCAGCAGATCCGTCCTGTCTACACTACCTGCCTGCCCAGCAGATCCACCCTGTCTACACTACCTGCCTGGCCAGCAGATCCACCCTCTCTATACTACCTGCCTGTCGAGCAGATCCACCCTGTCTACACTACCTGCCTGCCCAGCAGATCCAGCATGTCGACACTACCTGCCTGGCCAGTAGATCTACGCTATCTACACTACCTGCCTGCCCAGCAGATCCGTCCTGTCTGTACTACCTGCCTGGCCAGCAGATCCACCCTGTCTACACTAGCTGCCTGCCCAGCAGATCCGTCCTGTCTGTACTACCTGCCTGGCCAGCAGATCCACCCTGTCTACACTACCTGCCTGCCCAGCAGATCCACCCTGTCTACACTACCTGCCTGGCCAGTAGATCCATGCTATCTACACTACCTGCCTGTCCAGCGGATCCACCTTGTCTATACTACCTGCCTGTCCAGCAGATCCACCCTCTCTATACTACCTGCCTGTCGAGCAGATCCACCCTGTCTATACTACCTGCCTATCCAGCAGGTCCACCCTGTCTACACTACCTGCCTGGCCAGCAGATCCACCCTGTCTACACTACCTGCCTATCCAGCAGATCCACCCTGTCTACACTACCTGCCTGGCCAGCAGATCCACCCTGTCTACACTACCTGCCTGTCCAGCAGATCCACCCTGTCTACACTACGTGCCTATCCAGCAGGTCCACCCGGTCTACACTACCTGCCTGGCCAGCAGATCCACCCTGTCTACACTACCTGCCTATCCAGCAGATCCACCCTGTCTACACTACGTGCCTGTCCAGCAGATCCACCCTGTCTACACTACCTGCCTGTCCTGCAGATCCACCCTGTCTACACTACCTGCCTGTCCAGCAGATCCACCCTGTCTACACTACGTGCCTGTCCAGCAGATCCACCCTGTCTACACTACCTGCCTGTCCTGCAGATCCACCCTGTCTACACTACCTGCCTATCCAGCAGATCCACCCTGTCTACACTACGTGCCTGTCCAGCAGATCCACCCTGTCTACAGTACCTGCCTGTCCAGCAGTTGCACCCTGTCTACACTACCTGCCTGTCTAGCAGATCCGCCCTGTCTACACTACCTGCCTGTGCAGCAGATCCGCCCTTTCTATACTACCTGCCTGGCCAGCACATCCGCCCTTTCTATACTACCGGCCTGTCCAGCAGATCCACTCTGTCTATACTACCTGCCTGTGCAGCAGATCCATCCTGTCTACACTACCTGCCTACCCAACAGATCCACCCTGTGTACACTACCTGCCTGGCCAGTAGATCCACGCTATCTACACTACCTGCCTGGCCGGCAGATCCACCGTCTACACTGCCTGCTTCTCCAGCAGGTCCACCCTGTCTACAGTACCTGCCTCCCCAGCAGATCCACCCTGTCTACACTACCTGCCTGGCCAGTAGTTCCACGCTATCTAGACTACCTGGCTGGCCAGCAGATCCACCCTGTCTATACTACCTGCCTGTCCAGCAGATCCACCCTGTCTCTAATACCTGCCTGTCCAGCAACATTAGTCCTTAAAAAAAGCAAACACACAAAATCAGTGTCTATTTACATCAGCCAAATATTATGACTACGATTTGAAATAAATTTGTAGACCCATGTAAATAAATTTTAAAACTTAATGAGGATATAAAAATGACATGAATAAAGCCTGAAAATCATATTATTAGAATGGAGGACATAGTGACATAAAACATCCATGACTGTAGACTCAGGGCAACCTAGACTTAAAAGTCCCATGTGGTCTTTTACATGTAAAAAATGAGAATTAGTCTAAAAGTCAATTTTGTCTAAATTTTGATTTTTGGTGAGTGTACAGTCAAAATAGTTGTGAAAAGAAAAAAATAAAGTTGTCAAATTTCATGTAACCTATGTTATTTGGAAATTTAAAATAAGTTATATAAATATTTATAACAATGTTAAACAATTTCATAAGTGGACTGAATAAAACATAATATTTTATCATATACAATAGCTCCTGCCTTCCTGAGGAAAACATAAAATCAAAGGGCGTGAAGGAAGGATTTTGGTTTCACTGCAGAAACATAATAAGACACCAAAGTGTGTGTTTGTGTGTGCGTACATATAATTAAACTACAGAATATAAAATAGCATCTAATATACATCAAAAATGAGTTTCATAGAAAAATTCATTTTACATATATGTCTATAAAATAATAAAATTTATTCAGCCTCACAATTACTTTGTGAACTGGAAATAACAATGAGTTGTCATTTTATCCAAATCTAAAAAAAAACATGCATACAGTATCAAGTTCTGGTTAAAGTAGTAGATGAACTTTACATGGTACATAAGAGTATCTATACAGTTTGTGGGCTGCATCTTGCTAGAATATATTACATTATAAAATGCACCATTTATTTACTCTGCGATCAAACCCCCAACTTGCCCCAAGTGGAGGAACCCTCAGACATTTGCAGAGGAGTCAGTGTGCTAGTAAGCAGCATTCTTTACAAATCTATGAACATCAAGGTCTCCTTGGAACAGATGCTCTGTGAACAATTTATAAAACTCCCTCCTGTTAGACACTTAGGTTGATTCCATTTTTAAATCAATTACTGAATAAAACACACTCCATCGTGTGGATGAAATGCTACCTTAATTTGTCAAAGCTATCATTTTCTAAACTTTTCTTTTTAATTCAAATCATTAATATTTTGTGACCAGATCAATACTGATTCATTGTTTTAAGCTTCAAATGCATTATACAGTTGGGCAGAACACATTTCCTCTCATCAATCTTCTTTTCCAGGATTTGTCAGGTATTCCTGACATTAATTCACTACTAATATGCACAGTTTCTCTAATCATGGTCAACAAAGATCTGACAGTGCATTGTCCCTAAACGATCCATACTTGCCTCACTGACACCATGTGGCCCACTTCCCATCTATAATCTATGTCTGGGTGTGAAGCCCTTCCCATATGATCCCCCGAATGGAACTTTGCAAGTTCGAATTCACTGGGTCACAGTGTGATAGTGTGAAGACAGGAGGACGTTAAGGGAAGGCTATGGGTGAGTTGGGAAATGTGTTAGGCAGGGTCAGAGATGACCACATCCTAAAAACAACACTTAAGGAGGGAGATGACAAAACAGTCAATGAATAACATGACTTTTTCCAGTGAAAGTGCCATATCTAATCCTTTTCCATTTTTGTTCTCTGAGCTTCTTTCTTAGGGAAGATCCTTCTTGAGAAGCCCCTGCTGAGTATTAGGAAAATGCATTTCAGGACCTCTCATCAACACACCCTCTTTCTTTACCACAACCACATATATGGGGGCATAACTCAACATGTGTAAAAGACAATCTTCTGCTTTTCACTGAACCTCCAGGAATTCAGGACAATAAACGTCTACATGGAGACCAACAGGTGAGTTTTTCTGCCCCTTCTTTCATAACACCGTTCTTCCCTAGTGAAGTCCACACACATCCTTACATGGCAGCTGTGGGTATATCAACTGGTCTGACCCTTTTTAGTCACAGAGCCTGAAGTCTCTGCTAGTACCTGCTGAGCACAGGGTCATGGGTGAGAATGGGCAAGTCTTTTTCTTTCTCTGGTTCCTGAACTTCCCAGGCTCTCTCACTTCTGGATCCTGAATACCCAAATCCCAAGCTTCCTTCCCAGAACCAACACCTCCTCCTCATTAGAAAGATACCTTTGTTCTGTGCTTACTTTATCAAGTCTTGCTCTTTCCCTATCCACTGCCTTGTGTCACTATGTGTGTGTCTTGGGGCCGGTGGAAAGGTGAACAGAAGCCAGTAGAGAGTAACCAGCACCAGCTTCACAGGAATGGCATGACCTTGATACGATAGCGGCAGTTTTCCCTTAACATCCCTGCCCCCTAAAGATTTCAGATCATATGTCACACTCTTAAGTAACAGCGATTTGTCTTTCACGGTTTTAATCATATTGATTAAAAGCATTTGTCTTCTCCAGAACATCACATTAAGTCATCAAAAAATATAAACCTTAAAAAGATGTAATTATTGGAACTGAAAAACATAAAAGGTGAGCTTTGGAAATATCTTTGAGCAATTTATTCATTATGAACACATGTAATCTGTTGGAACAAAGTTCTAGGACAATCCAGGTCATCCTTCAATATTTGCAGAAAACAGCACAAAGAAAACTTGATACTTATACTTAGTTGGAAACTTTATGCCACAGCCATTAAATACAGAGATCATATAAAGGAATAGAGGAAGCTGTTGAATACTAAACTAACTCAAATCATCAATATCCTTACGGAGTGCACGCTGAATTAATGTAAAAAGTATTTAGTAAACAAAAAGTATTTTCAGTATACAATTAAGACTGAAAAGTATTGAGGCCTCATAAGCTGAACCTGACACAATAAATTTAAAAGGGAAACTAATTTGGAAATCAGAAAACTATCTAAGGAATTTGGGAATTAGGCTTCTGTTGCCCTCTCTGCTACTGACGGTCAAGGCCTCCTCATTGTATTCTGTCCTCCATATCGCTGCTGATTCCCATTTTGTCTATTTCCATTTACCCCACTACTACTTGCTCAGGTCACTCTCCTTCATTGTCAGTGTTTGTTCAAATTCCTCAGACCCATCCACTTCCCATCTAAACTTCCCTCCCCTTTTCTCGCTCGTTGGCTCTACCTCCCTCCTCTCTGTTTTCTCCTCACTCTCCTGCCCCACCTCGACATCCACAGCGAGGCAATGAAGAAGCCCCCGCCAAAGAAGAGCCCGCTTCTCAGTGGGACACCGGGAAGGTAAACACCCAACACTCACCGCTAGTGGGAGGCGATTGCGCAGAAGCACGAGGGTTGTTACAGGATCGGGCAGGTCCCCTGCCCCAGTCTCGGACTCAGGGTCCTGTCTGAGGCGGCCACCCCGAAGCGTGGGGTTTGCGGAGACGTAGGGCCTGGCGGAGGGAAGGATGGGGAAGCATCTCAGGGAGGACTGGCGTCTGCCGAATCCCAGGGCTGCCCTGAGGGGCCAAGAGGGGCGAGGGTGGGGACGACGGAAGACAAGCCACATGCCGAATGGGGACCTGACGCGGCGCGCGACAGGATGGGCGGACGGTGAAGAGACCTAGGGAGGAAGGGCCGGACAGGGGCGACCTCAGTGACGGAACCGGACACAGACGCAGATCTGGCAGCTGAGCGACAGGCTCCGGAGCATTTCCGGGCGTCGCGGGACTCCCCGCCGACAGGAGGGCGGTTGCCGAGCCTGTGACATCCGCGGAGACCAGCAGGCCCCGGGTGTGGAGGATGCCGCAGGAAGGGGACTGCGTGGCTGGGTTTGGCCACAAAAAGCGGAGGGCACTCACCCGAGCGGACCTTGGCTCCGGAGAACCCGTTTCCCGGTCAACAAAACACGTCGCGCGAGGGGCGGGGCCCGTACGTGCAGGGAGGGGAGGCAGAGAAAAAGGCGGGGCCGGGCCGGGGCGGGGTCTCGGGCAGGGGCGGGGCCGGGGCGGGGCGGGGTCTCGGGCCGGGGCGGGGCCGGGCCGGGGCCGGGCCGGGGCCGGGACCGGGGCCGGGGCCGGGGCCGGGACCGGGGCCGGGGCCGGGGCCGGGCCGGGGGCGGGGCGCTTACCGACCTCCGGCCGCCGCTGCGCGCGTTTCTGGCCCTGCCGGTGTCTCCGCCGGTTGAAAGCGCGTGTCTGCGTCGGGTTCTGTTGGAGTGAGTTCGGTGCGCCGTGGGTCCGCGCTGCTTCCACCCAACTTCCTGTTAGGTAAGAGGCGCGTGAGGCTCCTGTGCCGGGGGCGGTGCTGCTCCCGAGTCGGCGCGCGGCGGGGACGCGAGTCCGTAGGTGCTGGCGGGAGCGAGAGTGGGGCGGGGACCCTCGCGAGCCCGCACTCCGCCTCTTCGGCCCCACACGGCGTGACGCGCGCTCGGGCTCCGCGTTCGCGTCGAGGCAGAGGCCTAGTAGGGGTCGGGCCCGGGGCTGGAGGGGCCGGGACCGGGCGGGGTGCTGCCCTGGACACCGCGCCGGCAGCTGTTCCGCGCGGGTTCGTGTCATTCCTATTTTCAACCTGTCCTGCTCCGCACCTGAGATGATTTCTAAATTCGGTACCTTTGGGACAGGCGTGGATGACATCCCATAATTTACTTCGTTATTAATTTCTAAATGTAATACATACCACTCTCTAAAAGTATTTTTTAATTTGAAATATATTTGTATATATGTACCTATATATTTATTTATTTCTGAATTTTGTCTCCAGTACATATAATGAGGCTTGTAAAGTGGATAGTGTTCAGGACATAGGTGGATTTTGCTTTTAAGTAGTAAAGACTTAATTGGTGACTTACTGGGGCTATTTGATAAGGATTTTTTTTTTTTAATGAACATTAAAAACAGTGAAATTGTATTTACGGATTTCATTAGCTTCATTTATATCTTAATTGGTGAAAACTGTAAGTTAATAACTCATTTTTATTTCCTTTGGAGATTCTTAAGTTTGTGCTACCAATGATTATTTCCAAAAAAGGCACACTTCTGGTTTTCCCAGAACTAATGCTAGCTTCTCAATCTTTTGAGTTTACTTGATATTAATGTTTGACCTCAAATCATGTCACATTTTTGAAGAAAACTTTCTCTTAGCCAGTGGAACATAAACCACCCTGGAGTTCATATAGAGGAGGGGTTCAAATGCCTCTGATAGTGTCGTGTTAAAACTCATGGCCAAACCCAAGGTCACATAGCTTTCTTTCCATGTTTTCCTCTAGAATTTGTATAGTTTTGTCGTTATAAAATGGGTCTTGTCCTAGACCCCAAGAACAGGTTTTTGGATTTCACATGGGAAATACCTTTTGGCAAGTCACAGAGTATAGTGAAGTTAAGATAGTTTATTAGCGACTACTCAGCTTCATAGCAGGGCGTCCTCAGAAAGCAAGAGGAGGAATGCACCTGTTGTAAACATATAATTTTTTTTTGAGACAGAGTTTCTCTCCTGTCACAATGGCATGATCTCGGCTCACTGCGACCTCTGCTTCCTGGGTTCAAGGATTCTGCTGCCTCAGCCTCCCAAGTAGCTGGGATTACAGGTGCGTGCCAATATACCCGGCTAATTTTTTGTATTTTTGGTAGAGACTGGGCTTCACCATGTTGGTCAGGCTGGTCTGGAACTCCTGGCCTCAAGTGATCTGCCTGCCTCGGCTTCCCAAAGTGCTGGGATAACAGGCATGAGCCACCCGGCGCCCGGGCTTAATGTTTGTTTATATAGGTTATTAAGAATCAGTTTGTGACAGGCTATTAGTATTGTTACTTCTCTTTGTTACTGTCGATTTTAACAACAATTTATGTGTGTACTATTACCTTTAAAGTAGAACTTATTTTTAAACTAAGAATGCTTTTTGTTCTTAACGTTCTGGGACATTTAAATAAGTTTCGTGTCTTTATTAACTTGTTCCCACAATCATAAATATTTTATAACCAAAAGTGCTCAACCCCCTAAATATATAATCCAACAAATTTAACATGTGTGTGTGTGAGAGAGAGAGAGAGAGAGACAGGGTCTCACTCTGTCACCCAGGCTGGAGTGCAGTGGTGCGATCATGGCTGGCTCATTGCAGCCTCAAACTTCTGGACTCAAGCAATCCTCCCACTTCAGTCTCCTGGGTAGCTGGGACTACAGGTACGTGCAAGCATGCCATCTAATTTTTTTTTTTTTTTGTAGACATAAGGGTCTTGCTATTTGCCCAAGCTGGTCTTGAGCTCCTGATCTCAAGTGATCCACCCGCCTTGGCCCTTCATGTGGAAAATTAGAAACCAAAATCCCCTGTGAATCCAGCGCACTCGAGGTTCATTCTCCACACCCAAGGTGAGGCAGCCACAGGGCCAAGCTGCGGTCTTGGAACAGAAATGTAGCATCAGGAAAGCAACTAGAACACCCGCCACACTGATAATAACCTCCGTAGTACTAATAACACTGCATCTGTGATGCTAGTGTTAGCACCCGTTGTATACAGAGAGCACACCCGTCGGGGTAACTCAGAAGCTGCCGTCCACATCCAACCCCGGGAACATGGATGTGTCCCTCAGTGCGCACATAATGCTTGGAACGCGGAGATGACATCGTCACCTAATGCTACACGCGTCACACTCATATAATCCCCGGAACACGCATGTGTCCCTCAGAGCACACACGTAACCCCTGGAACGCCCGTGACACAGTCAGACTCACGCCACACCCGTCACACTCATATAACCCCCGGAACACGCATGTATCTCTCAGAGCGTACATACCGCCCGGGATGCAGACATGGCCTTTGCAGCCCACACGAGAGGGTCTGCAGCTCTGAGGATGGAACCTTCCGGCTCTCGCTGGGGCGCTGAGTTGACAGCCTCTGCTGGCCTGGGTTTGGGCTGGATTTGGCCTCTGTCATGAAACTTCATGTTGTTGTCTCTGCCTTACTGACGTGGTATTGCCACGGTTGTTTTAAAAAGTAGTTTACTTCCCAATAATGTCATACTTCTGGGAAACTTGCAACAGCACTTAGTATGCCTTCTCCTTTATCTCCAATTCCCCAGCTGTTATTGCTGTGCCAGATTTGCAGCTTCACAAAAAATACCCCCGTGTGTTTCACCAAAAGCAGGAATACTCCTCCAGGTGATCCCCAAATAACCCCCAATTTAGGAAATACACAGTTTCTATGTGAAAGTCCAGTCTACAGACCTATTTCACTTCACTCCCTGCCCTAGGTGGGAGAAAAATGTCTATTTCCATGCGGGCCCAATTTTCCTTTTCGGGAACTGTTCCTGAGACTCAGTTTTCTGTTTTTGTTTTGTTTTGTTTTGTTTTGTTTTGTTTTGTTTTGACGGAGTCTCCCTCTGTCACCCAGGCTGGAGTGCAATGGCGCCATCTCTGCTCATTGCAACCTCTGCCTCCCATGTTCAAGATATTCTTCTGCGTCAGCTTCCCGATTAGCTGTAGTTACAGGCACCTACCACCACACCCGGCTAATTTTCTGTATTTTTAGTAGAGATGGGGTTTCACCATGTTGGCCAGGCTAGTCTTGAACTCCTGACCTCAGGTGATCCATTCGCCTCGGCATCCCAGAGTGCTGGGATTACAGGCGTGAACCACTGCATCCGGCCGACTCTCAGTTTTCACAGCCTTAACAGATGTAAAGAGCAGAGATGACTCCAAGCTGGGTCTGCCCAGCGTTTCCTCCTAAACATGTGCAGATCCTGTGTTCCTGGCAGGAACATCCTGGCCTGGGGCTGCGCTCTCCTCACTGCAGCCCACTTGGAGGGGCACCCATCCATCCCACCACCACTGGCGATCTCACTTGGAAATGGCAAATATTCATTTACAATCACAAATTTCATCCTGTCAAGCTCCGCATTTCACTTTGCCCCTGGTTTTCCCTGGCCTTAGAACCGTGGACTCCAGACCCCGAGTTCTCCTGCCTGCTGTCCTCTCCCATCCAGTCTGCTACAGCTGCCTGCAGTCCCACTCATGGGGACATGGACTCCCAGGTGTCTTGGGGATTTTATGTGGGTTCCCCCAACCCATTCACCCAGTGCTGACTGTACTTTTTTAAGGCTTTTTCTAGATAAGTCCTTCAAGTCACAGCAGTTACGATATCTAAAAGTAGAAAAGTTAATGTTGATTTTCTAAAGACAAAAAAACAATTCATTATTAGATCGTCTGTGAGACGACCCTCAATTTTTTTATCTTTTTTTTGAGGATAGAGTCTCCCTATGTTACCCAGGCTGGAGTGCAGTGGCACGACCTTGGCTCACCACAGCCTCCACCTCTCGGGTTCAAGCGATTCTCCTGTCTCAGTCTCCTGAGTAGCTGGGACTACAGGCACCTGCCACCATGGCTGGCTATTTTTTGCAGTTTTAGTGGAGATGGGGTTTCACCATGTTTGCCAGGCTGGTCTTGATCCCCTGACCTCCAGTGATCTGCCTGCCTTGGCCTCCCAAAGTGCTGGGATTACAGGCGTGAGCCACCGTGCCCAGCTGCCCTCAATTTATAAATCAAGGAAATACTAGTTCTCTGGAACCAAAGTTCATGTTTGAAATAATTAGGAAAGAAAAATAAAATCTCATTGCTGAAAGAAAGGCAAATAGCACAATTGATTATTGAAATTGCAGAACAGGGCTGGGTGCAGTGGCTCACTCCTGTAATCCCAGCACTTCGGGAGGCTGAGGCAGGCAGATCACCTGAGGTCAGGAGTTCAAGACCAGCCTGAATAAGATGGTGAAATCCCATCTGTACTAAAAATACAAAAATTAGCCTGGTGTGGTGGCACGCACCTGTAGTCCCAGCTGCACGGGAGGCTGAGGCAGGAGAATCGCTTGAACCCAGGAGGTGGAGGCTGCATTGAGCCGAGATCGTGCTACTGCACTCCAGCCTGTGTGACAGAGTGAGACTCCGTGTATTAAAAAAAAAAAAAAGGAAATTTCAGAAGAATTTACTGGACAGACTGTTACCTTGCTGTATTCTCTAGCCCTGTGTTAGCAGTTACAAGGTATTTTAGGTTTAAACACTTATATTTTAGTCATTTGGTATAGTTAACTATCAAAAAGTCCTGTCCACATCATGACAACCTATATAAAATTTGGAAACCTCTTCATCTATGCAATGGAAAATTGGTAAAGTAAGTGTAGATATTTAAGTTAATGAATTATTAATATTTAGGTACTGAAATGAGTGAGGGAATGTAATTATGTCATAGTTCTGGCGTGGGACTTGGGGGGGCTCCCTCTGTTGCCTCTTGCTGGACGACAAATTCGTGACCTGTGGAGACTGAAGGATAAACTGTCACCTTCATCGGAAACCCTAGTCCAGAAGGAAAGTCCTCATTTCAGGATATACCACTTTGTCCCATGCATTTCCTTTTTCTTGTTCTGTTTTTTGGAGACAAGTCTTGCTCTTTCGCCCAGGCTGGAGTGAAGTGGCCTGATATCGGCTCACTGCAACCTCCATCGCCCAGGTTCAGGCAATTTTCCTTCCTCAGCCTCCTGAGTAGCTGGGATTACAGGTCTGCACCACCACACTGGCTAATTTTTTTTTTCCTTTTAGGCGGAGTTTCGCTTTTGTTGTTAAGGCTAGAGTATGATGGCGCGATCTCGGCTCACCACAACCTCTGCTTCCCAGGTTCAAGCGATTCTCCTGCCTAGGCCTCCTGAGTAGCTGAGATTACAGGCATGTGCCACCACGCCCAGCCAATTTTGTATTTTTAGTAGAGATGGGGTTTGTCCATGTTGGTCAGGCTAGTCTCGAACTCCCAACCTCAGGTGATCCGCCTGCCTCAGCCACCCAAAGTGCTGGGATTACAGGTGTGAGCCACAGAGCCTGGCCCTAATTGTTTTATTATTTCCTAGAGAAAAGGTTTCACCATGTTGGCCAGGCTGGTCTCCAGCTCCTGACCTCAAGTGATCCATCTGCCTCAGCCACCCACAGTGCTGGGATTACAGGCGTGAGCCATCTTACCTGGCCCTTTTTATTTTTATTTTTGAGACAGGGTGTTGCACTGTTGCCCAGGCTGGAATGTAATAGTGCGATCTCAGCTTACTGCAACCTCCACATTATGGGGTCAAGCAGTCCTTCTTCCTCAGCCTCCCAAGTAGCTGGGACTGCAGCTGTGTGCCACCATGTCTGGCTAATTTTTGTATTAGTAGACATGGGGTTTGGCTGTGTCGTACTGGCTGGTCGAACTCCTGGGCTCAAGTGATCTGCCTGCTTCAGCCTCCTAAAATGCTGGGATTACAGCAAAAAATAATTTTTATTTTATGTCTTTTATAATTTTGTATTCTAGGGTGTAATCCCTAGAATAATTTTGTATAAGAAAGAGTCTTGTGTGGTAAATCTTTTGTCCTAAGGTAAACTGATTGGTGGTTTAAATATATTTTTTAAAAAGTACACGGCTAAGACTGGGGGTTTAAGAAAATGAGGAAATATCTGGAAAAGTCAAAGAGGATTTATGAAAGGTGGGCCTTACAAAACGTTGTGTGTGTAATTGGCTTGGCTGGGATTGAAAAGAATTTGTTTATAATTTTTTTCTAAACATTGGTGTCAGGGGTGCACTGATACAGGACAAGTCTGGTTCTACAGAGTTTAAACATCAAGGTTTTTTCAAAGTACTGAACTTCTCTTAATAAAATTGAAAATGGCTTGGATTTTGTTTATCTGCCATCTTTTAAATTACAGACAGTTTTTATTTGTGTCACATTTTTGTTAGATATATTTAATTTCCCTGGTTTCAGGTTTAAAATGCTGTGCTCTTTGTTTAAAATGGTACTTTCATTTCTTGAGGAAGAGTTTTCCATTGGAAATTTTTCAGATTCACATCTCAGAGGTTCAACTTTTACAATATCTCACAGCATATAATTTGCAGGTCATAGATTATTGCCTTCAGCTTTTTCTCCCCTTAAGGAGGCCTGTGATAATAACTCTCTCCTTCAACTTGTTTATCAGGTTTTGTATCTTTTTTCTCTGGTTCCAAATCAGCTATTGTTGCATGACCCTGAAATGTTTATCTTGAAGGCCTGGAAAGGCAATGTTTTTCTCCAGTATACTTTAATTCTGTACTCTTGGTTTTTTCTCAAGGTGTTTGACTTGTTACCCTTCTACCCTTGGGCATTTTCTTCCTGTGACTGATTACATTCAAGCATCTTTTCCATCAAATTTAACTTCCAGGTTATCTAATGAGCTTTCCACAAGGAGAAACAATCAATCACACTTCAAAAGATTTCCTTTTCCTTTTTGGCAGATGGCCTGAGAAATAAAGATTTTACATTTTATCAGAATAATTTATTGTGTTGCACTTATTAGATCTTTTTGTTATTTAAAAAGAAACTGAGCTTTAAAAAGGTTAAGGTTTTTTTCATCCATGTACCTCCTGGTATTGAGTAAAGCATTTTGATTATCACTCTGGTTACATAAGTGATTATTATTTTACAAATGACCTATGATCCTATTTTGATCAAGTGTTTTAAGCCTTTGAACATCTTTCACAAACTTCCCCAAAATTAAATTATAAGACTTTTAACCTAATATTAACTTTGGAATTTTTCAGTTGGACCCCAGGAAAGATTTAAAAGACATATATGTCTCACTTTGTGCAGCTATGAAATGTTTAGGATTATTTGGTAATTTGTATAAGAAATATTGTTAAATGACAAGTGATAGTAGAACTTTCAGTTGCATTTATGGGTATGTTGTTGATATAAAGTTCTCAAAAATAATATAAATTTATAAAAATCTAATATGTTATCAGTAACAATTCTGGCAATCTTAAAATGCTACAGATAATAGAAATAACTAAATGCTGAGGCCAGCATTATCCTAATACCAACACCAGAGAAAGGTATTATGAGAAACGGAAACTACCAGACCAATATCATCTCTCATGAATATAAAGGCCAAAAAAACCTCAACAATGTATTAGCAAATGGAATCTAACAATGCATGAAAAGAATTATATACCAGTTTTTTATCTGGTTATGCAAGACAAGCAATATTCTGCTTCTCTAAGGGACTTCCTGTCTATATCAACCCCAAAAACATCAGGTTCCAGGCTGACTGGCATAAGGGGTGTATTATTTAGCCTATTATGCTACCTGGTACAACAATTAGACCACCCTGAATCTGACAGTTAAGTGGTCCCATCTGCCCTTGGCTATTCTCCAGTCTTATCCCTTTCATACTAGAGAACCAAGTTTCGTAGCAGAATCTCCAACTACTGTAATTCTTGGGTACAGAAGACAGTAATAAATGTGCTATTTAAAGATGTTAGTGACTACCTTAAAAGTATCCCCTTGACCCTCTCAGAGCATGCATACCTTTAAAAAATCTCAAAAAATATATAATACAGTCTATAGTGCCCGAAGAAATGTTCTGCAAATTTTCTTCCAGTTAATTAAGTTGAATCTAGACTATCTGATATATGAGGCCATATGAAAAAGTAATTTCTGTGATCTGTGTTTACCCTTCTTGCAACTTCTGAAAAAAAATCTAATGACACTATGAAACAGTTGCTGAAAATTTACCGGGTATTAGAAAACTAAACAAATAATCAAAGTTGTCTCATAATTTAAAAACTCTATAATGAAATTTTTAATTGGAAAATTTTGCCTGAAAATATTTAAGATGCAATATGTTTAGCCTCAGAAGACATATTTAACCTTAAAATTGGGAGACATAGTAGGATCACATTTACTTTCAAACATGAAAGGAGGGGGCATCATAAAAGATATTTGATTATATGCAATTCCAGATTATAAAATGGGAAATGAAATATGAAAGCTATAAGGAAGCAAATTTTCATCTCAATAAAATAATATAATTTCACTTTTAATAAGTAAAGTTCCCAAAAGGTATTATGTTGCTCTATGTGCTCGCCAGTTTCCCAGGCCTAGAAGTCTGAAAGAATAGGTTGCTTACTAGTTGAACATAGAGGGGTTTTAGACTAGTTTTTCCTCTTAGTATCAAGATCCCCAAATTGCACTCAAAGCACTACTAATTGTTTAACTATTTTTTCGCCCATTTTATTGTTTTCTGCTTATGTGAATATTGAATAATAATACATTTAATTATATACATGGATATAATTTTTGAAAAATTATAATTGTATACATATGCATTTTTAACATATGTAATAACATAAAGGCAAAGAAGGAACAGCAAACCTGAATCAACATTCAAGGTAACACTTGTTTTGCTTTCCAAAAAATAATTGTACACAATTATTCCCTTTAGATGAGAATGCTTTTCAACCCAATGCAAGAGGAAAATATCAGCTTATGCCAATAGCCCTGCAAATACACACTGTGGGTGGGAATTCATTAAAACATTTTAGGATGTTCTATGGAAGAGTCAAAATGCAGCTCACACAAAAAGTGTATTGTAAAGTTTGAAACTATCTAAAACTGCTCATAGATAAGGAATTAAATATGTATTTGTATTATTGACTAACTTGGAATAAACTGTCCAAGGTATTTGAGCTCCTGAATTAAGGACAATACATTGTCTGAAAATAGCATAAATGTTAAATATTTGCATTTACACTGGTGCTTACAGAAGGCACCATTTGTACATTATAAATTACTTAGATCTTCCTCAGACTCAGGAGTTGACTATTCAGTCTCTTCATTGCCATCTTCATATCTTGTTTTGCAATGAGTAAACGGCAGGACTGAGGATGAGTGTAATCATAAAGTCTAAAATGGCAAGAAATTTATCCACTGGTACTGTGGGAAATGGCTACACATAAATAAAGACGCATGGTCCAAAGAACAAAGCCACCACAGTGATGTGAGCTGAAAGAGTAGAGAGGGCCTTGGACAAATCACCTGAAGAGTGTTTCCATACAGTGACAAGGATGAAGATATAAGAGGTAATCAATAACAAGAAAGTGCCTGTGGAAATGAACCCACTATTGGCAGTAACCAGGAACTCCATCCTGTAGCTGTCTATGCAGGCAAGTTTGATAAACCAAGGAAGATCACAGTATAAGCTATCTATCTCATTAGGACAGCAAAAAGGCAAATGGACAACAAAAGCCAATTAGGTAACTAAGTGAATAAGACCAATAACCCAAGCACCAGACAGAAGCAAAACGCACATCCACGGGCTCATGATGGTCAGGTAGTGGAGGGGTTTGCATATGGCCACATATCTGTCAAAGGCCATAGCTATAAGGACCACCATCTCAGATCCACCTAGGACATAAAGGACAAATATCTGGATGACACGCCCCTGGAATGATATGGTATTGTGCCCAGAGTATAGGTCAGAAATCATCTTAGTAACTGTTCAGTAGAAAAACACAAATCCATAAATGAAAGTGGGCTAAAATGAAGTACATGGGGGAATGAATGTAAATGAGGATCGAAGGTCACTATAAACACAACAATAATGTTTCCCAGAACAACTGTCACATAAAACACTAGAAATGGCAAGCAGGAAGTGCTGCACTGGTCTGTAGGTAGAAAGTCCCAGGAATACAAATTCAGATACCTCAGAGTAATTTGCTTCAGACCTCAGGTTTTGTCTGGTGTAAACTGAAAGATCACAAATAAAATAAGAACAAAGGAATTTGTCAGGAATAAATATTGAGAAAAACATTTAAATTGTTCTTAAATATTATATTAAAAAAGAAATCTTCCTGAACCACCATAAGATGTTTTGAAATTTTTATTTATTTATTTTTTAAAAATTTTATTATTATTACATTTTAAGTTTTAGGGTACATGTGCACAATGTGCAGGTTTGTTACATATGTATACATGTGCCATGCTGGTGTGCTGCACCCATTAACTCATCATTTAACATTAGGTATATCTCCTAATGCTATCCCTCCCCTCTCCCCTCAACCCACAACAGTCCCCAGAGTGTGATGTTCCCCTTCCTGTGTCCATGTGTTCTCATTGTTCAATTCCCACCTATGAGTGAGAACATGCGGTGTTTGGTTTTTTGTCCTAGTGATAGTTTGCTGAGAATGATGGTTTCCAGTTTAATCCATGTCCCTACAGAGGACATGAACTCATCATTTTTTATGGCTGCATAGTACTCCATGGTGTATATGTGCCACATTTTCTTAATCCAGTCTATCATTGTTGGACATTTGGGTTGGTTCCAAGTCTTTGCTATTGTGAATAGTGCCGCAATAAACATACGTGTGCATGTGTCTTTATAGCAGCATGATTTATAGTCCTTTGGGTATATACCCAGTAATGAGATGGCTGGGTCAAATGGTATTTCTAGTTCTAGATCCCTGAGGAATTGCCACACTGACTTCCACAATGGTTGAACTAGTTTACAGTCTCACAAACAGTGTAAAAGTGTTCCTATTTCTCCACATCCTCTCCAGCACCTGTTGTTCCTGACTTTTTAAGGATAGACATTCTAACTGGTGTGAGATGGTATCTCATTGTGGTTTTGATTTGCATTTCTCTGATGGCCAGTGATGATGAGCATTTTTTCATGTGTTTTTTGGCTGCATAAATGTCTTCTTTTGAGAAGTGTCTGTTCATACCCTTTGCACACTTTTTGATGGGGTTGTTTTTTTCTTGTAAATTTGTTTGAGTTCATTGTAGATTCTGGATATTAGCCCTTTGTCAGATGAGTAGGTTGAGAAAATTTTCTCCCATTTTGTAGGTTGCCTGTTCACTCTGATGGTAGTTTCTTTTGCTGGGCAGAAGCTCTTTAGTTTCATTAGATCCCATTTGTCAATTTTGGCTTTTGTTGCCATTGCTTTTGGTGTTTTAGACATGAAGTCCTTGCTCATGCCTATGTCCTGAATGGTATTGCCTAGGTTTTCTTCTAAGATTTTTATGGTTTTAGGTCTAATATGTAAGTCTTTAATCCATCTTGAATTAATTTTTGTATAAGGTGTAAGGAAGGGATCCAGTTTCAGCTTTCTACATATGGCTAGCCAGTTTTCCCAGCACCATTTATTAAATAGGGAATCCTTTCCCCATTGCTTGTTTTTCTCAGGTTTGTCAAAGATCAGATGGTTGTAGATATGCTGCATTATTTCTGAGGGCTCTGTTCTGTTCCATTGATATATATCTCTGTTTTGGTACTAGTACCATGCTGTTTTGGTTACTGTAGCCTTATAGTATAGTTTGAAGTCAGGTAGCATGATGCCTCCAGCTTTGTTCTTTTGGCTTAGGATTGACTTGGCAATGCAGGCTCTTTTTTTGGTTCCATATGAACTTTAAAGTAGTTTTTTCCAATTCTGTGAAGAAAGTCATTGGTAGCTTGATGGGGATGGCATTGAATCTACAAATTACCTTGTGCAGTATGGCCATTTTCACGATATTGATTCTTCCTACCCATGAGCATGGAATGTTCTTCCATTTCTTTGTATCCTCTTTTATTTCATTGAGCAGTGGTTTGTAGTTCTCCTTGAAGAGGTCCTTCATGTCCCTTGTAAGTTGGATTCCTAGGTATTTGATTCTCTTTGAAGCAATTGTGAATGGGAGTTCACTCATGATTTGGCTCTCTGTTTGTCTGTTATTGGTGTATAAGAATGCTTGTGATTTTTGTACATTGATTTTGTATCCTGAGACTTTGCTGAAGTTGCTTATCAGCTTAAGGAGATTTTAGGCTGAGACAATGGGGTTTTCTAGATATGCAATCATGTCATCTGCAAACAGGGACAATTTGACTTCCTCTTTTCCTAACTGAATACCCTTTATTTCCTTCTCCTGCCTAATTGCCCTGGCCAGAACTTCCAACACTATGTTGAATAGGAGTGGTGAGAGAGGGCATCCCTGTCTTGTGCCCGTTTTCAAAGGGAATGCTTCCAGTTTTTGCCCATTCAGTATGATATTGGCTGTGGGTTTGTCATAGATAGCTATTATTTTGAGATACATCCCGTCAATACCTAATTTATTGAGAGTTTTTAGCATGAAGGTTGTTGAATTTTGTCAAAGGCCTTTTCTGCATCTATTGAGATAATCATGTGGTTTTTGTCTTTGGTTCTGTTTATATGCTGGATTACATTTATTGATTTGTGTATATTGAACCAGCCTTGCATCCCGGGGATGAAGCCCACTTGATCATGGTGGATAAGCTTTTTGATGTGCTGCTGGATTTGGTTTGCCAGTATTTTATTGAGGATTTTTGCATCAATGTTCATCAAGGATATTGGTCTAAAATTCTCTTTTTTGGTTGTGTCTCTGTCCGGCTTTGGTATCAGGATGATGCTGGACTCATAAAATGAGTTAGGGAGGATTCCCTCTTTTTCTATTGATTGGAATAGTTTCAGAAGGAATGGTACCAGTTCCTCCTTGTACCTCTGGTAGAATTCAGCTGTGAATCCATCTGGTCCTGGACTCTTTTTTGTTGGTAAGCTATTGATTATTGCCACAATTTCAGATCCTGTTACTGGTCTATTCAGAGATTCAACTTCTTCCTGGTTTAGTCTTGGGAGGGTGTATGTGTTGAGGAATTTCTCCATTTCTTCTAGATTTTCTATTTTATTTGCGTAGAGGTGTTTGTAGTATTCTCTGATGGTAGTTTGTATTTCTGTGAAATCGGTGGTGATATCCCCTTTATCATTTTTTATTGCATCTATTTGATTCTTCTCTCTTTTCTTCATTAGTCTTGCTAGCGGTCTATCAATTTTGTTGATCCTTTCAAAAAACCAGCTCCTGGATTCATTAATTTTTTGAAGGGTTTATTGTGTCTCTATTACCTTCAGTTCTGCTCTGATTTTAGTTATTTCTTGCCTTCTGCTAGCTTTAGAATGTGTTTGCTCTTTCTTTTCTAGTTCTTTTAATTTTGATGTTAGGGTGTCAATTTTGGATCTTTCCTGCTTTCTCTTGCGGGCATTTAGTGCTATAAATTTCCCTCTACACACTGCTTTGAATGTGTCCCAGAGATTCTGGTATGTTGTGTCT
Source organism: Pan paniscus (assembly GCF_029289425.2). Lineage (NCBI taxonomy): Eukaryota > Metazoa > Chordata > Mammalia > Primates > Hominidae > Pan > Pan paniscus. Next base: position 238,091 of record NC_073260.2, read on the forward strand.
TTGTTCTCGTTAGTTTCAAAGAGCATCTTTATTTCTGCGTTCATTTCGTTATGCACCCAGTAGTCATTCAGGAGCAGGTTGTTCAGTTTCCATGTAGTTGAGTGGTTTTGAGTGAGTTTCTTAATCCTGAGTTCTAGTTTGATTGCACTGTGGTCTGAGAGACAGTTTGTTATAATTTCTGTTCTTTTACATTTGCTGAGGAGAGCTTTACTTCCAACTATGTGGTCAATTTTGGAATAGGTGTGGTGTGGTGCTGAAAAAAATGTATATTCTGTTGATTTGGGGTGGAGAGTTCTGTAGATGTCTATTAGGTCCGCTTGGTGCAGAGCTGAGTTCAATTCCTGGGTATCCTTGTTAACTTTCTGTCTCGTTGATCTGTCTAATGTTGACAGTGGGGTGTTAAAGTCTCCCATTATTATTGTGTGGGAGTCCAAGTCTCTTTGTAGGTCACTCAGGACTTCCTTTATGAATCTGGGTGCTCCTGTATTGGGTGCATATATATTTAGGATAGTTAGCTCTTCTTGTTGAATTGATCCCTTTACCATTATGTAATGGCCTTCTTTGTCTCTTTTGATCTGTGTTGGTTTAAAGTCTGTTCTACCAGAGACTAGGATTGCAACCCCTGCCTTTTTTTGTTTTCTATTTGCTTGGTAGATCTTCCTCCATCCTTTTATTTTGAGCCTATGTGTATCTCTGCACATAAGATGGGTTTCCTGAATACAGCACACTGATGGGTCTTGACTCTTTATCCAATTTGCCAGTCTGTGTCTTTTAATTGGAGCATTTAGTCCATTTACATTTAAAGTTAATATTGTTATGTGTGAATTTGATCCTGTCCTTATGATGTTAGCTGGTTATTTTGCTCATTAGTTGATGCAGTTTCTTCCTAGCCTCGAAGGTCTTTACATTTTGGTATGATTTTGCAGTGGCTGGTACTGGTTGTTCCTTTCCATGTTTAGTGCTTCCTTCAGGAGCTCTTTTAGGGCAGGCCTGGTGGTGACAAAATCTCTCAGCATTCACTTCTCTGTAAAGTATTTTATTTATCCTTCACTTATGAAGCTTAGTTCGGCTGGATATGAAATTCTGGGTTGAAAATTCTTTTCTTTAAGAATGTTGAATATTGGCCCCCACTCTCTTCTGGCTTGTAGAGTTTCTGCCAAGAGATCCGCTGTTAGTCTGATGGGCTTCCCTTTGTGGGTAACCCGACCTTTCTCTCTGGCTGCCCTTAACATTTTTTCCTTCATTTCAACTTTGGTGAATCTGACAATTATGTGTCTTGGAGTTGCTCTTCTCGAGGAGTATCTTTGTGGCATTCTCTGTATTTCCTGAATCTGAACGTTGGCCTGCCTTTCTAGATTGGGGAAGTTCTCCTGGATAATATCCTGCAGAGTGTTTTCCAACTTGGTTCCGTTCTCCCCGTCCCTTTCAGGTACGCCAATCAGACATAGATTTGATCTTTTCACATAGTCCCGTATTTCTTGGAGGCTTTGTTCATTTCTTTTTATTCTTTTTTCTCTAAACTTCCCTTCTCACTTCATTTCATTCATTTCATCTTCCATCACTGATACCCTTTCTTCCAGTTGATCACATCAGCTCCTGAGGCTTCTGCATTCTTCATGTAGTTCTCGAGCCTTGGCTTTCAGCTCCATCAGTTCCTTTAAGCGCTTCTCTGTATTGGTTATTCTAGTTACACATTCGTCTAAATTTTTTTTCAAAGTTTTTAACTTCTTTGCCTTTGGTTTGAATTTCCTCCTGTAGCTCGGAGTAGTTTGATCGTCTGAAGCCTTCTTCTCTCAACTTGTCAAAGTCATTCTCCATCCAGCTTTGTTCCATTACTGGTGAGGAACTGCATTCCTTTGGAGGAGGAGAGGCGCTCTGCTTTTTAGAGTTTCCAGTCTTTCTGCTCTGTTTTTTTCCCCATCTTTGTGGTTTTATCTACTTTTGGTCTTTGATGATGGTGATGTACAGATGGGTTTTTGGTGTGGATGTCCTTTCTGTTTGTTAGTTTTCCTTCTAACATACAGGATCCTCAGCTGCAGGTCTGTTGGAGTTTGCTAGAGGTCCACTCCAGACCCTGTTTGCCTGGGTATCAGCAGCGGTGACTGCAGAACAGTGGATTTTCGTGAACCACGAATGCTGCTGTGAGATCGTTCCTCTGGAAGTTTTGTCTCAGAGGAGTACCCAGCCATGTGAGGTGTCAGACTGCCCCTACTAGGGGGTGCCTCCCAGTTAGGCTGCTCGGGGGTCAGGGGTCAGGGACCCACTTGAGGAAGCAGTCTGCCCATTCTGAGATCTCCAGCTGCATGCTGGGAGAACCACTGCTGTCTTCAAAGCTGTCAGACAGGGACATTTAAATCTGCAGAGGTTACTGCTGTCTTTTTGTTTGTCTGTGCCCTGCCCCCAGAGGTGTAGCCTACAGAGGCAGGCAGGCCTCCTTGAGCTATGGTGGGCTCCACCCAGTTGGAGCTTCCTGGCTGCTTTGTTTACCTAAGCAAGCCTGGGCAATGGTGGGCGCCCCTCCCCCAGCCTCGCTGCTGCCTTGCAATTTGATCTCAGACTGCTGTGCCAGCAATCAGCAAGACTCCGTGGGCATAGGACCCTCCGATGCATGTGCAGGATATAATCTCCTGGTGTGCCGTTTTTTAAGTCCATTGGAGAAGCGCAGTATTAAGGTGGGAGTGACCCGATTTTCCAGGTGCCATCTGTCACCCCTTTCTTTGACTAGGAAAGGGAACTCCCTGATCCCTTGCGCTTCCTGAGTGAGGCAATGCCTCACACTGCTTCAGCTCGCATATGGTGTGCTGCACCCACTGTCCTGTGCCCACTGTCTGTCACTCCCTAGTGAGATGAACCCGATACCTCAGATGGAAATGCAGAAATCACCCGTGTTCTGCATCGCTCACGCTGGGGGCTGTAGACCAGAGCTGTTCCTATTCGGCCATCTTGGCTCGACCCCCCCGGATCAGTTTCTTGGTTAGCCACCCTTCAGCCTGTTTTCCCTTTGCTCTCCTTATCCCTTTTGTTTTCACTTTTGTTGTCTGAAGATTTATCCTTTCCTGCTGCCTTTTTTGGCTTTGTTTCCAGTTTAACAGAAGCAGGTTTAGCTGACAACAATGCTTTTTTTCTGTTGTTGGGTATCTCTATTGAGATTCCATTTTTCAACCTCATTGGTTTCTGACCTAATATTCATTTCTTTGCACATTGGGCTTATCTTCTTTTTTTTTTCAGTTTTCTCAGGTAGAAGCTTATTATTATTGATTTAGGTCTATCTTCTTTTCTAATATGTGTAATCAATGATATAAAGTTCCCTCTAAACACTGCATTCATTGCCTCCCACAAATTTTGTCTTTTCATTTATATTTAGTTCAAAATATTTTTAATATCTTCTGAGACTTATTTTTTGATCCATTTGTTATTATTAACAAGTGTTGTTTAATCTCCAAATATTTTAGTTTAATTCCTTTGTAATCTAACTTTTAGTTTAATTCCTTTGTAATCTAAGAACATGTTTTTTATAATTTCCATTCTTTTAAATTTGTTAAGTGTGTTTTATGGAGTAGAATGTGGTCTATCTTTATGAATGTTCCATGTGAGCTTGAGAAGAATGTGTGATCTGCTGTTCTTAGATGTAGTTTTCTAAATATGAATTAGGTCAAGTAGATCAATGGCGTTGTTGAGCCCTATGATGTCCCTAGGGATTTTCTGCCTGCTGGATCTAACAATTACTGAAAACAAGGTGTTGAAGTCTGCAAATGCAGTGGTTGTTTGTCTGTTTGTCCTTGGAGTTCTATCAGTTTTTGCCTTAACGTTGTTGTTAAATGTTTACACATTCAGAATTATTATGTCTCTTTTGAGAATGAATGAATTCCCTCAGATTAAGTGTGTCTCAGAATATATTTTGTCATTCTTCACTTTTGATGGATAATTTTGCTAAACATAGTATTCTAGTTTGATTTTTTTTCAATGCTGTAAATATTTCACTCCTTTCTCTGCTACATGGATTGACCAAAAACATTATGCAATTTATATTCTTGTTCCTCTGTATGTACGGTTATTTCCCTATATCCTATGGATTCTTTCAAGTCTTTTTTCTTTTTTTTTTTTTTGGCTTTTCTGTAGTTTAGATGTGACATGCCTAGGTGTGGATGGGTTTTTGTTCTGTTTTGTATTTATCCTGCTTGGTGTTGTCTAAGATAAGTGGTTTCATCACTGCCATTAATTTGAGAAAATTCTGAGCTATTATTATTTCACACATTTCTCCTGCCCTTTTTCTTTTACTGTTCTTCTGGTATTCCAGTTGCACATATGTCATACCTTTTATAATTGTACAATTCTTGGATATTCCGTCGGGGGTGGGGGTCTTCTATTTTCCTCTGTGCATTTCAGTTGGGAAGTTTCTATTCAAAAGTCTTCAAGCTCACTGAATCTTTTCTCAGCTTTGTCCTGTCTACTGCTGAGCCCATGAAAAGCATTCATTTGTTCATTTGCAGAACAGAGGCCAAAGAGGAAATTATCAGGAACTCACCTTGCACAATTTCATGTAATTATTTGTGCTAATAGCCCTCCTCGATTTTTCATCTTCATCTTTCACTCTGTGGTACCTAAGAACACAGATTCTCTGAGCCAGGCAGTCATAGTCTGAGTCTTGTCTCTGTTACTGTGATGGTTAATACCGAGTGTCAACTTGATTGGATTGAAGGATACAAAGTATTGATCCTGGGTGTGTCTGTGAGAGTGTTGCCAAAGGAGATTAACATTCAACTCCCTGGGCTGGGAAAGGCAGACCCACCCTTAATCTGGGTTGGCACAATTTAATCAGCTGACAGGATGGCTGGAATATAAGCAGGCAGAAAAATGAGAAAGGAGAGGCTGGCCTAGCCTCCCAGCCTACATCTTTCTCCTGTGAGGGATGCTTCCTGCCCTCAAACATTGGACCCCAAGTTCTTCAGTTTTGGGACTCGAACTGGCCCTCCTTGTTCCTCATCCTGCAGACAGCCTATTGTGGGACCTTGTGAGTATGTGAGGTGATAATTTATATATATATATTCCATTAGTTCTATCCCTCTAGAGAACCCTCACTAATACAATTACTTATGAACTATGGGATATTAATCAAGTTACAAATGCCAAGCCTCATATGTTTTTGTATCTAAAATAGGAGCTCTTGTATTATCTTAATGTTGTTTGTTTATTGTTTTCTTGTACATTTTTGGAAAGTAACTGAAGCAGCTCAGATAAACCAGGTGAATGTATAATCTCTAAAATGGTGATAATAGATCGAGTTTATACATATAGAATGCCAGTTTATACATCTCCTCAGATTGTGTAGATGCTATATTTAAATATGTTGATATTCATCATATTGTCTGGAATATTCACACAATGGAATCTGAATAGTTTATTTACAACTTTTTATCTATTCTTTTGATTCCTTGTATCTAATCAACAATATTTTTATGTAAAATATTTTCTAGGTTATGTCTCAAGACCTGAGGCCTTGCTTTACCTGATCTTCAGCTTAATTGACCAGAGGACTCATCACTACTTACCTGATTAATGTCAAGCCCAATAGTCCCACCCTTGCCACATTCTCTTCCCAAAGCCCAAGCGCTCATTCCTAAAGTGCAAAGACAACACTTTAAAAACGTGTTTTTTCTTTTGAACAAAAAGGAGGTATCTTTTAAATAATGTTATCTTAATTCCTCATTTCTCTAAAAGCAACCACTCCATTAAATGAAAGATATTTAAGCATAAATTGATTTTAATACATTAAATATTAAAATACCTTTCATATACGGATGATCCCCAATTTATAATGGTTCTACTTATAATTTTTCAACTTTGCAATAGTGCAAAAGCCATACATATTCTGAGAAACTATGCTTTAGGTACCCATACAATCATTCTGTTTTTCACGTTCAGTTCTGCATTCAAGAAACTACATAAGATAGTCAATATTTTATTGTAAAACAGGCTGTATATGATTTCATCCAACTGTAGGCTAATGTTAGTGTATTAAGCATGTTTAAGGCAGGCTAGGCTAAGCTATGATGTGTTGAATGCATTTCAATTTTTAATATTTTCAACTTATCATGGGTTTATTGAGATGTAACCCCATTTTAAGTCAAGAAACGTGTGTACCGTATATCAAAAAACAGAACTCATCAAAATATACATGTTAACATATGCACATGTTATTATGTAATTACATGAAAAGGAAACTAGAACAAAATCCCTAAAAATATGTACAAGACTTATTTTTGGCAAAAAAAAAAGTAATTAAAAAAAGGAGACAGAGGCAGATTATTATATATCTTTCTCAAGCTTTAAAGTGTTGGAACTTTGAACAGTAAACCTGAATTTGCATAATACCTTATAAATGAAAACAAAAGATAAGCTTCTGCTATTGATGTTATTTATAAGAATATTAGTAATTTTATTTTTTACATAATATGTTAAACCTAGAACATTGCTCACATAAGCACAGAAAGTTTTGAGACCTTAACGTGCTTCTCTACTCTTCATTGTGTATGCTTCATACAAAAGCAGTGGTTCAGGGCTGGCTGCTCTGTCATAGGCATGGCTGCTGCATCAGTGCCCAGCTCATCTCCCGCTGCCTGTCACCCACTCCTACCAACACAAGTCATCTGGCTTCTGCTGGGGTTAGAAATGGAAGCTCTGCTCTGAAATAATGTTTCTCTTTTAAAAAATTAAACAAAGAAATGTTTTAAAACGGCTTAACTTCTATCATTAGAACCTTTAGAATTGTATTCGCTAGGGCTCTTTGTCTTTAACAAAAGGTTCTCTATTAAGTGATATTCTCAATTCAGAGAAACTGGAAAACTATGAGATCCCAAAGGAATATGGTATAGGTAGTTTGAAAGCCTTCCACCCCAGAGGCTACTCTGCAGTGAATATATGCCTCACACTCTCCCACAAACACTGGTCACTGCAGAAAATGCATTATTTTGCTGCAATAGGGTTTTATTTCAGACGTCAGTTAAAATATGGGCAATGCTTTATCCATGGGAGAAAAATGTGGTGAGATAATGATGTCTGTCCAGTAAGATATGGTCTGTATTCTAACCTATCCCTTACTTCCTCTATCACATTTAAGAGAATTTCACAATGTTTTAACACCATTTTTCCACACCTACTAACTAACTGGGATAGTTTGAAAGTGCTGCATAGCTTCCAGAAATATCAAGGGTTTTCTCCCAGCTACATCTTGGGACTTCTGTACTCCCTACAGCATCAAAGGGAATGACTGCTAGACAGTCTCACACCTTGATAGATGCCCTGGTTGAGGAAGGCCTCTTCTTACATATCCGTAATAATCAGAGTCCATAGTTTTCCTGGATTAAGGGACTGTTCTAGGTACAGATATGTGACTGTCATTAGCGGAAATTTTCAAACAGGGAAAAAATTGTTAATAATTTATTGAGATAAGGAGAAACTTGGTAGAAAATATGGAAGGAAATCTGTTAAAAGCTATAACTGTCAATGGTGCCATGGAAATAAAATTATGTTCTGGGAACTGAATAGAGATGCAGGATAATACCACATGAGGAGAAGGACAAATGTCAGAGAACATTGGGTGTGCCTCCCAATCATGCTAATTCTGAGCTCTGAAACTTCTAACAAGTTACCTGGAGAGTCAGACTCAGAATAAGACCCATTTCATGGGGTTGTTGTGAAGATTAATTTAGACAATGTGAGTGAAAGTTTCAGGCACACAGCAGGTATTCAGAGAGACAGGGCAACACAGAGAGGGTTTTAGTTTTTCACATGACCCTAAAAGCAGCAGCTCCAAAATAAATGGAAATGGTTTCATTTTCTTTCTGTGCTTCTTTTTTTTCCCTATATTTTCTTCTCTTTGGTGAGGTCTGCTTTAAGTCATTCCATTTTATAAATATATACTCTTGCAATTTAGAGAGTAACTTCTCCCTAGGGTATGTCTGAAAATTAATTATACTTGTATTGTCAGTATTGATATTAAGTTATAATTTATTTTATTAGTAATACTTTATCTTTTGTAATTTAACTAAAATAATACTAACAACTTTTAAAATAAGTAATAAGGTAAAAAAGCAGGCATAGGCTTTTACTCTTTGTGTATAGTACCAACAGTCTATTTCTTTTTTATCTGACATGACCAGTAGAGATTAATGCACACAATAAGAAAATATTCAATAAATTCTTGTTGACTAGAGTAGAAAAAATAATCCCCTTCTAAATCTGGTACTTTCTAATTCTGTTCTTATTTTTATCCCTGGTATCCAATAATACTGTTGAATGTAAACAACAACTTCAATTATATACAACAGTGGGGATAAGCCCAGACTCAAACAACTTGAAGCTGTAAGTTCCAAAAGTAATCATAACAGAATTATTATGGATACATGGAATATTTTTCATGCAGCTATTTTCCGCTTATATTTCTTATGTCAGTTACCTTTTCATAGGACACGTCGTCCTGGTAAGAGTTTTATTATTTCATCATGATTCATAGAAATCATATTCCTTTCCAACCAAACTAAACTATAATCATTCTTTCTAGACACTAACTCTACTACATTCTCTATTATCTATGGACATTTTCCTTTTGTTGACTTTTTTTTCAGCTGTAAAAATGAGTATAATTGTTATTACGATTATGAAATAAGTGTTTTGCACAGCCCTGAGTGCACTGTCCTCTCTCTCAAAGATACACGTATATACTCTCTCTCAATATGTGTGTGTGTATATTTATATATACACACGCATATATATACTCTCCCTCTCAATGTGTGTATATATATAATTTTATACATATATAACTTTATATATGTTTTATGTATTTATAAAGCTCTCTCCATATATATATATATTTATATATACTATCTAAACTATCTAGCAACAATCTAGCTGGCTCCCAACCTTAACAGAGGGCTGTGTAACACCAATCATCAGAAAATTATCATGGGTATTGGAAATAAGTGATTCATTATAGCAAGGCTTTGAGATCCAGATATCTAAAAAAAGAAAAAGAAGGAGAGTAAGAAGGAAAACTAGGAGACAGAAAATACAAGAGAGGAGAGGGAAAGCAAGAAATAGAAAGAATGTAAATCTATTTTCCAGTTTCACAGAATTGTATTTTTAAAGGAATTAATAGCAAAAATGAGTAGGTTAGAGACAAAATTTCTACAACTTGTTGGTAAGGAATCTATTTAGTTTGTATATGCCATTTACCCTGGCATTGTGAAAGGAAATCTTCTGCCAGTGATGATTAGGGGAAACTATGTATTTCAAAAAACATAGCTTCTTCATCTAAGATAGATGAGACTGATTGGAAATAGCTTCCTGTGGTGACGTTGGAAAACGGAGGGAATTATCTAATCTCAAAGTGCGTAGCCAGAGTCTTGGGTCCCAGGGGCCTTCTCCTTTGTCACACTAAAATCTGTTTTTAAAGCAACTTGATGCACATCCCTCTCCCAGTCTTCACCACAGACTTTGCTTCATTTTAGTCCCTGCAGAGATTTCCAGACTTTAGCTTCTCAAAAATCATCTTCTTTTGAACTAGAAATTTAATGCAAGACAGTGTATTCTAGGGTCATAGATCGTGTCTGGCAACATGGCTTTTGAACACATTTTAGAGTTCTATATTGAAGATTAGACCTTAGGAGTCACAATGGCTGTGGTATGCCTCAGGTTTTGAGTAATTTTTTACAGGCTACACAAGCTTCGAGTTTCATGATCAGAGAACATTTCTTCCTAATGCCCATTATTTTTCCTTATGCCTAGAATAGTTATTCTTTCACAGATGGTTAACCACCTTCTCCTTGACTGGTTTATCTGCCCTTATATTTAATTAGCTATTTTCATTGATGAAAAACGTTTTGTCATTTTGTCAAGACTAGTAGTAGGATCTCTTTATTTATTCATTAATGAAACAATTATTGACCTTCAAACAATGTCCTAATATTTTCCAGTATTTCAAACGTATATTTAGGCACTATTTTTCTACCATATAGTCCCTACATAATAATATGTGCTTTTCAAAAATAATATTATTGGCCAGGCACGGTGGCTCATGCCTGTTTTCCAAGCACGTTGGGAGGCCAAGATGGGTGAATCAGCTGAGGCCAGGAAATCCTAGCTACTCAGGAGGTTGAGGCAGGAGAATCACTTGAACCCAGGAGGCGGAGGTTGCAATGAGCCAAGATCATGCCATTGCACTCCAGCCTGGGCAACAGAGCAGGACTCTGTGTCAAAAAAAAAAGAAGAAGAAGAAGAAAAGAAAAGAATATTATTTTACCTCAGGTTCACAGTATTGAATGGACCATAATCCTTGATTCACATCATAAGCTCTTTCACGCCCATTATGTATGTGTTTATCCATTAGTGAAATTACACCTATGAAAACATGATGCAATACAAGAACTGAACGATTCATAAAGCACTCATATGCTTATGTGCTCATCTTCATAACTCCTTTGCTTCCCCTCACCTGAGGTTACTGAGAACATCTTACATTTCCTCTTTTTTATTTCATACGTATATTTTCACTTATACAAGTTCTTGCAAAGCACACTGTTGCGTTTTATTGCTTTTCACCTCATAAAACCTATGCTGAATTGATCCATTTTGGACTTTTCCTACATTATAATATTTTACTAAGATTTTTCTATATGATTTTATGTAGTTGTGCTTCATTTGTTATGGTTCAGAATAATATCCCATTGTTTTGTCAATGGGCATTATTATAAATTTCTCTTTGTATGCATATGCAAGAGTTTATCTTGGGTTGTAAATGGAAGTGAAATCACTGGGCCATAGAATGTGTGAATGTTAAGTTTTCCAGGATAAGGTTGAACTGTTTTCCCAAAACGATTATACTAGTATTTGGTTCCATCAGCGATGTTTAAGAAATCCTCTTAACTGGGCACATGTCATAAGGACCTTCTGAGGGTGTGTCATGAGTGCGTCCTTAACCTCGGCAAAATAAACTTTCTAAATTGAATGAGATCTGTTCTCAGATACTTTTGCGTTCATACAAGTTATTACTGGAAACAGTGAAGAAGGCTTTAAAAATAAAACTTATCAAGTTTAGGTGAGATTAAATGAAAGCTCTAAAGTTGTGAACCCCAAAAATCTGAGACAGGTCTCAGTTAATTTAGAAAGAATGTCACTTTCTGACAGGCCCAGGAGCCCCAAGTTTATCTTGGAACCTCAGAGAGGAATTCACCCAACTCACAGGTATTTGATGGTACAAATCCATGGCTGGGCTTGGCTTTAAAAATTTTATCTGAGATTCCTTCTATGGAACAAAGTTCCATCAAAACCAGTTTAAAAGCCTATGTAAAAACAAATAATTATTCTTGCTGCACTGTATACAAATAATCAGGACTAGTATAATAAAGTGAATCAGTTCTAAAAAAAAAATCCTCTAAATTCACATACTGTTTATTCAGAAAATGTGATGCTGTGCCTTTTTTTTTTTTTTTTCAGATGACTTTAGAACAAACTGGACTAAATGGAAGAAGTAAATCAGTCTGTGGCGTCTGAATTCATCATTCTTGGGCTTTGTGATTCATGGGAGCTCCAGGACTTACTCCTAGTGATATTTTCTTCACTTTATTTGATCACCATTTTAGGCAACATCTTCATTGTGGTTATAATTATCACTAACCTCCATCTCCATTCCCCTATGTACTTCCTGTTAGCCAATCTCTCATTCATTGACTTCTGTCTTTCCTCAGTCACTGCCCCTAAAATGATCACGGACTTTCTCAAAGAAAATAAGACCATCTCCTTCGGAGGCTGTATGTGTCAAATTTTCTTTGGACACTTCTTTGGAGGGGGCGAGATGGTACTGCTTGTGTCAATGGCCTATGACCGTTATGTGGCCATCTGCAAGCCACTCCATTACTCCAGCATCATGAACAGATATATGTGCATTGGGTTAGTGATGATATCATGGATTATTGGCTTTGTGCATTCAACAAGCCAACTAATTATGATTGCAAAGCTGCCCTTCTGTGGACCCAGGGAATTGGACAGCTTTTTCTGTGATATTCCATTGGTAATCAAGCTAGCCTGCATAGACACCTATATTCTAGAAATGTTGATAAATGCTGACAGTGGGGTACTGGCAACCATCTGCTTCATTCTGTTGCTGAGCTCTTACTCTCATATTCTGTTTACTGTCTGCCTTCACTCTAAGGGTGGAGCATCCAAGGCTCTCTCTACCTGCGCTGCCCACATCACAGTGGTAGTGTTATTCTTTGGGCCTTGCATCTTCATCTATTTGTGGCCAGTCAGTATCCCCTGGGTGGACAAGTTTCTTGCTGTATTTTATGCAGTCATCACACCTCTCCTAAATCCAGCCATTTACACCCTAAGAAACAAAGATACTAAAAATGCCATAAAGAGACTACTATGTTAGTATTAGATTGCAGTGAGTATTTAGTGTCTCACCCTAGCATGTTTATAGTAATGTCCCTAAATTAGTCACATCTGACCTGTTACTTTGAACTGGGAAACATTACCCAGTTCACAGATGGTCGTCTATGTCTCCAAATGAAAGATTTGTGTCAATTCTACTCAATTCCACAATCATTTATTGATTATTGAATGCTAAATTATTTCCTGTCTGGGAAATTTGGCCAGTCTTTAGGACTATGATTTTGACTGTGCTCAAGGATGACTTGAAGTTAATTAATGACATTTATTACTCTTGGTGCTACTACTTCCAACACCCACTACCATATGCTGAAATTTTCTATTATGCTAAGCATTTCCTTGAGCAAAGTATGTCACGTAAGTCTTCTCTTAATTTTTTTCAATAAGCCAGTGAATTGAGTATTGCTATCTTTATTTTTACAAATGGATAAATTAGTCATTCAATTAATAATCACTCTACCTAACTTACCTGAAGAGACACTGTAAAGGTAATTGGGAAACATTCCCCATCACACTCGGAATAAGACTGAATCAGTCATAATATAGAGAGAATGTTATTCCTTCAACTTCATGCCTTGGCCATTTGCAAAACTGTGTAATTGTCTTTAGGAGATACACAATAAAAAGAGAGATGAGTGCACTAACAATCTTAGGGTATTACTTCTCTTTCTTTTAATAAATGTGTTGGAGGTTCATTATCTATACCAGATAAAATAAGGGACATTGTGTTATATTCTAAAAATGACTAGGGACCCCAAAGACCTTCTGTTTAAGAAGGTTATATCTATTAACATTTACCAGTTTAGAAATCTTAAAAAATTAAATGATTATGTACTAATGCTTAAAAATAACAAAAATAAGGCATTATTAGTTACTGTAAATATCATATTTTAGGAAAAGTAACAATATTTTCAAAAATGTAATAAAGAAGAATGGAATGGTTTTACCTATTTGCAAATTCCTTTAGCATATGGCTGAATAGAAGCAGTTGAGTTCTCTCATCTACTCTGCATTGCGTCTGTTGTAACATGTGCTTTTGTTAGAATTATATAAAGGCCATCTGGCCTGACAGAGATATGTAGTTGGATAAAAGAGGAATGTTTTCATTTTTGTGGAAAAGCAATGGTGAATAAAACTACAGGTGAAATTTAGCACAAAGCAAGACAGTGGCATCCTGTACTAGATATTGTGGCAGTCCTCATTATCACATACTCACAGTAAAAAAAGTAAAAACTGTAATAACCTTTTAAAGTTATGTGTGCAGTATAATGCCAGATTGTATTGTTGTTTGTTGTTGCTATTTTGGTTGTGGTTTAAATAGTGAATATTGTATATTTCTCCATTTTGATGATTTTCATTCAATATTTACCGCAATCTGGGAAAGTTTTTTCCACCCTAGCAACACTTCCTAGATTTCTTCTCAGTTACTGTTTATCTGAAAGTGTCTTTTTTTTTTTTTTTTGAGATGGAGTCTCGCTCTGTCGCCCAGGCTGGAGTGCAGTGGCGTGATCTCAGCTCACTGTAAACTCCGCCTCCTGGGTTCACACCATTCTCCTGCCTCAGCCTCCCGAGTAGCTGGGATTACAGGTGTGTGCCACCATGCCCGGCTAATTTTTTTGTATTTTTAGTAGAGATGGGGTTTCACCGTGTTAGCCAGAATGGTCTCGATCTCCTGACCTCATGATCCACCTGCCTCGGCCTCCCAAAGTGCTGGGATTACAGGCGTGAGCCACCGTGCCCGGTCGAAAGTGTCTTTATTTTTTCTTCATATTTGAAAGATATTTTCATTAAGTCTGGAATTCTAATGTGTCAGTTTTTCTCAAAACTTGAACTGGATAAAGAAAATGTGGTACATACACACCATGGAATCCTACTCAGCCATTAAAGGGAATGAGATCATGTCCTTTGCAGTGACTGGATAAAGCTGGAGGCCATTATCCTAAGCAAAACTACTCAGGAACAGAAAAACAAATATTGCATGTTCTCATTTATGAGTGAGAGCTAAACATTGAGTGCACATGGACACAAAGAAGGGAACAACAAACCCCTGGGTTTACTCCAAGGTGGAGGGTGAAAGGAAGGAGAGGATCAAAAAACTACCTATCAAGTAGTATGCATATCACCTCAGTGACAAATTAATCTGTACGCAAAATCCCCATGATGGGCAATTTACTTATGTAACAAACCTGCACGTGTACCCCTGAACCTAAAATAAAAGTAAAAGTAATAATAATAAAATGTTATTCCAATGCTTCTGGCTTTCATGTTTTCTGTTGAATAGTCATCAGTTTTATTGCTGTTCCTTTGAAGATATTAAGTTCCTTTTTCTCGCTACCATAAACATGTTCTTTTTGCCTTCAGTTTCAGCAAAGTGACTACAATATGCCTATGATATCGTTTTCACTGTAGTCATCTCTCTTGTTCACTGCACTTCTTGAATCTACAAGTCCTACCTTTTATCTTTTAAATTAAAAGATAAACTTTTCCATAGTATTATTTTTCTATATATAAGGCTGAATCCCTTTGCCAGCTGGATGTGTAATGAATAATTTAATTCTCTGTTTTTGGGGATTTTATTTTTAAAATAAATAATTGTAAAATATTTGCCCAATAGCTAAATATTTTAGCTAATCTGTTATTACCTGAAGAAAAAAATTTTGTAATTGGATTTTAATCATATGGCAATTTTTAAGAATTTGATATATGTTTTGAACTTATGATCTGTAGAAGATTTATAATTTATCCTATAAATTGCAAAGTATGATGGTGTCTATTTTCTTAAAGGCTCACCTATGTATCGGGGGAAACTGCCCCTGATAGTCACGTAGGTTCTTTTCTATTTTCCCTAAGTGTCGGCCGGTCTGAGAAATAAAGGGACAGAGTACAAAAGAGAGAAAATTTAAAGCTGGGTGTCCAGGGAAGACATCACATGTCAGTAGGTTCCGTGATGCCCCCCGAGCCGTAAAACCAGCAAGTTTTTATTAGCAATTTTCAAAACGGGAGGGAGTGTATGAATAGGGTGTGTGTCACAGAGATCATGTACTTCACAAGGTAATAGAATATCACAAGGCAAATGGAGGCAGGGCGAGATCACAGGACCAGGGCAAAATTAAAATTGCTAATAAAGTTTCAGGCAGGCATTGTCATTGATAACGTCTTATCAGGAAACAGGGTTTGAGAGCAGACAACTGGTCTGACCAAAATTTATTAGGCGGGAATTTCCTTGTCCTAATAAGCCTGGGAGTGCTACGGGAGACTGGGGCTTATTTCATCCCACCGCTGCGACCGTAAAAGACAGCCACCCCCAAAGCGGCCATTTCAGAGGCCTACCCTCAGGGACCCATTCTCTTTCTCAGGGATGTTCCTTGCTGAGAAAAAGAATTCAGCAATATTTCTCCCATTTGCTTTTGGAAGAAGAGAAATATGGCTCTGTTCCACCCGGCTCACTGGCAGTCAGAGTTTAAGGTTATCTCTCTTGTTCCCTGAACATTGCTGTTATCCTGTTCTTTTTTCAAGGTGCCCAGATTTCATACTGTTCAAACACACATGCTCTACAAACAATTTGTGCAGTTAACGCAATCATCGCAGGGTCCTGAGGTGACATACAGCCTCCTCAGCTTTCGAAGATGACGGGATTAAGAGATTAAAGTAAAGACAGGCATAGGAAATCACAAGGGTATTGATTGGGGAAGTGATAAATGTCCATGAAATCTTCACAATTTATGTTCAGAGACTGCAGTAAAGACAGGCATAACAAATTATAAAAGTACTAATTTTGGGGAACTAATAAATGTCCATGAAATCATCACAATTTATGTTCTTCTGCCATGGCTTCAGCCAGTCCCTCCGTCCGGGGTCCCTGACTTCCCACAACACCTATGACATATTATTCTTTTATTTTAAGTTTTTATAGTTTTTTACAAACATAATAGCAATTCTATTTTTTATTTACATTTCTTTGATTACAGATGAATTTTAATGTTCTTCATATACTTATTGACTATTTTTGGATTTCCTATTTTGTCATAAACATGAGTTTATTTTAAATTTGGTATACCTTTACATTTAACAGTTATTTCCTACATTTATTTTAGTTAAATAATTTATACAAAAGATTTAAATTTTTGAAACTTAAAGGATCAGAAATTTTTTTCTGCATTATTTGCACATGGGGTGATATACTTAGATTTTTCTCACTCAAAGACCTATTTGATGTGGTCCTTTGTTAGATGCTTAAGTGGTCTCTCTCCTTCCCCTCTGCGTTTACCTGCAATCACCACCTACTGGACTGGAAGTCAATCTGCACAACCCATCGTAAACATCTGTTGACACAAGTATACCACACTTGGGTAAGAGACATGCTTCTTACAACCTCTGCTACCACCATCACCTATGCCACCCCAGCTGCCAAGGAGGTGGTGAGCCCACACAGCAGCCCAAAACACCACTACTACAACCAGCATTTAAGAAAGGCACCACCCCAGCTACCAAGGAGGTGGTGAGCCCACACAGCAGCCCAAAACACCACTACTACAACCAGCATTTAAGAAAGGCACCACCCCAGCTACCAAGGAGGTGGTGAGCCCACACAGCAGCCCAAAACACCACTACTACAACCAGCATTTAAGAAAGGCACCACACTAAAGCTATTTATAACCAAGGAAATCATATAGAGATTTCACCGCTGAACACGGCCAGAAGCAAATCCCAACAATCCTAGTCAACATACATCATAGTCATATCCTCAAGAGGATAATTTCACATACCAATATTCACCTTGAATGTAAATGAATTAAATGCTCCACTTAAAATATATACATTGGCAGAACAGATTTTAAAAAACAATCCAACTAAACACTATTTATCACAAACTCACCTTAGTAGTAAAGACATTTATACACTGAAGGTAAAGGGGTAAATATCTTTTTCCAAAGATATTCCACACAATGGAAGACTTCTCAAAAACAAACAAACAAAAAACCCTTACATTCGACAAACGAATTCGGTAAAACTTCAGGATACAGTATCAATGTACAAAGATCATCAGCATTTTTACACCAATAACAATTAAGGCAAGAACCAAATCGAGAAGGCAATTTCATTTACAATACCTACAAGAAATATTTAATAAAATACCTAGAAATATAGTTAACCAATGAGGTGAAAGATCTCTACAAGGAAAACACTGATGAAAGAAACTGTAGACAATAAAAATAAATGAAAAAAATCCTATGCTTATGGATTGAAAGAATCAATATCATAAAAAATAACCATATTGTCCAAAACAATCTACAAGTCCAATACAATTCCTATCAAAATACCAATGTCATTTTCACATAATTAGAAAAAACAATCCTAAAATTCATATGGAACCAAAAAAAGAGCTGAAATAGCCAAAGCAATCTGAGCAAAAAGAACAAAGCTGGAGGCATTACATTACTTGACCTCAAATTATACTACCAGGCTATAGTAACTAGAACAGTATGATACTAGTATAAAAATAGACATATAGACCAATGGAACAGAATAGAGAACCCAGAAATAAAATCACATATCTACAGTCAGCTGACATTTCACACAGTCAACCAATACATACCCTGGGGAAAGGACACTCTCATGACTAAATGGTGCTGGGAAAATTGGACTGCCAGATGCAGAAAAATGAAAACTGCATCCCTATATCTCACTATACACAAAAATCAACTCAAGATGGATTAAAGACTTAAATGTAAGGTCTGAAACTATTAAAATACTAGAATAAACTCCAGGGAAAACTCTTCTGGACATGGTATAGTCAAAGCATTTATGACAAAGACCTCAAAAGCACAAGCAATCAAACCAGAAATAGAACATTTTGACTTAAGTACTCAACATAGTACTTAACTAAGATTTACTAAATTCATGTATCAAATCTAAGAGTTTTTGATACTACAATGGTAGATACCTATCATAACACATTTTTCCAAACCCATAGAATGTACCAAGGTGAACACTAATGTAAACTATGGACTTTGGGTGATAATAATGTGTTAATGTAGATTCATCAATTGTAAGAAACACCACTTTAGTAGGGGATGTTAATGGGGGAGGCTACGCACATGTGAGATACATGGGGTATATATGCACCTTCCTCTCCATTTTGCTATAAACCAAAAACTACTGTAAAAAGAGTCTTTTCTTTAAAAAAAAAACAAGTACTGTTTTAAAGACTCAGAGATAATACAGTAAAATGAAATTACTAATTATTTTCTCTGAGTAATATAAAAATTAGTGATTTTTTTCTTTCCTTCTTTTCTTTATTTTCTAGAAATCTGAATTTCTTAGTTTAATGTCAATTGATATTAGTTGATCCAATTTAATGAGAGAAAAAGAAACAATATTTTCATCAGTAGAAATATAGATGATTATATGTTAGTGTGCTAACTACAAATTGGAAAGTTTCAATTAAATAGAAAAAGAAAAGCATAAAAACAAGTAACTCATAATTGTAAAAATATAAGTGACGACTAAACTCATTTAAAGATATTAAACCTCAGTAATCCTTAAGAAAATGCAATTTTAAAATAACAGATTTGTTTTGTTTTTACTGATTTTTGTTAACTGATTGGCAAAGACAAAAATGAAAAAAAGAAAAAGAGACACAGATTAATCCCAGTGTGTTTGAAAGAGTCCCTATAGTAGAAACTCTTAAACATGATTGGGGGAAGTAGAAATTAATATTTATTAGAATTTAAAATGTTCAAATCCAGGCAACAACAGAGATCTCTGAGATCCCTATCCCTGAACAAAGGGTTAAATTCACTGAGCATTGAGGAGGTCTTGTAACTGAAAGGAAATGCCATAGCTTACATAACAGACACCTAAAATAAAAAACAAATCTTGCCGAGCAGAAAAAATAGTATGATTCAGTATTGTCCATACATGAAAACATCTCAAAGAACAAAAATGCCCAACTTTGAAGATCAATCTAGCAAAATGTGATTTTAGGTGGCTTTAACTTCTTAAAAGCCTTACTTTTGCAGTTTAGATGCCTTTTACAAAGAATTAACATTTGTTAGTGAGAAAGTATAGATTTTTCAAAATACAAGTGGAAATTCAAGACACACAGCCCATTAAATGAAGAAATACCACACAAATATTTAAAAAATGAAGCATAATAGTAGGTAAACAATTTTTTTCTGATGAAAAACCAAAACTATTAGTATAGCACAAATTATCAGCAATGCATCCATAGTATTCAATATATCTTAGTTGCATAAACATAATATAAATATAAAATTGGCTGACTGATAAACTTGGTTAAGGCTGGAGGTGATTTTAAAAAGAGGAAAAATAAGGGAAGTGACAGTGATAGAATTTAAAAAAGAGAAAAGGAAACTAGAAGTAAGGAATTGAGAGATGAAAGAAAGGCGAGAAGGGAGTCTGTGTGAGAGTCCCCTGATGAGTTACAATTCTGCTTAAACTCTTTAAATTACTTTTACCCTTTCACAAAAGTACAGACTGTAGAGGCAATCCGTCTTCTATTTTCCTAGTCTCACATCTTGATTCTGCCCTACTCCCACAAAGTCCTGTCCAAGTTTAACTACTTGGATAACCATTTTTCACATGTTTGCTTGCCGCCTGGCTGGACCGATGTGTGCTTGCTTTTGGTTCTGCTGTTAAGTACAACCCAGGCAACACCGTCTCATGGACTTCTTCCCCCTTCCTCCCTCCTCCCAGTTGTATCAGACCTTTATGTCCTCATATCACTTTGTACAAGCATCTGTCATAATGCTTATGGACACTTTATGATTGACATTTCGCTACCTTGTCTGTCACTCCCAACATGTCTATGAGCTCCCCCTAAGGAGACAGATCATTTCTTACTGACAAATTCTGGCCCATAGTAAGTGTTCCAGAAGGTGTTCAGAATTACTTGGACAGATGGAAGAATGGAAAGATGATTTGATTTGATGATAACAGTTTCTAGGTAAGTTATGATTTATCCTGTGTTTTGATCCTTCCCATAGAATGGTTAATTACAGAGTCAATCAAGAAACTGTTTTAAGCATCTGCAGGATGTATTAATCCCTCACAACCTGCCTGTCACTTTGTCTCAAGCCAAAACAGTGAATTCAACAAGTTTAAAGGAGGTTCATTTAAATGATAATGTGAATCTAGAATTGACTTTTTGAAGTACATGTGTATCTTATTTTCATTTTTATTTAAAAAATAATTGATAAGAGAGTCTTCAGCAGGCAGCATTTCCCATAGAATAAGATGCAGCAGTAAGATGGAGCATCCTAACAAGTGTACAGGTCTTTTGGAAGCCGCTGTCTAAGTGAGGTCTGCTCTATTCTTTTCTGGCTAAATACTAAATACTCATTTTTTTCCTTAGGAAACATACTTCATTCTGTTTCACATTCCTCCACAATCCCCTTAATTCCTGTTTATCTATTCATTTCTGAATTCAATCAGTTCAGAATACTTCCCCAATCTCACATTCTAAAGAACACTTCACTGCAGATCAAAGCGATATTATTTGCTTCTAATGATGCTTATGATTCTCATTAAATGAAGTAGGATCTGGAAATGGCCGTAGCAGCAGAAGCTATGGCTATTTTTTGCAATTCACCATCACCTAGTGGTATGTATTTCTCAGAAATTATGAACACACTACTTTCCTTCATCTTGTAATGATCTCAAACCTGAACTGTGAGTTTATATTCCATGTATTTTAATACCTGCAATTATTTCAGTGCATATATTTCTCTTGTAAATTTTGTATATTGCTGAATATTTCTACCTTTGAAAATTTCTCCCAAGTAAAAAATGAAATAATGAAAAAGCAAAGAGAATATTGCTCCCCCTTTGCCTTCTGCCATGATTGTAAGCCTCCTGAGGCTCTCATCAGAAGCAGATCCTGGCACTGATTCGTGTACGGTCTGCAGAACCATGGAGTGAGTTTTGGTAATCATATTTTCCTCGAAATTGATTAAATTTATTTTGTATTTCCAGTTCCTTTTTGAAAATAAATATATAATTGTTTTAAAATTACATCTATGCCTGTAATGATTTTTTAAATATCCAATTAAAGTGTTGTGAAATTGTGATTTCTTTAGGTAGCTAATATTCCAACTGCCATATTTTCCTTAAAAATTACCTTTAATTTATTGGTTGATTCCAATATAAATCTGGTTTTTAATGTATTAATATTTATTTTCTGTGTATTCTTTTCTGACATTTTGCTTAGGTTCACTGTATTGTTTATTACCAAAACAGTGCAGTTGGGAACACAATTATGTTTTATTTATCTTTATGTGGTATATGAGAAGTTTAAGCTATTAATATACCTCTGAGCAATGTTTTAGCCACAATCTAAAGGATTGATATTATCATTATTATTATAACTTTTTTAAAAAAGACTTTACTTTTTTTAGAGAAATTTTAGGTTCATAGCAAAATTTAGAGGAAGGTACAGAGATTTTCCATGTATCCCCTGGCCACACATGCGTAGCCTCCCCAACTACCAACATCCCGCACCAGAGTGGTATCTGTTACAACTGATAAACCTGCATTGACACATCATTATCATCCGAAGTCCATAGTTTATATTAGGGGTTCACTTTTGATATTGTGTATTTCAGCAGTTTGGACAAATGTATAATTACAGTATTATTCTATATATATACTTATACAGTAGTATCATACAG
Organism: Pan paniscus; assembly: GCF_029289425.2. Taxonomy (NCBI): domain Eukaryota; kingdom Metazoa; phylum Chordata; class Mammalia; order Primates; family Hominidae; genus Pan; species Pan paniscus. Next base: position 260,227 of record NC_073260.2, read on the forward strand.
AGTATTTTCACTGCCCTAAAAATCCTCTGTGCTCCCACCTATTATTCCTTCTTTACTATCTTTTTACTCTCTTCATAGTTTTGCCTTTCCCAGAATATCATATAGTTAGAATCATACAGTATATAGCCTTTTCATACTGGCTTCTTTCACTTAGTAATATGCATTTAAGTTTCCACCATGTCTTTTTATGGCTTAATAGCTCATTTGTTCTTAGTGCTAAATAATATCCCATTGTCTGGCTGTACCACAGCTTATTTATCCATTCACCTACTGAATGACATCTTAGTTGCTTCCAAGTTTTGGCAATTATGAACAAAGCTGCTATAAACATCTATGCACAGATTTTTGTGTGGACAGAAGTTTTCAACTCCCTTGGGTAGATACCAAGGAGCATGATTGCTGGATTATATGGTAAGAGTATGTTAAGTTTTGGTAAGGAACTGCCAAACTGTCTTCCAAAGTGGTTGCACCAATTCCAACCAGCAATGAATGAAAGTTCCTGTTGTTTCACATCCTTGTTAGCATTTTATATTTTCAGTGTTCAGGACTTTGATCACTCAAATAGATGTGTAGTGGTATCTCTGTGGTATTAATTTGCATTTCCCTGATGACATGCATGGAGCATCTTTTCATGTGCTTATTTGCTATCTGTATATTTTCCCTGGTGGGTATCAAAGTCTTCTGTTGATTTTTAATTTGGTCATTTGTTTTCTTATTGCTGAGTTTTATGAGTTACTTGTATATATTTGATAACAGTCCTTTATCAGTGGGTCTTTTGCAAATATTTTCTCTGTGGATTGTTTTCTCTTTCTTATTTTTATTTCTTTTTATTTTAGGCTTGGGGGTACATGTGAAGGTTTGTTACATAAACAAACATGTGTCATGGGGGTTTGTTGTACATATTATTACATCACCCAGGTATTAAGCTCAGAACCCCTATAGTTATCTTTTCTGCTCCTCTCCCTCCTCCCACCCTCCCCCCTCAAATAAATAGACCCCAGTGTCTGTTGTTTGTTTCTTTGTTTTCGTAAGTTCTTATCATTTAGCTCCCACGTATAAGTGAGAACATGCAGTATTTGGTTTTCTGTTCCTGTGTTAGTTTCTTTGTATTACTGATTCCATTATATCTCCTCTCTTTCCTATCAATTATACTTTTTAAAATATTTCAGTGATTGCCTTATAGTTAACAATACACATTTTTAACTAATGTTCATTTTCAGATAACACTATACTGTTTCACATGTAGTACAAGTACCTTATAATAGAGTATTCCCAATTTCTCCCTCTTGTCACTTGTAACATAGTTATCATTCATTCACTTATCCATATGTTATAACAACCTTATATATTAATGCTGCCATTGCTTTAAACATCTTGTAAACCAATTAAGAAAGGAAAAATTATTTTATTCTACTTTCATTTTTTCCTTTTCCAATGGTCTCCCTCTCTTTATGTAGATCCAAGTTTCTAGCCTGCTTCCTGAATAACTTCTTTTAATATTTATTTCAGGGTAGCTTTGCTGACAATTGATTCCCCAGTTATTGTTTGTCTGTGAAATTTATTTCTCCTTCCCTTTTGAAGGATAATTTCACTGGATGTAGAATTGTAGGTTAATAAAGGGTTTCTGTTTCAATCCATTAAATATTTCACTCTATTCTTTTATTGCTTTCTTTTCTAACAAGAAGCCCACTATAATACTTACCCTGTTCCCCTGTATTTGTAAAATGTACCCTCTGCCCTGATTTTTTCAGTATTTTGTTCTGACTGTGGATTTTTGCAGTTTTAATATTCTATGTCTACGTGTGTTGGGTTTTTGTTGTATTTTTCATTCTTGCTGTTCTCTGGCATCCCTGGATCAGTGGTTTCATTCTTCATTTTTAGACAGTTGTCCGTCATTATTACTTCAAAAATTTCTCCTGGTCAGTTCTGTTTTTCTTCTTTCTCTTCTCCTTCCCACTTACATCTCTTTTCATTTTCTCACAATTTTTTTTTTTTTTTTTTTTTTTTTTTTACTATTTTCTTCTGCTTTCTTTTTTAGTCTATTTTTTCTCTTTGCATTTCAGTTTGGGGATCTTCAAGCTCATGGCTTCTTTCCTTGGCCAAGTAGAGGCTGAATTTCTCTAGTGTCTTTGTTTTATTTTCTTCTCTTGATTTTGGGCTTCCCTACGTGTCTCTCTTCGGAGAAAGTCTGTTGTCACGTAGCTCTCAATTGTAGGCTGTTACTATACAGAAGTTCTGTCGGTATGTCGGTAGATTGTTGGAGAGGGTAGTGTTTTACAATCTTCTGATTAAATCTCCATCTTTCAAAGTGTCTGTGTTTTAGGGCCGGGATTATTACAGCGTTTCTTCAGTGGTTTAGCTTGTTAACTCTCCTGCCTCCTACTTCCTTCCATGGCTGTAGCATTCTCACTCTATTTTCTCGAAGCCCCGAACCCTGCTGAGTTTTGTTGTCATTGTTGTTTTGTTTGTTTTCTCTTAGTTAGGAAAGGAAGCCTGGAGAGGGTTGGAGTAGGAAGAATTTTCTTCCCCAGCTGGAAAAAGTTTTTAAATTGAGCTGTGATAAAGTTCTCTCTGTTGTCCTTTGTTATGGAAACAGCTCTGGGTATATTTTACAAAGATCACTCTTCTTCCTCAGGCCCGTTCCCAGTAGAACCAGGAGAATGTTTCAAATATTTACAATGAGAACCTGTTGGAGTTCCTGGAGTTGTGAAACTTTTTCAGCTTACGTATATTGAAGGTATGTAATTAAGGACATATAAAGTTAAAGTGTTAAGTCTTTCTGCTATGTTGACACTTTAATTATTGTAAAATGTTTTCTTCCATCTCTATATTGCCTTAAAAGTATACATTACCTAATATAAGTGTACATTACCTAAGTAAGCGTTCTTTTGGTTTTTATGTGTATGTTGTATCTCTATCCTTTTAATTTCAACTTTTTTGTAAACTTAAACTTCAGTTGAGTCTCCTGAAAACATAATATAGTTCAAATTTATTTCTTTTTATTCAGTCTGGCTCTATGTCTTTTAATTATAGTATTTAGTTTATTTACAGAAATATAATTACTGACATACATGAGATTTCACCAATTATTTGTGTATTTTCTACTTGTCACACTTGCTTATGTTGATTTCTCTTCTTTCTTACTGTTTGTGATTGTTATTATTCTATTTTTTCCTAAGAGCTACTGAAATATATATTTTTACCTCCATTTAGTTCTTACCATAGAGATTACAACACCCACCCTTAGCTTATTAGAACCAATTTTAAGTTACTATGTGTTATCAATTCACAGACAATTCAATTACCTTAGAACTCGTCAGCTTCGCTTACTTTTTGTGCTATTGTCATTTTTAAAAATTCTACACATAGTTTACATACAAAAAGTATTTTATAGACCATTAGATTTCCCAACATAAGAACTTTTACAGTTTTTTTATTTCTCCTTATACCTTTGAAATTCCATCTGGGATAAGATTATTTTGTACAATGAAAAACCTTCTTAATACTTTTGCAAGTCCTCAAGTGACAGATTTTTTTCTCATTTTATTTAACTAAAAATATCTAGACTGAGGAATGAACATTTTAAAAAGAATGTAAAATACATGAAAAGATAAAACATAGAGCATATAGGACATGTTAAAATGGGCTAATGTAAGTGTAATTGGAATCCTACAAGGAAGGAGCAAATAAACAGAAAGTGATATTCGAAGATGTAATAGGTGAGAAATTTTCAAAACTAATGAAGGTATCAATCAACAAAATGTTTTCTCGACCCTCCTCTGGTCATTAACTTTTTCAATTATATCTAATCTGTTCTTAAGTTCATTCACTGAGTTCTTACTCTTTATTATTGGCAATTTTAGTGTCAGAATTTACATTAAATTCATTTTTGGAATTTCCAACTCCCTGCCAAAATTTTCCAACCTATAGTTTACTTAATTGACCATACTGATTTTATTTGTTAAGTCCATATCTCTGGAGTTCCTGTATGTCTATTTTTTGGGTCTGGTTTTTCTACTGGTTTTCAACTTTCTTTTACGTGTGGTTACTTTTTAGTGCTATACATTATAAATGAAAGCTTTTAGATTAAGTCAAATTTGTAAATATCAATCCAATCAAAACTTAATAATTAAATTAGTTACAAATAACTATAAATTTATTAAAACATTAATTTGTCAATAAACATTTAATACTATAGATTTTTGCTTTATTTCTTTTATATTTGTATCTAGTTTCTCTTCCATGAAAAATCTTTGATCCTAATATCATTAATATCCATTTTTTAATACTACAATATATACAAAAGTATTCCAAAATGTCAGGACCAATATCGATAATAAAATAATACTATTGGAGTAAAATACAAGATTACTCTAAATTTTACTCTGAATCCTCCTGCATTTTTATTAGCATTCTAATTTTAGTTAATACTCCAATAAGTTGTTTAATATAATTTTTTTATCCCCAAGAGGTCATAAATATTTTTGATCAATTAATATCTACTTTCATTGCATTGAAGTCAGAACATTTTATTTTACTTGTGAAGAAAAGTATGGTATTTTCAGTTATGTGTACACTTAAAGAGATATATTCTCCATTAGGGAGTTAGAAAAATATATATACATATACTCAAAATATTTACTATGGTTTGATTTTGTTAACTGAGTATTTTTACTTTTCCTTATTGTGTTGCCCACTTGACCTTAGATTAGACATCACTTGTCAACACCTTTTAATGGTCAGTCCTATTCTTTTCAGTTTTACTTGGTTTAGTTTTGTGTTATTAACATGTCTTTCATAATATTGTCTCTACCTGTTCTTTTGAATTTAAAAAAATTAGTTTTATATTTTTGGTATACAATTTTATAACTTGTTTTTCAACTTGAGTGTCACTTAAAAAATAACACATTGGTGATGTCTCTTTCTTTTCTAATAAGGACACCAGTCATATTGGGTTAGGGCCCCACCCCTCATAGTTTTGTTTTAACCTAATCTCCACTTCAAAATAAAGGGCTTATCTCCAAATAGGGTTACTTTTTGAAGTACTAGGGGTTGGCACTTCAACATATGAATTTGGGGAAGATACAGTTCAGCTCATAACACAATCCATTACAACAGTTATGGCCACTTTTAATTTGATTGTTAAGTGCTCCCATATGCTCTTGGCTATTTCAGAATCTTAACCTTTTAACAGGAGAGAACCAAGTTCCAAAGCAAAATTCCCAACTACTGTTAACACTTAATGTGCAGAAGACTGCCATCAAGCTGCTTCTTAATGCACATCTGATATGTAAAGATACATACAAAATGCAAATATATGAACAAATTATAATATATTCTATAGTTCCTTCAAAAATTTTCTACAAATTTGCTTCTAGTTACTTAATTTGACCTAGTCCATCTGATATATGAAGCCACATGACTAAGCTATCTCTGTAATCTATATTCACCATTCTTGCAACTTCCAAAAATGTTTAATGATATATGAAATAGTTGCTAGAGAATTTATTAGGAATTAGAAAATTGAGCTGATATTTCAGGTTGCCTCATAGTAATTTTTAAAAATTCTATGGTGAATATTTCAAGATGGGGATCTTGTCTAAAAAGATTTAAGATTCAATATGTTTAATCTCAGAAGAAATATTTAACTGGAAATATTAACTGGAAATATTGAACTAAAACTGGAAGACACAATAGAACAATCTTTATTTTCCAACATGAAAGGAGGAGGCATCATAAAAATATTTTATCATGCACAATTCCAGATTATAAAATGAGAAACGCAATATGAAAGCTATAGGGAAGCAAATTCCATCTCACTATAAGAATACAACTTCAATTTGAATAGGTAGTTTACAAAAGGTGTTGTGTTGCTGTAGGTACTGGTCAGTTTCTCCTACCTGGAAGTTTAAAAGAACAGGTTGCTTAATGGTTGAAGATACAGTGGTGTTCATTCTTGCATTGGATCCGCTGCTGAGCAAGATTATATCCGAGGTCCCTCTCTTTAGCATTTTTCAATCCTAGCCTAGTTCTACTTTCTTTGACTGAATACTTGTTCTAAATTCATAACTTTTTACCACCAGCACACTTTTAAAGGGCATGGTTAAACTCAAGGTTGAGAAAAAGAAAACCATCTTTGACCTCTTAGTGACCAGACCCCAAAAAGGCATTCAAAGCACTACTGACCACTTAACTAACTTTGTCCACTTGACTATTTTATGTGTATGTGAGTATTTCACAATATTCTATGAAACAAATTAAATTTCTTACAAAATGTATGGAACTGAGTACATTTATTAATATAGGTAATAGTACAAAGGAAGAAAATGAAAAATCAGCAAACCTGAATCAACATAGAATGTGAAACTGCTCTGCTTGCCAAATAATAACTGTGATGGGAACCAGTCATTCTCTCTGATGAGAACATTTCCCAGCCTAGTAACAGAAGAAAATATCAGTATATACCAGTAAATCTGTAAATGTGGCACTGTGGAATAAAGTTCATAAACTTCTCAGAATGTTCTATGGACTAGTTAAAATGCGAGCCACACAAGAGTATGTTTTCTATATTTTAAAGTTATGAAACTATGCAAAATAGCCCATAGGTAAGGAATTAAATATGTATTCACATTATTGGTTACTAAACTGGAATATACTTTCCAAGGTGTTTGAGCTCATGATTAAGGACAATAAATTGTCTCAAGATAGCATAACTTTTAAAAAAATTGTGTTTACAGTGGTGCTTATTGAAGGCATCACTTGTGCCCTTATAAGTTGTTCAGGAGATCTTCCTCAGACTCAGGAGTTGACTACTCAGTCTCTTCATTGCCATCTTTATGTCATTGTTTCTCAATGTGTAAATGGCAGGATTCAGGATGGGTGTAATCATAAAATCCAAAATGGCAAGAAATTTATCCACTGACACTGAGGGAAATGGCCACATATAAACAAAGATGCATGGTCCAAAGAACAAAGCCACCACAGTGATGTGAGCTGAAAGAGTAGAGAGGGCTTTGGACAAACCACCCGAAGAGCGTTTCCATACAGTGGCCAAGATGAAGATATAGGAGATAATCAATAAAAGGAAAGAGCCTGTGGAAATGAACCCACTATTGGCAGTAACCAAGAACTCCATTCTGTAGCTGTCTATGCAGGCAAGTTTGATAAACCAAGGAAGATCACAATAAAAGCTATCTATCTCATTAGGACCACAAAAAGGCAAATGGACAACAAAAGCCAACTGGGCCACTGAGTGAATGAGACCAATAGCCCAAGCGCCAGACAGAAGCAGAATGCACATCCATGAGTTCATGATGGTCAGGTAGTGGAGGGGCTTACATATGGCCACATATCTGTCAAAGGCCATCCCTATGAGCAGCACCATCTCAGATCCACCCAGGACATGAAGGACAAATATCTGGATGACACACCCCTGGAATGATATGGTATTATGACCAGAGTACAGGTCAGAAATCATCTTAGGAACTGTTAAGGTAGAAAAGCACAAATCCATAAATGAAAGGTTGGCTAAAAGGAAATACATGGGGGAATGTAAATGAGGGTCAAAGCTTACTATAAACACAACAAAGAGATTCCCTAGAACAATTGTTATGTAAAACACTGTAGAGACAGCAAGGAAGAAATGCTGTATTGGTGTAGATGTAGAAAGTCCCAGCAACACAAATTGAGATACCTCAGTGTAATTTGCTTCATTCATTGACTTTGTCTTTTACTACCTAAAAGATCAAAAACAAAATAATAACAAAAAGGAGTTTATCAGAAATAAATGTTTGTAAAATTTTAAGCTGTTTTAAATTCAATATTAAAGTAAAAGAAATCTCATAATCACAAGGTGTTGAAAAATTCATGCACTCATTTACCCACTCAACTAACGTTTCTAATATGCAACTGCTATATTCCAGGAAAGATGTCAAGTTCTGAGGTCAGACACTGATTCTGACTTCAGATGGAGCAAAACGTTACATAGCCCTAACTATAGACATACTCTGATAATTGACCTTAAGAAAAACCACAGAGCGCTATGAGAACAATGTGATGCATCCCAGTAGTGCCTGCGCAGACTCCGCTACAGGAAATTATTACTGAAAAGTGAGAAGAGCAGTCCAGACTTTGGAAATGCCCTGTGCAAAGACCCTAAGACAGGAAAGCCAGTGCGGCAAGAGGCTGAACAACTGAGATTAGCATAGAGTGATAGGCGAGTCTTAAAATCTTGTTTCCATTATAATAATTTAGTTTTTTACCCTAATAGCAATAGAAAATCACTGAAAATTTTTAAGTGGTAGCTTGGTTATATTTCTGCTTTCAAATGGTCACAATGTAAAGAATGGAATGAAAGGGCTAGAGAGAGCTTAAAGTAGTTTATCAGGAACTACTGAAGAACCATATCACATCAGGTGAGCAGGATGAATTATTAACCAATGGTGTTAGCAAAACAAATAAAACTGAGAAAAAATAAATCTTTGTCTCTGAACACAAACTCAGATAAGTTTCAAACTGATATTTAAATGACAGAAATAGGAACAAGTCAAAGGAAGTATCTGAATACTCGGAGAACTATTAGGTTGAAAAATTCATTGTAAGCATATACCTAGATTCATAAATATAATGGAGGAAATAATCGATAGTATCCAAAATATTAAAATAGAAATACATTAGATATCCAGGTAAATATAAAGATAGTATATCCAGATATACATATAAATGTTTTATATGAGGATATAAGCACTATAAAAATATAAGCATAAATTGTTGAAAATTGTTGTAAAAGATTAGATATGTGATTGATAATTAGTTCTTCCAAATAAAGAAAAAAATATGGCAAATCGGTTTAAAGTTAGTAAAAAGATTATTGACAAAAGGAGAAATCTGAACAGTCAATAATCATACTAAAAGTAAGACACTAGTAATCCAAGATGTGTAGATAAGATAGTATGGAGAGCTATTTTGTGCTTAACAATTTCAAATTAGCTGGGCACGGTGGCACGCACCTGCAGTCCCAGCTACTCGGGAGGCTGAGGCAGGAGAACTGCTTGAACCCTGGAGGCAGAGGTTGCAGTGAGCCAAGATTGTGCCACTGCACTTCAGCCTGGGCAGCAGAGCAAGACTCCATCTGAGAAAAAAAAAAAGATGATTTTCTATGGATGAGGCTGTGAGGAAATAGACATTCTCGAATACTTAAAGGAATAGTGCAAATTAATACAATGTCTCTAGAAGGCACTAAGTAGATATCAAATGGTTAAATTTTTCCTTAACTTATAACTAAAACTCCCATCTCAACAACATTACTTCATGTAATAATAGATGAGCTAAAAATATAGCTGCAAGGCTACCTATTATACCATTGTTATATTACAGAGAATTAAAATATACATGGTACTTCTAACTGGAGAAGGCATTCAATCTCTTGTGGAGAAACAAAAATTAATACGTGGAGAGCCGTTGCTAAGTCCTGGCCATAGCAATCTGACAAGAGAAAGAAATAAAAGGCATCCAAGTCGGAAAAGAAGGAGTAAAACTATCTCACTTTACTTAATGATATGATTCTATACCTACAAAATCCTAAAGACACTGCCAAAAGGCTTCCAGAACTATAAATGATTTTAGTAAGGCTTCAGGATACAAAAGCAATGTACAAAAACCAGTAGCATTTCTATACACCAATAATGTCTAGGCCAAAAGTCAAATAAAAAACACAACCCCATTTATAATTTTATTCTAATAAAGAAAATAAAATACCTGAGAATACAGTTAACTAGGGAGGTGAAAGATCTCTACAAGGAGAACTACAAAACACTGCTAAAGAAATCAAGACAATATAAATAAATGGAAAAACATTCCATGCTCATGGATTAGAAGAATCAATACATTAAAATGGCCATACTACCCAAGGCAATTTACAGATTCAATCCTATTCCTATCATACTACCAATGCCATTCTTCACAGAATTAGAAAAAAAATCTGGAATTCACATGAAATCAAAAAAGGGCACAAATAGCCAAAGAAATTCTGAGCAAAAAGAACAAACCCAGAAACATCACATTACTCAACTTCCACCTATACTATAAGGCGATAGTAAACAAAACAGCATAGTACTGGCACAAAAACAGACACATAGACCAATGGAACCAAATAGAAAACTCAGAAATAAAGGGCCACAATTACAAACACCTGATCTTTAACAAGGCCAACAAAAACAAGCAATGGGTAATGCACTTCCTATTCAATAAACGGTGGTGGGATAACTAGCTAGCCATATGCAGAAGAATGAAACTAGACCTTTTCCTTTCATCATATACAAAAATTAAGTTGGGGGGATTATTAAAGATTTAAATGTAAAACCTCAAGCTCTAAAAATTCTATGAGAAAATCTAGGAAATATTCTCAACATTGGCCTTGGTAAGAACTTTTGGCTATGTTCCCAAAAGCAATTGCAATGAAAACAAAAATTCGTAAGTAAGACAACAAAACAATTTTTAAAAACAAAAATTGATAAGTGAGAGAACAAAAATTGATAAGCAAATTTGTTTAACTGATAAAAAACTTCTGCAGAGAAAAGGAAATTATTACTAGAATAAACAGACAACCTACAGGATGGGAGAAAATATTCACAAACTGTGCATCTGACAAAGGTCTAATAGCCAGAATCTGTAAGGAACTTAAATAAATCAACAAGCAAAAAACAAATAACCCCATTAAAAAATGGGCAAAGGGCATATGAACAGATACTTCTCAAAATAATTCATACAAGCATCCAACAACCATGTGAAAAAAAATGCTCAGTATCTCTAATCATCAGAGAAATGCAAATCAAAACCACAGTGAGATACCATCTCACATCAGTCAGAATGGCTATTACTAAAAAGTCAAAAAACAACAGATGTTGGTGAGGCTGAAGAGAAAAGGGAATGCTCACATTCTTGGTGGGGGAATGTAAATTAGTTCAGCCACTGTGGAAAGCAGTTTGGAGATTTCTCAAAGGACTTGAAACAGAGCTACCATTCGACCCTGCAATCCCATTGCTGAGTATATACTCAAAGGAAAATAGATCATTACACCAAAAAGACATATGCATTCATATGTTCATTACTGTGCTATTCACAATAGCAAAGACATGGAATCAACCTAGGTGCCTATCAATGGTGGACTGGATAAAGGCAGTGTGGGAACATGTACACCACAGAGTGTTATACAGCCATAAAAAAGAATGAAATAATGTCCTTAGCAGTAACATGGATGGAGCAGCATGCCATAATCCTAAGCAAACTAATGCAGGAACAGAAAACTCAACACTGCACAGTCTCATTTATAAGTGAGAGCTAAACATTGAGCACAGATGGACACAGACATGGGAACAATAGACACTGTGGACTATTAGAGGGAAGAGGAAGTGGGGCATGGGTTGAAAAACTACCAACTGGGTACTATGCTCACAACCTGGATGCAATATACTCATGAAACAAACCTGCACGTCCCTAAAACAAATCTCCACTATATCTAAAATAAAAGTTGAGATGTAAAAATAAAAAAAGTTAATAAAGTATATTTGGATAGAAAGAAAAAGATAAAATATATAAGAAATTCATTTTGAAATTTTGTCTTTAGTGTTTATCAATAAATTGTAAATCTCCAGGCTTACATGTATTTATTGATTTGAACCATATAAAATTATGCTCTCTGTAGATCAAAAGATGATCAAATATCAATTTTATAGATTTCAATCTAATACGTTGACATTTTTTCCTTACATAATTTTCAAAACCACTTTATCTCTAAGCATCAAACATTATTGATGATTATTTCTCAACCCGAATTGAATAGCACGGGATTCCCAGTTGTACAGCCATCAACACACTTTCCCTCAAGCCCACACCACTTGACTTTCTCATGTCCTTGCTCGTTCTTGTGCCGCTCCACACCAAGCCTAGGCTCCCAATGCACCACTTCAGCAGGAGAGCAGCAGGAGCTGGCGGGAGCACCATAAACATGTGGGAGTCAAGAATGGATTTGAGGGCAGCCAGGTCAAACAGGACTGGGAATCCTAAGTGTTATGGACATGGAACAAGTATTGCGGTCAAAAGAAAACACTACAGCAGAGATGCCAGGAGGCCCTGCCACAACAGCAATGGAGGAAGAATTTTATAGCCAATAATTGATGAAAATGGAGCACAATTGGGCATGAGAATGGGACAGTAACTAAGGTGAATGACAATGGATGTGACTTGAAAGGGAACTATAGTCAAATCTCTATCCAAAGGTTTTGACGTTATAGATTTATATATATATATATTTATATATATTATATATGTTACTATATGCATATTCTGGAATATGAAAAAAAAAGTTGATTCAGTATGTTCCCAACAGTATAAGATGAACAAAAAATATTTTAAAGACCAAAATAAAAGGGAAGAAAAAGTAAAAACAGGGTTTTTTTCTAAGTGGTAGAAAAATGGGTGATTTCTTTGTCTGTTTTCCTCTTCTTTATTTTCTAAATTTAAAATTCCTTATTAATAAAACTGTCTTCATTTGATACAATTCAATGGGAAGGTTAGGTATGATAGTGTCATCAATCAGAATATTATGATTAAGAAAAAGTCAATAGGTTAATTCCACGAGAAGGTCGAATTTGAAAAAATGAGAAGGCATGCACAGGTAACTCACAACAGGAGCAACAGCACGTGCAAATGGCCAATAAATATATTCATGTTTCCATTTTCAATGGTGCTTGTCAGTCATTAGGAGCTTCATTGTTTTCTGTTTTGCCATTCAACAGCAAAAGAGAGACAGAGAAATAGAAAAAGAGAAATGAGTAAGAGAAAGAACAAAAATTTCCAGTATTTTCAAGGTTTTAAAACAAAAGTGATTACTGTATACTTTTCAAGAAATTACAAATTGAAAATGTTTAATATAAGTTAAAGTGGAGGAATCTATTTCTAGACATGCTAGCACAGGAGTAAATATATATAGAATATATTTATGTAACATACATATTTACACATACATACACTTATATACATAAAATAAAATGGTTTTGACACGTCAAACAATAGCGAACACTAATCACAATATATGACATGTATACAATGGAAAATTATGAAGCTATTACAATCAACTAAATGGTTCTACATATGCAGATCGAGAAAAATTTCCAATTTAAGTGACAAACTAGAGAATGCATTATAAAATTAACGAGACTTTGTGGGTGTGCTTGAATAAAAAAATTCTCCAAGAATGCACACCAAATATTACCAACGGTGAATCCTGCAGAGAAGAATTCCATGTGGTCTATACTTCCGTATTGTTTCAATCACCTGGGGAGAGAAATCATCATGGCGGACCGGAGGCAGGACTGGATCGCAGCTCCCGACAGAGCAGCCTGCAGATGGATGCCCGCATTGTGAGTTTTAGCTCCAGATTGACTGCGAGAACAAACCAGCCATCCTGAGAGGACCCACAGACCCCATGAAGGAAGCAGACTGCTCCTGCAGGACCCGGAAGACACCGCAAATACTGTCAGGGCCCCACCTGTGGAAGTGAAAAAGGCAGACCCCCCTCTCCCGGACACACACCCGCACTGGAGAAGCCGAAGGTCTGTTTGCAATAGAAGTTTCTGACTTTACCTGGAGCTGGGTGGATTTGGAGAGCCTAATGAAACACAGGGGTAGAGGAAGCAGCAGAAAGGCCCTGGGAGCTCAACGGGTCCCCTAGCAGGCCATTCCTGCCTGGCACCACAGGGATCCGTCGGGAGGACGGCCACAGGAGCAGGGGATAAAACTCCACAGGGAGAAGGAAATCTCTAGCTGAACTTTGTAACAGATTGAACGAGGCGAGAGGAGGGAGGAAGGCGGCTTAAACTTTTTACTTTTTTTTTTTTATTGAACTTTATGTACAAAATCATTTGATTTCAAATAAACATTTAATGTAAAAACAAATGTTCTTTTAAACTGAATTTTTTTTACATCTACTGTACCATTCAAATGCTTTATCATCTTACAGGATTTCTTCAAAATCTGTTATCAAGGGTACATATAGAAAAGCACTTTTTTTATAAATAGAAACAAAGGGATTTTTTCAGCTTTTACGATGACATAAAAAGTTTACTCAACAGAAGTAATTTTATTACTATTTGGGGTGGGAATCACCAACTTTTTGTGCAAACAATGCTAGCCTTCTTTTAAGCATTAAGAGCATAACTGCTTAAGAAATGACATAAGCAATAATTCTACACCTACATCTCCCCTAAAATAATCTTTTTTTTTTTTTTTTACATATGTGCACAGCTTTAGCAAATTAAAGCCCGAGATAAACGCTCGAGATCTACTATCCAGAGGCAAAAATCAGAGTTTACTAGAACTCATCATTTGGAGAGCTTACCAATCAAGGAATCTGTAATGAAAGCTGCAGTTTCCCTCTTTCCTGTTTTTTTTAAACACAAAAATCAATGACTAAGAACTTAATACTGGATGACAAATCACATCCACACTATTCGTTAAATAGCCTCACAGTTAAACACATCTTAAAGACCAGTCAAATCAGTATTTACATTTTATAAATTTCTGAAGACACCATTAGAAAGCTTATATATCCCTTCATTAAACAAAATAGGGAACTGCATCTGATGGTGGTGGAATGAAATTTTAAAATTAAAAATACCTGTATTTACAGCAGCATTGATCCTTTATAAATAAAGAATATGAAAATGCAATATCTTTAAGGATAATAAAAAATTGAGGTGATGTTACTCAACCACAGTGCTCGGAGTTGGAATAAAAACCCATTGGTGCTTGTTAATGTGCCAGTAGTGAATCCACTTTCTGTTGGAGAAAATCCAACTGCAAATATGTGCGTGAAACACATATAACAAAGGGCAAAATTGCTCAAAATGATTCAAGTCAGCTTATCTGTATTGGATATTCTATTCATGAAACACATTACAAAGACATCCTTGCAAACAAATAAAAGGCATAACAGTTTTCTGGTTGACTTTTTAAGAACACTTCTCCCCTTATAAGTGACATCTTAAAATCTCAAATGCGTTCTTCCCTTGGTTTGCAATCCTAATTTAAAGATATGAACACCTTAATTTTCCATGTGATTATCTAATTAAAAAAGAAAAACAAAACAAGCAAAATGTTCAAGTTAAAAAAAAAAACATACCGGGTGAGCAATGCACTAAAATTATCCACATGAAAACAAATGGTCTGTAATCTTATAAACCAACATAGCATTTCACTGTCAACAATGTGAAAATTTAATATCTTCTCAAACAGGCATAAGATGAAGAAGTGCAATTTTTTAATTGTAAAATGAACTTATGTAATGTAAAAATATCTTACATTATAATTTTTCATTCCGAATTGACAAATGATTTCAAAAACAAGGATCAAAGTTTGACTGCAAATAGTAATGCAATATAATTTCATAAAAATCCTTCAATTTCTATTTTTTTCCTTTTCTGTAGTTGATATATGAAGACCACTTCAATTTCTAAAAAAGGGAACCATTCCAATTTTCCCTCCCCAAGAAAATGTCTCACAATTACAAAGTAGAAAAACAGCAGGTCATAAATGCAAAAAAATTCTAATTTATATATGAAATAATTTCTAGATCAATTCAACATATTTGATGACATTTGTTGAGTTTAAAAATACTTTGAAATATTGCTTTTCATGCTTAAAGTACAGAATGTTTTAATGACATCAATAAAAGTGATATACATGTAATGCTGCATAATGAAGTGAAGTAGAACCCTGATACAAATATCCTTGTTGAAATCATTTACTTCATCTAACAGTGCCTGTTTGGAACATATGATTAAAAACAAAAACATAATTCTTAGAGGATGAATTCCCTAAAATGTAATTTCAGTGTTTGTCCATAACATGGGGTTAGAGCTTTTCAGAGTTTTTGTTTTTTGCTCTGTTTTGAAACCCCTGAGACACTATCTGTTTCCAAAGCTTTCTCTTTTGAGTTAATTTCACTAAATCCATTTGCTGTCCCATTTTGTTCTTCAGTTATTTCTTCATTTGCAGGGGAAGCAGATTCCCCCTTTTCTAATTTTTGCTGCATTTCACGGAGCTTGGTAACAGCTTTATCTATTGACATTATGCTAATAAGATTAAAGTCATGCATGCTGACTAGATGAAGCATGAAGTTTTGACATAAATTCTTCTTAATTATTTTCTGTCCATAATTTTCTACAAACAGCATACAGGCATGATTCATTTGATTGTCAGCAATAAACCCATGCTTCATGACATGGAGATTCCAGAGTTTCATCACTTCTTTCTCTCCTTCATTAACATCAGAAAACTCTTCAAATTGTGTAATGTTTTTTTCTCTTAGCCATTCAGGATCCTTTTCATCTTCACTATCTACTTCCATTTCTTGTGGACGGAGAGGTAAGCAGGTATCACTATGGAAATACAGACGATTGTGGCCACTACTATATGTTCTTTGCTGTTCTACTTCCCCATCTTCAGATTCAAGAAATTCAGACATGCTTGCTTTTGTTCGTTTTGGCCTGCACACAAGAATATGTGTGATAGGTGTTCTCTTAACTGGTCCGTTGCGACTAAAAGCAAATCCAGGTTGGCGATGAATATCCTGAGGATTTCCTGCATAGGAGCCATCATAACACTCATTGATAGAAACATCTATCCTAGCACCTTTTGGATGATAAACATAGTTGAAGATAAATCTGCTATGGCAGAGTTTAAGATGCTTGAGTAAACTATAAAGTTTGCGGCAGTTCAGAGTACACCAAGGGCAATGCAGGTCATCTCTTGCTTCAGTTTGTTGCCTTGTATTGTTGTTATAGAGAAACTGATAAAATATTCTTAATTTTTGTCGGTTTTCATTTGGAGTATCCTTTTCTTTTCTTGTTTGTAGATCTGTAGTCAATGATTCTTTAACAGCAATAGTTTGAGTAGGTTTAACTGAACCAGGCTTGTTTTCCTGATGGAGACTCTCTGAATTTCTAGTGGCAAGAGGTTTGGCAATAGGAGCCGTAGATTTATCATTGGTCTCTCCTGTCCAACGAAGAGTGAACTGCAACGTAGGTCCCTGAGAAAATGTTTCGAATGGAGGCAGCCTCTTCCCATCAAGAATAGTCTCCCATGTTGCTCTTTTCTTGCTTATTGGACATTCTTCCATTTCCTGCATGGCTACTTCATATTCCCCATCTAAAAGCTGTAAGCGCCTGTTTTTATCAAATACTGTCATTTGTGCAACAAATGTCTTTTCCCCATCCTCACGATTTCGTTTTCTTCTGGCTGGAAGCTCTTCATTGACATCAATATTTTCATTGGTTTCTCCATTAATCATTCCATTAAACTCTCTTCTTCCTGGACGAGTCACTCTAAATAGCAACGAGTAAGACTTCACCATATGGCTGTTACTAGGTTCAAATTCATTACTGGGAACTGCAAGGGACGGGAAATTTCCGGGTTTTGTTTGATTGAGGTCAGGATTCAAAGGCACCTGCTTTTTACCTGTGGGAACTTGCCTTATTGGACAACTTACATCCTTTCTTTTTTTGTGGCAAACTTTCACAAGCAGGACTTCCAGGGTAACAGAATTTTGTTCATTTTCTGAGTTTTGTGATGGCTTATCATTTTTGTGGAAGAAACCAGTAAACGTAAGCTGCAAATGAGCTGACAAGCTATGAGATTCTTGCTCTCCTTTCATTTTCTCTACTTTTGATAACATATCATCAACTTTAAATGTTTTCCTTTTGATGTTTGTTCTGGAGTTTCGATGAGACATGTAAGTAAGAGTTCTGTGCAAAAATATTGGTGCTATGAGATTCCGAGTTCGAAGAAATCTATAGATCTGTGTTGGCTTCTCAAAGGCCTGGAGGAAAAGCTCGTGGTCAGCCTGGACGTGCTCCATTTTCGGCTTCTTCACCGGTAACACCGCAGCCCCCGCCGCTGCCGCCGCGGAGGAGGAGGAGGAGGCCGAGTAACTGCCACCCCCTCCACAGCCCCCGCCGCCGGATTTGCCGCCCGAAGCCGTCGCCGCCGCCACCGCCGCCGAACCCCCGAAGCCGCCTTCCCCGGACCCCGCGCTGGGCCCCGAGCCGCCCCCTCCCCCACCGCCGTGCTTCTGAGGCGCCATCGCGGTTCCTGCCTCCTCCCCCCGCCAGCTACCCGTCGGGCGGCCCCGGAGAGCAAGCGCCTGCAATACCAACCGCTCGCCCCAGCAGGCTCCGGCGGACCGAGGGGGGAAGGAGGAGAGAGGGGAGGAGAGGGGAAGGGAAGGGAGGAGGAGAGGAGGGAAGGAGCAACTTTTTACTTTTATACAATTTAGTTCCACTCGAATATTTTATAATGAGACTTTTATAAATATAAATGATTGATCACTTAAGTATTAAATATTAAAATATTGAATAACCTAAACCAAACTTGCATTGCTTTTGACTTAAAAATAGACTTAAGTATAAAATAAGAGGTTCAAGATGCACAACCCTGCAAATTCAATGTAGTAATGTCAATGCCATTCCAATAAGCATTTAAAAATCAAAATACAGTTTTACAAACATGAGAACAACTGTTTTCTCTTTTAAAAAAATCACAGCTGTCACTTAACAGAAACTATTGTCAGTAAGGAGTTCATTACCAAGATAAAACCTCATATTGCTGAGCAGTCTATTGCTGGTGTCTTTACAATGTATCCATTGTTTAGTTGATTCATATTAGTAAGGAAAGAGATGAAAGGCAAAGGAAGACTAAGGGTGGAGAGAAAAGGGACAGGAGCAACAGGAAAGAAACGGGAGAGAAGAATAGAAGCAAGCAAGAAGGGATACCATAAAAATTAAAAGGGAAGCAGTCAAAAAGCCTAGCAATGGAGTATTTCCCTCGTCTTATCTTGCCTACTCACCACTTAAAATCCCTGAGACTTCTGCCTTCAAAACATCTCATGATGTCGGTAAAGCTCTGGAATCTGCATACAGCCCATCTCCCCACATTCTCATGTGGCCTCTCCGCCTCACAACCTGATGAATTACAGGGACACTCCTTGTTCTTTCATGACTGTTGAGGCTCACTCACGAAATCTTTTTGCTCTAAAGCAATCCCTGACGTTTTTCATTTAGCTGATTACTTCTCATTCCAAAATTGCATCTCATGCGTCAATTCATCAAGGATGTCTCCTTCTCTATTCCAGTCTGGGGTAGATATTACTCCTCTGTGCTCTCACAACGTGTTTTCAAATCTTTTATATTATCTACTTCATAATATAATTTACAATTACTAGCCTCTTTGCCTCCCTTGCTAGGTCTATGAGTTTCTGGAGAGCAGGGACTGTATTTTATTCATAAATCCTGGCCCACAGTAAGTCTTGTAAATTTGAGAGAGAGGCAGGTGATCGGATGGATGTGGGCATGAATATGTATATAAACAGATGGATAATTGATAATAATGGTTTCTTGGTAAAGAATGTTTATACTATATCTTAATCCTTTCAAAAACTGATACCAATAGAATTATTTAAAAAAATAATTGTTACTCTAGAAATGATCACACACATACAACAGGTCTGAGGCAATTCACTGTAGAACCAATTTCCAAGGTTGTTGCTAGTTCCTACTGAAATATAATATAACCTAGACCAAGAAATTTCCTTGTAAACCAAGACATAATCTAAGCATATGGAGCAATTGAAAATTCTAACTTTTCCTTGAAAAGGTTGACACGAGTGGATGTTCAATAAATGCCTGTCGAATTGAAAAACAGCAATGGAGATGGGGGAGAGAGAGAATTTCAGTGTTGTGGTATAGATACTATGCATTACCTGTATAAAGAAAATACCTGGTAATTTTAGTAGGCTGTTGACTTTAATTGTACTGTCCCCCACTTACCCGGCCAAAAAAAAAAAAACGTGCCAGCATGCCAAGTTTCCACTATTACTGGATCTTTTCACAAATGTTTTCCTTTTTGATGCTATATGCATAGTGCTTCCCACAATGCCTCCAGTTCTAACAACAACCTAGCAACGCTTTTGGTGGCCACTTTATGACTGTGATCTGAATCCTGAGGTCACTTATCATGGGAATTCTACTTTTGAATTTCCATGGCCTTAAAGGAAAAAATATTTAGAAGCTTGGATATGAAAGTAAATGGAAAACAAAGGGAATTATGTCTAATAGTGTATAACAGCAAAATATCTTCAAGGAAAATCAACATCTGATATTTTAAAGTCTATTTATAAATTAAAGACCATTTAATGAAAAAAGAATAGCTATTAACAAACTCATTAAATTAGCATCATTTAAAATTGTTTTGGAAGCATATACATGTGATATCCTTAGAAACACTACTTGCTTTTTATCTCATTCATGCAATTAGCATCCCTATTTTAGAGATGCTAATATTAAGTAACATGTTCATTAAATATATTGGCAATGATCACTATGCTACGGTCATCAAATATTCAAACTCAGTGTTTTAAATTTCAAAATCCATGGTTGTAAACACTATAACATACTACTTCCTTTTTATGTCATTGCTGTAATACACAAACAGAAGTTCACAGACCTATTTAAAGTTTTCTGAATATTTTTACATATATTATCTCATTTATTCTTTCTAATAAGACCATGAGGTAGAAATGCAATAGTCTTCCATAACAAAAGAAAAAATGAGGTTGTGACTTACCTACTGTTGAGTGGCAGAAAGGCAGATGAATTCTTGTTCCCTGTCATGAATTCAATCAGTGTTTTTTTTTTTTAATTTGCAGATTGATGCTAGGCATCCTGAATGCCTGAAATGCTGCTCAGAAAGACAATGTATCCAAACAGGAGACCAAATGCCACACACCCTTAGTCTCAAGCATTTAACACTATTATAAGAACAACTGTATTTCAACATATCATTTTAACAAACTTGATTTTTGTTAATTACATCGCTACTTATTATTCCCATTTTTCTAAATTTTAGCCTGAGTTCTATATGATACCTAGACTGCAGGGATTAAAATAAGAGAAAACTTAGTGTGTTAACTGTATCATACTATTTTAAATCAAAGGTATATTTTTACCTAATATGAAGAGAAAGATAAACCTAAGTCAAATATGATTTTGAAAGAAATGTGCTAAGCCAAACTGAATGACTCAAATCTTAATTCATAATGTAAAATATTTACTTAATTATCTTTTTATGTTAAAATTTTATTTTCATTGAGTTAAAAATTCACATAAACTTAACATTAAGAGTACAGTTCAGTTGTGTTTAGTATACACACAATATGCATGTTGCAATATGCATGTGCAACCATCAGTTTCATCAAATTATAACATATTTTCATCATCTTAAAAGAAAATCCCATATCCTTTGAGCAGTCACTGCCCAGTCCCCTCTCTCCTTATCCCTAGGCAACTACTAATCTCCTTTCTGACTCTATGGATTTATCTATTTTGGATATTTCATTTAAATGGCATCAAAACAGTATGTGACCTTAGTGTCTGGCCTCTTTCACTTAGTAGGTTTTCAAAGTTCATCCATGTTGAAGCGTGTATCAGTACTCATTCCTTTTGCATGGCTGAGTAATATTCCATTGCATGGATATACCACTTTTTTTTTTTTTTTTTGAGACAGAGCCTCGCTTTGTTGCCCAGGCTGGAGTGCAGTGGCACAATCTCAGCTCACTACAAGGTCCGCCTCCTGGGTTCACACCATTCTCCTGCCTCAGCCTCCCAAGTGGCTGGGACTACAGGTGCCCACCACCATGCCTGGCTAATTTTTTGGATATACCACATTTTTTAATCCATTCATTAGCTGATGAACATACGGATTGTCCTATCTTTAGTTATTGTGAAAATTGCTGCTATGAACATTCCTATGCAGGTTTTTTTTTTTTGAGTACCTGTTTTCAATTATTTTGTGTAAATACCTAGGAGTGGAATTGATGGGTCATATGATAGTTCTATGTTTAACTTTTTTAGGATCTGCCATACTTTTCTTCACAGTGGCTGTACCATTTTACACTTCCACAATGCACAAAAGTCCCAATTTCTCCACATTCTTGCCAACATTTATTTTGTTTTGTTTTTTTAAATATATAATAGACATCTTAATAGGTTTGACATATTGTTAGATTGTGGTTGCGATTAGTATTTCCCTAATGACAAATGTTGCTGAGCAACTTTTAACGTGCTTATTGGTCATTTATATATCATCTTTGGCAAAATGTCTATTAAGGTTCTTTGTGTATTTTTAATTGTGTTATTTGCATTTGTATTATTATTATTTTTGAAACAGAGTCTCACTCTGTCACCCAGGCTGAAATACAGTGGTGCAATCACAGTTTACTGCAATCTCAACCTCCCAGGCTCAAGCCATCCTCCCACCTCAGCCTCTCAGGTAGCTGGGACTACAGTGTGTGCTACCACACTTGGCTAATTTTTTAATATTTGGAAAGATGGGATCTCACTACGTTGCCCAGGCTGGTCTCCATCTCCTGGGCTCAAGCAATTCTCCCTCCTTGGCTGCCCAAAGGGCTGGGATTACAGGTGTGAGCCACCACACCCTGCCTGTATTTTTATTATGGAGTTGTAAGAATTCTTTAAATATTCTGAATATAAGACCTTATCAGATATGTGATGGCATATTTTCTCCCATTCTGTGGGTCGTCTTTTAACTTTCTTAACAGTATCCATTGATGAACATTATTTTTATGTACATTTTACCTATTTACCTATTTTTTTCTTTTTTGCTGTGTCTTTATTATCATATCTATAAGAATCCATTGCTAAAACCATGGTAATGGAGATTTACACTATGTTTTCTTCTAATAGTTTTAGCTCTTATATTGGTCTTCGGTCCTTCCAAATTAATTTTTTTTCTATGGGTGTGAAGTACGGGTCCAACTTGATTCTTTTGCATGTGGATATCCAGTTGTCTCAGAACCACTAGTTGAAGAGACTGTTCTTTGTCCTATTACTATCTTTGGCACCTTTGTCAAGAATTTTGGCACCCTGTCAAGAATCAATTACTGTATATGCATAGGTTAATTTTTAAAATCTCATTCTATTTACAGTAGTCTCCCCTTCTCCATGGTTTACTTTCCTCGGTTTCTATTACCCATTACCTCAGTTAGCCACAGTCAACCTTAGTCTAAAAATATTAAGATATTTTGAAAGAGAGAAATACCATATTCACATAACTTTATTATAACATATTGTTCGATACTGTCTGTGGTTTCAGATGTCCACTAGGGGTCTTGGAACATGTCCTCTGAAGGTAAGGGGAAACTACTGTGTCTTTTTATCAGTTAGAGTTATGCCCATAATATGATTTTCATTCATACTGTTAATTTTCAGGGCTCTGCTCAAGAAAGCATGGAGAATGTTGAGACCTAAATGTTCCTCTGAGTCACAGGAAGCAGAAGTTCAAGTAGGTTCTTAAATCATGAGAACAGGTGCAACATGCTCACAATGAGCTGGCTGTCACCTGCCCACCTACATAACTCATCTAATTTCTGCTGGGACTGGAACTGACATCTTAGTTCAATTTTATGACATGGTAGATACACACCAAAAGAAAGCAAGCTATATCTGCCCATAAAGCAGAAGAGAAACATATGTTAAACTTTATTTTGTCAAATTTTAATAAACTTCCTCATTCTATTTTACAGGACTGACTTGATTCTAGCTTTGAAAGAGTGCATTATACATAAGGACTCAATTTAGGGAAATTAGGAAGCTAAGAGATTCCCCCAGGAGCATGATAAGAAAACCTTTTCAAATTTTTGGTTACATTTAAAAGAGGCTACTACATACAGTATGCCACACTGAGGATATATCCTCAACAACATTGGTCCCTGCAGAAAGTCCCTTCATTCCAGACTTAAAGTAGTATCTAGAGTAAGCCTTATGAGCCAAGAAGGATCTGGTTTCAGAGGTGATTCCTGTAGGGTAAGTATATCACAAACTATCTGATTTTTGAACTTCCACTTTTGTCCCATCCACTAACTTAAAAATAATTTTTCCTGAAGGATTTTTTTCCATATCTACCTGTTAGTCTTAGAGTTCTGAATGTATTATTTAGCTGATATGTTTACAGGAAAGATTATGAGTTTTCTCTTCCAACTAATCCCTAGGCCTTCTGGACTTCTTGCAGCAGAGTTTCACACACTAACAAAAGGCAACGTCTTTTTACAATCCTAGAACTTCTCAGACACTCAGGTTGGGGAAGAATGGTTTTTACAGGCCATTCAACCTACCGCGACAATACTCTAATTCCTTTCTAATTTTGCTTGTTCTACCATTTGGTCAAAGTAGTAAATGCACAAAAACTCAGTTATTAACATTAATAAAGTACATTCCAATCTGAAGACAATGATGATTAAATAATTTTAATATAAAAATGAACTTCTTTTCCCATCAGTATTGGCCATGTAAGTTTGTTTGTATTTGTTCTCTTCCTACAAAAAAATTTTAGAAATCTTGTCTTTTCCTCATTTTTCTCAAAATCAAGATTCCTATCAGAAGCCATTTTGGAAATTTTAGAGTCAGACAGATCTCAGTTTCTATTCCAGCTCTGCCATTTTCTAGTGTGTGACTTGGAAAATCAAGCTTTCACATCTGAAAAAATGGCAATAAATGTTATGACTGCTAGAATATAATGTTTGTAAAGTGCTCAACACTGATATAGTAAACAATAGCCAGTAAATGTATGAATTAGTTATTGGTAATTAACTCCCAGACTTGTTCATTGGTTTTAGTCCCAAATACAAAAACTATTTATAACTGTGTGGCTTGGGCAATAATAAAGAATCTAAAAGGCAGTTGATTTATTTGTGTTTCTCATTCCTTGAAGTTTCTGAGGAAACCTAAGCCTGTATAAGTAGGAAAGACACTCACTCTTTTAACTTTTCTGCATCTGCTTCCATCATTATCTTCCCTCAGTTTTTTTATCCCCACAATCTCTTTATCTCTGTCTCCCTTTTTCCTTTGTTAACTCTCTTTATTTGATTGATTTGCACTTATACTGTCTAATATCCTTTAAAGTCTTATTCTCATAGTTAAAATTATATTAGGATATACACATAAAATAATATTCAAAGTGCCGTTCTCTTTGTTAAAATACCGTATGAAGTATCTGGAATTTTCCATCTCCTTTCTCTGTAAAGATTAGGATCATGAAAACAAAAGTGATGTCTATGTCTTGGTTATCCTATGCCTACTGACACAACATTAGAAAGCATGCTAGCTTTATTTTTCCCAAAGGAATTCAATCACTGTTCTCAATGTGAAAAACTCTAGGTCTGTTTCCTAAATATCATCTACACTTTTATGATAGCATTTACTTAGCACTTACTCTATACCAGAGCATTTTCTGATGTTTTTCTTTCTTTAACTCATTCAAATTTCAAAACACAGGAGGTAGTGACTTTTAGGTATCTTTCTTTACAGAGAAGAAACTAGGGCACCAAGCAGTTTAGTAACTCACTCTAGAAAGTGCAGCTAGTAAATAGAAAATCCGAGGGTGCAAACAGTTGCCCCTTGTGTCTTTTTTTTTTTTTTTTCAGACGGAGTTTCACTCTTGTTACCAAGGATGGAGTGCAATAGCACAAGCTCAGCTCATCGCAACCTCCACCTCCCAGGTTCAAGCGATTCTCCTACCTCAGCCTCCCGAGTAGCTAGGATCACAGGCATGTGCCACCACGCCTGGCTACTTTTTTGTATTTTTAGTAGAGACAGGGTTTCTCCATGTTGGTCAGGCTGGTCCTGAACTCCTGACCTCCCTACCTCAGGTGATCCTCCCACCTCTGAATTACAGGCGTGAACCACTGCGCCTGGCCGTGTCTACGCCCTTAAACACTGCCTTATCTTATATATTAGACATTGCTCCTGTATAAATTTTCCTTTCCCCTTTATCAAATGGGATATGTCTTGTTTTTAAATTGTAAAAACAAAAAATGATACTTCTAAAAATATAGCAAGTTAGGTTGGAAATAAAGCAGCACACAATTAGTTAAAATCTTTCCAGCTGTACAGATTTGGGGTAAATATTAAATATTTACTCATGGAAAGCTTATTTGCACCCCTCAAATAAAAAGATGTATGTTCTATGACTGTTTCTCTATTGATAACCTTCCATTCTAGCTACTACAGACTTAATCTCATTTCAAAACCAATGTCAGATAAATGTATCCACTTAATCTGTCCCTTTTTATTGAACAGTTAACCCATTTATGCCGGAGGTTGCCAGTTTTTGAATTGCAGACGTGTGAAAAATCAGACCTTGGCAATGACCTTGAGCAGTAGGATATAAATAACACTCATGCACTTAGTGTTCCAATAATGGAACACTAGGGATATGTAGGTTTAATATGTTTACAATCAGTCCATATTCTCAGACATACTGATAAGTAAAATAATGTTACAAATACATTTTACCATTTGTCTAGTTATTTCCTTACAAATGAATTCCATGAAATAAAATTGCTATGTCACACTTAAAAGAGTTTTTACTTCCATTACTCCATTGCCCTCTAGAAGGATTGCACACTTCACATTCCCATCAGCTGAGATGGAGAAGCACTGCTTCCTCAATTCCAAAGCAACAGAAGGATTAATAATTTTGTTCAGCAATGAGAACACATGGACACAGGGAGGGGAATATCACACACCAGGGCCTGTCAGGGGGTGGGGGGCTAGGGGAGGGATAGCATTAGGAGAAATACCTAATGTAGATGATGGGTTGATGGGTGCAACAAACCACCATGGCACATGTATACCTATGTAACCTGCATGTTCTGCACATGTATCCCAGAAATTAAAGTATAATAAATAATAACAATAATAATAATTTTGTTCAGGAAATGACATAAAAATAAAATCTAGCTTTTGAATTTGAAGAAAGGCTTTCTTAACCTCAATTTTTTTTTTTTCTTGAGATGGAGTCTCACTCTGTCGCCCAGGAGTGCAGTGCACGATCTCGGCTCACTGCAACCTTCACCTTCCAAGTTCAAGCGATTCTCCTGCCTTAGCCTCCTGAGTAGCTGACCTCAATTTTTAAAAATTAATATATATTTAATTAAAGTTTTACAATTTTACTTTTACATTTAAGACATATCACCTAGAACTTGTTTTGTCATAAACGATACTTAAAATTATATGATTCCAATATCGACTTACACATTTACCAATCATTGGCTATTATCATTTTGTGGGAGAAATACTTTATTTTCCCACACAAATGTAATACCTTCCTTATTATATACTAAATTCCCTAATATGTATCTAATTCTTCCTGTGTTTTTGTTCTATTTATCTGTTTAATTTTAGTCAAAATAATGATTGTTTCCTTCTTAGAGGTTCATGATATATTCTGATCTTTTACAGAAAGCCTCCCCAATTCCCATTACATTTTCTTTTCACAATTTACCTGAGTTTTGAAGTAAAATTTTGGATCCCTTTGTAACATTCCATTGTGTCTCCTAAGCACCGTAGCTGTTGCGTAGATTAGTTCAATGAGAATTCTTTATAACTTTGATTTTTTTAATCTATTAGCATGGCTGAATCTCCCACTTATTTAGGGTTTATATCAGGAAAGTTTGTATTTTCTTCAACAGAATGCATACATTGCACATTACTTCATTTATAGATATATCTTTTAATTATATCTTAAAATTTTATTTTACATATTTATTTAAATGATCTTATTAGAGTTTACATTATCCATTTAATTGACTACAGTTTTTAAGGCAGACAATTGGTGATTTGTGAAGATTTTAGTTGTGCTACTTTTCAAGAAGGTTGCTTGATCTAATCTTGTCTACATTACATTATGTCGCTGAGCCACAGCATTAGCAGGCTTTCTTCTTTATAGTCTTCATTTTATGTTTCATTTGTAATCAGGTGCTGACTATTGGTTTTAAAATTGTATTTAAAGCATCCTGTGTAAAATATTTATTAATTCTGCCATTTTATTAAGATTTTTTCTCAGCAATAAATTTTGAAATTTGTTCAGTAACTTCTCAGTACACTTATTCCCCAAAATTTTGGGGGAAATACTCTCTGAAATCAAATTATGCTGATTCCTCTCAGAGTCTTATGTGATATGCTGTGGGATTCCAAGAATATTCTTATGATAGATCCACTAAAGACTTTGAATAGGAGAACCAAGTGATCATATTTGACGTTAGAGAGATCTAAAAACAGATTATTAAAATGAACGAATTTGGGAAAAATGGAGGCAGATAGTACCTTCAGTACTCTTTTAGTCTTTTCAGTTGTCGAGATCAGAAAATACATAAACTGAAATCAAAAAAAGAAATGACAGAGGAGGAAATCAAATTGAGAAATGTTTGAAAGTAAAAATTGTGCACCTGGAGATGGAATGTGAAGGACAGACAAGAGTGCCACACAGGTGTACACACCGGGCATGTGGGAGAATGGTAGTGACACGTACTGAAACATTGAAGTAGATTATAAGATAATGAGTTCAGTTTTCACGTGTTAACCTGAGGTGAAGTTGGGATTGCATTTGTATGTACCACGTCACAACCTGGAATTCAGGGATAAAGCTACAGATTTAGAATTCAATTTGTAGATACTATTTAAAATAAGCAACCTGATATTGAATTAAAAACCAATAGGTCAGAACTTCTGAGTCACACCAAAAATTAAGGTTGAGCTGAGGGGAAATCACCACTCTGTTTTAAAGACACAGAGAAGAAATCAGAAAGGTAGGAGAATAATTAGGGAAGAGCTTTCATAGAAATACTTAGATTGCAGTCAACTGCAATTAACAGAAAACTTGTTTTACAGTGAATGAAACAAACTAGGGTTTATTTTTCTCAGGTTACAAGGAGAAATCTGGAAATAAATTATTGCTGTCTTTAGTGAAGCAGTTCAACATGACCTTTGGGTTCTAAGTGTTTTGTAAATGTTTACTATGTTATTTGTTCTATATGGATCATAGAACTTCATTAGTTACTGCACCTTTAGGAATAACAATAGAATTCAGTGCATAAAAAATGGACCAGGAAAATACCATCTCCTAAGCACCGTAGCTGTTGCATAGATTAGTTCAATGAGAATTCTTTATAACTTTGATTTATTTGATTTATGATGGATGTCCTTTAACTTGAGAAGGAAAGTCCTCCAGAGAAGACATTGGTTTACATCTCATTGAACAGTTCTGGGTTACCTGCCCCACCTTAGACAAACCGATGGCCAAGGAAAATGGGATAATAGCAACTGGTTTGGAAAAATCATACATCATGCTCTTGACCTTGAATAAAGCTACTCTCTTCTAAAATTGAAAGATTTCAACCCACAGCATGAACAAATGGATTTCTGTTTGTAAGAGATGGGAAAGGAAATGACTTTGTAGAATACAAGAATCCAGGGGAGAGGTAATTACAGAAATAAGACCATGATAAATAGGATCAGATTCTACAGGGAGATCAAGGAAAATGATTATTGAAAAGAGATTATTGTATAAAGCATTCAGAATCCAGAGTTTCTTTCTATAGAGAATGAAACAAGCCATCAGTGGAAACTGAATTGTTTTGACATTGAATGAACAAACTGTAAGAACTGCCAATGAAGCGTTGAAAAAAAAAGGAATAATAAGGATTAGGAGGGGACACAAGATGCAGAGATTTGAGTCTTTTAAAAAGAAAGTTTATGATGTTGATAGGTAAAATTACCTAAAAGGTTGAAGGCTATTTGGGGAGAATGAAAGATGTACTTGAAGGGTGCTATCCTTTAAAGAGCAGAGCACCATGATTAGGAGCATGAAGTATGGTGTCCCACACCTCCAGGTACAAGTCTTGGCTCAGACACTTGATTCCTCTGACACTCAGTTCATTTATATAATGGGACTAACAGTCTCTGTAAATGGAATTTTATGAGGGTTAAAAGAGACAGTATGCTTAAAACAAAGTTCTTCATGAAGAAAGGACACACGCGTTATCTCTTAATATGATCATTGTTTAAATAACATTTTTACTTGCTAACAGGTATTCAGTTTTGTATCCATAATTTATGGTTATCGAGTTCCATCCACGCACTAAGATAATAATGTGTTATGAGCTAAACATGATGAATAATCTCAGTCTGTGCATTTGACCTCCATAGTTAAATGTACAAACAAAAACAAAACACACAGGTGAAACGAGATGAAATATATTAAATGATTGGCCTAAAAATTTCCATTTCAGCAGTGGAATAAGAAATTAAGCTAAAGAGAAGTTGCAAGTTAGTGAGAGAACATTAACGTGTGAATAATTGCTCTTAGCTGAGATTATTAGGATGGGACAACATCTAGCTAAGTAGTTGGGGGAAACATCTAAACATCCTTGAGGGGAAGAAAAAGGAAAAGTATATTAATGAAATAAGAAGGAAGTGACTCCGTTTGCCCCCACCCAATACATTCATAATTATCTTTCTCTTTCTGTGTAGTCACTCTCTGATCACTATAATTCTATTTCTTTACTTGTGTCTTTCCCAATTCAATGATTTCTGACTTAAATAAATGTAACCCATAAAACAAACTAGCAGGATCACCACATGTTCTCACTCATAGGTGCGAACTGAACAATGAGAACACTTGGACACAGGGTGGGGAACATCACACACCGGGGCCTGTCGTGAGGTTGGGGGGAGGGGGGAGGGATAGCATTAGGAGATATACCTAATGTAAATGACGAGTTAATGGGTGCAGCACACCAACATGGCACATGTGTACATATGTAACAAACCTGCACGTTGTGCACATGTACCATAGAACTTAAAGTAAAATAAAATAAAATAAAATAAAAAAGAGAATACACTTCAGCACCACTGATTCTGACTTTTCATCATTTTCTATCCTCAGGTGGTTTGAAAATCAGCTCCTCTACTCAAGTCAATTGATGGAATAAATGACTCCTTGGTTTCTGAGTTTGTGCTGCTGGGACTCTCTAGTTCTTGGGAAACCAACATTTTTCTCAACTGATATTCTCCTTGCTCCATTTAGGAATCATCCTGAGAAATCTCTTCATTGTATTTTTAGTAATCGCTGATTCTCACTTACATTCTCCTATGTTCTTCCTGCTTTCCAATCTCTCCCTCATTGATGTGGGCCTTTCCACCACCATAATCCCCAAGATAATCGCAGACCTCTCAAATGAATACAAAGTAATTTCTTTCCAAGGCTGTATGACACAGGTATGCTGCATCCACATCATGGGAGGGGCAGAGATGGTGTTGCTCACAGCCATGGCATTTGAAGTGTGTTTTATTCGTAGTCACTGCCTGGGTTACTGGGCTTATCCATGCCATTTCCCAGTTTGCTTTTGTTATTAACTTGCCTTTTTGTGGTCCTAATATAGTAGACAGCTTTTATTGTGACTTTCCCAGGATCATAAAAGTTGCATGTATAGATAGAGCCAAGACTGAGTTACCTGTTGCTGCCAACAGTGGCTTCATGAGCATAGGCAACTTCTTCCTGCTAATACTTTCCTATATCTTCATCACCTTCTGGAAGCGTTCTTCAGGAGACTTATCCAAGGCACTTGTCATGTTGTCAGCTCACATCACTGTGGTTGTTTGTTTGTATGTTTGTTTTTTTAACTCCATGCACGTTTCTCTATGTGTGGCCTTTCCCCCACATCTTCAATTGGCAAATACCTGTTCATTGCTGACTTTGCTATAACCCTGCCTTGAATCCTATCATCTATACATTAAGGAATAAAGATATGAAGATAGCCATACAAAGGTTGAGCAAACAGGCATTATGACAGATTTTGCTGTACCTCTAAAAATGTACATTTGCCTGCCTGTTGGACATCTTCATTTAGGTATCTGCCATTTAAACTGGCCAACTAGACATGTCACTTACTTACTGAACATGTGTCTACTGCTCCTACAGAGTATTTAATCATTGCTCTTACCACTATGGGAATGCAGTGGAATGTGAATCTACCATGATATGTGTTACTTTAGCAGACGGTAGCAGTATCTATAAATGAATTTTTATGATTTAACTTTTGATTATTTGAACTTAAGAAAAGATAGATGACAACCGTTCTGCTTCCTAAAAGGTTTACAAATAACTGCGAACTTGCTCTGGTGAATGTCAGGAATCATCATATGGAATGGTTATATACACAGGACTAGGAGCTCTACTTGCTTACTTAGGTTTGGTTCCCTCAGAAGAAGACCCAAAGACAAACTTTGAATGCAGGTAGTTTATTTGGAAGTTAATTTTTGGAAGCATCAGTGGAGAGGTGACACCAAGAAATGAGGCATGCTTATGCTGATAAACATAACTGGGATGCAGGTCTACCACTACCCTTTAGGAGATTATATAGACTCCTGATTTAGAACTGTCTCATTTGAAGGGCAAAGTGTTTGGAGTATTTTGTCATTCTTAAAGAATGCATTAATCCTCGGTATATCCAGTCTGTCTCATGTAAAATATTCTGTGTGTATTTTAAGAAGCCAGAGACAAGCTACCAGGGAGACTTTCTGGTGCTAACAGTAATGAACCATCACTGGTAAAAACAAAGGGCAGCCTCCTAATCTCACTATATTTCCTACAAAAGTGCAAATTAAATTTTTTCCTCTTAATTTAAATAATATTAACTGGTAAGTGAGCATAGATAATTCTGTTATCTGAAATATTTCTGTTTCTCTAATTTCAACAATGTTTACAAAAACCAGAAGTCCAAGATGGTTATTCAACCATTGAGATGGTTCAGCAAGTGAGTGACCAGCCCATAGTTTCAGCTAGCACAGCTGGCCATCACCTGCCACCAACAAAAGTCATATGACTTCTGCTGCAGCAGGAATCTTAGTTTCAATACAAAACTATAGCTACAGGGGTATCTGGCAAGATGGTTGAATAGGAACTGCTCTGGCCTGCAGCTCCCAGAGAGACAAATGCAGAAGTCGAGTGATTTCGCATTTCCAACTGAGGTACCCAATTCATCTAATTGTGAGTGGTTAGGCAGTGGTGCAGCCCACAGAGGCAAGCAAAAGCAGTGTGGGGTGTCACTTCACCCAGGAAGTGCAAGGGGCTGGAGACTTCCCTCCCCTAGCCAAGGGAAGCCATGAGGGACTGTGGTATCCAGCCCAGATACTACACTTTTCCCACGGTTTTTGCAACCCGCAGACCAGGAGATTCCCTCTTGTGCCTATACCACCAGGGCACTGGGTTTCAAGCATAAAACTAGGCAGCTGCTTGGGCAGACACTGAGCTAGCTGCAAGAGTTTTTTGAATAAAGAGTGAACACTCATCAGTGTGCTATATTCAGGAGACCCATCTCACATGCAAATACACACATAGGCTCAAAATAAAGGGAAGAAGGAATATTTACCAAGCAAATGGAAAGCCAAAAAAAAAGTAGGGGTTGCGATCCTAGACTGATAAAAGAGACTTTAAAACAACAAAGATCGAAAAATACAAAGAAGGGCATTACATAATGGTAAA
The DNA here is from genome assembly GCF_029289425.2 of Pan paniscus. NCBI lineage: Eukaryota > Metazoa > Chordata > Mammalia > Primates > Hominidae > Pan > Pan paniscus. The sequence goes on from NC_073260.2 coordinate 293,677, forward strand.
GGGATCAAGGCAACAAGAAGAGCTAACTATTCTAAATATATATGCACCCAATACAGGAACACCCAGATTCATAAAGCAAGTTCACAGAGACCTAGAAAGACACTTAGACTCACACACAATAATAGTGGGAGACTTTAACACCCCACTGTCAATATTAGACCGAACAACGAGACAGAAAATTAACAAGGATATTCAGGACTTGAACCTACCTCTGGAACAAGCAGACCTAATAGACATCTACAGAACTCTACACCCCAAATCAACAGAATATACATTCTCCTCAGCACCACATCATACTTATTCTAAAATCGACCAAATAATTGAAGGTAACACATTCATCAACAAATGCAAAAGAATGTAAATCATAACAAACTGTCTCTCAGAACACAGTGCAATCAAATTAGAACTCAGGATTAAGAAACTCACTCAAAACTGTACAGCTACATGGAAACTGAACAACCGGCTCCTGAATAACTACTGGGTAAATAACAAAATTAAGGCAGAAATAAATAAGTTCTTTGAAACCAATGAGAACAAAGAAACAACACACTGGAATCTCTGGGACACAGCTAAAGCAGTGTTTAGAAGGAAATTTATAGCACTAAATGCCCACAGGAGAAAGTCAGAAAGATCTAAAATCAACACCCTAACATCACAATTAAAAGAACTAGAGAAGCAAAAGCAAACAAATTCAAAAGCTAGCAGTAGACAAGAAATAACTAAGATCAGAGCAAAATTGAAGGAGACCGAGACACAAAAAATCCTTAAAAAAATCAATGAATCCAGGAGGTGGTTTTTAGAAAAAATTAACAAAAGAGACCACTAGCTAGACTAATGAAGAAGAAGAGAGAGAAGAATCAAATGGACACAATAAAAAATGATAAAGGGGATATCACCACTGATCCTACAGAAACACAAACTACCATCAGAGAATACTATAAACACCTCTACCCAAATAAGCTAGAAAATATAGAAGAAATAGATAAATTCCTGGGTATATACACCCTCCCAAGACTAAACCAGGAAGAAGTCGAATCCCTGAATAGACCAATAACAAGTTCTGAAATTGATGCAGTAATTAACAGCCTATGAACAAATAAAAGCCCAGAGCCAGATGGATTCACAGCTGAATTCTACCAGAGGTACAAAGAGGAGCTGGTACCATTCCTTCTGAAACTATTCCAAACAATAGAAAAAGAGGGAACCCTCCCTAACTCATTTTATGAGGCCAGCATCATCCTGATACCAAAATCTGGCAGAGACACAACAAAAAAAGAAAAAAAGAAAATGTTAGGTCAATACCCCCGATGAACATCAATGCAAAAATCCTCAATAAAATACTGGCAAATCAAACCCAGCAGCACATCACAAAGCTTATCCACCATGATCAAGTCAGCTTCATCCCTGGGATGCAAGGCTGGTTCAACATATGCAAATCAATGAAGGTAATCCATCACATAAACAGAACCAATGACAAAAACTACATAATTATCTCAATAGATGCAGAAAAGGCCTTCAATAAAATTCAACACCCCTTCATGCTAAAAACACTAAATAAACTAGGCATTGATGGAACATATCTCAAAATAATAAGAGCTATTTATGACAAACTCATAGCCAATATCATACTGAATGGGCAAATGCTGGAAGAATTCCCTTTGAAAACTGGCATAAGACAAAGATGCCCTCTCTCACCACTCCTATTCAACATAGTACTGGAAGTTCTGGCCAGGGCAATCAGGCAAGAGAAAGAAATAAAGCTTATTCAAATAGAAAGAGAGGAAGTGAAATTGTCTCTGTTTGCAGATGACATGATTATATATTTAGAAAATCCCATCATCACAGCCCAAAAACTCCTTAAGCTGATAAGCAACCAAAGTCTCAGGATACAAAATCAATGTGCAAAAACCTCAAGCATTCCTATACACCAATAATAGGCAAACAGAGAGCCAACTCATGAGTTAACTCCCATTCACAATTGCTAGAAAGAGAATAAAATACCTAGGAATACGGCTTACAAGGGATATGAAGGACCTCTTCAAGGAGAACTACTAACCACTACTCAAACAAATAAGAGAAGATGGCCGGGCATGGTAGCTCACACCTGTAACCCCAGCACTTTGGGAGGCCAAGACAGGCAGATCATGAGGTCAAGAGATCAAGACCATACTGACCAACATGGTGAAAACCCATCTCTACTAAAAATACAAAATTTAGCTGGGCATGGTGGCATGTGCCTGTTGTCCCAGCTACTCAGGAGGCTGAGGCAGGAGAATCACTTGAACCTGGGAGGCATAGACTGCATTGAACCAAGATCATGACACTGCACTCCAGCCTGGGTGAAAGAGTGAGACTCTGTCTCAAAAAAATAAATTTAAAAAAAAAAGGGAGGGCACAAACAAATGGAAAAATATTCCATACTCGTGAATAGGAAGAATCAGTGTCATGAAAATGGCCATACTGCCCAAAGTAATTTATAGATTAAATGCTATCCCCATTAAGCTACCATTGACTTTCTTCACAGAATTAGAAAAAACTATTTTAAATTTCATATGGAACCAAAGATGAGACTGTATAGCAAAGACAATCCTAAGCAAAAAGAACAAAGCTGCAGTCATCAGGCTACCTGACTTCAAACTATACTACAAGGCTACAGTAAATAAAAACAGCATGGTACTGGTACCAAAACAGATATATAGACCAATGGAACAGAACAGAGGCTTTGGAAATAACACCACACATCTACAACCATCTTATTTTCAACAAACCAGACAAAAACAAGCAATGGGGAAAGGATTCCCTATTTAATAAATGGTGCTGGGAAAACTGGCTAGCCATAAGTAGAAAGCTGAAACTGCACCCCTTCCTTACACCTTATACAAAAATTAATTCAAGATGGATTAAAGCATTAAATGTAAAACCTAAAACTATAAAACCCTAGAAGAAAACCTAGGTGATACCATTCAGGACATATGCATGGGCAAAGATTTCATGACTAAAACACCAAAAGCAATGGCAACAAAAGCCAGAATTGACAAATGAGATCTAATTTAACTAAAGAGCTTCTGCACAGCAAAAGAAACACCCTGTTCATATCAGAGTGAACAGGCAACCTAATGAATGGGAGAAAATTTTTGCAATCTATCCATCAGACAAAGGGCTAATATCCAGAATCTACAAGGGACTTAAACAAATTTACAAGAAAAAAACAAACAACTCCATCAAAAAGTGGGCAAAGGATATGAACAGACACTTCTCAAAAGAAGACATTTATGCGGCCAAAAAACATATGAAAAAAAGCTCATCATCACTGATCATTAGACAAATGCAGATCAAAACCATAATGAGATACCATCTCACGTGAGGTAGAATGGCAATCATTAAAAAGTCAGGAAACAATAGATGCTGGAGAGGACATGGAGAAACAGGAACACTTTTACACTGTTGGTGGGAGTGTAAATTAGTTCAACCATTGTGGAAGACAGTGTGGTGATTCCTCAAGGGTCTAGAACCAGAAATATCATTTGATCCAGCAATCCCATTACAGGGTATATACCCAAAGGATTATAAATCATTCTACTATAAAGACACATGCACACATATGTTTATTTCAGCACTATTTACAATAGCAAAGACTTGGAACCAACCTAAATGTCCATTAATGATAGACTGGATAAAGAAAATGTGGCACATATACACCCTGGAATACTATGCGGCCATAAAAAAGAAAGAGGTCATGTCATTTGCAGGGACATGGATGCAGCTGGAAACCGTCATTCTCAGCAAACTAACACAGGAACAGAAAACCAAACACCGCATGTTCTCACTCATAAATGGGAGTTGAACAATAAGAACACATGGACACAGGGAGGGGAACATCACACACTGAGGCCTATCACAGGGTTGGAGGCAAGGGGAAGGAGAGCATTAGGACAAATACCTAATGCCTACTAGGCTTAAAACCTAGATGACAGGTTGATGAGTGCAGCAAACCACCACGGTACTTGTATACCTATGTAACAAACCTGCATGTTCTGCACATGAATCCCAGAACTTAACGTATAATAATAAAAAAATCTGTAACTATAGATCAAAATTAAGTAGGATTTTCTTCACCACTACACAGATAAATCAAATGAACCAAAGGATACTTTAAAACTTCAGTACCCGTCCATCACTAGAATAGTTATAACTAATTCACCTTGTATCTTTGCTTCTGATTTGAGAAAAGTCTATCAGATGATGCTCCTAATCTAGGATAACTCACATAAGAAGTCTCAAGAAACAAGGCTTGAGTAGTCTGTCCATAAGTCATGCTTACCAACAACACAGAGCTCTACAGTTGCCCACCTCAGAAGCTACTCTCCACAGTAAACATATTCTACACTATATCAACACTGTTCAGGGATTGTATTGTTTGTTTCACTGGGTTCTGACTATATTTCAGGCCCTAGTTAGATACTGGAATCTGCTTTACTCATAAAAAAGAATCCAATGACAGATGATGATGAGTCAAAACTGAGATATATCTTACACTCTATAATAATTTCTTAATGTCTCCCTTACTTACCTTACTCCTTCACATTCAAACCAAATTTAAGAAGGGTTTAATATCAACTTTTTGTATATACCCACTGGGATATTCTAGAAGTTTTCTAAAATTTCCAGAAACATCGAAGGTTTCTTCTCAATGAATTCCTGGGACTTCTGGACTCTCCAGAGCAAAGGATCTTTCAGCACCAAATGGGGTGCCTTCTATACAATCCCAAAGCTCCCAAGGATTACGACTCAGGAAGGCCTATTCTCATATCATAATCCATCATTCTCTAAACAGGAATTTGGTTGCTAACAGCATTGTTTGCTAACCCTTTATGCTAGGAAAATCCTGAATGAACCACATAGAGGAAGCCTCCAAAATACTATAGAAATTATTTGTCATGAAAATGAAACTAAATGGTAATGCCTAGGTTTTCTTCTAGGGTTTTCATGGTTTGAGGTCTAACGTTCAAGTCTTTAATCCATCTTGAATTGATTTTTGTATAAGGTGTAAGGAAGGGATCCAGTTTCAGCTTTCTACATATGGCTAGCCAGTTTTCCCAGCACCATTTATTAAATAGGGAATCCTTTCCCCATTGCTTGCTTTTCTCAGGTTTGTCAAAGATCAGATAGTTGTAGATATCCGGCGTTATTTCTGAGGGCTCTGTTCTGTTCCATTGATCTATATCTCTGTTTTGGTACCAGTACCATGCTGTTTTGGTTACTGTAGCCTTGTAGTATAGTTTGAAGTCAGGTAGCATGATGCCTCCAGCTTTGTTCTTTTGGCTTAGGATTGACTTGGTGATGCGGGCTCTTTTGTGGTTCCATATGAACTTTAAAGTAGTTTTTTCCAATTCTGTGAAGAAAGTCATTGGTAGCTTGATGGGGATGGCATTGAATCTATAAATTACCTTGGGCAGTATGGCCACTTTCACAATATTGATTTTTCTTACCCATGAGCATGGAATGTTCTTCCATTTCTTTGTATCCTCTTTTATTTCATTGAGCAGTGGTTTGTAGTTCTCCTTGAAGAGGTCATTCACGTCCCTTGTAAGTTGGATTCCTAGGTATTTTATTGTCTTTGAAGCAATTGGGAATGGGAATTCACTCAAGATTTGGCTCTCTGTTTGTCTGTTATTGGTGTATAAGAATGCTTGTGATTTTTGTACATTGATTTTGTATCCTGAGACTTTGCTGAAGTTGCTTATCAGCTGAAGGAGATTTTGGGCTGAGACAATGGGGTTTTCTAGATATACAATCATGTCGTCTGCAAACAGGGACAATTTGACTTCCTCTTTTCCTAATTGAATACCCTTTATTTCCTTCTCCTGCCTAATTGCACTGGCCAGAACTTCCAACACCATGTTGAATAGGAGTGGTGAGAGAGGGCATCCCTGTCTTGTGCCAGTTTTCAAAGGGAATGCTTCCAGTTTTTGCCCATTCAGTATGATATTGGCTGTGGGTTTGTCATAGATAGCTCTTATTATTTTGAGATACATCCCATCAATACCTAATTTATTGAAAGTTTTTAGCATGAAGCGTTGTTGAATTTTGTCAAAGGCCTTTTCTGCATCTATTGAGATAATCATGTGGTTTTTGTCTTTGGTTCTGTTTATATGCTGGATTACATTTATTGATTTGTGTATACTGAACCAGCCTTGCCATTCAGGACATAGGCATGGGCAAGGACTTCATGTCCAAAACACCAAAAGCAATGGCAACAAAAGCTAAAATTGACAAATGGGATCTAATTAAACTAAAGAGCTTCTGCACAGCAAAAGAAACTACCATCAGAGTGAACAGGCAACCCACAAAATGGGAGAAAATTTTCGCATCCTACTCATCTGACAAAGGGCTGATATCCAGAATCTACAATGAACTCAAACAAATGTACAAGAAAAAGAACAAACAACCCCATCAAAAAGTGGGCGAAGGACATGAACAGACACTTCTCAAAAGAAGACATTTATGCAGCCAAAATCATGCTGCTATAAAGACACATGCACACATATGTTTATTGCGGCATTATTCACAATAGCAAAGACTTGCAACCAACCCAAATGTCCAACAATGATAGACTGGATTAAGAAAATGTGGCACATATACACCATGGAATACTATGCAGCCATAAAAAATGATGAGTTCATGTCCTTTGTAGGGACATGGATGAAATTGGAAATCATCATTCTCAGTAAACTATCGCAAGAACAAAAAACCAAACACCGCATATTCTCACTCATAGGTGGGAATTGAACAATGAGATCACATGGACACAGGAAGGGGAACATCACACTCTGGGGACTGTGGTGGGGTGGAGGGAGGGGGGAGGGATAGCACTGGGAGATATACCTAATGCTAGATGATGAGTTAGTGGGTGCAGCGCACCAGCATGGCACATGTATACATATGTAACTAACCTGCACATTGTGCACATATACCCTAAAACTTAAAGTATAATAAAAAAAAAAGAAAGAAAATAGGACCTACTTGAAGGTTGAGGATAGAAAGAGGGTGAAGATTAGAAAACCATCTATTGGGTACTGTATTTTCTAACTTGGTGTTGAAATAATCTCTACACCAAACCCCCATGATATGCAATGTACCTATATAACAAACAAGCACATATACCTCTGAACCCTAAATAACAAGTAAAAATATCATTAAAAAAAAACACATGAAAAAATGCTCACCATCACTGGCCATCAGAGAAATCCAAATCAAAACTACAATGAGATATCATCTCACACCAGTTAGAATGGCACTCATTAAAAAGTCAGGAAGCAACAGGTGCTGGAGAGGATGTGGAGAAATAGGAACACTTTTACACTGTTGATGGGACTGTAAACTAGTTCAACCATTGTGGAAGTCAGTGTGGCGATTCCTCAGGGATCTAGAACTGGAAATACCATTTGACCCAGCCATCCCATTACTGGGTATATACCCAAAGGACTATAAATCATGCTGCTATAAAGACACATGCACACGTATGTTTATTGCAGCATTATTCACAATAGCAAAGACTTGGAACCAACCCAAATGTCCAACAATGATAGACTGGATTAAGAAAATGTGGCACATATACACCATGGAATACTATGCAGCCATAAAAATGATGAGTTCATGTCCTTTGTAGGGACATGGATGAAATTGGAAATCATCATTCTCAGTAAACTATCACAAGAACAAAAAACCAAACACCGCATGTTCTCACTCATAGGTGGGAATTGAACAATGAGAACACATGGACACAGGAAGGGGAACATCACACTCTGGGGACTGTTGTGGGGTGGGGGGAGGGGGGAGGGATAGCATTGGGAGATATACCTAATGCTAGAAGACGAGTTAGTGGGTGCAGTGCACCAGCATGTCAGATGTATACATATGTAACTAACCTGCACATTGTGCACATATACCCTAAAACTTAAAGTAAAATGAAGAAGAAGAAGAAGAAGAAGAAGAAGAAGAAGAAGAAGAAGAAGAAGAAGAAGAAGAAGAAGAAGAGGAAGAAGAAAATGAAACTAAGCCTTTAGAACGTAACAGGGGCAGAACTGCACAACAGGAGTCAGAAGACCTTGGATGTGGATCCAGTCCTGCTGCTTCCCAGCTCCGTGACTTCCAGTAAACTACACTCACAGAGATACAACCTCTCAACAAGATGCATTTTATGAGTTTATTGTGAAAATTAGATCAGACAATGTGAGTGAAAGCTCCTGACATGTGAGGTATATTCAGATTTTCTGATTTTTCTTTTTGACTTCTACATATTTTTACTTTCTCTTTAGGAAATGTTCTGTCTCGAAGTATTTCATGGTAAAAATTAACACTTGGAACGTGAAGATATACCTTTCCCATACTGAACATCTCATTCTCATTAAATGAATTACCACAGTATTCTTTCTCTGGCTATTAATTCAATTGTATAGTATTACTAATACTAATACTAATACAATCGTATAGTATTACTAATACAATGGTATAGTATTACTAATACTACGTTGATTTGTAAATCAATATAAAATAGTAGTGACACCTTTCAAGGAAAGTAGTGAGGGTGAGAAGGCTTGCATGGGCTTTGGTAAAATCTGCAGCACTCTGATCAATATGCTTATAAGCATATTTTCATATGGACATTGACTATTTATCTCATCTTTTTGTATATAATTCTTAAGAAGACTTACATCATTCAATATACACTAAACTGTTCGACCCAGCAAGCCTATTCTTAGGTATTTAACTAGGTGAAATAAAAATTTGAGTACCATTAAGTACATGAATGCTCATACAGTTTTATTCCTAATCCCTAAAAATTTATTATAACCCGAATGTCCTAAAGTGGTGAATATATAATAAATGTTTACATCATACAGATGTAATGAAATACTGCTACTCACTCATATTTGTGGCTTAAAAATTTGATCTCCTAGAGGTAGTCAATAGAATGGTGGTTACCAGAGGCTGGGAGGGGGGTAGCAGGGAGAAGAGGATGAAAAGAAGTCAGTTAATGGGTACAAAAATACAGTTAGAAAACAGGAATATGTTCTATGTTCAATGGCACAGTAGGGTGAAAACAGTTAACAACAACTTATAGTATATTCAAAAATAGCTAGAGGAGAAGAGTTGGAATGTTCCCAGCACAAACAAATCATAAATGTTGGAGGTGATGGATCCCAATTACCCTGATTTTATCATTACACACTGTATGCATGTATTAAAATACCACATGTATTCCACAAATATATTATGCATAATTTTTTAAAAGACAGAAAGCCACTACTAATACGTGCAACAACATTTATAAATCTATAAATCTCAAGTGCAGAGTGAGGAAACCCAGACTCGAAAGGAACATACTGTATCATTCTGGAAATGCAAATCAAAAGTACTCAATGAGGGTAGCTCCCACTTGTTAGGATGTCTGTTATCAAAAAGAGACAACAAGTGTTTGTGAGGATGTGAAGAAAAGAGAATCCTTTTACGTTGTTGATGGAAATGTAAATTAGTACAGGCATTATGGAAAACAGTATGAAGGATTCTCAAAAAATTAAAAATAGAATTATCATATGACTCAGCAATCCCTCTGCTGGATATATACCCAAACAAGTGAAATCAGCACCTCGTAGAGATGTCTGCACTCCCATCCCATGTTCATTGCAGCATTATTCACAATAGCCATGATATAGAAAGAACCTAAGTGTCCATCCATGGATCAATGGATAAAGACATTCATACATATATAATATATATATGAATACTATTTCATTTCAAAAAGAAAAATATACTGTCATTTGTGACAACATGGATGAAACTTGAGGACATTATGCCAAATGAAATAAGCCAGACACAAAAAGAAAATTACTGTATGATCTCACTTATATGTGAAACCTAAAATAAAAAAAACAGTAAATAGGAACAGAGTAGAACTGTAGTTATTGCAAGGAGGGAGAGGAAGGGAATAGGGAGAAGTAGGTCAAAGGTTACAAATTTGCAGGGAGGTAAGATGAATAAATCTAGAGATGTACCACATGAGGACTATAGTTAATAATATAGTATTACATACTGATAATTTCCGAAGAGAAAATTTTAGGTGCTCTTACCATAAAGAGGTATCTATGTAAGGTGACAGATATGTTAATTTGTTTGAATATAGCAATCATTTCACTATACATATATAAACATCATATTGTACACCTTAAAAATATACAATAAAGATAAAATTTCAAAAGAGGAAAGGCAAACTTACAGGAATATAAAACAGATCAGTGGTTGCCTAAGTCAGGGATATGGTGGTGATTGACTACAAAGAACCACAGGAGATTTAGGAAAATTTGGGGTGTAATAAGACTATCACATACTCTGATAATATGATGTTTACCTAAATGTCTATGTGTAACTGCAGAACTATATACTGAAAGGCTTTAGTTTTATTACATGTTAATTATGCCTTAATAAAAATGAGCAAATATTAAATTATAAGTTACAAAACACAAAATGAAAGGAATTAATTTATTGCATTAAAAAATCTTATTGTGTTAAGATTCATAGAAATCATGTACTCCCTCCAGCTCTCGTGGAAACCAACATTCTTCCCCAGGCCCCTCACTTAGTAGCAGTGTGCCATGGACAAGTCACTTAGCCTCTTTTATCCTGTTTTCTCTTCTGTAAATGAGTCTACATGTTATCATGATTAAATGAGATAGTACTGGAAAGTGTTTTTAGAGTATCCCAGCAAGTGAATAAGCATTGAATCCTTATGTCTCTGACTAGGAAATTATGATCTCTAGACCTCAGATCATGTCGTGGCTGGGCAGAGCAAATAAATTCATTTAAATGATTTGAGACCTGAAAATGAAAGAGATAACAAAAGAATGGGAGGCAGAGAGAGAGATCAAGTAAAGGAGGGTGGGTGGATAGGAACAGCAAGGGAAGGATAAAGGAAACAAATGAGGACTTAATAAGCATAGCTTTTCAGATCTAATTAATTAAAAATATCAACCAAAAAGAAGATAAAGAAAAATCACCACTGATATATGTTGGTATGTATACTTCTCACTACTGATACAAACAGTAATAGAAGGATGCACTCCAAGCTTAGTAGTTGTTATATCCAAGAGTGGACAAGAGTGAGGAGAGACAAAGAGGCCTTCAACATTTTCTCCAAACACATCTAATGAATTGTTTAAATCATTAAATTAGAATGCATTAATATCTTTTTTCTTTAATAAAGTTGTGAATTATCACTTACAAAATGTTCATAATCTGGTTTTATACTCAAATTGCTAATTTTCAGAACTCTGCTCAAAGAAACCCTGAAAATAATGAGATCTAAATTATTTAAATCTCATCATTAAACAAGAAGCAGAAGTTCATGTAGGCCCTTAAATCATGAGCACAGTGGTGAAGTGCCAATGTTGAGGTAGCTGTCACCTTCCCATCCACATAACTCACCTAACTTCTGCTGGAACTGGAATTTACTATCTTATTTCAATTTTATGACATGGTAGATTCAGGCCAAACAAAAGAGTGTTATATCCTTCTAATGGACAGAATAATAGAACCATTTTACTTTAACAGATTTATTGAGTTTTAATTGATGTCCATAAGCTGCATATATTTAAAGCACACATTTTGATGAGTTTGGACATATGCAAACACCTATAATATCATCACCACAATCAAAACAATAGATGTATCCAGTGCCTCCAAAGTTTCCTTGTGTCTGTCTTTGCTTGTGTGTGGTTTCTTGTGTTTGGGGTGCTTATTTTTATTCTTTTGGGTTTTGTTTCTTGGTTTTGTAGAAACATTTAACATGATAATTACCCTCTGAACAGATTTTGAAGTATGCAATACCATGTGGTTAACTATAGGCATTTTGTCGTACAGCATATCTCTACAACTTATTCAATTGAGTATACCCATCAGATACCTCCCTATTCTCCCACTTCCTGAACCCCTGGAAACCACTATTGTATTCTCTGCTTCTGTGAGTTTTACTATTTTAGATATCTCATATAGGTAGAATCATGCAGTATTTGTCTTACTATGACTGGCTCATTTCACGCTGTATAATGACCTTAAGGTTCATCCACGTTCTTGCAAATGGCAGCATTTCCTTTCTTCTTAAGGTGGAAAAATATCCCATTGTATGTATATACCACATTTCTAATTGATTCATCTGTCCATGGACACTTGGGTAGTTTTCATATCTTGGCTATTGTGACTAATTCTGCAATGAACATGGGAGTGTAGATATGTCTTCGACATATTGATTTCATTTCCTTTGGCTGTATATCCAGTGGTGGGATTACTGTGTCATAGAGTAGTTCTATATTTAGTTTTTCGAGGAAATTCCACGCTGTTTTCTCTAGTTGCTGTACCACTCTACAGTGCCACCATCAATGTATAAGGGATCCCAATGTCTTCATCTCATGGCCAACACTTTTATCTTTAGATTAAACTTTCTAATCTTAAATTTTTAGTTGTATTTAACTGTTCTAACTTGAACTAGCATTGAAAAGGGTTCAGTATTACACAATGTCTTCAATTCAGGGCAAGTTGGAAGCTAAGGATCCCTGAGGACAGCAAAAGTCTTCCCAAACACTTGGCTCTGTCTAAAACACAGAGTTGGAAAGTTTCCAACCCAGAGACTACTCTTTACAGTGTATATATGCCACACTGAGGTGGATGCACTGTCACCCACACTGGTCACTGCAGAAAACAAGTTGGACTTCATTTCAAACTTAGGATAGAATCTTGAGTAAGCCTTATCAGTCTAGAAGGATCTTCTTTCAGAGGTGATTCTTAGAGGGTAAGTATATCACAAGCTACCTGATTTTTGAACTTTTACTTCATCTCATCCACTAATTTAAAACTATTTTCTGTTTTCTATAGTATTTTTTATACCACCATATGTATCTTAGTATTCTGTTATTTAGTTTATGTGCTTACTGAAAATGTTATAGGCTTTTTTTCTCCCAACTAATGTCTGGGACTCTTACAGCAGTCTCAAACACCAACTAAAAGCACAGTCTTTTTACAATCTCGGAAATTCCCAAACACCCAAGTTTGGAAAGAATGGTTTATACAGGCTATTCAACTTACCCTGACATTTTTTAATTTGAGGGAGATTTTGGCTGTTCTCTCATTTGACAAAAATAACAAATGCAGAAAAACTCAGTCACTCACATGAACAGGGTGAAGTACAGTCCAATTTGAAAACAATCAATGACATTGAAATGGTTTAAATAAAAACATAACCTTGCCTATTTTTATTGATCATTCACATTTATTCATCTGGATTACCTCTTCATAAAACAAAATGCCTTATTTTGCAAATCTGGTTAATTTTCTTAATCTTCTTAAAATCAGGATTCCTGTCAGAAAGCCATTTCTAGTAGGAAAGTTATATTGGATGCTTTGGAGTCAAACAGACCTCAGCCTATATTCGAGATTTGCTACCTTCTAGCTTCATGACTCGGAGATGTCAAGCTTTCACATCTGGAAAATGACAAAGCTATGAGCATTGAAATATATTTTTAAAGTACTTAACACAGACATAATATGTGTGTACATATCATGTGATACATAATATATGCTAATCAATCAATTTTAATTGTCCAGTTTACAGTCTGAAAAAGGTCAAGGAAAAAAGTAGAAAGAAGGAGATAAAAAATGACAAAGGAAGAAAGAAAAGGAGAAAAGAAGAAAGGAAAAAAGGTTAAAAGAAGGAAAGGAGAGAGGGTCCAAGAAAAGAGAGAAGAAAGAAGGGACGGATAGGGGAATTAATTGGCAAAAAGGTCTTCGATTTCTGCCTTATGGAAAATATGAATATCTCCACAGATGTCAATTTAAATCACAGATGGATAGTTTAAATACACATGAACTTATATTTTATATTTTCTCTCATGAAGGACAGTCAAGACTAAAAGTAGCTTTCACATATCCATCATTTAAGCTGATCTTAAAAAATTAATCTCTCCTATCAGTGAGAGTCAAGGGCCAGTCAACGAATGACAATAAGTGGCATTACTCAGGCCAAAAACTATATAATTTCGCAGACATAACTTCTCATGGGGAAATTCAAAATGCGAGGAAGTACATAATGCTATAAATGTATAGTCAACACCTGAGGTGTTTTTTGGAACATAAATGTCATTTCTCAAACTATTTGTTAGACAGTTTTTCCTATGGTTTGTAATAGACTGGTTCAATTCAGTGTGCACATACATATGCACTTAGAAATAAATTTATTTCTGAGAAATATGTGTTTTGATCATAAACGTAGCTTTAGTTTGTGCCCTGGTTTCACCCTAATAAAATAAAGAACCTCCAAGTAGCTTTATTTTAGAGCTATGCACTGAAGACAAGTCTCTCTGATTCCCTGAAGGAGAGGTAGACTCAAAGCTTGAAGAAATTATTTATGAAGAGCATTTACTACTGATATTTTTAGTCAGATAATAAATTTTTGATGCCTATAAGAGCTGTACTTTTAATGTGTAAAGTTTTTGACCTACCCTTCTACACCCAGCTAGTTCCCTTTCTTAGTCACAAGGCTGAACACACGTCTAAATTCAAGAAATATTTGTTTTCAATTTTGAGTTTAGCACAATGCTAAGATTTCAGTTTTGTACATGAAACATATTGATCTGCTCACTAGTACCTGACATTAAGTTATTTCTATTCTAGAAGTTCTTAGTTCATCTCTTTTTCTTTAGGTCCATTAGAACATACTGTACTAAATGGAAGAAGCAAACCAGTCTGCCATGTCTGAGTTTATGTTTCAGGGACTTTGTGATTCAAGGGAGTTGCAGACACTCCTCTTTCTGCCATTTTCTGTACTCTACCTGATGACTGCTGTGGGTAACACCTCTGTTGTACTACTCATCATCACTGATCTCCGTCTCCATTCCCCCATGTACTTTCTCTTAGCCAACCTCTCATTTGTTGACTGTTGCCTTTCCTCAGTAACCACTCCTAAATTAACCACAGACTTTTTAAAGGAAAATAAGACCATTTCCTTTGCAGGCTGTATGAGTCAGATCCTCTGTGTGCATTTCTTTGGAGGGGGTGAGATGGTGCTTCTCGTGACAATGGCCTACGACCGTTATGTGGCCATCTGCAAGCCACTCCATTACTCCAGCATCATGGACAGAAAAAAGTGCATCTGGCTAGTTTTGATATCATGGATCATTGGCTTTGTGCATGCCATGAGTCAACTGGCAGTGATTTTGGATCTGCCCTTCTGTGGATCTAGAGTAGTAGATAGCTTTTTCTGTGATATACCTTTGGTGATCAAACTAGCCTGCATGGATACTCATACTCTGGGAACAGTGATAAATGCCAACAGTGGGACTTTGGCAACAAGTTGCTTCATTCTCTTGCTGATTTCCTATACCTATATCTTATTAAGTCTGCGCCTTCACTCTAAAGATGGGGCATCGAAGGCACTCTCTACCTGTACTTCCCACATCACAGTGGTGTTGCTGTTTTTTGGACCCTGCATCTTTATCTATCTGTGGCCACTCAGCATCACTTGGGTGGACAAGTTTCTTGCAGTGTTTTACACAGTAATCACACCTCTCCTGAATCCAGCCATTTACACACTGAGAAATAAAGAGATTAAGAATGCCATAAAGAGACTGTTAAATCAGCATTTGCACTTAAGGGATAATTTTTAGATATGTAATCAGAAAATTCACTGTGTGCACCCCAGTTTGACTGCATTTTGAACTGTAAACTGAACTTTGGATATTACTACTTATTCATATCTGTAAGCTATTAGTAGGCCAGATGTTTGATTTTTCCATTATAAAAATATGTTTATGAACCTAACATTTAGATTCTTACCAGCTGGGCAAAATAATAATTCTGCCTAAATATTTCTTTGTATATGTTAAAAAATTATCAGATGATAGCAATGACAATAATTGTAAAAATAATTGCCATAATTCATTAAACAGTACCTATGTTTTCAATACTGTGCAAAGCTTTTTACCTAGATTATGCATTACTTACAAAACCACTTTGAGCTAGTTATCACTATTCCTGTTTTTAAAAATACATGATATATCATCCTAATTCTAACTTAGCTAGAGAGGGTGCTGATGATATTTGAGTGGTCTGCATCTACTTAGAAAACAAAATGATAAATGGATCAAACCATAGTATTATTGCCCCATCCTTCATGACACAATCCCTTTAAGTTTTCAAGTCTTTAACTTTTAAGTTCAGGGGTACCTGTGTAGGTTTGTTCCATAGGTAAACTTGTGTCATGGGGTTTGTTGTACAGACTATTTTATCACCTAGGTATTTAACCTAGTATCCATTAGTTATTTTCCTGTTTCTCTATCTCCTCCTATCCTCCACCCTTCAGTAGGCCCCAGTGTCTGTTGTTCACCTCTATGTGTCTATGTGTTCTCATCATTTACTTCCCACTTGTAAGTGAGAACTTGTAGTATTTGGTTATCTGAACCTACATTAGTTTGCTAAGGATAATAGCCTCCAGCTCCACCCATGTTCCTGAAAAAGGACATGATCTCATTCTTTTTTATGACTGCAGAGGATTCCATGGTGTAAATGTACCACATTTTTTTATCCTGTCTATCATAGATGGGCATTTAGGTTGATTCGATGTCTTTGCTATTGTGAATGGTGCTTCAGTGAACATGCACGTGCCTGTATCTTTATAATAGAATAATTTATATTCCTTTGGGTATATATCTAGTAATGGGATTGCTGGGTGAAATGGTGGTTTTGTCTTCGTGTTTTTGAAAAATCATCACATTGTCTTCCACAATGGTTGAACTAATTTACACTCCCACCAATAGTATGTAAGTGCTCCTTTTACTCCACAACCTTGCCACACTCCCACCAATAGTAAGTAAGTGCTCCTTTTACTCCACAACCTTGCCACACTCCCACCAATAGTATGTAAGTGCTCCTTTTACTCCACAACCTTGCCACACTCCCACCAATAGTAAGTAAGTGCTCCTTTTACTCCACAACCTTGCCACACTCCCACCAATAGTATGTAAGTGCTCTTTTTACTCCGCAACCTTGCCAGCATCTATTGTTTTTTGACCTTTTAATAATAGCCATTCTGACCGGTGTGAGATGGTGTCTCATTCTGGTTTTGATTTACATTTTTCTAATGATTAGTGATGTCTACCTTTTTTTCATATGATTGTTGGCCACATGTATGTCTTCTTTTGAAAAGACATGTTCGTGTCCTAGGCCATACCATTCAGGACATAGGCACAGCCAAAGATTTCATAATGAAGACACCAAAACCAATTGCAACAAAAGCAAAAATTGACAAATGGGATCTAATTAAACTAAAGAGCTTCTGCACAGCAAAAGAAACTATCAACAGAGTAAACAGACAACCTAAAGAATGGGAGAAAATTTTTGCAAACTATGCATCCAACAAAGGTCTAATATCCAGCATCTATAAGGAACTTAAACAAATTTACAAGAAAAGAAAACATGAGTTTTCAAGTCTTAATTGTTACTGTAAATGTAGTTTCCCTTGAACACACAGAGTGAAGAGTTGCAATCCTTTGAAACATTATTATCTCAGTAAAGAAATGATTTTTATAATTGTAGTTTTACTTTACCATAAGAAATAAGATAAGATAGCTGTGAGTGTGGAGAAGAAGGATTTATTGTTTCAAAAATAAAGAAATTTATACTGATGAGAAGAAAGCCAAGGAGAAACCATCAATAAAAGCAACACAACACAACTATCCATTCATTCACTGCAAAGTTCAGATAAGCTATGTAGTTCTGGGCTATATACCTAATAAACAGTCCGCTTTGTAAGGATACCTCGCCTGACATCCCTCTCCTAAAAATACACGTATGTGTATTTTTATATATAAACACATATATATAATACATTTGATACATATAAATAGTAAAATATAGAGAGAAGAAACATGCATATAGTTTGTTTCATTTTAGGGTTAGAATGGGCAAGGACAATTATGTCAACATAACATGATATTTTAAAATAGCTTGTATAATAAAGCATATTATATACCTTTAGATGATATGTATCCTTTGCTGGATAAAATTATATCTACACATATTTATAATATCTTAATTTCTAATTTATTCCATGCACTGTGGAACATCATAACTTTTTCATTCTCATATCTATACAAATACCTAACAAGTTAATAATGACAAACTAATTATCTCTGTGCCAATAAATTAAAGGGCTCATGATGACAATATAACTGATCTAACAAAGATATTTTAAAAATAGATTATTTCATCTTCCAAATACTCAGCTTAGTACTCAATAGTTATGTGTGCAGCCTTATTTCTGGACTCTCTATTCTGTTCCATTGGTCTGTGTGCCTGTTTTTGTACAAATACCATGCTGTTTTGAGTACTGTAGCCCTGTAGTATAGTTTGAAGTTGGGTAACATGATGCCTCCAGCTTTGTTCTTTTTGCCTAGGATTGCCTTGGCTATTTGGGTGCTTTTTTGGTTCCATTTGAGTTTTAAAATTGTTTTTTCTAGGCCGGGCATGGTGGCTCATGCCTGTAATCCCAGCACTTTGGGAGGCTGAGGCAGGTGGATCATGAGGTCAGGAGATTGAGACCATCCTGGCTAACATAGTGAAACCCTGTCTCTTCTAAAAGTACAAAAAAATTAGCTGGGTGTGGTGGTGGGCACCTGTAGTCCCAGCTACTTGGGAGGCTGAGGCAGGAGAATGGCATGAACCTGGGAGGCAGAGTTTGCAGTGAACTGAGACCACACCACTGTACTCCAGCCTGGGCAACAGAGCAAGACTCAGTCTCAAAAAAAAAAAAAGTTGTTTTTTCTAATTCTGTGAAGAATGTCATCAGTAGCTTGATAGGAGTACCATTAAATCTGTAAATTTCTTTGGAGAGTATGGCCATTTTAATAATATTGATTCTTCTTATCCATAAGCATGAAATATTTTTCCATTTGTTTGTGTCATCTCTGATTTTTTTGAGCAGTGTTTTGTAATTCTCATGGTGAAGCTCTTTTGCCTTACTGGTTAGCTGTATTCTTAGGTATTTTATTATTTTTGTGGTAAATGTGAATGAAATTGCATTTCTGATTTTGCTTTTGGCTTGGCTGTTTTTGAACACAATTTATTTCTAAGTAATTCATTTTTCAAAAAGAATCACAATGGAATTTTTAAAATTTGAACTGAATAATGAAAATACAATAAATATAGTATTTATGGTGTGTTGCTGCAGTCATACGTGCAGGGGCATTATTATATATGCATATATTTTTTAAAAGAAAAGATGTGTATCAATAACCCAAATATCCATTCCAAGAAAGTTAACCTACAAAAAGTAGAAAAAATAAATAATAAAAGCATAAATTATTTTTATTTTAAAATTTAAAAAATCAAAAAACCAAAAATGATTATTTCAAAAGACTGACAAAATTGATACTACATTTTCAAGACTGATCAAGAAGGAAAGAAGACAGAGACAAATAACCAAAGCCAAGAATAAGAATACCACTCTATGGATGCTACAGTCTTTAAAAATATTGCAATATGACATTTTATACAAATTCCATGCCAAAATTTGTAATTAATGTTAATATTTTTTATTAAATACAAAATAAGAAAATAACTACCAAAAGGCTAGCTAATAAAGCAAGAATATCTTAATGCTCCTATATCTATTAAACAAATTACAATTACAATTAAAACAGTTGCTGTACCAATTATTATTGTATCTAGCTCAAAAATCACTCTTCTTTGGTCAACTTTCTGATGCTGGGACTCCGCAAACCATGTACTTGTTTCCCATCTGACTCCATGTCATGCTTTGACAATAAGGCATGCTACAAGGAGACTGTGAGGTTAAAGCAGGAGGGAGGGGTTTGCTCCTTCCTGTTTGAGTCGGCTTGCTGTGCCTACCATTTACAAAAATAGTTTGTCCCCATGGCAAGAGCTTAATCCAGGCTATAGTTTTTCCTGCAGCTGCAGAACTACTCTCATCATGCTCTCTCGGAGATAACGGCACCAGCATGCTGTCACCCTGTCTTCAAATTTCAGGGTCACAGACCTGTGGTGCTTCTTCTCTGAGTTCACAGAAACAACTAGTAGCCAAGATCCACTCTTTCCAAGAGGCCTGAGTTTCAGCTCCATAGGATCCCCTTACCCATTAGAGAAATTTCAATAATCCCAATGTCTTCCCTTTTATTCCCTCAGCCCTAGGGCTGGTAGTTTCTTCCTATAGTTGTTACTTCCCTGATAATGTAGAGTTCTCCTTTTATACTTTCAGACACCCAATTAACACCTATATACCAGGTTAATTCTTATACTAAATTCTGTCTGTTCAAATAACATGTGTTTCTTCTTTGCTAACTGTACCTGACCAATAAAACATTCCACAAAACAAGACAAAACAAAAACAAAACAAACAAAAAAAAACCCTACAGGTCTAAATGCCTTCACTTGTGAATACTTTGAAATATTTAAGAAAGAAACAAATTATTTTACATTAACTCAACTTGAGAAGAAGAAAAACCGCTTCTTTAGGGGGCTGAAGTAACAGAATTGTCAGGAATATCATCCAATATCCAAACTTTATTAATAATTCAAAGACAGCCAGGCGCGGTGGCTCACACCTGTAATCCCAGCATTTTGGGAGGCCGAGGCAAGTGGATCACCTGATATCAGGAGTTCGAGACCAGCCTGGCCAACATGGTGAAACCCCATCTCTACAAAAATACAAAAATTAGCTGGGCGTGGTGGTGGGCACCTGTAATCCCAGCTACTCAGGAGGCTGAGGCAGGAGAATTGCTTGAACCAGGTAGGCAGAGGTTGCAGTGAGCCAAGATCATGCCACCACACTCCAGCCTGGGTGAGATTCCAACTCAAAAAAAAAAAAAAAAAAAAAATTCAAAGGCTACAGTCAGCTGCAAGACACAGATGAAGCAGGGAGAATTCCGAGACCATCAACATGATTTCCTAGGTTTGTTCACACTATTTTAGGAGGCACCCTGAGCCAGATACAACAAATGAAGACTGGACTACAAGGATGCATAATGACATTACTTTCAGAAAGGGAACTTGACTTGATCATGACACATCTTCAACTTTTACTCTGATAATTATGTAGATAACACTGATACTTTCCAGCTGCCTCTACCCAATAAAGTCATAACTTCCAGGCTGATTTAGCAGTAGCAAACTAGGTAGTTTCCTGCTAAACTAGATAGTTTCTTGCTAAAAGAATTCCACAGATGAAGACGCTTCACCTATTTTTAATAGCAAATACCATCAGGAAGCCCAATTATCATGTTTGCAAGGGGTTTGACTAGGTCATTTCTATCTAGCCTTCTATATTTTTCTTTCTGGCAGGATATCCATGAATTAGGGAGAATGGGTTTTAAACCAGCTGTTAACTCTTTTTGCCTTTTCACTTATAAAGTTAGCATAGATTCAACATGAAAGCCAGACAAAGATATAAGAAAGATAAAGTATGGGCCATTCACTCTCATGAACATAGATACAAAAATAATAAACAGTAACAAAACTGAAACAGTATATAATAATATATTATGAAAAATTAAGTGCAAGGTTGAATTAACAATTGGAAATCAATCACCAGATTAAGTAAAAGGAGAAATCATATAAATATCTCAATATATACAGAAAAAGCATGTGATAAAATTGAACACACTTTCATGATAAAATTCTTAGAAATGTAAGCATAGAAAAAAATCACTCAATCTGATAAAGGAATTTACCAAATATCACCAGCACAAGTTATAGTTAATGATACAATGCTGGAAACTTTCCCCTACTAAGATTGGAACATGCTTCCTTACAACACTAATATTTTCTTTTATTAGAAGGCCTGGCCAGTTAAGTAAAGATGGAACGCAGTCCACAGTATAATAGGAAGGGCATAGCTAAAACTGCACTTGGCCATAGTAGTGCCCCCACCCATACCTCCTTTCAAGGTAGAACTTGCTTTGAGGAGTGTCGTTGGCTGACAGCTACTTTTTGCTGTTTTAATTTCCACAGCAGTATTTACTCAAGCCACATTGTCGCCAGACTGTTCCGACTCAATAATCGACAACAGTGGCTGTGCAAGAGCCAGGCAATTCCTACCCAATGCGGAATTCCTCAAAGGGGAAATTTTTGCCATGGAACTCCCATCAACCTGGTAGAGACTTTCAGAGCTGCACTCCACCCAACTCTTCTTCCTTTCCCCTCTTCTTTCACCAAGCTACACTGGCATTTTGTTATGAAGACTTTCTCTGCCTACTACTGATCCCTTTCTCCATCCTCATTTTCCCTTTAGCATTTTCCTTCACAGATATTTCCCAGAGGAAAGATCTTAAAATTCTGCCATGGTTGCTGAATCACAGAATACCTGAACTGACACTAATGCATGGCTTGAACACAAAAGTATTTGTGATCAAAATACTGAAAGCGGTACCAGATGTTTAGAGGTTATTAAGCATTGAAGAAAGTGTAACATGTATGCAAAGGAAAATGGGGATAAAATTTATGCTTAGTAGTTGTTGGAAGGATGGGGAGAGCTGAAGTTGTAATACTATGCTTATGAAGAAGAAAATATTCATTAAGCTTGCAACAAAGGCTGTGAGGGTAAAAAGTATTTCTTCGAGAAAAAAGTAATCAAATATTTTATTTAATATTTATGCAATATTAATATATAAATCCAAACTTTCAGATTTCTAAACTATCAGCCAAATAAAACAGATCACTCTTAGGGAAACAGGAGCATAGAAGAGCAGGGTGACACCATTTTCAAGCCAACTCCATCTGAAAAATAGCAAGGCACATTTCTTGCAGTCATGACCCATGGTCACAAGATGTTTATGGCTAAGGCAAAAATTTAGTGATGCCTGTGAGGACAAACTCTTATGACAGCAGAATGTTCAGGTGTCTCAATATCGCATAACAATATATGCTTTGAAGATATATTAATGCTTTCATGTACTTATGCCCTAAAATGCCAAAAATAACTTGCTTTAAATCAACAAAGTACTAAATTTTGTCACGCTGTCAGCCCACCCGCATGGAGACATAACTTATTTTTTTATATAGGTAAGACCCCTATTTAAGAACAGTTTAAAACAAAGAAGAGGCATTCCTCCTCTTGCTTTCTGAGGACACCCTATTGTGCATCTGAGTAGGTTTCAATAAACTACCTTTTCCCACTGGACTCTGCAACTCGCTTTGAATTCCTTCCTGCAGAAGATCCAAGAACCATCTCATGGGGTCTGGATTGGGACCCCTTTTTCCAGCAATGTCACTCCTGCTGACTTTGGTCAACTCAGTAGAGATAACAATAAATCACAGAATTATGTATTCACATTGCCTCTTTCTTATAATTTGGATTACTATCACAAGGAAGAGAAATATGCAGTCAATAGAGGCTGTGTCTTTAATTCCTTAATATGAACCTATTCCACTCCTACCCTATGTTTAGATCTGGCTAAACAATAAATATTTGTGGTCTCAATTTCACAAATAAAAAATATACCCTAGCTCTCATATGTTGTTTCTGCCTATTTTTTGTCTTGATTTTTTTCCTCTTATACACAATTCACACTTTATACACTGTACAGTAAGTCTGTAATGTCAGAAGTTTCTTGGAAACTGCAACTTTAAGTGAAATGACCCATAATGAAATCGATTTTACCATAGATAAATGGATATAAACAAGAGTTAAAATCATGTGGCATAGTTTTGGTACAAAACATCTAACTTCTAAATGAAGACCATCCAAACTCCACACACACAGTGGCTCTGTCCAGGAATCAGCTTTTTTCTCAACAACATTATAACGAAACAATGTTGAATGAAATGATGTTATTCATGGACCTGCTATACTATATTCTTATTTTTCTCACAGTCATTATACTCTCCTTATTTTGTAATCTGCTATTTCCTACCTTATGAAAATAGGGTTGACCAATATATTTGCCATAAAAAGCTTTGTCATTATGGCCAAAAAGGACTGATACCCTGGAAGCAGATGTCACCAGAAAACAAATCAATGCTAATTAAATAGCTTCTTTCCTTTAGACAGAACGTGAATCATTTCTTCACCAAAAAGATCCAAAGCAATACCTGCATGGATGAAAGTAAAAGAAATCTTGCAATGAAGCCCAAGGTAAGTTACCCTGAGGTTTACTAAGTAGTTTTGGAAGACTGTGAAGAACACCATTTAAGTATACTTAACTCATGAACATACATTGCCTTGTTTCCATAAAACAAAAACTTTTTGGCTCCAGAATTTCATATGAAATGATTTTGGTAATTAAATTCCAAGTGAAATTTTTGAGTTTATATGCACTCTATTGTCAACACTCCTGTATTTTTCAAATGCGAATTCATGATTTCTCAAAATTCTAAATGGGGGGAGCAGTTAAGGGTCCATAAAGGTGGTAGTTGATCTTTAACCTGATATTGATACCAAACAGATAGAATGAGTGATGTTAACAACTTTCAATAATTCAATGTTTAACTATTATTCCCAAATTTAAAAAAATATTGTCAGAGTCACATAATTACTGCTCATCACACAGAATTGTTCAATTTTTCTATTACTCTGTTCTGCATGTCATGGTTCTTAACCCTTGGGAAAAACAATGTGCGTGAAAGACCTAATATCTACACAAAGCCAATAGCAGAATGAACACCGTTCATTATTCCCAGTCCTGCTAATTTGTTTCATTCCTAAAGATAAGAGCTATTTATAACTATGTGTCTTGAGATGTAACGACAAATCTAAAAAGAAGTAAATCTGTCTGTGTTTCTTATCCTGTGAAGCTGCTGAGGATGAAACCAACTCCTGTACCGGTAGGTAGGATGCCCACTCTTTAATTCTCCAGCATCAGGTTGCATAATTATCCCCCCACCCGCTTTTTTATTAATATTTTGAGATGAGGTTTCACTCTTGTTGTGCAGGCTGGAGTGCAGTGGTGCGATCTTGGCTCACTGCAACCTCTGCCTCCCAGGTTCAAGCGATTCCCCTGCCTCAGCCTCCCAAGTAGCTGGGATTACAGGCATCTGCCACCATACCCAGCTAATTTTTGTATTTTTAGTAGAGACGGGATTTTGCCATGTTGGCCAGGCTGGTCTCGAACTCCTGACCTACCTCAGGTGTTCCACACGCCTCGGCCTCCCAAAGTGCTATTATTCCCCCGTTTTTGCTCCCCACAGCCTACTTCTTTTACTTTCTCCATTATATTTTGTTAGCTCACTTATTTGAATAATTTTCACCCAAGTTTCTTACATTCTTCTGGTCTTATTCTTACAGTTAAAATTGTATTACAAGATGACCACAGAATATTCTTCAAAAGTACTTGTATTTTTGTGAAAGTGGTATGTGAAGGACTTTGAATCTTCTATCTCTTTTCTCTCTGAAGATTAGGATCATAAAAATAATGTCTGTGTACTGGTTATTCCATTCCTACTTACATAAGAAAAAGCATACTGGCTTTATTTTTGCCAGAGGAATTCAATCACTGCTCCCAATCTGAAAAACTCTAGGTCTCTTTCCTGAATATCATCAAAATTATAATAATAGATAACACATATTTAGCATTTACTGTATGCCAGAGCACTTTCTGATGATCCTTGTTTCACCTCATTTAATCCTCAAAACAGCTATGTGAGGCAGTAACTCTTAGTATCTGTTACAGATGAAGAAACAGAGGCACCATGCAGGTCAGTAACTCACCCTAGAACGCAGCTAGTAAATGGAGGATCTGATGATGCAAACACAAACAGTTGGCCCCAGTGCTCTGTCACATTGCATTATACTGTGTATTGGAAGTTGCATCTATATAAATTTTCCTTTTCCCTCCATCAAGTTTGATACATCTCGTTTTTAAATTTGAAATACAATAAATGATACTTGTAAAGTAGATTAAATCAAGTTGGGGAAAAACATACATAAAATTATTTAAAATCCCACTACCTACAGAAATTTAGAGTAAATGTTGAATATTTGCTCATACAAAAGGATATTTGATCCCCTTAACATAAAAAATTTATACTGTATAACTATTTCTTTGATTTATTGATGTTCTTTCCATCCTAATTAACATGGACTTAAAAATCATTAGTAAAGCCTACATTGTATGAATTTATCCATTTACTTACCTCATCAGTCCCTCATTTTTGAAAAATGTTTCCATTTACAATGATAGAGAATACTCATAATCAAAGTAAACTGACTTTACAAATACTTTTTTTCCATTTGTCTGCTTATTTTCTTACAATTAATTCCATGAGATTAGATTGCTATGTCAGTTAAAAGACTGTTTACTTCTATTACTCTTTTGCTCTCTGGAAAGACAGCACACTTCACATTCTCATCAGCTGAGACTGAGAAGCACTGCTTCCCAATCCTACAGCAACAGGCAGGTTTAATCGTGTTCTGTTCATGAAGTACTATAAAAATGGAACCTAGTTTCTAAATTTGGACTAAACTTAAAAGGCCTTCTTAATCTCCAATTTTAAAAGTTAATTTATAAGTATTTTATTAAAATTTTATAATCATACTTTTATATTTAAGCTTTCTTAACATCTAGAACTTATTTTGCTGTAAGATTATGCTAACACATTAACAAATCTGTTTTCAATGTTGAATAACATGTTGAACAACTATTGAATCCTATCACGTCTTAAAAATCCTTCATTTTCCTACATAATTATAATGCTTTCTTTTTCATACACTACATTTTCTAATATGTATCTAATTCTTCATTATTATTATTATTATTATACTTTACATTTTAGGGTACATGTGAACAATGTGCAGGTTAGTTACATATGTATACATGTGCCATGTGGGTGTGCTGCACCCATTAACTTGTCATTTAGCATTAGGTATATCTCCTAATGCTATCCCTCCCCCACCCCCCACCCCACAACAGGCCCCAGAGTGTGATGTTCCCCTTCCTGTGTCCATGTGTTCTCATTGTTCAATTCCCACCTATGAGTGAGAACATGCGGTGTTTGGTATTTTTGTCCTTGTGATAGTTTACTGAGAATGACGATTTCCAATTTCATCCATGTCCCTACAAAGGACATGAACTCATCATTTTTTATGGCTGCATAGTATTCCATGGTGTATATGTGCCACATTTTCTTAATCCAGTCTATCATTGTTGGACATTTGGGTTGGTTCCAAGTCTTTGCTATTGTGAATAATGCCGCAATAAACATACGTGTGCATGTGTCTTTATAGCAGCATGATTTATAGTCCTTTGGGTATATACCCAGTAATGGGATGGCTGGGTCAAATGGTATTTCTAGTTCTAGATCCCTGAGGAATCGCCACACTGTCTTCCACAGTGGTTGAACTAGTTTACAGTCCTACCAACAGTGTAAAAGTGTTCCTATTTCGCCACATCCTCTCTAGCACCTGTTGTTTCCTGACTTTTTAATAATTGCCATTCTAACTGGAGTGAGATGGTATCTCATTGTGGTTTTGATTTGGATTTCTCTGATGGCCAGTGATGGTGAGCATTTTTTCACGTGTTTTTTGGCTGCATAAATGTCTTCTTTTGAGAAGTGTCTGTTCATGTCCTTCGCCCACTTTTTGATGGGGTTGTTTGTTTTTTTCTTGTAAATTTGTTTGAGTTCATTGTAGATTCTGGATATTAGCCCTTTGTCAGATGAGTAGGTTGTGAAATTTTTCTCCCATTTTGTAGGTTGCCTCTTCACTCTGATGGTAGTTTCTTTTGCTGTGCAGAAGCTGTTTAGTTTAATTAGATCCCATTTGTCAATTCTGGCTTTTGTTGCCATTGCTTTTGGTGTTTTGGACATGAAGTCCTTGCCCATGCCTATGTCCTGAATGGTAATGCCTAGGTTTTCTTCTAGGGTTTTTATGGTTTTAGGTATAACATGTAAGTCTTTAATCCATCTTGAATTAATTTTTGTATAAGGTGTAAGGAAGGGATCCAGTTTCAGCTTTCTACATATGGCTAGCCAGTTTTCCCAGCACCATTTATTAAATAGGGAATCCTTTCCCCATTGCTTGTTTTTCTCAGGTTTGTCAAAGATCAGATAGTTGTAGATATGCGGCATCATTTCTGAGGGCTCTGTTCCATTCCATTGATCTATATCTCTGTTTTGGTACCAGTACCATGCTGTTTTGGTTACTGTAGCCTTGTAGTATAGTTTGAAGTCAGGTAGCGTGATGCCTCCAGCTTTGTTCTTTTGGCTTAGGATTGACTTGGCGATGCGGGCTCTTTTGTGGTTCCATATGAACTTTAAAGTAGTTTTTTCCAATTCTGTGAAGAAAGTCATTGGTAGCTTGATGGGGATGGCATTGAATCTATAAATTACCTTGGGCAGTATGGCCATTTTCATGATATTGATTCTTCCTACCCATGAGCATGGAATGTTCTTCCATTTCTTTGTATCCTCTTTTATTTCATTGAGCAGTGGTTTGTAGTTCTCCTTAAAGAGGTCCTTCACATCCCTTGTAAGTTGGATTCCTAGGTATTTGATTCTCTTTGAAGCAATTGTGAATGGGAGTTCACTCATGATTTGGCTCTCTGTTTGTCTGTTATTGGTGTATAAGAATGCTTGTGATTTTTGTACATTGATTTTGTATCCTGAGACTTTGCTGAAGTTGCTTATCAGCTTAAGGAGATTTTGGGCTGAGACAATGGGGTTTTCTAGATATACATTCATGTCGTCTGCAAACAGGGACAATTTGACTTCCTCTTTTCCTAACTGAATACCCTTTATTTCCTTCTCCTGCCTAATTGCCCTGGCCAGAACTTCCAACACTATGTTGAATAGGAGTGGTGAGAGAGGGCATTCCTGTCTTGTGCCAGTTTTCAAAGAGAATGCTTCCAGTTTTTGCCCATTCAGTATGATATTGGCTGTGGGTTTGTCATAGATAACTCTTATTATTTTGAGATACGTCCCATCAATACCTAATTTATTGACAGTTTTTAGCATGAAGGGTTGTTGAATTTTGTCATAGGCCTTTTCTGCATCTGTTGAGATAAACATGTGGTTTTTGTCTTTGGTTCTGTTTATATGCTGGATTACATTTACTGATTTGTGTATATTGAACCAGCCTTGCATCCCAGGGATGAAGCCCACTGGATCATGGTGGATAAGCTTTTTGATGTGCTGCTGGATTTGGTTTGCCAGTAGTTTATTGAGGATTTTTGCATCAATGTTCATCAAGGATATTGGTCTAAAATTCTCTTTTTTGGTTGTGTCTCTGCCCGGCTTTGGTATCAGGATGATGCTGGCCTCATAAAATGAGTTAGGGAGGATTCCCTCTTTTTCTATTGATTGGAATAGTTTCAGAAGGAATGGTACCAGCTCCTCGGTGTACCTCTGGTAGAATTCGGCTGTGAATCCATCTGGTCCTGGACTCTTTTTGGTTGGTAAGCTATTGATTATTGCCACAATTTCAGATCCTGTTATTGGTCTATTCAGATTCAACTTCTTCCTGGTTTAGTCTTGGGAGGGTGTATGTGTCGAGGAATTTATCCATTTCTTCTAGATTTTCTAGTTTATTTGCATAGAGGTGTTTGTAGTATTCTCTGATGGTAGTTTGTATTGCTGTGGGATCAGTGGTGATATCCCCTTTATCATTTTTTATTGCATCTATTTGATTCTTCTCTCTTTTTTTCTTTATTAGTCTTGCTAGCAGTCTATTAATTTTGTTGATCCTTTCAAAAAACCAGCTCCTGGATTCATTAATTTTTGAAGGGTTTTTTGTGTCTCTATTTCCTTCAGTTCTGCTCTGATTTTAGTTATTTCTTGCCTTCTGCTAGCTTTTGAATGTGTTTGCTCTTTCCTTTCTAGTTCTTTTAATTATGATGTTAGGGTGTCAATTTTGGATCTTTCCTGCTTTCTCTTGTGGGCATTTTGTGCTATAAATTTCCCTCTACACACTGCTTTGAATGTGTCTGGTATGTTGTGTCTTTGTTCTCATTAGTTTCCAAGAACATCTTTATTTCTGCCTTCATTTAGTTACGCACCCAGTAGTCATTCGGGAGCAGGTTGTTCAGTTTCCATGTAGTTGAGCGGTTTTGAGTGAGATTCTTAATCCTGAGTTCTTGTTTGATTGCACTGTGGTCTGAGAGACAGTTTATTATAATTTCTGTTCTTTTACATTTGCTGAGGAGAGCTTTACTTCCGACTCTGTGCTTAATTTCGGAATAGGTGTGGTGTGGTGCTGAAAAAAATGTATATTCTGTTGATTTGCGGTGGAGAGTTCTGTAGATGTCCATTAGGTCCACTTGGTGCAGAGCTGAGTTCAATTCCTGGGTATCCTTGCTAACTTTGTGTCTCATTGATCTGTCTAATGTTGACAGTGGGGTGTTAAAGTCTCCCATTATTATTGTGTGGGAGTCTAAGTTTCTTTGTAGGTCACTCAGGACTTCCTTTATGAATCTGGGTGCTCCTGTATTGGGTGCATATATATTTAGGATAGTTAGCTCTTCTTGTTGAATTGATCCCTTTACCATTATGTAATGGCCTTCTTTGTCTCTTTTGATCTTTGTTGGTTTAAAGTCTGTTTTATCAGAGACTAGGATTGCAACCCCTGCCTTTTTTTGTTTTCCATTTGCTTGGTAGATCTTCCTCCATCCTTTTATTTTGAGCTTATGTGTGTCTCTGCATGTGAGATGGGTTTCCTGAATACAGCACACTGATGGGTCTTGACTCTTTATCCAATTTGCCAGTCTGTGTCTTCTAATTGGAGCATTTAGTCCATTTACATTTAAAGTTAATATTGTCATGTGTGAATTTGATCCTGTCCTTATGATGTTAGCTGGTTATTCTGCTCATTAGTTGATGCAGTTTCTTCCTAGTCTCGATGGTCTTTACATTTTGGCATGATTTTGCAGTGGCTGGTACCGGTTGTTCCTTTCCATCTTTAGTGCTTCCTTCAGGAGCTCTTTTAGGGCAGGCCTGGTGGTGACAAAATCTCTCAGCATTTGCTTCTCTGTAAAGTATTTTATTTCTCCTTCACTTATGAAGCTTAGTTTGGCTGGATATGAAATTCTGGGTTGAAAATTCTTTTCTTTAAGAGTGGTGAATATTGGCCCCCACTTTCTTCTGGCTTGTAGAGTTTCTGCCGAGAGATCCGCTGTTAGTCTGATGTGCTTCCCTTTGTGGGTAATCCGACCTTTCTCTCTGGCTGCCCTTAACATTTTTTCCTTCATTTCAACTTTGGTGAATCTGACAATTATGTGTCTTGGAGTTGCTCTTCTCGAGGAGTATATTTGTGGTGTTCTCTGTATTTCCTGAATCTGAATGTTGGCCTGCCTTTCTAGATTGGGGAATTTCTCCTGGATAATATCCTGCAGAGTGTTTTCCAACTTGGTTCCATTCTCCCCATCGCTTTCAGGTACACCAATCAGACGTAGATTTGATCTTTTCACATAGTCCCATATTTCTTGGAGGCTTTGTTCATTTCTTTTTATTCTTTTTTCTCTAAACTTCCCTTCTCGCTTCATTTCATTCATTTCATCTTCCATCACTGATACCCTTTCTTCCAGTTGATCTCATCGGCTCCTGAGGCTTCCGCATTCTTCATGTAGTTCTCGAGCCTTGGCTTTCAGCTCCATCAGCTCCTTTAAGCACTTCTCTGTATTGATTTTTCTAGTTATACATTCATCTAAATTTTTTTCAAAGTTTTTAACTTCTTTGCCTTTGGTTTGCATTTCCTCCTGTAGCTCAGAGTACTTTGATCGTCTGAAGCCTTCTTCTCTCAACTCGTCAAAGTCATTCTCCGTCCAGCTTTGTTCCATTG
The DNA here is from genome assembly GCF_029289425.2 of Pan paniscus. Taxonomy (NCBI): domain Eukaryota; kingdom Metazoa; phylum Chordata; class Mammalia; order Primates; family Hominidae; genus Pan; species Pan paniscus. The sequence goes on from NC_073260.2 coordinate 325,499, forward strand.
CTGGTGAGGAACTGCGTTCATTTGGAGGAGGAGAGGTGCTCTGCTTTTTAGAGTTTCCAGTTTTTCTGCTCTGTTTTTCCCCATCTTTGTGGTTTTATCTACTTTTGGTCTTTGATGATGGTGATGTACAGATGGGTTTTTGGTGTGGATGTCCTTTCTGTTTGTTAGTTTTCCTTCTAACAGACAGGACCCTCAGCTGCAGGTCTGTTGGAGTTTGCTAGAGGTCCACTCCAGACCCTGTTTGCCTGGGTATCAGCAGCAGTGGCTGCAGAACAGCGGATTTTTGTGAACCGTGGATGCTGCTGTCTGATCATTCTTCTGGAAGTTTTGTCTCAGAGGAGTATCCGGCCATGTGAGGTGTCAGTCTGCCCCTACTGGGGGGTGCCTCCCAGTTACGCTGCTCGGGGGTCATGGGTCAGGGGCCCACTTGAGGAGACAGTCTGCCCATTCTGAGATCTCCAGCTGCATGCTGGTAGAACCACTGCTGTCTTCAAAGCTGTCAGACAGGGACATTTAAGTCTGCAGAGGTTATTGCTGCCTTTTGTTTGTCTGTGCCCTGCCCCCAGAGGTGGAGCCTACAGAGGCAGGCAGGCCTCCTTGAGCTGTGGTGGGCTCCACCCAGTTCGAGCTTCCTGGCTGGGCTGCTTTGTTTACCTAAGCAAACCTAGGCAATGGCAGGCACCCCTCCCCCAGCGTTGCTGCTGCCTTGCAGTTTGATCTCAGACCACTGTGCTAGCAATCAGAGAGACTCTGTGGGCATAGGACCCTCTGAGCCATGTGTGGGATATAATCTCCTGCTGTGCCGTTTTTTAAGCCCATTGGAAAAGCGCAGTATTCGGGTGGGAGTGATCTGATTTTCCAGGTGCCATCTGTCACCCCTTTCTTTGACTAGGAAAGGGAACTCCCTGACCGTTTGCACTTCCTAAGTGAGGCAATGCCTCACCCTGCTTCGGCTCATGCACAGTGCACTGCACCCACTGTCCTGTGCCCACTGTCTGGCACTCCCTAGTGAGATGAACCCAGTACCTCAGATGGAAATGCAGAAATCACCCATCTTCTGCATCGCTCATGCTGGGAGCTGTAGACCGGAGCTGTTCCTATTCGGCCATCTTGGCTGCCCCCTCTATTCTCTATCTAATTCTTGACTGTGCTTTTTGTTCCATTTTCTGTCAACTTAGTCAAATTATTCATTGTTTAATTATCCAAAAGTTTACGATGCGTTCCAATTTCTTTTCTAGAAAGCATTGACTTCTCTTCCACAGTTCTGTTTTCTTTTTAAAATTTGCTTGAGTTTTGAAATGGATTTTTGAGACACTTTGTATTGTTCCAACAGATTTTCACTGGACTTTTAATAAGTACTGCACTTACTAGGTGAGAATTGATATTTTTATAATTTGTAGTCTTTTTGTTCTATTAGCATGGTTGGATCTCTCATTTTATTCAGGGTTTCAAATATGTTCACAAAATTCATATTCTAATAGAATGCATATATAACACATTTGTTTTCTTTGCAAATGGCATCTCTTATTATATTTTAATAGCTAGTTGACTATATTTAATCTTAATAGATTTAATATTTTCTATTTATGTTGTCTTTCAGTCAGATAATTGTTTTATTTGTCAATCAATGATTGTAGTTTTGCTACTTCTTTTTCAATAGTATTATTTGATTTAATCTTCTTGTCTACTTTATATTGTTGAACCATAGTCCTAGCAGGCTTCCTTAAATTCTCTATTTTAATAATTCATCAATAATCAGAAGCTTATAGTTGGCTTAAAAATTCTATTAAAAGTATCATTAATAAAATATTTCTTATAGTTCCTATTTTACTATGATTTTTATCAGGAATCCATTTAGAAATGCATCCAGTAACTATACAACACATTCATTTTCTAAATTTTTATGAATGTGCCCTCTGAAATCAAATGATGTTGTTTTCACTCAGAGTCTTATGCGATATATGATGTAGGGCTTCAAGAATTTTCTCTGGAAGACCCTCCTAGGAATTTTAGTTAGAAAGTCGCATGATTATATCTGATCTCTAGACAGTTCTGGAAGCAGAGTATAGAATTGTCTTGACTCAGGGAAGAATGGAGGCAGAGATATCATTCAGTAGCATTTTTAACCATCAAGATGAGGAAATATGGAAAATGGAAGGCAAAAAATATGACAATGGAAATGTAGAGGAAGGAACTGAATTAAGAAATGTTTGAGAGTAAAAATTATGCAAATAGAGATGGAAAGTGAAAGCCAGAAGTTCCACACAGGTGTCTACACTGGGCATGTGGGAGAATGGTAATTGTATTTATTAAGGCATTGGAGTAGATTGAAGTAAATTATATAGTAGGTAAGATCATGAGTTCAGTTTTGACCAGTTAACTTGAAGGTGGAAGCATAACTCTCATTTGAATGTACCAGTTACAGTTTTGGATACTCTGGAGTTCTCAGATATATAACTTTAGGGATAAAATTACAGACTTGGAAGTCCATATGTAGATACTGGCTTAGATGAGTAAACTCACATTCAATTAAAAACATACTTAGGTGAGAACCCTGTTGAATTAAAAGCATACTTAGGTGAGAACCCTGTTGAATTAAAAGCATACTTAGGTGAGAACCCTGAGTTACACCGAATATTAAGGGTGAGTAGAGAAGAAACAATCATTGTGTCAGTGAAAGACACAGAAAGTAAATCAGGAATATAGAATGATTAGGGGAGAGCTATCATAGAAATACTCAGATTGTCGTCATCTGCAATTAACAGAAAACCTCATTTGTAGTGCATCAAACAAACTAGAGGTTATTTTTCTCAAATTACAAGAAATCTGAAGGGAGACAATTGCTGGTTTCGATTAAGTGGCCAGTATGTCTGTTAGGTGCTAGTTCCTTCCCGTGATGGTTAATACTAAGTGTTAACTTGAATGGATTGAAGGAGGCAAAGTATTCTTTCTGGGTGTGTCTGTAAGGGTGTTGCCAAAGGAGATTAACATTTGAGTATGTGGGCTGGTAAGGGCAGACACACCCTTAATCTGGGTAGACACAATCTAATCAGCTGCCAGCATGGCTAGAATATAAAACAGGCAGAAAAACATGAAAATACTAGACCAGCCTAGCCTCCAAGCCTATATCTTTCTCCCATGCTGGATGCTTCCTGCCCTCGAACATCAGACTCCAAGTTCTTCAGTTTTGGGACTCGGACTGGTTCTCCTGGCTCCTCAAGTTGCAGATAGCCTGTTGTGGGACCTTGTGATTATGTGAGTTAATACTTAATAAACTCCCCTATGTATATATAATGTAAATATTTAGTAGGATATGTGTGTGTGTGTGTGTGTGTGTGTGTGTATCCTATTAGTTCTGTCCCTCTAGAGAACCCTGACTAATACACTTCCTAACTTTTCACTGACTTTTTTCTAATTTTACATATGTTAGGATTTCATAGTTGCTTCACCTAAGGCATAACATTAACATTAAATACACGAATCATGGAACAGAAAAGAAAAAAAAAAAAAAAAACCTTTTCCCAATGAAGGTTTGTCCTTTTACTTGAGAAGAAAATCCCTTCAAAAAAGATACTGGTACAGGTTTATATCTCATTAAACAGTTCTGGGTCACAGGCCTCACCTTAGACAAATCTGTGTCCAGGAATAATGGGATTATAGCAACTGGTTTAGAAAAATAATGCATTATGTTCTCTATCTGGAATAGTGCTACTTTCTCTAAAATTGGGAGATTTCAGCTCATTGCCTAAACGAATGGAATTTCTGATGACAAGAATTAGGAAGGGGAATGGCATTATAGAAGGCAAAAAGCCAAGGGTAGAGGGAATTGCAGAATCAAGGTCTTGATAAAAAGTATCAAATCCTGCAGAAGGATCAAGCAAAAGAAGATTAAAAAGTGATTATTATATGGGATATTAAAAATCAGAATTATTTTCTCTGAAAAGGAAACCTGTGGACACCAAATGGTTAGCTTATCGAATGAAGGAAAGGTGAAGATAATCTTGCCAATGAAAGGTTGGCAAAAGAACAGAGGAATTGGAAGGAAACAAGGGATTCAAGGGTTTGGTCTTTTAAAAAAATAGAAGAAGTTCACTATGTTAGGAGTTCAAGGAAATTAAAAGTTGAAGGAAGTGTAACTGATGGATGTTTGTGGAAGATATATGGGATATTTGAAGAGGCTGGACTTGAAGAGCAGAGCATCATAGTTAGGAGCATGAATTACTGTGTCCTACAGCTCTGGATACAAGTCCCAGCTCTGATACTTGATCTCACCGGACTCAGTTTCTTCATCTTCTTCTGCAAGATGGGTCTAATAAAAACATATAAGAAATTTTGTGACGTTTAATGTGAAGACATACTGAGTGCAGTGCCTGGCATGGAAAAAAATTACTTAATAAGTGTTACCTATTAGTATTATCATTAGTTATACTATGTTACTTCCTAATAAATATTCTGTCTTTCTATCCAACAATGTATTGAATATAAATATTCATGTATATTAGGATAATGAATCATGAGTTAAGCATTATAATCTGAATCTGTGTACCTAACCTCCATAGTAAATTTTTCAAATAAAAACAAAATACAAAATGCATTATACAGTTTGGGCCTGAAAATCCTAATTTGAACAGTTTAGCAAGAAATAACAACTAAGAAAAAATTCCACATTTAGTGCAGAAGCATTAATGTGTGAATAATTTTGATCACCTGAGATTATTAGGATGGGACAACATCTAGGTAAGTAGTCAGGGGAAATGTCTAAAAACCCTTGAGAAGAAAAACAAAACAAAAATTCTGATAATGGAATAAGAAAAACAGTAACCTTATTTGATTCCATCAACATATTCATGATTTTCTTTCTCTCTTATGTAATCACTCTCCTGATTACTATAGTTCTATTTTCTTTATTTTTTTGTATCAGATTCAATGATTTTTAACTCTAATATATGTAACCCATAGAAAAAATAGCAGGATAAATAGGCAGTACACTTGAGTACCACTGCCTCTGACTTTTCCTCATTTTCTATCCTCAGATGGTTTGACTATCAGGTTTTTTGCCCAAGTCAATGGATGGACAGGACGACTCCTTGGCTTCTGAGTTTGTGCTGCTGGGACTCTCTAGTTCTTGGGAAACCAACATTTTTCTCATATTGATATTCTCCTTGCTCTATTTAGGAATCATCCTGGGAAATCTCTTCATTGTGTTTTTAGTAATTGCTGATTCTCACTTACATTCTCCTATGTACTTCCTGCTTTCCAATCTCTCCCTCATTGATGTGGGCCTTTCCACCACCACAATCCCCAAGATAATCTCAGACCTTTCAAATGAATACAAAGTAATTTCTTTCCAAGGTTGTATGACACAGGTATGCTGCATCCACATCATGGGAGGGGCAGAGATGGTGTTGCTCACAGCCATGGCATTTGACAGGCACACAGCAATCTGTAAGCCCCTTCATTACTTGAACATCAGGAGCCTGAAAGGTTGTTTCATTCGTAGTCACCGGCTGGGTTACTGGGCTTATCCAGGAGCCCTAAGAGATGTGTTTCATTCGTAGTCACCGGCTGGGTTACTGGACTTATCCAGGAGCCTGAGAGGTGTGTTTCATTCGTAGTCACCGACTGGGTTACTGGACTTATCCAGGAGCCTGAGAGGTGTGTTTCATTCGTAGTCACCGGCTGGGTTACTGGGCTTATCCAGGAGCCTGAGAGGTGTGTTTCATTCGTAGTCACCGGCTGGGTTACTGGGCTTATCCATGCCATGTCCCAATGTGCTTTTGTATAAACCTGCCTTTTTGTGGTCCTAATATAGCAGACAGCTTTTACTGTGACTTTCCCAGGATCATAAAACTCCATGCATAGATGCAGCCATGTTTGAATTTCTTGTTGCTGCCAACAGTGGCTTCATGAGCATGGGCACTTTCTTCCTACTAATCCTGTCTTATATCTTCATCTTCGTCACTCTCTGGAAGCGTTCTTCAGGAGACTTACCCAAGGCATTTGTCATGTTGTCAGCTCACATCACCGTGGTTGTTCTTTTTTCACTCCATGCATGTTACTCTATGTGTGGCCTTTCCCCACATCTTCAATTGACAAATGCCTGTTCATTGCCGACTTTGCTATCACCCCTGCCTTGAATCCTGTCATGTATACATTAAGGAACAAAGATATGAAGACAGCCATACAAAGATTGTTCAAATGGAACTATTCTGTCAGATTTTGCTGACTAGATCTGTCTTTGGGCTGCTAAAACTATATATTCACCTGCCTGTTGGACATTTCCACTTAGGCATTTGCCATATAATATGATGTCCAGACCAAACTGGAAATGACATCCACCTCACTGAGCAGATTTCTACTACTTTTGCAGAGCATTTACTTAATTGCTTTTATTACCATAAAAAATGTGAACCTACTGTGATGTGGCATATTTTACTAGACAGCAAAATTATTCATAAATAATATTGTACAATTTAAATTGTAATTATTTTGAGTAGAGGAAATGACATAATGACATCATCCCTCCTGCTTCCTATGAAGTTCTCAAATAAACTGCAAACTTGTTTTGGTAAATGTCAGCACTCATCACATAGAATGGGTATCGATGTAGGACTAGTAGCTCCACTTAGTCACTTAGTTGAATTGTCCGATGAAGACCCAAAAACAAACTTTGTTTGCAAGCGCTTTATTTGGAAGCTGATTTCTGGAAGCATCTGTAAGGGAGTAGGGAAGTGATACTGAGAAGTGAGAAATTTTTACATTGATAAACATAACTGAGATTCCAGCCTACTGTCACCCCAGCAAGTGACTCTGTAGATCCCGTGACTTATAATTATCTCATTGCAACAGAACAAGGTGAATTGTTTTCTTCATTTTTAGAGGGTGCATTAACTTCTTGACATGTCCAGAATGTCCCACACAGAATACTGTGCATGTTAGGAAGCCAGAGAGCCAGAGACAAGCCAGCAGGTAGACTTTTATGGAACATCTCCTTGTTTGGAAACCATAAGTATCAAAGTATATTGAGCTCTCCTTTTTTTTTTTTTTTTTTTAAGACAGGGTCTTGTTCTGTCACCCAGGCTGAAGTGCAGTGATGCAATCATACCTCACTGTAACTTCAAACTCCTGGGCTTAAACAATCCTCTCGCCTCATCCCCCTGAGTAACTGGGACTACAGGCATGCATGACCATATGCCTGGCTATTTTATTTTTCATAGACAGGGTATCACTATGTTGCCCAGACTGGCTGGTCTCAAACACGTGGCCTCAAGTGATCCTCCCACCTCAGCCTACCAAAGTGCAGGCATTACAGGCATGAGCAATGGCCCTATTTATGTTTTAAAGACACTTGGGCCCCATTCAATTTAACTTCATCCTATTATAGATTCTTTAAAGTGCTTTCTGTTCAAAATCTCTCTCTCTCTCTCTCTCTCTCACACACACACACACACACACACACTCTTTAAAAAGGAGGTATATGGATAGGCTACGATAGCATTTTAATTCCTATTTGATCAGCACCATCTCTTCTTCTATTACTCCTCATCAATTCCTCTCATCCTTAGACAGCACTTCTCCTGATCTAGGATGCTTACCAAGTGAAGTGACCCAGTTCATTTATGAGCAGTTTGAGTGCCTGGTAAGAATGTTCTTGCCAGTCTGTTGTTGCTACAATTATTCTTTTACCATTTTGATTAATCATGGAACCACCACCTGGGGGTGCCTAGGTTGACCCCTAGTTTTAGGCAAACTCTTCATACCGTCATCCTGTCTTTATCTGATATGGGATAAAGGTGAGGTAACTCATTCCTCTGCCTACTGGTTCACCAACATGAGGAATCTCAAATGACAGAAAAGCAAATACAAATTTTAGATTTATTGGAATCCCTAATATGTCTCCAAAAGCATTCTTTCCACTCTAATAAATTCCAAGGTTTCAGGAACAGAAAACAGAGACTGCCCAAGGTCATTGAGACTTACGGTAATAAACACTGCTGTTTTCTGTATCCTTTGGTTTAGAGAACTGCATATTTTATCCACGGGGGACATAGGTCCATCAGTTCAAAGCATATATCTTGAAGCACAGAGCTCAATTTTGCGGTTTGTTATCTTTAAGCTGGTGTCTCAGTTGCAACTTTAAAAGGCTATCCCAATGTTCTATCAGATTGACAACTCTCAGTTGTTACAATATGTGATAGGATCAGTGAGTTCCCTAACTTTGTGTGTTTTTGTGCACTCTTCCTTTACAATAAAGTGAGTACCCTGGGCCTAAGGAAATAAGCTATTCAACAATACCAGGGCTTTCCTCAAGAATCTATTCCTCAAAGTCTTGGTGAAGAGAGTGTTCCCTGGACCTTCTAGCATGGCTGAATGGGTCCTACATGGTAAATGATAAATGTCTTACATGATAAATCAATTCTAGCATTCCTGTCTTTATAAGTGTTTGAGTACTTTTCTCAACAGTATAAAAAAGAAAATTCTAAAGTTTCAACTTAATTTGTTTAGTCCACTTTTGGGTGCCAGTTTCAGTAAATTAACCAAGCAGACCATTACAACTGATGCCAGCCCTTTAAACTAACACATTGAATCTAGAATCTCTGTTTAGTGAATCAATATAGCATTTTTGGCTTGATATAACTTTTTATTCTTTCCACTCTAATCCCACATCCTTATAATTCATTCTCACTCATGTCCCCAGGCTTCTGTTGTTATTAGTTAGCATAAGAAAGAAAAAATGTAACTCCTTATGGAGCACACTCCATACTTTCACCCCTTGTGATACTTTTGTACTTTAACCCGGTCTAGAAGTCATGAGAGACAATGAATGTAGGTCCTTAGGAGAATCAACAATCCTTCGCAAGGAAATTGTCTCATGACAGGCCACTATACGTTCTTCAGGCAGGAGAACACTGATCATCAGACAGTGATAACAGGGCTGTTTCTACTTGCAGAAAGGCTTAGTACCTGACAGAGAGTAGTGCTCAATAAATATTTGTTGAATGAATGAACAAGATTTGTCTAATATTCTATTTCTACCCATGATTAGATGTGCTGGGTACACTATATATTTATAGATTTGGTTTTGCAAAGAAAGAACATTGAGTCTTTATGTATTTTTCCTACACTGTTTGCTTGGGGGAATTCTTCCTTCCTGTATAATGCATACATCATGCACTGAATTTTATTTCAGACTTTTTTCTCCTATTCATATTATAGATAATTGTGCCAAACTATTTCCCATTTAAAGCCCAGAACTGAGAGCTGGAAACTAATAAGTAAGCTAATATTTAATAAGGTAGTTTATCTTTCTCTTAAAGAGAAATCAAGTGGTTTCTTTACACTAAAGAGTCAATAAGCAGCAGCTTCACAGATGGTATTAAATACAAGTGTATACTGAAAGCCTACATTGTTCACTCTATTTATTCACCAGTTTGTGGTGGCTGAAAAATACCACCTTTGTATTTTATCCAATGAACAGACTCTGATTTTGAAAAAAATACTTTTGTCTATATTAATTAAATATGGAAAAATTTTTGGTATTAAAATCCCAAGTAAGCCAGAATAGTGAGTAAGGAACTCCATAAATCTCCCTTAGAAGCAATAATAAAAACTGGACAACTGTATAAAACAGCCAGTTTGGGACTCTGCATATTAACTAAATGCCTACAACAAATTAAGTTTATATTCAAGAAAAAACTGCTGCACCTCAGATGAAAATAGTAGTAGTCTGTGGCATTTTAATCCAGGGCTTTTCCCACAGCCTCCAGCTCCATCAGCGTGGTAATTCTACCAGATCAGGACAGGTCTTGACAACTGGAAGTTTCACTGTCACTGCCAGAGGGAGCTGACTTCACTTGAAGCATGGGAAAAAAATATATATATATATAAAATATATATATAAATATATTTATTTATATAAATATTTAAATAAATATAATATTTATTAAAATATAATATATATTATAAATATGTAAATATATTTATTTATATAAATATATATGAGTGTTATCAGAAACGGTCATAATTTCTGTGGCAAACAAATTTAGAAAGCTAACATCATGGCTATCCTGAGACTTTGATCCTGACGGGGGCAAAAAAATGACTAGCAAACTAGCCAGAAATTTAACAGGGTGATTCAAGGAGTAAGACATCCATAGTAAGCACTGATAAACTCCAGCATATACCTGGGATATTAGTTTCCTATTGCTGCTGAAACAAATTACCACAAATTTAGTGGCTTAAGCCAATACAAATGTATCATTTTACCATTTGGAAGTCAGAAGTACTAAATGGATCGGTAAGGCTGTGTTCCTTCTGGAGGCTCTAAGAGAGAATCCATTTTCTTGCCTTTTCCCACTACTAGAGGCTCCCATGTTCCTTGTCTCTTGGCCCGACACTGCCCTGACCTCTACTTCCCCAGCAACATTTCCTTTGCTTACTTGGATCCTCCTGCTTCTTTCTTGTAAGGACCCTTGTGATCACACTGGGTTCACCCTGATAGCTCTTTAAGGTCCATAAATTAAGTTACATTGGCCAAGTCCTTTTTACCAGGTAACGTAACATGTTAGCAGGTTTTAGAGATAAGAACATGGACGTAGTTGAGGGTTATTATTCTGTCTACCACACCTAGTGATCTAAAAGTTGTGTCTGTGTAAGCCTGTTCAGTTATGAGAGACAAGAAAAACCACCAGTAATTTATGCATCCCTGGTTGAACATGAGGCCTTGTGCAAACAAAAGAATAAAAGTGGGAACTCTGCAAAAAAAATAAAAGGCAGAGAACATTTGTAAACTGCCTGAACTTTGAATGCATTTTCCAAGGGCATACAGATCCATTGGCAAAGAGTGGAAGGCCTGCTGGCTCAAGGTGTTTGAGCATAACCTCTGGCCAGTAATTGACTGAACATTAAGCTATGGGGAAAAAGGAGTGGATTCTAAGATGTCAAGCTAAAAAAAAAAGTAATTTTTATAAATAGGAGAGAAAACAAAGTGGTAAGTAAATACTGACTCTTCAAGTGAATTGTCTAAGAAGTCACATCAGGATCCGTCAAAGGAGCAAAAAGACATACAAAGAACAGAAAAATGGAAAGCTGGGCAGCCGCCCACCCAAGATCAAGGCAGAGCCTGGGGACGCTCTCTCATACAGGGAAAGGGTGAGAATAAGAGTCCCAGGGGATCCACACTTCCCACAGGGACCCTTGCAATCCTGGGAACAGGAGAACCCCCACCGAATCCCCAGGCTTCTAGACTGATATGAAGAACCACTTGGAGTTTTTGCAGAGATATCACTCAAGTCTATGGGTAGTACTGCAGGCCTTATACTCCTGAGCCACCCAGTACCAGCTGCCATAACACTGATAGAGGCCACAGTCACTTCTCCTGGCCAAAAAGACTCTGCTCTTGCTTCCAGCACAGCAGCCTCACCCCTGCCTGAACTCTGTGGGTGGCCAGAGCTCTGTGTACCACCAGGAAAGATCTAGAAAGCAGAACATGCAGCTCCCCTACCCTTACTGCTGCCAGCCACACAAGACTGGCAGGTTTGGTGGTACCCAAGCAGGGGAAGGAGCCCCCACTATCAGAGCCTGAGGTGGTTAGATGCCATGTTTTGTGGGCCATCGGGGTAAGAGGGCATGCTTCCCTCTGCAGGGCCGGTTCAGGAAGGGTGTGGCCTGCCTGCAAGCCACTGCCTATGTCTGAGGCAGCTCTGCAGCCCAGAATATCACACACCACAGCCTGTCATGGGTGGAGGGCAAGGCGGGGGATAGCATTAGGAGAAACACCTATGATGATGAGTCGGTGGGTGCAGCAAACCACTATGGCACATGTATACCAATTTTGAACACTTTTGCACATTATAAGAGAAATAATGTTCAAAAACTTTGAAAAGTTTTTGTGTTCAAAATAATGTGCAAAAGTGTTCAAAACTGGATAAAAATCATCTATAAATATAAAATTCAAGAAGCTTAATGAATTCCAAGTAGGATGAACACAAATATGAATTTAGATCCTTACCACATACTACCCACAAAAATTGTCACAAAATGGATTTACTAGCTACCAGCCTAAAATCTAAAATTTTCAATAGAAAACATAGCATGAAAAATTTTGACCATGAGTTAGGCATAGAATTCTTAGATAAGACACCAAAATAAAGCATTAAAATTTTTATAACATGGACTACATCAAAAGTAGAAACATTTGTGATTCAAAAGTTTCTATCACATCAATAAAGTGAGAGGAAAAGTCAGAGTTAGAGAAAATATTTTCAAATTTTGTATCTGAAAAAAACATATATTAAGAATATGTAAAGAACTGCTATAATGCAGAAGACAACAATCCAAGTTTTAAATGAGCAGAAGATTTTAATATACATTCCTCCAAAGAAGATATGAGAATGGCCAGTAAGTACAAGAAAAAAGTGTTTGACGTCATGTTATTAGAGAATTGCAAATCACAACCAAAATGAGGTATCACTTCACAACAGCCAGAATGCTTCTAATCAAAAGATAAGCAATAACAAGTATTGATGGGGTTCAAGAAATTGGAAATCACACACAATGCTGGCTGGAATGTGAAATGGTACAGCCACTTGGAAAACAGGTTAGCAGTTTCTTAAAAAGCTAAACATAAATGTACCATATGACCCAGCAATTCTATTATTAGGCATACCTAAGAAAAATTAAAACATTTATTTACACAAAATCTTGAACAGGAATGGTCACAGCAGAATTATTCATAATCAGCCCAAACTGTTAATAATCCAAATGTCCATCACCAGGTAAATGGATAAATGAAAGGTGACATATAAGGGGATACTCTTCAGCAATTAAAAGGAATAAACAGATGATACAAGTTACCATATAGAAGGCAAAATGGTATGTTAAGTGAAACAAGCCCAGTCACAAAAGGCTACATACTGTATAATTCCCTTTATCTGATGTATCCTGAAAAGGCAAATATATAGAGACAAGAAATAAATTGCCTATTGTCTGAGTCTGGGATTGAGAGTGAGGATTAACTACAAACAGGCACAAAGGATCACTTTAGGGTGATAGAGATGTTCTAAAATTGAATTGCAATGTTAGTTAAACAACTCCATAAATTTGCTAAAAATCACTGAATTAACCATACACTTCAAATGGGTGAAATTTACAATATATAAATTAAACTTGCATACAGCCACGAAAAAATGCCAAGTGAAATTTTCCCAATCTGATTTTGCACTACTTTTTGGAGCGCCCATGATTTGTTCAAATATCCATTCATTATTTCTCAACAATGTAAATTAACAGAGCACAAAGTCACTTATCATCACACTAAGCTGCTCAACTTCCCTATAATTGTTTTCTACAAAATGTGATAATGCACCCTTGGGAAAAATAATGTACACAGAAGACTTGGTTTCCATTAGAAGCAACTATGGACTGCATCCAGTCTTAGTACCAAGCCCTGCTAATTGATTTCCTCACGGTCAGAACTATTTATAAGTTTTTGTCTTAGGGAAAGGTGGTGATTCAAAACTGGTGTTAACCTTTCTGTGTGTCTCAATATCCTGAAGCTGCTGCTGAGTGAACACTGGGCCTGAGCAGGTATTTAGGAAACCTGCTCTTCAACTCCCCAGCATCTGGGCACATTGCTCCCGCTCCCTATTATTCTTTGTGCTCCCAGATCACTTTACTCTTTTTATGCACGGGTTTTGTTTGTTTGTTTGTTTGTTTGTTTTGGTGGTGGTGGTGTTCTTTATTTGAGTGACTGTCACTCACAATGTTTTATATCCTTCTGGTCTCATTTTCATATTTTCAGCGGTATCATGGGATAACTTTCTCTTCAGAGAGGCTTTATCTTTATTAAATCAATATGTAAAGAGTCCTCATTTTCTGCCGGGTGCAGTGCTCACACCTACTTTATCTTTATTAAATCGATAGGTAAAGAGTCCTCATTTTCTGCCGGGTGCAGTGCTCACACCTACTTTATCTTTATTAAATCGATATGTAAAGAGTCCTCATTTTCTGCCGGGTGCAGTGCTCACACCTACTTTATCTTTATTAAATCGATAGGTAAAGAGTCCTCATTTTCTGCCGGGCGCAGTGCTCACACCTATAATTTCAGTACTTTGAGAGGCCTAGGTGGGAGGATCACTTGAGCCCAGGAGTTTGAGACCAGCCTAGGCAACATAGTGAGGCCCCATCTCTGCTAATATATATATGGCAGGTGCGGTGCCGAGTGCCTATAGTCCCAGCTACTCCAAAGGCTGAGACGGGAGGACCACTTGAGCCCAGGAGATGGATGATGCAGTTAGCCGTGTTGGTACCGCTGTACTCCAGACTGGGCAAGAAACTGAGACCCCATCTTTAAAAAAAAAAAGTCACCATTTTGCTATCTCTTTTATTTCTAAAACTAGAATCGTGAAAATAAAAGGTTATGTCTAAGTCTTGGCTATTTCAACTGAGCACAATCCGGCCGACCAAACTATCTCTATGTTTGAACAGAACTGAATGACCACGTTTTTAAAAAATCATAATTATTTTTAAAAATACTTATTGAATACCTATGTGCCAGGCATGCTCAAATATTTGCCAGATATGAACTCATTTACTATCGCTATGAGGTAAGTACTATTATTATTCCTGTTTTACAGATGAGGAGATTGAGGGACAGAGAAGTGAAGCAACTCGCCCAAGGACACATAGCTCATAAATCCGGGAGATGGAGACTCAAAACCAGGTAGTCTGGCCCCAGAAACCGCGATGTTAGCCAGTACTTTATACTACTGTTTATGAAGGTACTCATATCATTTTTCTTATTTCCGCCACTAATTTAAAAATTTCTTTAAAAATTAAAAAATCAGGAGAACACATGGACACACGTGGGGTGAACAACACGCACTGGGGCCTGTCAAAGGGCAGTGGGTGGGAAGAGGGAGATGATCAGGAAGAGTAGCTAGTGGATGCTGGACTTAATACATGAGTGACAGGATGGTCCGTGCAGCAAAGCACCACGGTACATGTTTACCTAAGCAACAAACCTGCGCATCCTGCACATGTACCCTGAACTTAAAATAAAACTTGGAAATTTTTTAAAAAACCTTTAACCCATAAATATTTGTAAAAATATAGAAAATGAGTTAATATTTAGAAAAAATATAAAATCATCTAAAAATTCCCCAAACACAACACATTGTTGTATAACGTCTAAATATTTCCACATACATATTTACATTCATAGTGTTTTATAATTTTTTGAAACTTAAGTATTGTATATATTTTTTCATGTTAATTTATCTTAATTTTGTGCTTATTTAATCACATCCATCAGAAAATCTTAGGTCATAAATTCAAGTATATTTAAACATTCTCTTCCTTATTAATGTAACAAACAGCTTTTGTAGGGGCTTTCATTATGAAAACTATGGTGTTCTTTTGAATTACTGAGCCTTTCCAAATGTCTGGTGATATTCTCCTGTCCTGCAAAATTTTTATAAAATGCTTTATGTTAGTACTCAACTGTAATTTGAGAAACTCACCGGATATTTTGCAGTGCCTCTACACATGTAGTTCAAGGCAAAAATATTTTTAAAAACCTTTTTTTCTAGTTTTAGTTCATTATATTTTAAGATTTAGCTGAAAATGTGGGATGTCAAGATCACTCTGAGTAGACAGTCATAAAACAGGAGAGTCACTGACTTCCAGATTGCTTTGTTTCCTTACCCCTGTGCAGGTATTAGCAAGTTCAATCCCCAAGGTCACTTGGCAGAGATCCCCATCAGGGGCTTCTAGGACGCTTATTTTGTGTAACATATCTTTTTGAACTTTCTATTATGAATGTTACTGAAGACTATGTATTAGTGCATACATTGTGTTGGAAATTGTGGTAAGTATTGGAGTACACAAAGTTCACTAGAAGCTCCTTTTCTTAAAGAGATCATAGTAGAAAATGAAGCAGTAGCATACAAAAAGTATAATATACTCTAATTATTATTAAAATATGCATGTTAGAACAATAGTTCATAGAAAGAAAGTATTTGCTTGTGGTCTTCAATGAATACCTCAGGAGGAGGTGATATTTGATCCATGTCTTGAAGGATAAAAGGAAATGGAAGTAACACTTGTACCCATAGTTTTGCCTGTGCTATCTCAAATGCAGTATCAAGAGAAGTAAGTTCTACTTCTCTCATTTTGTAAACAAAGAACCCATAGTTTTGCCTGTGCTATCTCAAATGCAGTATCAAGAGAAGTTCTACTTCTTATTTTGTAAACAAAGAAATCTTATCAGCTTCATTTAGTACCTTGCCCAAGTTTATACAGCTCTGAAGTAGCTGACAGAGTGGAATGGCAGCTGAAGTCTATCAGGCCTTAAAGCCAGTGACGGTTCCACTTTCTAGTGACCAGGAATAACGCAGGCAAGAGCATATACAGAGACAGAAGATGTGAAAAAATGTAGTAACTATAGTGTCCAGTTCATGAAGAGTCTCGTGTGATATACATTGAATTTAAAATATTCTTTTTGATAAAACTAAAAGTTAAAATGAGAGTAATATTTTATCTTTAGATAGATAGATCTGAAATCAGAGTACAGAATACATTGGAATTAGGTAGGATCAGAGACAGGGTTCATTCAGGAGTTTTTTCAGTTGTCAACATGAGAACGTACATAAACATAAAGTGAGAACTCACAGTGGAAATGAATAAAAGGAAACAATTCTGAGAAATATTCAGGAGGCACAATTGTCCATTTGGGATACAATGTGAAAGAGAAGACAAGGGTGCCACATAGATTCCTGAATTGGGCATCTGGGATAATAGTCATAATGTTTCCTAAGGGATTTAAATAGATGATAAAATAATAAGATCAGCCTTGGACCTTTTAACTTTGAACTACTTGTGGTTGTCCATTTATGTGCTCTACTACAGTTTTGGATATATTAAGCTAAAGTCCAAGACTATAGATACAGATAGTTAAAACTGTCTGTTTTTAACTATCTGTGAAAAAAGAAAGATGTAGACTCCTGAGTTACATCAACAATCAGAGGGTAAGTAGGACAAAAGAACACATTTGTTAGTGAAAGACACAAAAAAGTCTGAAATGTAGGAGAAAAGTTAAGAGTGCTGGTATGCAAATATCAGGAATGCAGCTGCAACCCCCAATGCCTTATTTACAATCTCTTAGACAAACCGGGTTTACTTTCCTCGAATTACAAATTTCAGAAGGTAGAACTTTGCTGGCATCAGTTAAAGACCTTTGAAACCCAGGGTCTTTTTCTATCTTTTCACATTATCATTTTAATATATAGGTGGGCTCTTAAAAAGCTCATGGTTGTTGCACATCTAGGCATCACATTAACACTTAATGCAGGAATAAAGGACCAGGAAAAGAGCCTTCTCCAAATGAAGTTTTGTATGTTAATCTGGGGAAGAAAATCTTTCACAGAAGACATTGTTCCACGACTCATTACTCATGTCTATGTTACATGCTCTTCTTAAACTAATCATGGCCAAGTGAAATTAGATGATCATGTTACATCCTTGGGCTAGAATAGGGGCCTATCATCCCTCCAAATTGAGAGATCTCTACCAAATATGTAATCAGTTAGGTGTTCCCTTAGTAGGAAATGGGGATGGAAGAGCTTTTGGGATAGGCAACATATTTAGCAATCAATGGCAAAATAAATTTGAAAATAAAGACAGGGTCAATAGTATCAAACTTGGAGAATAAATAAAACAATGACTAAAAAGTGATTATTGCATGTGATATTTTCATATGTGGAAAATTGTGTGCTGTATCCCTGATAACTTCTCTAAAATGATTTTCTAGAGTGAAAGCTAGGTTATTTTGGCTTGTTCAATAAATGGAATGTATAAATTAAAATAAACTTACTTACCTGTTAAGAGTTTAAGGGAGAAAGAAAAAAGGAAACTTCACCCTTCATCCTTGATAGATTTGATTTTTGAAAGGAGAGATTCCATGTGCAACAGATCAAGAGAAGTGAAAAGTTGAAGATGGAGAAAGGTTAATTGATGCATTAACATCCCTGGAGAGATCTAGAGTATACTTGGAGATGGTGGCCTTGAAGAGCTCGGTGCCGTGGTTAGGAGCATGCATTCTGAAGACCTGTGGCTCTGGATACAAGTCTTAGCTCTTCCGCTTCATTTTTCTGAGCCTCAGTTCTTTCATTTGTAAAATAGGCATAGTACAATTGCACCTACCTATGGAGTCATTCGGATGGGCTGACTCAATGTTCTGAATGTAGGAGGCACTAAATAAATGTTATCTGTGACTATTATCATTGGTTATTTACCAACTGGTATCTTTGATTAATTATCATTATTATATTTACTTTTCTTTACTATCAGGTATTCAATAATTTATTTTCATTGACTATCAATCTATTACTTAAAAATGGACCAGAGATGATATGTCATAAATCAATTATTGTAATGTCTAAATCCTGTGCACCTGAGTTCCATTTAAGTTTTTTAAGCCCAAGATAGGGAGTATTGGGATGTGTTCCAGTACTTTTGACCTGGGTGATCTCTATTAGCCTAGTGAAGTGAGAGAATATTAATGGGCTCAGACAGGAATTGGTAAAAGAATATAAAACTAGCGCAAAAGTATCAATAGTCAAGTGACATAAAAGACAGGATTCATGTTGTGGAAGAATACCTAGAGAAGTGGTAAGGGAAATGATCCAGGAATATTTTAGAGAAAGAAGAAAGAGTTTAACTTTGGGATGAAAAGTAAGTGCCACTTTTGGCTCCATATGTAAAAATTTATAGTCACATTTTTTTCCTCAAGGAGTCCTTTACATAATAAATTTGTTGTTCATTTTATCTCTTCAATATTCTTCATTTTTCTACTTCCAATTATATCTAACTTAATTAGCAGCGAAAATAGAGAATCCATTTGTTCCAATGACATTTATTCTTTTCCATTTTTATCCTCAGGTCACTTGAAAATCATCACTTCTGTCCCAGTCAATGGGTGGACTAAATGATTCTGTGGTCACTGAGCTTGTGTTACTGGCTCTTTCTTGTTCTGCAGAGAAAAAACTTTTTCTCATTTTGATATGTTTTTTGCTTTATTTAGGGGTCATCCTGGGAAATCTCTTCATTTTGGTTTTGGTAATTTTTGATTCTCACTTACAGTCCCCTATGTACTTCTTACTGGCTAACCTGTCCCTCATTGACGTGGGTCTTTCCTCTACCACAATCCCCAAAATAATCTCAGACCTTTTAAATGAATACAATGTAATTTCTTTTCAAAGTTGTATGACACAGATATGCTTCATCCACATCATGGGAGGAGTGGAAATGGTGTTACTCATGGCCATGGCTTTTGATAGATGTGCAGCAATCTGTAAGCCTCTTCATTATTTGAAAATCATGAACCCTAAAATATGTGTTTCATTTGTAATCGCTGGCTGGGTAATTGGGGTGGTTCACGCTATGTCTCAATTTGCTTTAGTTATAAACTTGCCTTTTTGTGGCCCTAAGAAAGTAGACAGCTTTTATTGTGACTTTCCAAAGATTGTAAGACTTGCATGCACAGATAGAGCCAAGTATGAGTTTATTGTTACTGCCAACAGTGGCTTCATGACCATGGGCACGTTCATCTTGCTAATCCTTTCCTATGTTTTCATTTTGATCACTGTCTGGAAACGTTCCTCAGGAGACTCATCCAAGGCATTTGTGACGTTGTCAGCTCACATCACTGTAGTTTTTTTGTTTTTCACTCCATGCATGGTTTTTTATGTCTCGCCTTCTCCTCCACCATCACTTGATAAAAATCTGTTCATTGTTGACTTTGCTATCACCCCTGCCTTAAATCCTGTCATCTATACATTAAGGAACAAAGACATAAGGGTAGCAATAAAAAGATTGTTGAAAAAGAGATCTTATTCTAAATTTTGTTGACCACATCTCTTTTTGGAGCTTTAAAATGATACATCCAACTGCATACTGGCTTATCTTCAGTGAAGCACCTCAAATTTAACATATCCAGAACAAACTCATCATCTGCCACCTGAAACCTGCTACTGCTTCATCTGTAGACTGTGAGGCCATTACCATTACCGTCATGTAAATCCATCAAGCTAAGAACTGATATTCTCTCAGAGAACAGCATGGTCTACCAAATAACAATTTAATCTTAAAATTTTAGTTATTTTGCAAATAAAGGTATGTAATAACAATGTTTCTGCTATTTTTAAAGTCTAAAAAATAACCTATGAATTGGCTGTAGTGAAGGTCAGGAATCACCACATTGGATTGTCATCTATGTCGATCTAGTAGTTTTATTTATTAAATAAAGAAGGCCCAGAGACAAAAATCTCAGTGCAAGTAGTTCATTTGGAAAAGAATTCTAGAAGACACTGGTTCAGAAATACGAACATGAGCAAGAAAAGGGGAGGATGCCAATAAAGGATGCATTGATTTGTATTTACTACAGTGGACATCAAGGGCACATTCTTGCTGTGGCCATCAAGAGACTGTATAAATTCTATGACTTGTAGTTGTCCCACTTAAGAAACAAAGAAGCTGTGCATTTCTTTACTGGTCTAGAGCTGCTCTAGGGCATTTTCTCTACAGCAATTCTAGGTTTCCCCACCTTGTGAGTTTAGCTTTTTCTATATTCAAAGAAAAGTCCTCAGCCAGAGATTCTCAGGAGCTTAGAGTATAGAACAATCCAAACTCTTGGGAATATTAAGTGGAGAGGGGTATGTGCAAGGCACCAACAGCACTAGAAACAGTCCACATCTTTCCATGCATGGAGGAGTTTATGCTCTATGTGAGTTCACTCCATCATTAATTCTTCAAACACAAGAGTGTTAAAGGAACAAGAGTTAATGGGTCCTGTCATTACACTTATTCCCAGGATGACATTCATCATCTTCCTCTTCTACAACCTGTTCTATATTCCCCTCATGTTTATCCAGTGCTTCTGCTAGTCTAGTTCACTTCCAAAGACCCATGATTACCATGGCCCTGTCAGGCTGTAATTGCTGCAATTTCCAATTTACAATTGTCATCATCTATGCTTGATAAAGGTATAGCAATATTTCTATTTCCTCATGATAATGAAGGTCAATTACAACTGCCAGTATAATAACTTATTTCTTTGTCTGCCAACCTACATACACAAGGAAGCCAAAATGACAGGGAGCTACTAAAACTTTATGCTTATTGGAATGCTTACTATGTACCCAGAAGCAGCATTCTCCCTACTCCAGCAGAGGTTAATGCTGTAGGTCCAGGAAGCTCAAATTCTCCAAGGGAGTTTTAGTGAGAGGAGCCACTCTCACCCTCTGCCCTTGGTTTACAAACCTGTATATTCTAGGACCCAATATCTTACAATGTCCATTGGTTCAAAGTATAACATGTTAAAGCACAGAGCCCCAACTCTGAAAAGTACCATCCCTAAATTGACACTCAGTTGCACCTTTATATCCACCTTTAAAAGAAATATCTTTTAATGTTCTATCAGACTGATAGATTCTGTTTAATATAGTATATTATAGCACCAGTGGATCATTTGGTTGTATGCATATTATTGTACCTTCTCTGCTACAAAATATATTCCTTTGTCCTAAGGTGTGTTACAAAGAACATTAGGCATTCTATGCATCTTTGGATAGTTTAATGGCCAAGGCATTGATGGCAGGAGAGTCAAAGCCACAGGTGGAAAACACATTTATCCCAGTAAGAACAAATTGCTATTCTTCTACTGTAGAGAGGGTAAACAATGTGCCATTACGTTGCCAATTGAATGCCTCAATCATGTCAAGGGCTGAACATCTATGACTGTTTCTGAAAGGTCAAACATTCAACAGAGGCTGTAGCTAGAACTGCCTTATGATAAGAGATCATGCTGAATTACCCATGCAAAACCTTAATACTTGACACTTATCACTACTTTATTCAAGAGCCTATTGTGCAAGCATAAGTGGCTGAGTCAGGTTCTCAACTCTGCTCATTAATACTATGCTTGGAGTATACAGTAAGATAAGAAACATAAATAAGAAGTGTACATTTGTTTCTTCCTGTTTTCTTCTGGCTATTGGATCAATTACATCCCATCTTAAGCTGACCCCTGTGTAATTAATTAATATCCGTTTTAAGCAGCAATCCATAGTTGTGCAGAAATTAGAAAACTGACCCACACAGAAAAACTAATTGTGAGAACCAATATTATACTAAATTCATTTTGACAATTCTCAGCAAAGTGCTGGGTTGATCTCTATTTACGCTTTTCTTAAACACACAAAATACAAAAGTTAACCCATATGGAATGCAATGGAGGAAATCAATGACATATCAGATCTAGAAACCAATCAATTAGCAATCAGGAAGGAGTTGCGGCAGGAAGTCTGTGCTGTTGAATGTACACTAATCAATGATTCCTTAAATTATTCACAATAAAAAAAAGATTAGAATAGTTTTTTTTTTAAAAAAAGCCCAGAAACTAATCTAAGTTTTGTCTGGTAATAAAGGTATATTTTCAAAAGAGAGGTGAATAGATCCACATACTGTGGAGGGAATAAAATACTTTTTGAAAAACAAACAACAAGTTGGATTTTTAGACACATAGAAATTGAATATGTACATTTATAAATATTTTTGGATTGAACTATTTCAAAATTATACCATAAAATAACTTGTAAAAATGTAGGCAAAATGTATATAATTATGGCATGACGTATGCAACTTTAAGCAAGGAAGCAAAAGCAGAAACCATGAAAAAAGTCTAAATTTTACCATATTGAATTTAAATTTTCAAAAACAAAAATAAAGACAAAGTGGGAAAAATATGTATGCTTCATGTATGACAAGCCACTGATACCTATTAAATATGAAGAATATTATAAATCATATTAATAACCACAACATTCAAGCTGTCAGTTTGAATAGACAATGTAAATGACAAAACTACATACTCAACAAGATACCAGCAAACCAGCTTCGACAGCACGTTAAAGGGGTCATACAACATAATCAAGTAGAATTTATCTCTGAGATGCAAGAATGGTTCAAAATATGGAAATCAATAAATGTGATATGCCACACTAACAGAATAAAAAATAAAAATCATATTATCATCTCAATAGATGCAGAAAAAGCATTAACAAAAGTAAACATTCTTTCATAATAAGACATCAGATAAAACAAATTAGGAATAGAAGGAATGTACCGCAACACAATAAAGGCCATATATAACAAGCCCACAGCTAACATCATAATAGTAAAATCATCACAATGGTAAAAAAAATGAAAGCTTTTCCTCTGAGGTCAGAAATAATATAAAGGTGCCCACTCTTGCTATTTCTATTCCATATAGTACTAAAAGTCCTAGCCAGGACAATTAGACAAAATAAAAATAAAAACACCCAAATTGGAAAGATAGAAGCAAACTTTTCTGTTTACAGATAACCTAATCTTATATGTAGAAACCCCTTAAAACTTCAGAAAAAAAAAAAAAAACTACAGAGCTAGTAAATTCAGTGAAGTTGCAGAATACAAAATCAACATACAAAAATCAGTAGTGTCTCTATACACTAATAAGGACTTAACAGAGAAAGAAGTTAAGAAAACAATACCATTAACAATAGAATCCAAAAAATAAAATACTTAGGAATAAATTTTACCAAACATCTGTACACTAAAAACTATAAAACATTGAAAAAAGAAGTTGAATAATACACATATAAATAGAAAGCTATCTCATGTTAATATATTAGAAAAAGTAATATTGTTAAGATGTCCTCACTACTTAAAGCAATTTATAGATCTAATGCATTTATTGCAATCTCTTCAAAATCCCAAAGGTATTTTTTACAGAAATAAAAAAAAAATTCTAAAATATACATGAAACCACAAAAGACTGTGAATAGCTAAAGCAATCTTGAGCAAGATGAACAACACTGGAAGCATCACACTACCTTATTTCAAAATCTACTACAAAGCTATAGTGATCAAAGCAACATGATACTGTCATAAAAACACATAGATAAACCTATGGAATGGAATAAAGAGCACAGAAATAAGTCCACACATTTACATTCAATTGATTTTCAACAACAATGTCAAGAAGACAATGGGGAAAAGACAATCTCTTCAATAAATGATGCTGGAAAAACTATATATCCACATGCAGAAGAATGCAGTTGAATCCTGATTTCATACCATATGCAAAATTCAACTCGAAATGGATTAAATACAAATTTAAAACATGAAATGGTATAACTATTAGAACAAAACATAGAAAATATTCTTCCTGACATTGGTTTGGGCCATCATTTTTCTGATATGACTCTAAAAGCACAGGCAAAAAAAGAAAAAATAGACAAATGAGACTATGCCAAATTAAAAAATTTCTAACAACAAAAGAAACGATCAATAGAGTGAAAAAGATAACCTCTTGAATGGGAGAAATATTTGCAAACTACTCATCCAACTGGGGATTGATATCCAGAATATACAAGTAACACAAATATGTCAAAAGTAAAATAAATAAATAAATAAATAAATAAATAAAATAAATTATTTAAAAATCGGCAGAGGACAGGAATAGACATTTCTCAGGAGACAACATACAAAGGGCCACAGATATATCAAAAAATGCTCAACATCACTATTTGTCAGGGAAGTACTAATTAAAACCAAAATGAGATGTCCCCTCAAACCTGTTAGAATGGCTATTATCAAAAAGATGAAAGATAGCAACTATCAGAGAGGATGACAGAAAAGGGAACCCTTGTATCATGTACAAATTAAAAATAGAACTATCACATGATCCAAGAATCCTACTTCTGGGTATATAGCCAAAGGAATTGAAATCAATATGTCAAAGGGATATCTGCACTCCTATGTTATTGCAGCATGTTCACAATGGCCAAGATATAGAATCAACCTAACTGTTCATAGACAGATGAATGGATAAATGAAATGTGATATGGAAAATTATTCAGCCTTAAAAATAGTAGGAAATTCTGTCATTTGAGACAACGTGGATGAACCTAGAGGACATTAAGCTAAGTGAAATAAGCTAGACACAGAAAGACAAATATTGCATGATCTCACTTAGAATCTAAAAAATCTGAACTCATAGAAGCAGAGAATAGTATGATGGTTACTAGGGTTATCTGGCAGGGAGAGGATGAGGAAATGGGACGTTGTTAATAAAAGGAAAAAAAATTCAATTAGTAGGAATACATTCAGGGGACCCAATATACGACATGTTGACTGTAATTAATAATGTATTGTATGCTTGAAAATTGCTAATACAGTATATTGTAAATGTTAATACGAGGTAATATATGTGTTAATTAACTTGATTTATTCATTCAACAACATACACATATATTAAAACATCACACTGTATTCCACAAATATATATAATTTTTGTCAATTAAAAAATAATTTTTAAAAATGAGAAACAAAAAAACTGACATTTTTCCGATTAAAAAAATTATACAGAAGAATTAATTCATTAAAGTAAAAACAAATGTGGGAAAATGGTTTTTAAATATAATTTAAACCAAATTTAAAATAAGCATATAAAGACTATGGACAAAACAAGAAATCCAAATAAAAAATAAACATATGAAGAATATTCAAACTCACTTTTTATCAAAGAAATGTAAATTTTAAAATATAGCATTGCTATTGTGTTTTCATAAATAATAATATATCATGGATGAGCCTGTGAGGAAACAGACACTCATACTCTGCAAAGCAATGACTAAGATAATTATGTCAGATGATGAATTATGTTAATTAGCTTGATTATGGTCACTGTTTCACGATAAATATACGTATGTATCACAACATCACATTACACACCATAAAGATATATAACTTGTTATCAGAAAGAAATATAGCAGTTAAAATTTAAAATTTTTAAAAAACCTCTTTTTGAGGTTCGTACCTCACTTAGGTCACGCTGTTCAAAATATTAATGCACTCATTTCTCTCATTCATGTGTTAATATACAGGGTACGGGCCATTATAAATTCCTTCAGCAACTGGAAAGGAAACTTTACGTACTGAGTGCTCAAAGTTGTATTAACTATTTTTTTTTTTGAGCAGCAGCAAGATTTATTGTGAAGAGTGAAAGAACAAAGCTTCCACAGTGTGGAAGGGGACCTGAGCGGTTTGCCCAGTTGTATTAACTTCTAATTCAACACTTTAAGATTCTTAGCATTATTGCAGACAACACCAGCTTCACAAGTGTGTGTCCTGTGCAGTTGAACAAGATCCCACACTTAAAAGGATCCTACACTTTTTTTAATGCTCTGCTGTTTCTGCCTTGAAATTCTTAACAATTTTTTTAACCAAAGTCCTCACAAATTCAGTTTACATTAGCCCTGCAATCATGTAGACATCCTGATTCCAGACAATGTGTCTGGAGGCAGGGTTTACAGGACTTCAAGAACCTTACCTTCTCAACTTTCATCTGCATCTTTACTCCCAACTATATATGAAGATGATGAAGATAGATATGGATGGTGCTTCTACCATACCCTCTTCCTCTGCCAAACTTCCTTGATCTAGGATAAGGTCAGTAAACTTCTTCCGTAAAAGGCCAAAAGTAAATATCATAGACTCTACAGGCCCTAGAGTGTCTGTCATAACTACTCAACTCTTTTATTGTAGCATAAAAACTGTCAACAGACAATACAGAAACAAATGAGTGTGACTGGGTTCCAGTGAAACTTTATTTACAAAAGATTTGTCCCATGAGTCAAATTTGCCACCTCCAGATCTAGAGAAACACTTTTGAGCCCTTTTATTTTGCTCAACAGTTAACCATGGCTCCATGTCCCTTACATTTAGTCAGAACTCAGTATGTTTTAAGGAAAGAATGGTTACACGAAGACATACATTCATTCATTTATACAACACATTTTCAGTGTTGAATGATAAATTTCGGAATAGTTAACAGACGATAAAATTGTTGGTTTCAGTCATCCCTATCCAATGAAGTAAAAAAAAAAGTGTTGAATGGGAAGGAATCAAGAATAGTTATACGAATATCACCATTGCATTAAAGCTCTCTTCCTTGTTTCTAAAAGAATATCTTGACACACATTGAGCTCACTGCCCCCCACACCATGAATGAGGGCATCTTCAACAATTGTGGATGACATCTTAGTTTCCCTCAACTCAGTTAATCTAAGTAAGCTCATGGTATCACTTTCCTGTCCTAGAAGGAACATATATCCTGCATTTTTCTTTTTTTTCCTTACTTTCCATCACCAAGTAACTCTTCTGATATTTTTTCTCTTGAGAAAATTAATATGACTCATAGACCTGGTTCCCAAGAGAAATCAATGGAGGCCTGGTTACAAGGATCTAAGAAGCATCAATGGGTCACTAACATCTAGTGGTACTAATTAACTCCGTTAATCATTGGGAAGAAAATGTATATATACTTTTGTCTTGGAGCTGATTATACTAGAAAGCAGAAATCAAAGTTATCAGTTTCCCAATGTTACTACTGCACACCCTGGAACAGAACAGGTAGGTCAGAAAAATGCTCCCAATGTTTAGCAATGTCAAGGCAATCTCTTTCTTCTTACATTTCCCTTCAACCTTCTATCTCTTCCACTTTTCTGTTTTCCTCCTATCTCCAATTATTTCAATCCTCAGAGCATTATTCTTACAATCTTAATCACTAAATTATATTACGCCCGTTAAAGGAGAGATTTCTAAACGGATTGACATTTGTACTGTCTCTCTTTGGAGAATTACTATTATAAGGATCTGTTATCTCTTGTCACCTTCCTTATGTCATATGATATGTCACATTTCCCACTGCGGAGACCAAACATGTTCACATCGTGTGCATTCCATTTTCCTAATGGAAAGTGGGGGGAAGTGATTTTCTGTCCTCATATAGAGAATGCTGGGGCCATTCCCTCTGTATGCCATATTTGATAAAGCATTTGATAATGTTAGTCAATGCCTGGGCCAAGAATTAAAGGGGTAATTATCAGAATGAAAATGGTTTAATGAAACTGTGTGTATCAGTTCTGAAAAGGGCCTCTATCACAATGAACTAAGGTAGTTATGAATAGAGCTAAAACTTAGGCAACACCATCCTGGACATAGGAATGGGCAAAGATTTCATGACAAAGACACGAAAACCAATCACAACAAAAGCAAAAATTTAGAAGTGGAATCTAATAAAACAATAGCTTCTGCACAGCAAAAGAAGCTACCAACAAAGTAAACAGACAACCTACAGAATGGGAGAAAATATTTGCAAACTATAAGTCTGACAAAAATCTAATATCTGGCAGCTATAAGGAACTTAAATTTACAAGACAAAAACAACCCCATTAAAAAGTGGGCAAAGAACACGAATAGACACTCTCAAAAGAAGATATACATATGGTTAACAAGCATATGAAAAAAAAGCTCAATATACTGAGCATTAGAGAAATGCAAATCAAAACCATGTTGAGATATCATCTCACACCAGGCAGAATGGCTATTATTAAAAAGTCAAAAATAACAGATACTGGTGAGGTTGCAGAGAAAAGGGAACACTTATACACTGTTGGTGGGACTGTAAATTATTTCAACCATTGTGGAAAGCAGTATGGGATGGCGATTCCTCAAAAAGCCAAAAACAGAACTATCATTCAACCCAGCAATTCCATTACTGGGTATATACCCAGAAGAATATAAATCGTTCTACCATAAAGACGCATGCATGAGAATGTTCATTGCAGCACTGCTCACAATAGCAGAGACATGGAATCAACTTAAATGCCCATCAGTAACAGACTGGATAAAGAAAATGTGGTACAGATACACCGTGGATTACTATGCAGCCATAAAAAAGAACCAGATCATGTCTTTGACAGGAACATGGATGGAGCTGGAGGCTATTATCCTTAGCAAACTAAGGCAGGAACAGAAATCCAAATACCAGATGTTCTCACTTATGAGCGTGAGATAAATGATGAGAACTTATAAACACAAAGAAGGAAACAACAGGCATTGGGGTCTACTTGAGGACGATGGGAAGAGGGAGAGGAGCAGAAAAGATAACTATTGACTACTGGGCGCTACCTGGGGGATGAAATAATCTGTACAACGAACCCCCAGGACATGAGTTTACCTATGTAACAAACCTTCACATGTACCCTCGAACCTAAAATAAAAGTCAAAAAAAAAAAAAAAAAAGAAAAAACAGAAAAATCCATGCATATGATACATCAGTTAACAAGGCACTGGTGAAATTAATTTTAAGTATTATTGTCTCTTTGTGTTTTTGGTCTCAGAAAAGTTAGGATTTCCCTTAGTTCCTTAGGGCAGAGAGAATCTTCAATCACTGAAATCAGGAGACACACATTCTATCTGATTTTCTACATTATCTGTTGGAAAAGGTTACCCACTTATTAGTGTTAAAGCCAAGATATCCAGCAAGGATAGCAACCAACTCTTAAGGTACTCTCCCTTAGGAGGATTCCTGATTCTTTAATGTTTTCTAAAAAAGCAAAACAAATAAACAAACAAACAAAACAAAATACTAAATGTTTTCTCTTTCAACTTATTTGAATACACTCTTATCTCACTGCTCTGAGCATGAATTCAATATTTCAGGGCAAACTAACTGAATGTTAGGACCAATTCCTGATAAGTCTTGAACAAAAGATAGGATCCTCTATAAACAGGTTAATCGCCACGACATAGTAGTATTTAGAGTTACTAGTAAGCCTGATGCCACTACACAATTCTAGCTTTTCTCTTTAGGATGATTGTTTCATTCAGTCTTATCTCTTTTAGAAAACATAGGAAAAAATTATTTAATAATAAAATTTAATTGGCAAAATGAAGGTATGGCTTATAAGAGTGTTTTCCTATTGTTTTCAGTGTATGACTCACTGTTCTAAATAACTGGGACACCCAAGGATTCTGTAAAATGCCATCCAGTTATCATTTATATTCCCTAACTCAAAATTCATTCACATGTATTCATTTTTTTTCTAAACAAATTAGCATGTAGAATTCTGGTTAAAATTTGGCATAGAACACCCGGGTATTTTTTCATAATGCACCCAATAACTGTCATTCACTAATTGAGAATGGTGATTTAACAAAGGATAATAAAATTATGAAACTAATGCCACAAAACATCTGTCTCTAACTGGTGTGTGTGTGTGTGTAAGAGGGAGAGAGAGAAAATTTCACTCCCTCCATAAATCTCACAGTATTCTTTTTCTTTTTCCTTTCCTTTCCTTGCTCTTCTTTCTCTCCTATTGCTTTCCTTTCATTTCCTTCTCATAAAAGAAAAATAACAATATAGAAAATAACAAAATATAGATGGTCAACCTTTTTAATATTAAGGTTACCTAAAATGCCATTATCCAAAGTGGTTCTCTGGAGATGCTGATGTATATACTTACATATTTTACAGTGTATTCAAATAAAGATTCTATTACATAAGACATATCCTTTTGTAACCAACTTTTGTCATTAACAATTTACTGGACTTGTCAACAAACCTAAATCTGTATCATCTATAATGGCTACGTTCATTTTGGTATGAATCTTAATTACCCCTTTCTGCATTATTTAATGATTTTCTCATATGTCACTCTTAAATGTACTTCTAATTTTTCACTTTAGATCACATAATGAATGGATCCAAATATGTTATGGATAGATATCTTCAAACTTTCTACTTACAAGTAGTGATAATAACAGATGTTCTCTCTAAAGTGTAGTTGGTATCAATTTTACTGACCTTTAAAAACATCTTAATGGGACAAAGTTCAAATATTTGATGACCAGCTATCGTGACCTTTATCTCTGTGGCTCTGTGGGCCTGTAGTTTTTACGTGCTTTTAGTGTATCATGATTAAATATTTTGTTTTAGTAAAGACACCATTATTTCCTAACTTCATATTCAAATTGTCAAAGGTATTAATCCTAGAGCGGAACTCTCAAAAGCACCAACTCTGATTCCTAACAAAGCATGGAAAAGCCCTCTCTCTGAGTTTCAGATACTCTTTTTTGTGGGGGTTGGGTTTCACTTTATTTAAAGTGAGTCTTAATCCTCCAACAAGTCAACAAGTGATGGGCTGGAATCACACGTATTGGAAAACCAGCAGAAGAGTAAGTCTTTGCATTTTATGCTACTGTACCTCTGAGATTAATTGCTCTTTCCCTCATTGGCCAGTCACTCTTAAGTGTGTGATTAATGCCTGAGATTGTGTGAAGTAAAAGATGGATCAGAGGCCGGGCGCGGTGGCTCGCGCCTGTAATCCCAGCACTTTGGGCGGCCGAGGCGGGCGGATCACGAGGTCAGGAGATGCAGCCCATCCTGGCCAACACGGTGAAACCCCGTCTCTACTAAAAATACAAAAAATTAGCCGGGCGTGGTGGCGGGCGCCTGTGGTCCCAGCTGCTGGGGAGGCTGAGGCAGGAGCATGGCGGGAACCCCTGAGGCAGGAGAATGGCGGGAACCCGGAGGCGGAGCCTGCAGTGAGCCGAGATGGCGCCACCGCACTCCAGCCTGGGGGACCCAGCCAGACTCCGCCTCAAAAAAAAAAAAAAAAAAAGATTGATCAGAGAGTACATCCTCTAAGGGTATATGCAGATAAATACAATTAAGGCTATTACCATTTCAAATACGGGTGACTGTTTCTTACGTGGACGACGTTGTGTTGAACATGGGTGAGTAAGACCGAAGCAGCCGTAATTACCGCACGATGCGCATGGTAAAGAAGTACTCTGTTACGGAAATTATATTCTTTGCCCCTCTAATCCTTCACTCCACCTGCCATATTCCCACATGATTTTTTTCTTTGCTGTTCTTGTCTAATTGTTATTAATAATTAATAAATAACTTACGATCTAATTGTTATTAATTAATAACTTATGATCACATGATTTATTAATAAATTAATAAATAACTTATGATCACCGCATTTCCCCAATTCAGTTATCTTTCTTTCATTTTCTCTCTTTGTGTGTTTTCTATCTTCATATTTCAGCACTTGCCACATATTTCCCACAAAATCATTTATGGTCAAACAACACTTCAACGTGTAGCATTTGTATTTCTCAATTCTTCCTCACTTTCTTCCTTCAGAATACTAAAGCTTCTTCTCTACTGACTGAGTCAATGGCCAATGGATAGAGTAAATAATTCTGCGGTATCTAAATTTGTATTGATTGGACTTTCAAGCTCTTGGGAGATGCATCTTTTTCTTTTTTGGTTCTTCTCTGTGTTCTACATGGGAATTATCCTGGAAAATCTCTTCATTGTGTTCACAGTAATTATTGACTCTCATTTAAATTCCCCAGGTACTGCCTACTGGCCAACATTTATCTTCTTGATCTGGGTCTTCTCCTACAGTTCTGACTTTTTCACTAACTGCAGCATCATTTCTTTTCCAAGATGCATGATACAGATATTTTTCATTTGTGTCATGCGTAAAAATTGAGATGGTGCTGCTCATAACCATGGCATAGAGCAGGTACACTGCCAATCTGTAAGCCTCCCCATTACCTGACCACAATGAACCCCAAAATGTGTGTTTCCTTTGTTGGAGGCATCCTGGATAGTCAGGATAATCCATGTTGTATCTCAGTTTGTTTTTGCCATAAACTTGCCTTTTTGTGGCCCTAATAGAGTAGATAGTTTTCACTGTGATTTTCCTTATGTCATGAAACTTGCTTGTGTAGACACTTACAAACTAGAGGTTGTAGTCACTGCTAACAGTGGGCTTATATCCATAGCTACCTGTTTCTTATTAATAATATCCTATATTTTCATTTTGGTAACCATCTAGAATCCTTCTTCAGGAGACTTATCTAAAGCATTTGTGTCATGTTAGATCACATCACAGTAGGGATTTTGTTTTTTATGCCATGTATATTTCTCTATGTGTAGCCTTTGCCTAAAACAACACATGATTAATATTTGTTCATTGTTCCTTTTGCTATCACCCCTGTCTAGGATCTACACATTAAGAAACAAAGACATGAACGTCTCCATGGAAAGACTGGGAAAATGGATTGCAGGTTCTAGCAGGATGTCGTAATAAATGGTGCATATCCAGAGTGCAAGATGATTCAGTCTCACCAAGAACACTGAAAGTCACATGGCTACCAGCATTATTGTGATAAGAACTACTATTTTGGGAGATAGTTTAGCAAAGGTGCCATGTAGAAATTGATTAAGTCAGAGGTATCTTTAACTTGCCACCACAGAGAAGAGATTAATTTCATATACTTCCATTGAGAAGAGAGATAAGAATACAAAACCAAGCTGATTTGCAGGAGTAAACTTGATATTCAAATACTATTTCCTGAATGACATTTTCTGAGACATGCTAATTGTAATTACTTTCAGCTTCAAAACATAATAAATTTATCTCATAGTAAGCATATAGATGGAATAAATAAAATGTGAACTTAGGTAAATTATAAATTAATAAAGTATATTTTTAAAATTTCCATTTTAATTTCTGTTTAAATTAGAATAAGAAACAAAAACAACTATGTAATACGTGTGCAAAGCCCTGAACTGAGATTTGACTTTACCTTGAGCTTTGTCAGTTTACGATGCGATTTCAGTTTTGTGCTCAGATTTGAGTGATTGCAGGAAGAGAATAAATTTCTTTAATGCTGTCAAGACTTTAAACAGATACAGACAGAGCATTTTCACTTTTTCCTGCATCTCTATTATTCTAAAAATGAGAACATTCCAAAAGTCAATCATCCAAGTTTATTCTAAATAGATGTGTAGAAATAACAGTTGTTTCACAGGAGACTAATCGCCCAAGGATATGTGTTTAGACGTACTGGTTTCTTAAATAAGGTTTTCTAGTCAGGCAGAAGATTCCCTGGAGCTTATGCATCTGTGGTTGATATTTTGGGATAAGAATAAAGCTAGAAATGGTGAGGCATATTCAATTTCATTGAAGATTTCTGCATTCAAAATAAAAACTCTAATGAAGTTACACATACTTTTTTCATGTATTTGTTTCTACTGCTTTGTAAATTATAACAGCTCAATTAAGAGAAACCGGTACCTATGCTATTTTGTCCTGTGATTCTCCAAGAACCTTCCTAAGTTATTCTACTTAATTGCTTTATCACTGATATGAATGGGAATTTCTTCTCTTAATTGCTGCTAATCTCCCCCATCTTCAAATACTCTACCGGGCTTCTGGAACACCACAGCTTCCTGGCTTTTTCTCCTACCTCCTGGGCAAGTCCTTCCCTGTGTCTTTTGTTGAGTGTTCCTCATCTGCTTAACCACCAATCAACCTATTGCCCCAATTTGATCTTTGGCCTGTTTTCACTTAGATTCTATCCCTACGTATCACCCATTCCCACAGCTTTAATTACCATCTAAACACTAGGGGCTCTCAAACCTTGTATTTTTCTTTCTTTCTTTCTCTTTCTTTCTTTCTTTCTTTCTTTCTTTCTGTCTTTCTTTCTTCCTCCTTTTCTTTCCTTTTCTTTCTTTCATTCTTTCTTTCTTTTTTAAGGGGCAGGGTCTCACTGTTGCTGAGGCTGGTCTCAAACTCCTGACCTCAAGCAATCTGCCTGCTTCAGCTTCCCAAGTAGCTGAGAATACAGGGACAAGCCATTGCACCTGACCCTGGTACTATTTCTTGAGTTCCTGATCCACAGATCTAATCTCCTACTTTCCTGGATGCCACACAAGATCTTCCACTCAACAAGTCTGCAACTAAACTAGCCTTCCTCTTTTCAAACCTACTCTTCTTTCAGTGTTCTCAGTCACAATAATTTGTACCAACTAGTTACCTAGTTGCACAACCCAAAATCTGGGAAAAATAATAGATTTCTTTCTCCATAGTACCCCAAAATCAATAAATCATCAAGTCTTATTCTACCTTCCAAAGAGCCTTACATATGTTCCTTTATTTTCATCTGTAACACCACTATTCCTGTCTAAGCCTACCTATGTCATTTTTGGAAGAGAATATAGTCACCTATGTGATCTTCCCACTTAAAATCCTATTATCTATGCTTCAGTAAAAGAAAAAAAATTTTTAATCTAAGTATGTAATTCTTTTGCTAAAGACACTTCACATGCTTCCGTGCCCTTAAACTGGTATGTTATCATGGTATAGTAGGCCATCCAAGACCTGGCTTCCTTCCTTTTTTTCAGTCTCGGAGAATAACATACTCTTTCCCCGCAACTCCAGATCCAATTTGGTTTTCTTTTACCTGCCTGGAAACTTCAAATTCTATAAACTCTGGGGCTTTCCACTAGCTAATCATTTTGTATACAGTATTTGTCCTTCATGTTTTGCCTCTTAACATCTCAGCCTTCAGTTTCATCATTTTACCAGGGAGGCCTCCCAGAACCTGAGTCCAGAAGGGCTCCTTCCATTGCATATTCCTCTGGCACTACCTATCACCTCTTTTGTAAGACTAACAGCCCTCAAAATTTCTCATTCAGTGATGTCTTCCTCATTGCATTTTAAGTTCAACATGAGCAGGACTTTGTCATGTTCACCTCTATCACATCATAAATATAGCAAAGAGTAAAACTATTGCAACATGACTAATGTATTGAACGATGCTTCAGCTTTCTTCTTACGTTCAATCACAGGTCATATGACTAAAGAACTTCCTTTTTAATCTCCTTTTCTATTCTCAATTAATTTCCTCTGCCTGCATCACCTGAAGTCTCTGGGGTGAAATCCACTAATGAATTCCTTTTGCAGCTTAAGCCAATTCCAATCTTGAGCCAATCTCAGGTGAAGAAGCCTGTAAATTATCACTCTCAGTCCTCTCTTGTACTACTAGGTCTCATGAACTCTTCATTAACAACTCCAGCTTCTCTGTTAGCCCAAAAGCCTTTTGCTGCCTAGAAAACCCATGATTCATGCCTCAGGAAACAGCCTTCAAATCACAACATGTTCTGTATCTGGCTGGCCAACTCCCTGCAACTTATTTCTGCCTAGATTCTCCCTCATTCATTTCAATACGCTGTTCGGCCTGCTACCCCAGTTTCCCACTTAGAACAATGGCACACAGGACAGGAGCACATTGGCACATCAGAACGACTTATGTACTGCTCATTGTGTTGCAGAAGAGACCTCTGTGGGGGCAATAGAACACACTTTCCTCTCACGTCACTGTAGTTGTGGTTTCCCTAAGCACCTACACTGTTTTACCTCATCTTAGGTAGACAATAATCCATGTAACTGACTGTGTATCCTAATTTTAAAAAATATTTCTGCCCACATTATTCTGCAGTTTTTACCTTGCTTACGTATTTTTGGAATGTTACTATTTTTCAAAAATTAATTTGGGATCAACCAACATTTCTTATTCTGCTGCTGTTCTAGAGAAAATCATTTTCCTCATTTCTGAACAAGAGAAAATGAAATACAGCTCTAAACAAATGCCACTGTAAACCAAGGTGGAGCCTTTGCACTTTCAGGCCACCATGATAACCTGGAGATTAGATTTTTCTGTGTCTTTACATCAATAATAAAGCCAAGCTTCTCCAGGGGTATCCACTAGGCTTGTCTCAATGGCTCAATACAGGTCCTTTTGTGAATGATTACCTCACCCTCATGGAAACACACTCTTGTTACAGAAACTTAGAATGATTCTATTTTTTCTTTTATATTTGTATATGTTTTTCCAATACCTCTGAAAAAACTGATCCAAAAAAAAAATACAAATTTTAATTGTAGCCAGTCAATTCAGGAAGGATAAAAGTCAAAAACTTTCAAAGAAACCTTCAGCCCCAACACACTAAACTTTGGGAGCACAGGTTGGCATCCAGAGGTAAACATTTGCTATAACTGATAACAGGAGAAGGATCCATTTATTCACCTGTTATCAATTACAGGCATTGTATTTAAAGATCAGATGTTTTATATTTATTTCTTCAAATTTCATTCATGGTGCCATAAGTGAAGGTATGTCTGTCCACCCTGAATATATTTTCACTCCCTCATCTCGGTCATTCCGAACAATTCACACACTAAGATTACCCATGCTAAATGGGGATTCTTTTTTACTAGCCAATGTAGTACCTCACATCCTTCCTTCCTTCCCCCTATTTCATCAGCAGGCAATTCTTTCGATACTTTTGTCAAGGGGAAATCGTGTGACTCAGAGATTTAGTCCCCAAGAGAAACTAATAATGGGCTGGGTATTGTCTGTCTCAGCAGCATCAGTGGGTCCCTCTCCTGTGCAGCTAATTAGCTTCCTTTCCAATATGAAGAATCTTATATATAGCTTTGTCTTTGGGGTATTACATAAATGAAGATTAAGCTATCTGAATTTCTCCTTCTCCTAAAAATGCACATCCTATGACTGAAAAGACAGGTAAAAGAGATGCTTTTAATTACAAAACTTTCCCTGTCGTGGTTGCTTCTCTCTATCCTTCTAAACTCCCTTTCAATTTCTTCTCTTCTGTAACATATTTGTGCCCAAAATCTTCTGCTTTCTGAAATATTTTATCTTTTTCTTCCACACTATCTCTTATTTTCAAATTTTAATCATTAAATTATATTATGTCTTATAAAACTAATCCCACATATAAACCCCTATGATAATTTCAGTTTGTCCCTAGTATGAAGTTCTTTAAAGATGTGTAGTTTTCTAACTTTCATGCTCTCCAATTCATTATAAACTTCATTTTCCACTCTGAAAAGGAGATGTCTGATCTCAGCTATTTCCATCCTATTTGAAAACCGGATTTAGTTTTAAACCAGAGGAAGGGAATCTCAAGTCTTTACCTCCCACAGTCTGGTGTGATTCTCTCTCTTTTGGTATTACCTTCCTCCACATTGGAACACTCCAGCCAATGCATAGGCTGAGAGGCTATCTCAGATTCAGAAAGATTTGGCCTCATCCCAGGGGAGGGTACAGAGGAGCTGATGGCTATGAATTCTGAAATGGAACTGTTCCAGGTTGTTTGAAGAAATAAGAAAGGGAATTGGGAAGAGCAATGCCCAGTGAAAAAGAATAAATAATATTTTAGGAAGTGAATGCTAATTTTATTTTAAACAAAATAAGAACTCAAGGAATAAGAGGGTTCTTCCGATAGGTTAGAGTGATCCTGTCAAACATATATGCTTCTAGATTTTTTTAAAGACTGTTTCTACTAAGAAAGCATAGACCACTATTGAGAAAGATCATTAAACTGGAATTTAGGAGGTCTGCCTTCTGATTCTGACTTCTTGAATGTATTGTTAGCCATTTAACCACACTGTGTTGTTTCTCATTCTACCTGTAGAATCTCAAAGTTCTTTCCCACTTCTATACAAAACTATAATTCTGAACATCCTTTTTGTTTAATATAAGTCTGCATTTCCTGTTTGAAGATATGTGTCCCAGACCCTAAATGACTGACAAATTTTAAATCTCCAATAGGAAAGATGACAAACTCTATGGAAATTTGGCTTCTGAAGAACTCCTAGAAGCTTTCCAAAGTCATCAGTGTTTCCTAAGAAGGCAGAGAAATCAAACACATGGTCTTTTCCTCCAGACAAGCTCCTTTGGGTCATCAGGATTTCTTCAACAATAAAATGTAATAATTCCAAATGTTTGTAACAGAATGGGTAGGACTTTCTTCACTTATTTAAATACTCCCTTTTTTATGCAACTGAGTTTTCATCAACAAGTACAAGCTTGTGAAGGAGTACTTTAAAATGCAATTTCTCTCTATTTTTGTGGGGGCTAATATTTTATTTCTCATATTGACAATTTATTATGCTGTTTTTAGAAAGTTCATTCATCAAGTATTTCTTGAGCTTTTTCTATGAGACAGGCACTGTTTTAGGCAAGTAATTATGCACTGAACAATGCAAAAAGTTTCCCTGCACTCATGGACTTTAATTTTACATTTATGAAAAGCTACAAATATTAGAATAAGTAAAATACTGCCTGGAGGCTAAAGCATATTTTGATGACTTATTCCCTAATTCTTTTAGAAGAGAACTCACCTGTCGGTTAGCTGAACCACTACCAGTGATATCCAACTATACATTCAATCCCACCATACTTCATTATCACACCTATTCACTCACAAGCTTAAACTCTTAACTTTTCTCCACATATCAGTGACTATTTCCTACAGCTTTTCTTTTACTTTCCATGTTTGCAGTGACAATATACATAAACAGTGTATGAAAACTCAAGTAAAATCTACTCTCTCAGGTGTTCATAACGCATCAATATATATTGCTTTAAGCCTGAAGGTAACCTAAGTAAAGATGTACCATGTTCCACCAATGCTTCTTTTGATCATCATTTTATCCTGTTTTTTCTTTAGGATTCTTTCTTATTCCTTCCCGTGACCCTTCTTTTATTCTCCAAATTTCTTTCCAATTCATCTTTGTTCTTCCCTTTCCTTTTTACTCTCTTTAAACATTCTATCGACTCTGCCTCCTTCACACTGATCTTGAATGCCCATAGTTTCATATTTTGGATTGTGATTGTTTTATTTTAAAATGGCAAATGTTCATGTTATAAAGAGAATTTTTCAGTCTTTAGACTAATAGGTTCATGTAGTTTGGGATTTTCCTCTTCAAGAAAATTAATTATCACTCACACTCCAAGACAAACACCATTTCAGTAGCAATATGAATTTCAGTAGTAATAGGAATCTCCAAATATGACAAAGTAATTCAGACATTAATTGCTTTTGTTTTGGAATTGCTCTTATAAGATGAAATATCACTTTCATGATGAGAGTCCTAGAGTGCTTGGTTTATATATTGTATCTTAGTTTTAACAGGATAAAACACTTGATCCTAAGCAGTAAACATGATTCTTCAGCTTCAACTTCATTTCTTTATAAATAAATATTTATGAATTGGTGTTGAGCTTAGTAAGTCACCAAACACCTTCTGCTCAGCAGCATAAAGGACATTTCCATGAAAACTCCCAGGGATAATCTTATTTACTCTATAATGTTTCCCGGGTTCAATTCCTCTCCCAAAATTCTTTGTTCTTAAGCCCCTATGATCTGGGTGATCTAAATATGGGTAAGAAGTCCAGGGATAGCACTATGAATGAAGTGAAAATAGTAAAACATAGTTAAAAATGTACAGATGCTCTCTGACTTATAATAGGGTTATGTCCTGATAAATCCATCATAAGTCAAAAATGCATTTAATATTCCTAATGTACCTCACATCATAGTTTAGCCTAGCCTACCTTAAATGTGCTCAGAACACTTTCATTAGCTTATATAAGATCACCTAATACAAAGCCTATTTTATAATACAATATTGAATAGCTCACGTAATATACTGACTACTATACTCAAGTACAGTTTCTTCTGAATGCATGTCACTTTCTCACCATTGTAAAGTCAAACAATTATAAGTCAAACTGTCACAAGCCAGGGACCATCCATATGTATTTCATTCAGAAAATGCTGGAAAGAGCATTTAGGAGAATATCCAGACGAGAGAAGGTAGAAAGCCATGCACAAATTGACCGAGAGTTTAAAAAAATGCATGCATATTGTGGAGATAGAAATCAAATCTATTTGTCTCCATCTGCTGTATTCTTCCCAAAATATTATCTCTTCTTATCCCATTATACTATATTGCATTTCTTTGACCATTTATTGTGTATCTCTTAATATTTCCCACTTCATCATTACTAACCTCACTCACTCTGAACTTGATGAGAGCACCTGAGCATTAATTTTTCTTATAATTATTTAATGATTACCAGAATTCGTTCAGTATGGCCAGCT
This sequence comes from Pan paniscus, assembly GCF_029289425.2. Taxonomy (NCBI): domain Eukaryota; kingdom Metazoa; phylum Chordata; class Mammalia; order Primates; family Hominidae; genus Pan; species Pan paniscus. The sequence continues at coordinate 366,228 of NC_073260.2, forward strand.
CTGGTCAAAGTGAGGCAGGCAAGATGCTTTGTCAACTGCCTGGATGGAATGTCTCAAAAGGTTTCCATTTCATGGTAGCATTATGCAAAGTTCAAGACGTTTAATCAAGACCCTTCACTTACTTAACTATACCTCCTTGAGAATCCCATCTATGAAAAAATTCTAGTCATTATAAAAATGATTGATTAAATGAGGGAAGTAGTAGAGTTCTTCATTTCTTTAGTTGGTTTAGTCTCTTATGAGTCAATCCTAGTTTTCAAAATTCTTAATAAACCATTTATTCCTTCAACTTTCTATGCCATTTGATGTTTTGTCAAAAAAATATATAATATGTATACAAAAAGATATTTCAAAATCTAGAAAGAGAGCTTTAGAGCTTTGTAAAGCTCTTTTAAAAATCAAAAGCAACTACTGTTAATTAACATGTTGTACTATGCAATTTGTTTACCATTATTACTCTTAGTATTTTTAAGAAAAGTCTTTCCATTGTTATTATAAATGCTTCTATTGATATTTATTTTAATAACTGTTATTACAGTCCGTCATGTACATACACTATACTTAAACCTAATGTTTGGTATTTAAATCGTTTCAAGATTTTATCACTGTCAACAAAGTATGATGAATGTTTTTATGCTGAAAACTTCTGTAAAAATAGAATTCCAAGAGTATTATTGCACCAAAAGGCATGGACTTAAAATTCTTGATACATGATTTCAAAATATTTTCTTTAAGGTTTGAATCAGTCTATATTCCCTCCAGCAGCGTATAAAAGTGCCAGTTTCTCTGGTCCTTAGCCAGTTTGGATAATAATAATTGTAAAACTTTTTTTTCTTTTTTTTTGAGACAGAGTCTCCCTCTGTCGCCAGGCTGAAGTGCAGTGGCGCAATCTCGGCTCACTGCAACCTCCGCCTCCCGGGGTCAAGCTATTCTCCTGCCTCAGCCTCCCAAGTAGCTGGGACTACAGGCATGCACCACCATGCCCAGCTAATTTTTGTTATTTTTAGTAGAGACGGAGTTTCCCTATGTTGGACAGGATGGTCTCGATCTCTTGACCTCGTGATCCACCCTCCTCGGCCTCCCAAAGTGCTGAGATAACAGGCGTGAACCACCATGCCCGGCCTGTAAAACTTTTTCCTAATTTAACAGAAAAATAATAGTATTACATTTTATCATATTTCTTTGATTTCTAAGACACATACACACACACACATATCTGTATATACAAATACACGTATAGCTTACATTTTAATTCTTCATTTCATTTGTTCATTTATTAGGTCTTGGAGATTTTGTGAAACTGTTTAAATTCTTTTTTATACTATGAAGATATCAACCTTTTGTCTCTACAGCATTTCAAATTCAAGTATGATTCACGTGTTAGTTTGGGGTAGATCATTATAGGCACATGTAGGAAACAGCTTTCAGAGATGCCTTAACCGTAATTATGCATTTGTATTCTAATTTTTATTTAATGTTATTATTGATTGCATTTTTAAAGATTCTGTATTTTTTAAACCATTTATTTGTATATATTGGTATACAATCTTGCCATTTTCTGGGATTTCATATTTCCTTATTTTTGTTTTTTACCTTATTTGGCTTGAATTTTTTGAGTTTTTATGCATTCTTTTCCAATTTCTTAAGATGCTAATAAGTTCATGTATTTGAGCAATTGAGAACATTTAAAACAATAGACTGCCTCTGAGCACAGCTTTGTCCATATTACATTAACCTTTTATACCCTGGGTTCCCACTAGTTTTTAAATAATCTACTATCAAATAAAAGATTTGTTAATAATACATTTTAAATCATTAACACTTAACGCATTATTTTCAGTCACACTAAGTTGATTCCTTCCTTTCTTTCAGGTTGCTTCAGAGTCTTCCCTTCTATCTGATTCAATGGACCAAGTAAATGACTCTCTGGTAACAGAATTTGTATTACTTGGACTTGCACAATCCTTGGAAATGCAGTTTTTCCTTTTTCTCTTCTTCTCTTTATTCTATGTGGGAATTATCCTGGGAAACCTCTTCATTGTGTTCACAGTGATCTTTGATCCTCACTTACACTCCCCCATGTATATTCTGCTGGCCAACCTATCGCTCATTGACTTGAGCCTTTCATCTACCACAGTTCCTAGATTGATCTATGATCTTTTTACTGATTGTAAAGTTATTTCCTTCCATAATTGTATGATACAAATGTTCTTTATCCATGTTACGGGAGGAGTTGAAATGGTGCTGCTGATAGTCATGGCATATGATAGGTACACTGCGATCTGCAAGCCTCTCCACTATCCAACTATTATGAATCCCAAAATGTGCATGCTTTTGGTAGCAGCAGCTTGGGTCATTGGGGTGATTCATGCTATGTCTCAGTTTGTTTTTGTCATAAATTTACCCTTCTGTGGCCCTAATAATGTGGGGAGCTTTTATTGTGATTTTCCTCGGGTTATTAAACTTGCATGCATGGACACTTACGGGCTAGAATTTGTGGTCACTGCCAACAGTGGATTCATATCTATGGGCACCTTCTTTTTCTTAATTGTATCATACATTTTTATTCTGGTCACTGTCCGACGACATTCCTCAAATGATTTATCCAAAGCATTCTTCACTTCGTCGGCTCACATCACCGTAGTGGTTTTGTTTTTTGCTCCATGCATGTTTCTCTACGTGTGGCCTTTCCCTACTAAGTCATTGGATAAATTTTTTGCCATCATGAACTTTGTTGTCACCCCTGTCTTAAATCCTGCCATCTACACTTTAAGGAACAAAGATATGAAGTTTGCAATGAGAAGGCTGAATCAACATATTTTAAATTCTATGGAGACGACATAACAGATTTGGTTGATGAGAGCACAGGATAAATGCCATGGACCATCAAGACTCCTGTGATCACCATGATCACTATGGAACGCGCACATTTTTAGTATTGCCTGAAAAAACTGAAAAATCTGCAAAAAGGATGCATTAAATCTAAGAATTGTATTTCAGATAAAGTTGCAACATTTTTTGTTAATCATAAAAAGTATGTATTTCTATCTAATGTGTGTATCTAATTAACAGCAATGACTATCTTTAATTTTGATGTAGTTATTTTATATCTGTATATAAGCACATACACATATATATGACCTAGGTTTATTTATCAGTATTTTCATGCTGATAATAAGCATCACTGGAAATTAATTTTCTTATGGAAATTATGGGGATCCAATGGATAAAATATGAGTTTATATAAATTAGTAAATGCCAAAATCAAGGAAGAAACAATTTTTATTTTAATTGTACTTTAAGTTAGATAAATGGTAAGGTCAACAGCTTGTTACAACCCTTAAGTATTATTTTCAGGCTGATTGTCAATATGTTTTGTACAATGTTCTCACTGATAGGTGGGAATTGAACAATGAGAACACATGGACACAGGAAGGGGAACATCACACACCGGGGCCTGTTGTGGGGTGGGGGGAGGGGGGAGGGATAGCATTAGGAGATATACCTAATGTTAAATGACGAGTTAATGGGTGCAGCACACCCACATGGCACATGTATACATATGTAACAAACCTACACATTGTGCACATGTACCCTAGAACTTAAAGTATAACAACAAAAAAAAATAGACTCCAGTACTCTGTATTATGCAAAATTTGTCTATGTTACACTTTTTTAACAACACAATCCTATTGCCCTTGAAATCTTCTTCAAAGCATTTCTCGAGTCACTCTTAAAAAGCATCTACAACCTAAAAGTATAGGAAGAGATTTATTTCCTGGAGAAGAGACTCCATTGAGATCTTAAAAGCACATTTAATGTGCCCGTGCTTAACTTAAGGTAGGTGCTTAGGACAAAGAAGACGATTGACATCTTTCAGGTAAAACCTGGTAAGTTTGGTGGTCAAGGAACACAACTGAGACATCACTTGGATGTATTTCTATGACTATTTTAAGAAACATAAATTGTGGTGACTCACTCAGCTCACTTTTAACTACTGCATGGTAATTAAAGATGCAAAATAAAATAAGTTACAAGAAGTGAGGTTTTTTATTGGTTAAAGCAATTTTTCTATATTTTTCCGCAAGTTGGTCATAAAAGTTCTAAGCATTCCTCTTTTTATAAAATCAAAGCATTATTACTTACTCTCTTGTTAACCTATCTGGATTTTAATTTTGTAACTTTATTATATTTGTTTTGCTGTGATTCTTTAAAAAGCACCTTTAGACTCAGTGAGATAGCAAAAATATCCAAATAGGCCAAAAAATTGTGGCAATGTCCTCTCACTCAGGAAAATTCTGTGTGTTTTCTCTAATGGCCAAGGGAAAACTTGTGAGACTATAAAAGTTAGTCTCAGTACACAAAGCTCAGACTGGCTATTCCCAGATCTCTTCAGGTACATCTAGTCCATTCATAAAGGGCTTTTAATTAACCAAGTGGTTTACTAAAAAGGACAATTCACTACATATTATTCTCTTACAGTTTTTATGCTTCAAGGCAGTGCAAATAAAGGGAAATTTGTACTCCTCATTCTGTGAAAATTGCTGTAGTCTCTTCCAGTTATGAAGAAGGTAGGTGGAAACAAAGATAAAACAAATATATTAGAAGAATGAATGAAATTGTAGCATTTTTTGACAATGAGATGGTTCTATTAGTAGGAATCTATTCTGCATAATTCCATTTTGTGTTTACCTTCTGGAAAAATGAAAGGATTCTGTATGGTTAACATAAATACTTAGAGGAATTAATATGAATAATGTTAGCAAGAATAACCCTTGTTATAAGTATTATGCTGGCAACAATTGTCGAGTCCTCCTCCTCACTCTTCTGGGCTAATTTGTTCTTTTCTCCCCATTTAATAGTCCTTTCCCCATCTTTCCTCAGGTCCGGTGTTTTCTTACCCACCTCCTTCCCTCCTTTTTATAATACCAGTGAAACTTGGTTTGGAGCATTTCTTTCACATAAAGGTACAAATCATACTGCTAGAGTTGTGAGGATTTTTAGAGCTTTTGAAAGAATAAACTCATTTTAAAAACAGGAAAGCTAAGGCCCAGAGATTTTTAAATGATATTCCCATGATCACACTGTGAATTTCTGCCAGAACCCAAATGCCTACTCCCATCTCACTGAGACTTACTATAAGGACATAAGGCATTTATATATATATATATTATATATACAATATATATTTATATATATTACATATTATATATATTATATTTATATTATAAATAATATATAATATAAATATAAGATATATTTTATTATATAAATATAATATATAATATAAATATAAGATATATTTTATTATATAAATATAATATATAATATAAATATAAGATATATTTTATTATATAAATATAATATATAATATAAATATAAGATATATTTTATTATATAAATATAATATATAATATAAATATAAGATATATTTTATTATATAAATATAATATATAATATAAATATAATATATATTTTATTATATAAATATAATATATATTTTATTATATAAATATAATATATATTTTATAAATATAATATATATTTTATTATATAAATATAATATATATTATATAAATATAACATATATTTTATTATATAAATAAATATATATTATATAAATATAATATATATTTTATTATATAAATATAATATATATTATATAATATAATATATATTTTATTATATAATATAATATATATTATATAAATATAATATATATTTATTATATAATATAATATATATTATATAAATATAATATATTTTATTATCTAAATATAATATATATTATCTAAATATAATATATATTTTATTATATATTATATATTATATAAATATAATATATATTTTATTATATAAATATAATATATATTATATAAATATAATATATATTATTATATAAATATAATATATATTATATAAATATAATATATATTTTATTATATAAATATAATATATATTATATAAATATAATATATATTTTATTATATAATATAATATATATTATATAAATATAATATATATTTTATTATATAAATATAATATATATTATATAAATATAATATATATTTTATTATATAAATATAATATATATTATATAAATATAATATATATTTTATTATATAAATATAATATATATTTTATTATATAAATATAATATATATTATATAAATATAATATATATTATATAAATATAATATATATTTTATTATATAAAATGATATATATTATCTAAATATAATATATATTTTATTATATAAATATAATATATATTATCTAAATATAATATATATTTTATTATATAATATAATATATATTATCTAAATATAATATATAATCTAAATATAATATATATTATATAAATATAATATATATTTTATTATATAAATTTAATATATATATTATATAAATATAATATATATTTTATTATATAAATTTAATATATATATTATATATTATATTTATATTTATTATATATTATATATTATATAAATATAATATAAATTATATAATATATATAAATATATATATTATATAAATATAATATATATTTTATTATATAATATGATATATAATATATTATATATTTATATACAATATATTTATATAATATATATTATATTATATAATAAAATATATTATATTTATATAATTATATATATATTATAGTATATTTATATAATTATATATATTATATTATATTATATATATTATATAATATAATATATATTTAATTATATAACTATATATTATATTATATAATATATATTATATTATATAACTATATATTATATAATATAATATAATATATATTATATTATATAATATATATAATATAATATAATATAATATATGTTATATTATATAAAGTATATATATTATATTATATTATATATGATATTATATATAAATATATATTTATACATTTATATATAATATAAATATTTTATTGTATAATTTTTAATAAAATATTTTATTATATAATAATAAATATTTTATTATATAAATATATATTACATTATATAATATATAATATATAATATATATAATTTATAATAATAACATATTATTATATAAAATATGTACTATATATTATATAAATATATTTATATATTATATAAATATATATATTATATATAATTCTAATGGTTGAATTCCAAGAATAATCTATGGCATGAAAGATTTTACCTGTCAACAGTGGCTGGCTCTTCATGGTTGCTACAATGAGTGTGTAAGATTCTGAAGAACTCCTTTAATAAGCCTAAACTTAATGTTCAACTTAGAATAAATACAATTCTTCTAAATTTTTTTGAATAATTTTTGAAAAGTCAGAAATGAGCTTTGAAAGAATTATGGTGGTGAAGGATCCCCTCAGCAGCACAAATTCAGGAGAGAGATGTCTTAACTACGTTAGCAAGAAATTCCTTTTGCTGAAGAATAGCATTCCTGAATTCTTACTAACAACCATGATAGAAAGTCTTTTGCTACAGATGAGAACCCTCGGGTCAACCTCATCCTTGGCATATTTCATGTGAAGATATAACTTCAAGATTGTCCTTGCCTATCAATGAAATGAATTAATTTTATGTCAATGCATATTTAAGGTCTATTCTAAATTGCACACTTTGATTCAAAAGAAACAGTTCAACCAACCAGTCAGGACAGAAATTATCTCACAATAAAAATCCTATCATTTGTACTGTCAATGATTAGTATGATTATATTTATTACCGTGCTAAGCAGAAGAGAACTGAAGTGAATGTTCATGATTTATTCCACTATTAGACTTCTCTTTATTCTTAAAAATATTTAAGATCACTAAATTTTTATAGGACTTTAAAAACAGTAATGTGCTGCTTGAGTGTGTAGGACTAAGAAATGGGATTCAGAGTAGTAAAGAGAAAAGTGGAATTTCCAAGCACTATGAATTACTGTTCTTTAAAAAACAGCAAAAAACAAATAACAGTATTCCTCCAAAAAAGATGGCAAGTGTAAACTCTATACCTTCATGTCTCCCGTGGAATGTTAGTGATCAATTTCCACTTCTCTCTTTTACATCTTACTTGCCCATTAACTCTTATACCTAATCCAAAGATTGTTAATATGGCTATGCCTCACTTTCAGGACACCTTTTATTTGTTACTTCTCTTCACTGCAAAACTTCTTGAAACAGTACTTATTTTCTCTCCTCCATACACAATTGAAATGGCTCTCAACTCATGCCCAGAAGTCAGTGTTCAGTCTCTCATCTGGCAGATAGCAACTTACAAAGATGCCCCAACAATACCTCCTTGTGTCTAGACAGTCATCATTATCCTTTACCTTTTTCTGTATTTATTTCTGCTCCTAAAAGGGATCTCTATGTAAAGTATTGTTATACTAGTGCTTGTTATAATTATTACCAGAGTTAAAGCCATCACAATGTTCCCAATTACTTAAAGACATTGGAATAACATTTTTTTATTTTCCACATCTTGCCAAAAAATATTTTGTTATCAGTACCTTAATAATGGCTATTATATATTGACCATTACTATTTGCTAGAAAATTTATATACCTGGTCATATCCAATCCTCACAGAACTTCTATAAAGTTGTGCTATTATCATTTATATTTTCCAGATGTGGCCATAAGACTGAAATCACTTAGGTGACTTGTCTAAGGTCATTCAGATACATAGTAGATAACCCAGGATTTGAACACAGGCCTCTTAGCACACAAGCTCATATCTTAACTACTTTAATACATTGCTCGATGGGATCTTACAGGTCTTCATTCACCCCTTTCCTGCTCACACAACCACAACCTGCAGTTATTACCTATTGTTAGGCTTAAAATAATTACTTGGCTTCATTTCCAAGCTCCCTCCCTTCCAATTCACATTGAGTCCAGAGCTAAATTAAACAATCATTCAAAATTTTTCAGTAGTTCTTGTCTCTATAATAAAACAGAAATGCTTTAGAAAGCATTCCAAAATCTCTTACCAGTTTTATCTCCTATGAAAATCCTTCACACTGTCTCATTTAAACTTTATTGCATTTTCCTCACTTTTTCTCACTTCACTTTTGAATTCCCTATTCTTTTATCCTCTGTTAATTTTTAAGTATTATATTTGTGATATTATTTTTTCTTTTTTTCTATTTTTTATCTTTCATTTCATTTTGGCCTATTTTTTTCTCTTAAGAACTTTAATATCACCAAATAACATGTGTGCTACAAACTGTTTTGTAGTTCAAAGAAAAAGGAGATAAACATAGAGTTATGGCATAGACTTAATCTGGCAGAGAGACAAGCATAAATAATGGTATTTTATATTAGGAATAAACCTAACATTAATGGAGACACTGAGAAGCCGAGATAACTGAATTATAAGGCATAGCCAGGGAAGTAGTGCGAGATAAAATTATGATCTTTGGTTGTTGAATTCTGAATGTCTTTAAGTAATAGATTATAGAAAGTCACTGTAAGAGTGAGCAGAATGATATAAAATGAGGCTTTGAATTTGAATATAATAATTCTGACTTCCTTCTCCTTCTCTTCTTCAAGGTAACTGCAGAGGCTATTTCCTGGAATGAATCAACGAGTGAAACGAATAACTCTATGGTGACTGAATTCATTTTTCTGGGTCTCTCTGATTCTCAGGAACTCCAGACCTTCCTATTTATGTTGTTTTTTGTATTCTATGGAGGAATCGTGTTTGGAAACCTTCTTATTGTCAGAACAGTGGTATCTGACTCCCACCTTCACTCTCCCATGTACTTCCTGCTAGCCAACCTCTCACTCATTGATCTGTCTCTGTGTTCAGTCACAGCCCCCAAGATGATTACTGACTTTTTCAGCCAGCGCAAAGTCATCTCTTTCAAGGGCTGCCTTGTTCAGATATTTCTCCTTCACTTCTTTGGTGGGAGTGAGATGGTGATCCTCATAGCCATGGGCTTTGACAGATATATAGCAATATGCAAACCCCTACACTACACTACAATTATGTGTGGCAACGCATGTGTCGGCATTATGGCTGTCGCATGGGGAATTGGCTTTCTCCATTCGGTGAGCCAGTTGGCCTTTGCCATGCACTTACCCTTCTGTGGTCCCAATGAGGTCGATAGTTTTTATTGTGACCTTCCTAGGGTAATCAAACTTGCCTGTACAGATACCTACAGGCTAGATATTATGGTCATTGCTAACAGTGGTGTGCTCACTGTGTGTTCTTTTGTTCTTCTAATCATCTCATACACTATCATCCTAATGACCATCCAGCATCGCCCTTTAGATAAGTCGTCCAAAGCTCTGTCCACTTTGACTGCTCACATTACAGTAGTTCTTTTGTTCTTTGGACCATGTGTCTTTATTTATGCCTGGCCATTCCCCATCAAGTCATTAGATAAATTCCTTGCTGTATTTTATTCTGTGATCACCCCTCTCTTGAACCCAATTATATACACACTGAGGAACAAAGACATGAAGACGGCAATAAGACGGCTGAGAAAATGGGATGCACATTCTAGTGTAAAGTTTTAGATCTTATATAACTGTGAGATTAATCTCAGATAATGACACAAAATATAGTGAAGTTGGTAAGTTATTTAGTAAAGCTCATGAAAATTGTGCCTTCCATTCCCATATAATTTAGTAATTGTCTAGGAACTTCCACATACATTGCCTCAATTTATCTTTCAACAACTTGTGTGTTATATTTTGGAATACAGATACAAAGTTATTATGCTTTCAAAATATTCTTTTGCTAATTCTTGGAACAAAGAAAGGCATAAATATATTAGTATTTGTGTACACCTGTTCCTTCCTGTGTGATCCTAAGTTTAGTAGAAGAAAGGAGAGAAAATATAGCCTAGCTTATAAATTAAAAAAAAATTTATTTGGTCCATTTTGTGAAAAACATAAAAAAAGAACTGTCACATCTTAATTTAAAAAATACATGCTTAGTGGTAAGGAGATATATGTCAACTTTTAAGAGGTTGAAAAACAAACGCCTCCCCTTATAAGTTTATAATTCACCTCCCACCACTATAACAACCCAGAATCCATGAGGGCATTATCAGGAGTGAGTGGAAGAGTAAGTTTGCCAATGTGAAATGTGCCTTCTAGGTCCTAGACATCTGTGGTATAACTGCTCATAAGCAGTAGAAAGAATTTAGAGGGATCCAGGCTCTCATCATGTTGGCACAAAGTATATTACTTGGATCCATCTATGTCATTTTCCATGGTTAATGTTTAAAAGCACAGGCTTTAAAGTAAAAAACAAAGAGCTGGATTCAACTCTACTGACTCTTATTAATCATGATTTTGGACACATTATGTAGCTTTCATGAGCTTTAGTTTCTACATTTATAAACAGGAGATTATACCTATTATGCATGGTTATTATGAAGGAAAATGACAAAATAGATATAAATCAAATAGCCCACTTTGAGACATATTAAGCATGAATAAACATTAGATACTATTAAAATCCTATATATTAACAAAGCCAAAAGTTTCAAACTTTACTTTTTCCCAACATTCTTGTGAAATATGACACATCCCAATCTTAACAGATGCTCACTTGGGATACTGTACTTGTGAGTGGAAGTGTGTATATTTGTGTGCAAGTGTGTACTCATACACTTCCACCTTACCACCCTAGAAAGGCATGATGAAAATTTAAGATAGAAGGAAAATATAAATTGAAAAAAAAAAACCTTAACAAATGATTCTGACAAATATCTTCTCTTTCCAGGGAGAATCACTGAGCCAGAATAAAATTGAACACTAAATATTCTAAGAAAAAAGGAATCTAGTTTGTCAAAATGTGACTTGAATTAATAGATAAGGAGAGTCAGATGATAAGAGGGTCAAAATTATGTTTATCTTAGGAAAAGTAGAATAGAAAATTTATAAGCAGATTAAAAACACATAATAAAAGTAGTAAATAATAATGACAGTATCTCAAATCAGTGCAGGGGGGAAAGGCCTACTAATGTGATGGTGGGATAATTGGATAGCAATATGGGAAAAGATATATTTAATTTATTTGCTACACCAAATGCCAGGACAATCTCTAAGTGAATTCAAGACATAACTCTTTTTTCAAAAAAACTATGCAAATATTAAAAGAAAACAAGTTAATGTTTTTATAATCTATGAATATGGTAAAGATGGATAACATTGACTATCAAATTAATTTTTAATGCATAATAAAACTACGAGAAAATTTAAAAGTGAGAAGAAACTACTTATAACTCACATAATAGACTAGTACTTCTAACACATAGGGAACTTCTAAAACAAAACCCAAAATATTAATAGGAAAATGGGCAAAACAGTTAAACTTACAGTTCATACATAAGGAGAATCAGTCTTTTTTTTTTTTTACAGTTGTAGGCAAAAAACTTTTATTTTTCATTTATTTGTAAAATTTACCCCTAATTTATTCATAATTCATTTAACTGCTAAGGGCATTAATGTGTACAATGCCATGGGAGGAACCAGTATATTCAGAATTTCTCCTGAAATTTGACCAGAAGTTATGGGCATCCCTCCCCTGGGAAGGAGGCAGGCAGAAAAGTTTGGAATCTATGTAGTAAAATATGTTACTCTTTTATATATATACATATATGTGTGTATATGTGTATATATATATATATACACACACATATACATACATACATACATACATACATATTATCTGAATTAGGCCTGGTCTTTTTTAATACTTTAAGTTCTGGGATACATGTGCAGAATGTACAGGTTTGTTATACAGGTATACACGTGCCATGGTTGTTTGCTGCACCCATCAACTCATCATCTACATTAGGTATTTCTCCTAACGTTATCCCTCTCCTTGCCTCCCACCCCCCGACAGGCCCTGGTGTGTGATATTCCCTTCCCTGTGCCCATATGTTCTCATTGGTCAACTCCCACTTATGAGTGAGAACATGCGGTGTTTGGTTTTCTGTTCTTGTGTTAGTTTGCGGAGAATGATGGTTTCCAGCTTCATCCATGTCCCTGCAAAGGACATGAACTCATTCTTTTTTATGGCTGCAAGAAATGCAAATCAAAACCACAATGAGATGCCATCTCACACCAGTTAGAATGGCAATCATTAAAAAGTCAGGAAACAATAGATGCTGGAGAGGATGTGGAGAAATAGGAATGCTTTTACACTGTTGGTGGGAGCGTACATTAGTTCAACCATTGTGGAAGACAGTGTGGTGTTTCCTCAAGGATCTAAAACTAGAAATACCATTTGACCCAGCAATCCCATTACTGGGTATATACCCAAACGATTGTAAGTCATTCTACTATAAAGACACATGCACAGGTATGTTTATTGCAGCACTACTCACAATAGGGAAGACTTGGAACCAACCCAAATGCCCATCAATGTTAGACTAGATAAAATGTGGCACATAGACCTGGTCTTAAAATCAAGAACAGAGATTGTTACTTTTACTTCCATTCCTAATTGATAAACCATTCAGTTATACCACATCTTAGCTTCTGGACTACAATGACCATATTTGGGGTTTTCTTTCTAATTTCATTATAGGTTCAGAGGGTACATGTGCAGGTTTGAGACAAAGGTATATTGCATGATACTAAGGTTTGGAGTACAAATGATTCCACCTCCCAGGTAGCAAGAATAATACCTAATATGTAGTTTTTCAACTCTTTCCCCTCTTCCTCCATCCTCCCTCTGCTGCTCTGTGGTGTCTGTTTTTCTCATCTTTATGTCCATGTGTACTCGATGTTTAGCTCCCCCTTGTAGGTGAGAACATGTGGTATTTGGTTTTCTGTTTCAGTGTTAATTCACTTAGGATAATGGCCTCCATCTGCATTCATGCTGCTGCAAAGGATGTGACTTTCTTCTTATTAGCTGCATATATTTTGTGGTGGATTTGTACCACATTTACTTTATCTAGTCCAAAGTTGTTGGGCACCCAGGTGGATTCCATGTCTTTGCTATTGTGAATAGCACTGGGACAACCCATACAAGTTCATGTGTCTTTTTGGTAAAACAACGTATTTTCCTTTGGGCATATATGCGGTGATGGAATTGCTGGATCGAGTGGTAGTTTAACTCTTAGTTCTTTGAGAAATCCCCAAACTGTTCTCCACAGTGGCTGAACTAAGTTGCATTCCCATCAGCAGTGTAGAAGTGTTCCCCATTCTCTGTAGCCTCACCAGCACCTGTTAAACTATCTTTAAATATATGAAAAAAAGTTCAAGTCTCTCAGATTAAGATGCATGCAAAGTAAAATGATACTTAAATATCAGTTCTAACCTATAAAATATCAAATATCTGACCCCAATATTTGATAATCCAACCTGTTGATGAAGCTGTGGAGAGAGGCACTCTTTTTTTTTTTTTTTTTTTAAATTATACTTTAAGATTTAGGGTACATGTGCACCTTGTGCAGGTTAGTTACATATGTATACATGTGCCATGCTGGTGCGCTGAACCCACTAACTCGTCATCTAGCATTAGGTATATCTCCCGATGCTATCCCTCACCCCTCCCCCCACCCCACAACAGTCCCCAGAGTGTGATATTCCCCTTCCTGTGTCCATGTGATCTCATTGTTCAATTCCCACCTATGAGTGAGAATATGCGGTGTTTGGTTTTTTGTTCTTGCGATAGTTTACTGAGAATGATGATTTCCAATTTCATCCATGTCCCTACAAAGGACATGAACTCATCATTTTTTATGGTTGCATAGTATTCCATGGTGTATATGTGCCACATTTTCTTAATCCAGTCTATCATTGTTGGACATTTGGGTTGGTTCCAAGTCTTTGCTATTGTGAATAATGCCGCAATAAACATACGTGTGCATGTGTCTTTATAGCAGCATGATTTATAGTCCTTTGGGTATATACCCAGTAATGGGATGGCTGGGTCAAATGGTATTTCCAGTTCTAGATCCCTGAGGAATCGCCACACTGACTTCCACAATGGTTGAACTAGTTTACAGTCCCACCAACAGTGTAAAAGTGTTCCTATTTCTCCACATCCTCTCCAGCACCTGTTGTTTCCTGACTTTTTAATGATTGCCATTCTAACTGGTGTGAGATGGTATCTCATTGTGGTTTTGATTTGCATTTCTCTGATGGCCAGTGATGATGAGCATTTTTTCATGTGTTTTTTGGCTGCATAAATGTCTTCTTTTGAGAAGTGTCTGTTCATGTCCTTCGCCCACTTTTTGATGGGGTTGTTTGTTTTTTTCTTGTAAATTTGTTTTAGTTCATTGTAGATTCTGGATATTAGCCCTTTGTCAGATGAGTAGGTTGCGAAAATTTTCTCCCATTTTGTAGGTTGCCTGTTCACTCTGATGGTAGTTTCTTTTGCTGTGCAGAAGCTCTTTAGTTTAATTAGATCCCATTTGTCAATTTTGTCTTTTGTTGCCATTGCTTTTGTCCTACCGATCCCACAGAAATACAAACTACCATCAGAGAATACTACAAACACCTCTACACAAATAAACTAGAAAATCTAGAAGAAATGGAGAAATTCCTGGACACATACACTCTCTCAAGACTAAACCAGGAAGAAGTTGAATCTCTGAATAGACCAATAACAGGAGCTGAAATTGTGGCAATAATCAATAGCTTACCAACCAAAAAGAGTCCAGGACCAGATGGATTCACAGCTGAATTCTACCAGAGGTACAAGGAGGAACTGGTACCATTCCTTCTGAAACTATTCCAATCAATAGAAAAAGAGGGAATCCTCCCTAACTCATTTTATGAGGCCAGCATCATTCTGATACCAAAGCCAGGCAGAGACACAACAAAAAAAGAGAATTTTAGACCAATATCCTTGATGAACATTGATGCAAAAATCCTCAATAAAATACTGGCAAAACGAAACCAGCAGCACATCAAAAAGCTTATCCACCAAGATCAAGTGGGCTTCATCCCTGGGATGCAAGGCTGGTTCAATATACGCAAATCAATAAATGTAATCCAGCATATAAACAGAGCCAAAGACAAAAACCACATGATTATCTCAATAGATGCAGAAAAAGCCTTTGACAAAATTCAACAACTCTTCATGCTAAAAGCTCTCAATAAATTAGGTATTGATGGGACGTATTTCAAAATAATAAGAGCTATCTATGACAAACCCACAGCCAATATCATACTGAATGGGCAAAAACTGGAAGCATTCCCTTTGAAAACTGGCACAAGACAGGGATGCCCTCTCTCACCACTCCTATTCAACATAGTGTTGGAAGTTCTGGCCAGGGCAATTAGGCAGGAGAAGGAAATAAAGGGTATTCAATTAGGAAAAGAGGAAGTTAAATTGTCCCTGTTTGCAGACGACATGATTGTATATCTAGAAAACCCCATTGTCTCAGCCCAAAATCTTCTTCAGCTGATAAGCAACTTCGGCAAAGTCTCAGGATACAAAATCAACGTACAAAAATCACAAGCATTCTTATACACCAACAACAGACAGAGAGCCAAATCATGAGTGAACTCCCATTCACAATTGCTTCAAAGATAATAAAATACCTAGGAATCCAACTTACAAGGGATGTGAAGGACCTCTTCAAGGAGAACTACAAATCACTGCTCAAGGAAATAAAAGAGGATACAAATAAATGGAAGAACATTCCATGCTCATGGGTAGGAAGAATCAATATTGTGAAAATGGCCATACTGCCCAAGGTAATTTACAGATTCAGTGCCATCCCCATCAAGCTACCAATGACTTTCTTCACAGAATTGGAAAAAACTACTTTAAAGTTCATATGGAACCAAAAAAGAGCCTGCATCGCCAAGTCAATCCTAAGCCAAAAGAACAAAGCTGGAGGCATCACGCTACCTGACTTCAAACTATACTACAAGGCTACAGTAACCAAAACAGCATGGTACTGGTACCAAAACAGAGATATAGATCAATGGAACAGAACAGAGCCCTCAGAAATAACGCCGCATATCTACAACTATCTGATCTTTGACAAACCTGAGAAAAACAAGCAATGGGGAAAGGATTCCCTATTTAATAAATGGTGCTGGGAAAACTGGCTAGCCATATGTAGAAAGCTGAAACTGGATCCCTTCCTTACACCTTATACAAAAATAAATTCAAGATGGATTAAAGACTTAAACATTAGACCTAAAACCATAAAAACCCTAGAAGAAAACCTAGGCATTACCATTCAGGACATAGGCATGGGCAAGGACTTCATGTCTAAAACACCGAGAGAGGCCCTCTTATGCATTGTTGGTGAGAATACAAAATGGTACAACTCTTGGCAATATCTTAAAAAATTTACATGGTACTGACTTTTGGTCTAGCAATCCTACTTCTATCCTAAAGATATACTTGCAAAAATACAAAATAATTGATGCACACAAGTCTATTCATTGAAGCATTGTTTTTCATAGTAAAGAATGGAAAGTAGGCCGGGTGTGGTGGCTCATGCCTGTAATCCCAGCATTTTGGGAGGCTGAGGTGGGCAGATCACTTGAGGCCAGGAATTCAAGACCAGCGTGGCTAACATGGCGAAACCCCATCTCTACCAAAAATACAAAAATTAGCCAGGCATGGTGGTGCACACTTGTAATTCCAGCTACTTGAGAGGCTGAGGCAGGAGGATCGCTTGAACCTGGGAGGCAGAGGTTTCAGTGAGCCCAGAACATGCCTCTGCACTCCAGCCAGGATGACAGAGCAAGACTCCATCTCAAAAAAAAAAAAAAAAAAAAAAAAAAAAAAGGAAATTAACCAAATGACAAGTAGTAAGTACTACTTGCAAAACTTGTACGCAATAGAGTATGAAGCAACCATAAAATGAGTGAGAAATATCTCCAAATACTACTCTAAAGTAATCTACAAGGTATACCTTAACTGAAAAGAAACAAAAAAGTGACACCAGAATGTTATTTTTGTTAAAACAGGGATAAATACACTGGATTTACATGCATATATAAGTATATATTTTATAAATATTTAAATAAGCATACTTAAAATGGCAAAAACATAATACATATATAATTTTCTTATGGCAGGAGGAGGAAACAGGGCAAGGCACAGGGATAAAAGTTATTCTGAATACATCTTATTATATATTTTTGACTTTGAAATCATGTAGCTGTTTTACATAATTTAAAAATGTAATTAAAATAACAGAAAAAAAATTACAACTGCCAAAAATCAAGATCTGGCATTTTAATTAAGTTATAAAACATCGGAGAAAAGAATTGTCTCATGGGACACTAACATACAGTCAAATTCATTTGGAACCCAATGAATTAATGGGCCTAAGATAACAACCAACAGAAGCTAAAATGACGAGTAACTGTTTCAGAAGAAAACATATATGGAATGAATCAGCTGAAAATACCTGAACCTACTGATCAATTTTTATATCACATGAAGTGAATACACATAAAGTATAATATGGAGCACATAGAACCAACTAGAAATGAGCCTAATTGGTAAAGATTCTCTATTTTATGACAATATACAGGAAATATGTCGAAGAGAGAAACATGCAAGAACACCGTAGGATTTAATAAGATAATCACAAGGTATGGAATATTCAACAGGATGAATATCCTGGATTATTCAGCAAATACACAGAGCGAAAAAGCAGGAGAAAGGAATTCATATATATTTTTAAAAACTAAAAAGATATATTAGCCAATGCAACTTTGAAACTTCTTTAGATCCTGATTCAAATAGAGCAAATTTAACAAATATATTTGAAACTATTAAAATAATTTTAAAATGACTAAGTATTTGATTATATCAAATATAGACAATAATAACCTTGAATGTACATGGATTAAATGTCCACTTAGGGGCTGGGTGTGGTGGCTCATGACTATAATTCCAGCACTTTGGGAGGCCAAGGCAGAAGGATTGCTTGAGGTCAGAGGTTCAAGTGCAGCCTGGTCAAAACAGTGAGACCCTATCTCTACAAAAAACAAACAAAAATAAAAAATTAAACTAATTTAAAAAAAAAATATTTCTTCTAAATTCTCCACCTGAAAGATATAGACTGACTGAATGAATTTTAACTATGACCTGACTATGTGCTTCCCTGAACAAATGCACTTTACCTGTAAAAACACATATTAACTAAAAGAAAAGAGATGGAAAAAGGTATTCCATGAACAGAAACCAAAATGAGTAGAAGTAGCTATACTTATGTCAGACAAAACAGACTTTAAGTCAAAACTAGCTTTAGAAAAAAGACAAAAATGCTTATTATACAATGATAAAGGAATCAATCCAGAAAGAGGATATAACAATTTTAAATATATATGCAGCCAACACTGGTGCAGCCAGATTCATAAAGCAAATACTACTAGATCAAAACAGAGAGGTAGACTCAAATATAATAATAGTGAAGGACTTCAACACCCCACTTTCAGCATTAAACAGATCATCTAATAAGAAAACCAATCTCGCAGCCCTCACCCTGGAGAGTCCACAGGGACCAGGGGTTGGTCTGAACCCCCAGCACAGAGCACCTGCCTCACGGAAGAGTGGCTGCATTTTTCTTCATGCAGTTTTCCGTCCTCACTTCTCCTTACCAAGCAGGGCCGCCTGGCCTGGGACTCCTGTACAACTACCCTGCCCCTCACCTGACCACTTCAATAAGAAGTAGCCCAGCATTTCTCCAAGGAGGAAATACCAGAGTCAATTCACAACCACTGCAATTGCAGTGGTACCACCATAACAGCCCTTGGGCTGCAGAAGGAACTAAGAGTCTAGTCACTACAGTGGCACCTTCAGCACACCACAGCCACCATACAGAGAGGAGTCCACCCCCCTCCCCTGGGAACCCCCACCACCCACTCCACCAGGCACAGCCCCCAGCTCATAACTACAGATCAGTTGCCCCACCCACAGCTGAGCTTACCTACTGGCAGTGGCCCAGACTTTCCCCAGGGAGAGGCTCCCAGAGGCAAACGGCAGCCTCTCTGCCCCTGTCACAGCAGCAGTTCTATCCATGCTGTCCTCAGGCTTGGAAAGAAACAAAGCGCCTGAAGGCTGCACCTGAACTTACAGCATGCCACAGTTCCCATATGGAGAGGAGACCAGTCTCTCCTCCCAGTGAGCCCTAAACCCCCTGATCCCCAACAAGCAGAGCCCTAACCTCACACCAGCAGTACAGCTGCCCCATCCCCCAGGCTGAACATTCCCAGTAATAGCAGCTCCACCTGGAGATGGAGCCCCCAGGGTCAACCAAAAGCCCCTCTGCCACTGCCTCTACGGTGGTACTACTCCTGCTACCCTTGAACTAACAAAGGAGCAAAGACCCCAGTGCTCTATCCACACCTCCAACAAGCTTCAGTCGACCACAAAGAAAAAACCAGTCTGTCTCCCATGGGTCCTATCCACACCCCCTGCTGTTCACCATGGATGATAGAGTCAACAGTGTGAAAACAACCATACTGCCAAAAGCAACCTACAAATTCAATGCAATTCCAATCAAAATACCACCATCATTCTTCACAGAACTAGAAAAAACAATGCTAAAATTCACATGGAAACATAAAAGAGCCCACATAGCCAAAGCAAGACTTAGCAAAAAGAACAAATCTAGAGGCATCACATTACTTGACTTCAAACTATACTATAAGGCCATAGTCACCAAAACAGCATGGTACTGGTATAAAAATAGGCATATAGACCAATGGAATAGAATAGAGAACCCAGAAATAAAGCCAAATACTTACAGCCAACTTATCTTTGACAAAGCAAGCAAAAACATAAAGTGGGGAAAGGACACCCTATTCAACAAATGGTGCTGGTATAATTGGCAAGCCACATGTAGAAGAATGCAACTGGATCCTCATCTCTCACCTTATAAAAAAATCAACTCAAGATGGTTCACAGACTTAAATCTAAGACCTGAAACCATAAAAATTCTAGAAGATAACATTGGAAAAACCCTTCTAGACATTGGCTTAGGCAAAGACTTCACAATCAAGAACGCAAAAGCAAACACAACAAAACAAAGATAAATAGATGGCACTTAATTAAACTGAAAAGCTTCTGCACAGCAAAATAAATAATCAGCAGAGTAAACAGACAACCCACAGAGTGGGAGGAAATCTTCACAAACCATGCATCCAACAGAGGACTAATATCCAGAATCTACAAAGAATTGGAACAAATCAGCAAGAAAATAAACAAACAATCCTATCAAAAAGTGGGCGAAGGACATGAATAGGTAATTCTCAAAAGAAGATATACAGATGGCCAACAAACATATGAAAAAATGCTCAACATCACTAATGATCAGCAAAATGCAAATCAAAACCACAATGCAATACCACCTTACTCTTTCAACAGTGACCATAATCAAAAAATCAAAAAAGGTGTTGGTTTGGATGTGGTGAAAAGGGAACACGTTTACACTGTTGGTGAGAATGTAAACTCATATAATCACTATGGAAAAGAGGGGTGAAGATTCATTTAAAAACTAAAAGTAGAACTACCACATGATGCAGCAATCCCACTACTGGGTATCTACCCAGAGAAAAAGAAGACATGAAAAACATACTTGCACACGCATGTTTAAAGCAGCACAATTCGCAATTGCAAAAATATGGAAACAGCCCAAATGCCCATCAATCAACAAATGGATAAACAAAATGTTATATATATATATACGTATATATATGTTATATATATATACGTATATATATGTATATATACACATATATACGTATATATGTGTATATATACATATATACATGTGTGTGTCTATATATATATATAGACACACACACACATGCACACCACAGAATACTACTCAGCCATAAAAAGGAGTGAAATAATGGCTTTTGCAGCAATCTGAATGGAATTGGAGACCATTGTTTTAAGTGAAGTAACTCAGGAATAGAAAACCAAACCACATATGTTCTCACTCATAAGTGAGAGCTAAGCTATAAGGATGCAAAGGCATAAGAATGATACAGTGAACTTTGGGGACTAGGGGAAAGGGTGGGAGGGGGTGAGGGATAAAAGACTACACATTGTGTAGTGTACACTGCTCAGGTGAATGCACCAAAGTCTCAGAAATCACCACTAAAGAACTTCTTCATGTAACCAAACACCACCTGTTCCTCAAAAACCTATTGAAATAATAAATAAGATAAATGATGTTCTGTAACCATGGTTCTGTGAATTATTTCAGGGGAAGAATCTACCACCCTATTAGCATTACTTAGCAAAAACAATTAGATTTATAACTTGGTTAGGATGGAGCCAGGTGTGTAGGGAGAGAAGTGATTCAATAGTTAAAACCGGAATGTGTCTATGTGACAACTCATTATAAGTGAAACCCACCACAAGCCAGCCTTGAACTTGCTGAATCCAAGACATGTTACACACATACCAATGGTGGTTTGAAACACAAAGTGCATTCTGTGTGATCCAGCTGTGGGAGTACAAAGAACTGTACCTGATATGGCTGAACCCTTTTTAATTCAAATTATTCTCCTGCTGCCACTGTACTGTATCCTTCATCTGTAATGAAACTATTTTATGAGAATAAATAATTTGATTCCCCTGAGCCCTTTCAGCAATAACTTAGCGTGACTAATGCATAATTATGCAATTAATACACAAGGAATAGAGTGAAGTTTATATCCAGTGAAGCAGATCTTAAAGTATTAATGCTATTGGAAAAAAATTTAGACATGCAAGAAATCAGGGAATATTGTAATCACAAATCCCTTCCAGAAGAATCAACTAGGAGATAAACTTCACCAAGGACATAACTGGAAAAACTTTTTCATGAAAAGACTCATAGTGAGCAATCTATGTATTTAATTGCATATCTAAGATTGAAATAAAGGTAAGAATATTGTTGAAATAAAAGAATGTAAATCCTGTATGTTCTGAGAAAGAAATAATACAACCTAAACAAAATGGAAAGAGAGGAGAAAAAGGAAAGTAGAATAAGATCATTAATTGTTGTGTAGGAAATAGGAAGACTCAAGGATGCCATTTAAAACTGGCAAACAATATAGTAAGAGGTTAAATAAGAAAGGGAGCTATTGAGGCACTAGAGAATTTGTAAATATATGTTACCCACAATTTAAAAAAAGGGTCTTCCTAAATAACAAAAGAAAAATTTAAGAAAAAAGATGGGTCAAGCGGAAAAAGAAGTACAGTAAATATAGCATAGTATAAACAGAAACAATAAAATAATGTGACAGAGTACAGACAAACATATCAGTCTCATCAATATACATGAATGGGCTTAACTCACATATTAAAAGCAATGACATTTTATAAAAACCCAAAATTACAACTATATACAAGAGGTACAAGTGAAAGTAGTTGAAAAAGTGTTTAAAAGTGGGGAAATAATTGACAAAGATTCTAAGATATAGATTACCTAAACAATAGACCAATAAGAGAGATTTTATGGATGTTTTCTAACACTAGCCTGATAATAGAGAATATCTCTTCTTCTCAAGTGCACATGAAACATTCACAAAATTTCATCATATAATAGTTCCTTTAAAAACACTAGTGTCAGAAAGTAGAAATATTATAAAAAGTACTTTTTTTTATAAGGCAATAACACTAGAAGTTACAAGAAAAGGGATTGAGAAACACAGGGCCCTTTCTTTCTTTCTTTCTTTCTTTTTAAACTTATGTCCATACTTTCTTCAGGTTTTCTTAGTTTTGTTTTTGTTTTTGTTTATTTATTTATTTATTTTTTTATTATACTTTAAGTTTTAGGGTACATGTGCACAATGTGCAGGTTAGTTACATATGTACACATGTGCCATGTTGGTGTGCCACACCCATTAACTCGTCATTTAACACCAGGTATATCTCCTAATGCTATCCCTCCCCCCTCCTGCCACCCCACAACAGGCCCTACTGTGTGATGTTCCCCTTCCTGTGTCCGTGTGTTCTCATTGTTCAATTCCCACCTATGAGTGAGAACATGCGGTGTACAGGGCCCTTGCATCTGGAAATTTTTCAACTTGCTCTTAAGCAACACAAGGATGACAGTGGAAATATAAAAACAAGACATAAATATTCTGAATAGTGATAATAAAACAGTGCATACCAGAATACAAACTGTTTCCAAGTTACAATGGTTCAACCATTTTTCAACTTTATGGTGGTGTGAAAGTGATAGCCATTCATTAGAAACCATGCTCCAGGATGGGCACAGTGGGTCACGCCTGTAATCCTAGCACTTTGGGAGGCCGAGGAAGGCAGATCATGAGGTCGAGAGATCAAGACCATCCTGGCCAACATGGTGAAACCCCGTCTCTCCTAAAAATATAAAAATTAGCTGGGCGTTGTGGTGCGTGCCTGTAATCCCAGCTATTTGGGAGGCTGAGGCAGGAGAATCACTTGAACCAGGGAGTTGGAGGTATTGCAGTGAGCCAAGATAGCACCACTGCCTCTAGCCTGGCAACAGGGTGAGACTCCATCTCAAAAAAAAGGAAGAAACCCTACTCCGAATTTTGAATTTTGATATTTTCCTGGACTACCAATATGTGGCACAATGCTCTCTCACAATCTTGTGCAACAGCGGTGAGCTGCAGCTTCCAGTCAGCCAAATGATAATAAAGGTAGATAATCCATCTTGATATCTTCCTGAAGAACATAATGCCTGCCTACCATCAACAGGCATCAATACTTTCTACCAGCTATTCTCAACCCTCATCATCGGGAGAGACAGACACTGACTGTGTCAAAGTATTAGTCCCATCATTCAGCAATTAACTTTAGCTCAAATGCTTCAAAAATTCTTCAGGCCCTGTGTAATTTCAGCTACGTACATTAATGATGAGTACCCATACAACCATTCTGTTTCTTATTTTCAGTAACATATTTAATAAATATCAGTTATTCAATACTTTATTTAGACATTTTGTTAGATTATTTTGACCAACTGAAGTCTAATCTAAATGTTCTGAGCATGTTCAAAGTAAGCTAGGCCAACCTATAATTTTCGGTGTGCTAAATGCATTTTTAACTTATGATATTTTCAGTTTATGGGGGTTTGTTGAGACATAACTTCATCATACATCAAGGAGCATCTGTATATGGGATATAGTTAAAGCAGTGATCAGAGGAAAATCTATAGCCTTAACACATTTATTAATAAAAGTGTAGGAATTAAATTATCAGCTGAAAAATGTAAAAAGTATCTAAAAGAGTAAGCAGAAAGTACAAGAAAGAACCCAAAGTAGAAAAAAGTGAAAATTAATAAAATAAGAAGCCAAAAACAGATCAAATCAGTAAACCAAAAATCTTGTTCTTTAAACAAATCAACAAAGTTGACAAAAAATTAGATCTTTTAATCATGAATAAAAAAAAGAGAAAGCACAAAAATGAATATGGAATGGTGAGAGAAATAACTATTGATAATCAACAAATAAAAAATCATTAAAAACAATGTTGCTCACATCTATGAAAAACATTGAAAGCTAGAGGGAATGGGTAATTTTCCAGAAAAATACAATTCACCAAAATTGACTTCAAAAAAAAAAAAAAAGAAGTACAGCACTTATGTGAGCAATTTCCATAGAGAAATACAGTTGTCATGGAATTATAACACACACACAAACACTAGGTTTAGATGTTTTCACAGAGAATTCCACCAAACCTTTAGAAATCAGATCATCCAAAGGCAAATTAACAACCCTCAGCCATTTGAGGCAAAATATTACAATTGAGGCAAGATATACTGTACTGAAAGCTTGAGGAAAAAGCATGAGAGAAAGTTCCTTTGGGAAATTCGAATATTCAAAAGTGTTTACATGTAATGAAAAATTTGGAAATCCATGAGCATGGCCAAGGTGGGACACATGCTCAGAAAAGGCCTGAGAAGACACTAATAATTCACCTTTAGTAATTCCTAGGCTCACGGCAAAAAAAAAACGAGGGCCAAGGCAGAATTATATATGGCTTGGCTAAGTGTTGAGGGAGCCCCAATACAGAGTCAGTAAGCAAAGTCTGGGAGAGGTTTTTCATATTTTTTTTCTTTTTTGGCTCCTTGCAGTCAAGGAAATCATTTTTAAATCACTAAATGCTAAATGAACACAAGCTAAAGGAACTGAGCCTTCAAACAGCAAACATAAAAAAGAATGCAGATATTAAAAAACCAGTTTACAAAAGTTACTAAGCAAATAAAAACTACATCCCACAGTGGGTAACAAAAATAACCTTGAAGAGGGGGAAATTTGGTTTCCAGAATAAACACATTATACTATCCAAAATGCCCAGTTTTCAATAAAAATTAAGAAGCATGCAAATAAACACAAAAGTATGACTCATTTACAGAAGAAATAAATGAGACTCTCCCTGAGTAAGCACAGATATTGGAAATATTAGACAAAAACTTTATATAACTGTCTTAAATAAACTTAAAGAGCTAAAGAAACCCAAGAGAATGACATATGAATAAATAGGAAATGTGAATTTTTTAAAAAGTACAAAAAAATTCTGAGGCTGAAAAGTACAATAACTAAGTAAAAAGTTACTTTTTACTTGGGGTTCCAATGGAAGATTTGAGCAGGTGGAAAAAAGAATCAGTGAACTTGATAGATCAAATGAAATGATTCATTCTGAAGAGCAGGAAAACGAAAGAATGACAACAAAAAAGAATAGAGCCTAAAGACCTGTGTAACAACATCAAGAATGCCTACATGCAGAATCCTGGTGGGGAGTGAGGGGCAGGAAGACTATTTGAAGAAATGTGTTTGAAAGCTCCCCAAATTTCACTAAAGACAAATATACACATTCAAAAAGCTCAGTGAACTTAATCAAGGAAATATACAAAGATATTCACACCAAGACACACTATGTTTCAAATTGTCAAAAGGCAAAGTAAATGTTTGAAAGCAGCAAGAGAAAGGCAATGCATCATTTACAAAGGATCCTCAATAAATTTGACAGCAGATAGCACATTATAAGCCATGGATGCCAGAAGAGCTTAGGAGAAAGGCAACACATCATTTACAAAGGATCCTCAGTAAGTTTGACAGCAGAGAGCTCATTATAAACCATGGATGCCAGAAGAGCTTAGGATGACATTTTAAAGTTCTGAAAGAAAAAAACACTGTCAACCAAAAATTCTATAACCTGGAATATGCCCCTTCAAGTATTAAGGATAAATTACACATTCCCAGATTAAAAAAAAAAAAAAGAAGAGAGGGAGAGAGAGAAATAAAGAAAGAAAGAAAGAAAGAAAGAAAGAAAGAAAAGAAAAAAAGAAAAGAAAGAAAAGAAACGGAAAAGAAAGGAAGAAAAAGAAAAGCAAGCAAGCAAGCAAGCTTTAAAAGTTCGTGTTTGGTAGGCTGTACTTCAAGATACACTTTAAAAAAAAAGACTCCTTCAGATACAAACTAAAAAACACTAGAAAGTAACTCAAAACCACATAAAGAAATAACTGCAGTAAAGGTAACTACATAGGTAAATATAAAAGCAATTATCACATTTTTTGTAAGTCTTTTTTAATATTCTATATAAGTTTTAAAACAAATGCATAAAATAATGACTATAAATCTATGTTAATGGAGCATGATGTATAAAGATGTGGTTTGTGAAATTAACAACATAAAGAAATTCATAGGAAACTAAATAATAATACAGATTTTGTATACTATTGAAGTTGTTTCAATTTATGCTAAATTGTTCCAAATTAAGAATGTTAATTGTAAATCCCCAGGGTAACCACTAAGTTAATATCTTTTGAAAATACAGAAAAGGAACACAGAGGGTAAACACAGTGATATGCTACAAAATAGCAACTAAACACAAAAGAAGGCGATAATTGAGGAAATTAGGAACAAAGGAGGTATAAGACATACAGAAAACAAAAGCAAAATGGTAGGAGTAAGCCCCTCTTTATCAGTAATGACATTAAATACAAATGAATTAAACTCTCCAATCCAAAGAAAGAGATTGACAGAATGGATTTTTAAAAAATGATCCAACTATATTGTCCACAAGATACTCACTTTAGATCAAAATATACAATGAGTTGAAATGAAAGGATGGGAGAAAATATTCCATGTAAGTAATAACCAAAGGAGATCTGAGGCAAATATACTTATATCAGACAAAATAGACTTTAAGTCAAAAACTGTTACAAAATACAAAGAACAGTATATATTGATTTCAAAATTAATTAAGAAGATATAACAATTATAAATATATGTACACCAACTAACAGGGCTCCAAAATATATAATGTAACCATTGAGAGAATTAAAGGGAGAGACAGACAATTCCACGAAAATTGTTGGGCATTTAAAAATCCAACTTTAAATAAAGGATAAAGCATCTAGAGCAAATATCAAGGGAGGAATTAGAGGATTTGAATAAAACTATAAGCAATAACTATAGGTAACACTTCTCTCAAAAACTGCAGAATACACATTCTTCTCAAGTAAACATGGAACATTCTCCAGCATAGATGATATGTTAGGCCATAAGATAAGCTCAATAAACTTAAAAAGATTGAAATCATGCAAAGTATCTTCACTGACCACAATGGAATGAAATAAGATATCAATATCAAAAGAAAAACTAGAAAATTTATAAATATTTGGAAATTAAACAACACAGTATTTACCAACCAATGAATCAAAGAACAAACCATGAGGCAAATTAGAAAATGTTTAGAGACGATTGAAAACAAAGATATAACAAGATGGGTGTGATATATCAAAAGCAGTGCTCAGAGTTGTAACACCTACATTTTAAAAAAGAAACATGTCAAATCAATAACCAAACTTTACTCAATAAACCATAAAAGGAAGAGCAAACAAAATCCAGAGCTAGCAGAAGGAAGGAAATAAAGATTAGAGCAGAGATAAATGAAATTGAGAATTAAAAAATTATACAGAGATCAACAAAACTAAAAGTTGGTTCTTTTAAAATATCAATAAAATTAATATACTTTTACATAGACTAAGCAAAACATCTCTATTCAGCTGACTTTTTTTACAAGGGAGCCAACATTATTCAGTGGGGAATAATAGCTTTTTCAACAAAAAGTGCTGGGAATACTGAATATTCATATGCAAAAAAAATGAAGCTGGACCCCTACCTCACATTATATACAAAATCTAGATTGGATCAATAATGTAAATATAAGAGTGAAAACCATACATGCTTAGAAGAAAACATGGAAATAAAACATTGCTGCGGATTGGCAATGCGTTCTTAGATAATACACCAAAAATACAAGCATGAAACAAACAAATGTAGCCAAAATGTACCAGAATCTGAAAACATGTATTATCTATGAAGAATTAGAGAGGAATTTGGTGAAAGAAATATGGGAGAATGGGACATTGCTCTGTGAATGCTTTTGTGCATAATTGTACATTTTTAATTAAGTTAATCTTTTACACTCTCAAAGTGTGATATTAAGCAAGCAAAGATAAGTTATTACAAGACTCTAAAACCGAATGCAATGAGAAACAAGTGAATCCAAATATATTTCAAATGAATGAATGACATAATCAAACTTAAGGGGAAAATAATAATTAATCTGATTAATTTTTGACTGTTCTCTTATTTCAAATTGACTTTTGAACATACTTTGACTACATACCATTGCTTGAAAAAATAAAATATCTGCAACAAACTATTAAATCTTCATGATAGGCTTTTTTCTTTTTATATTAGTATAAATATAACAACTCTGAAACAAATGTATATGCATTGTAAGATTAAGCCAATGAGTAAATATTAATATATTTGTATTGCTAGAACCCCAGATTCTCACTGTGAAAGGACAGAGATACAGATATGGAATAAGACAAGGAAAGAAGCAGCCCACTGAGTTACATTAGAATCAGTATTATCCACATAAATATGCAATGTGCTCTCTCACATGCTCTTTCCTTCTCTTAAAAAAATATATAATATGTGCATATATTATATGCATAGACACACGTGTGTCTATACATATCCTATCTATACATATTGAGGATTAACAGGTGCTAGTAGAAAATATTAACTTTTTTTGTATTAACAGGTGTTAGTAGAAAGTAGTAGTAGGTGCTAAGATAAAAGCCATAATTAAACCTCCTGGTGAATGTACACACCATCACCTACAATCCTACCAAAAATAGAATCAAGCACGTGTCCTACTCAAACCTCTGGATTCAACTGTCATTTGGATAAAACGCAAAGGATAGTGAAAATGTCGATCTTCACTGAGAGTCTAACCAGCAAAATTCACAGTGTGGACATCAAGTGACAAAAATCCCAAATTTTTCAACAAATATATTGTATGGGAAAGAAAACTTTGAAAAGAAACCTGTATGTTAGAAGAGATTTTAAAAATATGACAAATGAAAAAAAAATGGGCAAGACTAAATCATAGTGTCTTGGAATGCATACATGAAGGATACAGCCGTGAAAATGCAAGGACGTCTCTATTGTAACAGTCATGTTTATCGTTACTTTTCAGGAGAAAGGTGGCTGCAATTGAGGAGAGTCACATGCAGGACTTCAGGGCTGGCAAAGTCCTATATCTTGACTTATGTGATGATTACAGGGATGTTTACAAAAATCAAACTATAAGTTTGTTTTGTGCCATGTTTTGTATTGTGTGTGTGTGTTGTTTTTCAACTTAAAAATAAATAAAAGCAAAACCAAGGCTTCATTATCAAGTAGCACAAAGTCTCCAATCTATAACCTCCTTTGTCTGGATATCTGCATTTAACTACCATTGCCAGAGCTAATCCTGACAATGCATTCATATTTTTAACACTGAAACACAGTAAACAGGGAAAATTTTTCTCCTCTAAAACAGGGCATCTTCAAGGCAATCAGAACAACTCAGAAAGTTTCTGTCTGTTGCATAAAACTCCCCTGTGCAAAGAGTTACACAAAATGCTGTCATAGTAAAGGTAGTTAACTAACGGCACTAATTGTTCTTGGGCAGTGGCCAAGTGGAACTTCAGAGACCTGGCATTGCCAGCCAGAAATCACTTGTCGCGGGAATTGCCTCCTGGAATCACTTTGGTTGTCCCAGGGTAACGCAGGGAAAGTGGTTAATGGGTCACTTGGGAGTGGCATCTTCATCAGTAAATCACATTTACTTTCTCCTACTAAGAATTTTATTTTTGGCCATGAAGCCAAAAGTCAGCTCTTAAATAACAAGGGAAGCAAATAATCATTGAATAAAAATAGCAGAAAGAAAAAGCTGTGCAAAGAAATTTATGTTTTTAATTTTTTATATATGTATATTTTTATCATACTTTAAGTTCTAGGGTACATGTGCACAATGTGCAAGAAAAAAAATTTATGTTTTTAAAATTTATTCTACATTATGAATTCTACATTAGAAAAATAAACCATAGCCTCATCACAGGCACTTAAATACACTGAAGCTGCCAAAACAATCTACCGTTTTGCCTACGTACTTATCAACTTCCTCCTAGCAAACTGGGAGAAAAAAGCAATGGAATGAATAAAATGATAGCCACAAATATCTAGGTGGGAGAAATACTTATTATATGTCCATAAAAAATTTTAATTAATGCAAAGTATTAACACCAATGATTGCAGTAATACAGATCTTACAAATGATAGTTTTAGTCTGAACAGGACTATCCAAAAGTTAATTTCTATAGTAACAGTTTTTAAATAAAATATCAATTCCTTAAACACATAAAATGGTCCATGAGTATACAACGAGTGAAAAAAAACAAATTCAGAGCAAACATAAATTGAGAAGTATCTAATATTCAAACATAGTCAAAGAGAGGGAGATTTCTGGATAATCACTTAAACCCATGGTTAAACATAAATGCAAATATGTTAATGTTTACTGAATAATTTATCGGTGCCAAGTGGTGTATTAATGATTCATTTTTATTTTTCACTAAATCTTTTCTCTAAAGTTGGTGTAGCCTGCAAGTAAATGCAGGAACTCTGACCTAGAACCTGCACTTCTTACCATTTTGCTCATATTTATTCCCTGTGCATTTTTGTAACATGTATATGTTATATATATATAGAAAGAGAGAGAGGCAGAGATGGAAAGTAATTTATGGAGTTTGATGTTATGTCAGGGTAATTACATGATTATATAATTAACAGAGGTTTCTTTTTAAATCAGCTATATCAATAGAAAAATAAATGTAGGAATCAAGAGACTCATTCTGTCCATCTGTGATAGTTCCATCATGATTCTGCATTGTCAAGTCATTGCCCCAAAAATATGGTTTAGCTCAACACTGAGTGACTATAGGAAACCAGAAACCAGGCTGGGTGCTAAAGATGCAAAGATGAATGAGACATCATCTCTGCCGTCCAAAAGCTTACTATCTAGTGGGAGAGTTATACATGTAAGGACAGTAATCTAATAAGAGCTAATAAGTGAAAACTAAGATAAATTAATAATACAAGATTACAGGGAAGGTTTCCAAAGTCAATGAGGCCTCAAATGAGTCTTGAAAGTGTGCAAGGATTAACCAAATGAAGAAATGTGTAAGTTTTTCAAACAAAAAGGAACAGCATGAGCAAATACAAGAAGGCCTAAAATAAAGAGATGTGTAAAAAGGTGTAAGCAGCTTTGTGCTACTGCCTGATAATTAGAAGAATATCGGGAGTAACAAGAGCTATAGAAGAGAGTCACAATTACGGAAAAATATTTATTAAATTATAAGAAATTTATAGCGTAAGGAATAGTAGGACCATTAAATGTTTTAATAAAGGTGATGCTTCATTTTTTTAATATTTATTTTTATTATACTTTAAGTTCTAGGGTACATGTGCACAACGTGCAGGTTTGTTACATATGTATACATGTGCCACGTTGGTGTGCTGCACCCATTAACTCGTCGTTTACATTAGGTATATCTCCTAACGCTATCCCTCCCCCCTCCCCCCACCCCACAACAGTCCCCGGTGTGTGATATTCCCCTTCCTGTGTCCGTGTTCTCATTGTTCAAGTCCCACCTATGAGTGAAAACATGCGGTGTTTGGTTTTTTGTTTTTGAGATAGATGATGCTTTAAATTGACCACTCTAGCTGCATTGCGGGAGGAAAAAAGATTTTAGAACAAGACTAGAAACAGAATAATTAGAAAAATGCAACTACAATGCAGATGAGTGATGATCAAGGTCTGAACTGAATAGTGGAAATAGAGATAAGGAGGCAAATTCAAGAAATGTGTGTGACAGTAAAATTAACATGACCTGGTGTTTGATTGACTCTGTAAAGTGAAAGGAAAGGATGAATAATCAACAAATATTTATTCTACCAAATGCCACCATGCCGCTCTGATGACAGGATAATATGTAAGCTTTTCTATTTCTCAGAAACTATATGACATGACGAAAAGTAAAAAGGGGATGGGGGTAAGGAGGTATCCTGAATTGACTGAGAAATAAGGAGGTATTCCACAGAGAATATAAAAAAACATATACTTAGTGTTCAAGGAATAATAAAAAAGTGAACATCTATGTGTCCACCATACAGGATATGAAATAGAACATTTGCCGGCCATGGTGGCTCACACCTGTAATCCCAGTACTTTGGGAGGCCGAGGTGGGAGGATCACTTAAGCCCAGGACACAGGTTGCAGTGAGCCAAGATGACACCATTGTACTCCAGCCCGGGCCACCATGTCTCAGAAAAATAAAAAATAAAGAAACTAGATGTCTTGGAGGATTGGAAACAAAATAGAACTTTACTAGTGCCTTAGACGCCCATTGGGTGCTCCTTGCCAATTGTGTTCTCCTTTATTTCCTGCTGGATATGACCACTATCCTTCCATTACATTGTATGTGTTTTTTAATAGACTTTAATGGTTCTCAAATGATGCATTATTTAGTTTGGTTCTTTGAAACTTATATAAATGAAATTATTTTGTAGAAGTTCTTTCACCTTTATCAGAAGGTACTTTCACTTTGATTCAATAATAAGTTTGCATATTACAACCTTGTTGAATGTTGCTGTAATTTATCCATTCGTATTGCTATATGATATTCTACTACATGAATATGTCGGACTTCATTCCTCAGATCTATTGTTGATGAACACTTGAAATTTTTCCAGTTTTTAACCATTACAAATAATGCTGCTATGAACATTCTTTTGTAAATCTCCTGGTTCATATGTGCAAGATATCCTCTGGGGTATATATTTAAAAGTAAAATTATTGAGTTATTCAACATTACCATGAAATGCTACACTATTTTTTTTTTTAACAATCCTACCAATTTACACTTCTACCATGAACAGATAAGCATTACCATTGGTCTTCATTTGTAGGAACGATATTTGTCTTTTGTTCTGGGGGCTTTGTTTTGTTTTGCTTTGTTTTTTGCTTAGAAGTGCTTTGGCTATTTGGGATCTTTTTTTGGCTCCATATGAACTTTAGGATTTTTTTTAATTTTGTGAAAAATAACGTTGGTAATTTGATGGGAATTGCATTAACTCTATAGATTGTATGGGTGATATGGTCATTTTAGCTATTGATTTTTCTAATCCATGAGCATGAGATGTTTTTCCATTTGTTTATGTCATCTATAATTTCTTTCATTAGTATTTTGTAGTTCTCCTTGTAGAGATCTTTCATTTATATAGTTATGCATTCCTAGGTATTTTTCATGGCTATTGTAAATTCAGTTGAGTTCTTAATTTGGTTCTCAACAAATTAATCTCAACAAACATTCAAACAGCTTGAATGTTTTTGGTGTATAGAAATACAACTGATTTTTGTGGCTTATTTATCCCAAGACTTTACCGAAGTCGCTTATCAAGTCTAGGAGTCTTCTGAAGACTTTAGGGTTTTCTAGGCCTACAGTCATGTCATCAGTGAGCAGAGATCATTTGACTTCTTTTCTAATTTGTATACCTTTTATTTCTTTCTCCTTTCTGATAGCTCTGGCTAGCACTTCTAGTACTGTGTTGAATAAGAATGATGAAAGTGAACATTCTTGCTTTTTTCCAGTTTCTAGAAGCAACACTTCCAACTTTTGCCCATCCAGGATGACGTTGGCTGTGGCTTTGTCATAGATGACTCATTTTTTGAGGTATACTCCATCTATACCTATATTGTTGAGGGTTTTTATTATAAACAGATGTTGGATTTTATCAAATGCTTATTCTGCATCTAATGAGATGATCATAGGGTTTTTGTTCTCAGTTCCGTTTATGTGGTGAATCATGTCTATTGATTTGTCTATTTTGAACCATTCAAGCACCCCTGGAATAAAGCCCACTTGATCATGATGAATTATCTTTTGGATGCACTGTTGGCTTCAGTTTGCTAAAATTTTGTAGAGTATTTTTACATCTGTGTTGATCAGGGATAAGGATTTGTAGTTTTCTTTTGTGATCTTTTAAAATTTTTCCTTGTTAATTTTACTGCACAGTATTATTTTAATGATGAACAAAGTGTTGAGCTGGACATGTGTACCTTGTTCCTCGTGTTAGAATGAAACTGTTTAATATGTCATGATTATTTATAATGTTGAGAGTAGTTTTTGTGTATATATTAAGATATTTACATCAGTTCTCTTCTAATCCTAGTTTGTTGAGTTATTATTACAAACAGTTTCAAATGTGAACAAGTGCTTTTCCCGAAGCTATTGAAATAACCATATTTTTTTCTTTTATTCAGTTAATGTGGTTAATTTCATGTTTTGGTTTTCTAATTTTAAACCATATGTTCTTGAAATTACTGCACTTAGTCACGATGTATTTTTCTTTGGAGTATATTCTTGGATTATATTTGCAAACATTTTTGTTTAGAATTATTATGTAGTATATTAGTCTACAATTTCATTTATTTTAATATCCTTGTATGGTTTTATTATCAAGGATGTACCACCACATAAACAAGTTGGAAAGTGTTATGTCTTCCCAATTCTCTAAAAATATTCATGTAACATTGGCATTATTTCTTTATTAAATATTTGGTAGAAATCATTATTGCATCCACCTGGCCCTGGAGTTCTTTCTACAGTGAAAAAAAATTTTATAAATAAAACTTCTACAATGAAAAAAAACTACTCAGTTTTTCTAGTTTTTTTCTGATCATTTCATAAAAATAGGTGTTTTTCATAGGAACTTGACCATTTCTTATGACTGTCAAATTTATTAATATAAAGTTTCATATTTTATATTTATTTTATCAGATAAATAAAATTATATACGTTTTTATTTTATTATTATAATACTTTAAGTTTTAGGGTACATATGCACAATGTGCAGGTTAGTTACATATGTGTACATGTGCCATGCTGGTGTGCTGCACCCATTAACTCGTCATTTAGCATTAGGTATATCTCCCAATGCTAACCCTCCCCCCTCCCCCCACCCCACAACAGTCCCCAGAGTGTGACGTTCCCCTTCCTGTGTCCATGTGTTCTCATTGTTCAATTCCCACCTATGAGTGAGAACATGCGGTGTTTGGTTTTTTGTCCTTGCGATAGTTTACTGAGAATGATGATTTCCAATTTCATCCATGTCCCTACAAAGGACATGAACTCATCATTTTTTATGGCTGCATAGTATTCCATGCTGTATATGTGCCACATTTTCTTAATCCAGTCTAGCATTGTTGGACATTTGGCTTGGTTCCAAGTCTTTGCTATTGTGAATAGTGCCACAGTAAACATACGTGTGCATGTGTCTTTATAGCAGCATGATTTATAGTCCTTTGGGTATATGCCCAGTAATGGGATGGCTGGGTCAAATGGTATTTCTAGTTCTAGATCCCTGAGGAATCGCCACACTGACTTCCACAATGGTTGAACTAGTTTACAATCCCACCAACAGTGTAAAAGTGTTCCTATTTCTCCACATCCTCCCCAGCACCTGTTGTTTCCTGACTTTTTAATGATTGCCATTCTAACTGGTGTGAGATGGTATCTCATTGTGGTTTTGATTTGCATTTCTCTAATGGCCAGTGACGGTGAGCATTTTTTCACGTGTTTTTTGGCTGCATAAATGTCTTCTTTTGAGAAGTGTCTGTTCATGTCCTTCGCCCACTTTTTGATGGGGTTGTTTTTTTCTTGTAAATTTGTTTGAATTCATTGTAGATTCTGGATATTAGTCCTTTGTTAGATGAGTAGGTTGTGAAAATTTTCTCCCATTTTGTAGGTTGCCTGTTCACTCTGATGGTAGTTTCTTTTGCTGTGCAGAAGCTCTTAGGTTAATTAGATCCCATTTGTCAATTTTGGCTTTTGTTGCCATTGCTTTTGGTGTTTTAGACATGAAGTCCTTGCCCATGCCTATGTCCTGGATGGTAATGCCTTGGTTTTCTTCTAGGGTTTTTATGCTTTTAGGTCTAACGTTTAAGTCTTTAATCCATCTTGAATTAATTTTTGTATAAGGTGTAAGGAAGGGATCCAGTTTCATCTTTCTACATATGGCTAGCCAGTTTTCCCAGCACCATTTATTAAATAGGGAATCCTTTCCCCATTGCTTGTTTTTCTCAGGTTTGTCAAAGATCAGATAGTTGTAGATATGTGGCATTATTTCTGAGGGCTCTGTTCTGTTCCATTGATCTATATCTCTGTTTTGGTACCAGTACCATGCTGTTTTGGTCACTGTAGCCTTGTAGTATAGTTTGAAGTCAGGTAGCGTGATGCCTCCAGCTCTGTTCTTTTGGCTTAGGATTGACTTGGCAATGAGGGCTCTTTTTTGGTTCCATATGAACTTTAAAGTAGTTTTTTCCAATTCTGTGAAGAAAGTCATTGGTAGCTTGATGGGGATGGCATTGAATCTATAAATTACCTTGTGCAGTATGGCCATTTTCACGATATTGATTCTTCCTACCCATGAGCATGGAATGTTCTTCCATTTGTTTGTATCCTCTTTTATTTCATTGAGCAGTGGTTTGTAGTTCTCCTTGAAGAGGTCCTTCACATCCCTTGTAAGTTGGATTCCTAGGTATTTGATTCTCTTTGAAGCAATTGTGAATGGGAGTTCACTCATGATTTGGCTCTCTGTTTGTCTGTTATTGGTGTATAAGAATGCTTGTGATTTTTGTACATTGATTTTGTATCCTGAGACTTTGCTGAAGTTGCTTATCAGCTGAAGGAGATTTTGGGCTGAGACAATGGGGTTTTCTAGATATACAATCATGTCATCTGGAAACAGGAACAATTTGACTTCCTCTCTTCCTAATTGAATACCCTTTATTTCCTTCTCCTGCCTGATTGCCCTGGCCAGAACTTCCAACACTATGTTGAACAGGAGTGGTGAGAGAGGGCATCCCTGTCTTGTGCCAGTTTTCAAAAGGAATGCTTCCAGTTTTTGCCCATTCAGTATGATATTGGCTGTGGGTTTGTCATAGATAGCTCTTATTATTTTGAGATATGTCCCATCAATACCTAATTTATTGAGAGTTTTTAGCATGAAGGTTGTTGAATTTTGTCAAAGGCCTTTTCTGCATCTATTGAGATAATCATGTGGTTTTTGTCTTTGGTTCTGTTTATATGCTGGATTACATTTATTGATTTGCGTATATTGAACCAGCCTTGCATCCCAGGGATGAAGCCCACTTGATCATGGTGGATAAGCTTTTTGATGTGGTGCTGGATTCGGTTTGCCAGTATTTTATTGAGGATTTTTGCATCAATGTTCATCAGGATATTTGTCTAAAATTCTCTTTTTTGGTTGTGTCTCTGCCCGGCTTTGGTATCAGGATGATGCTGGCCTCATAAAATGAGTTAGGGAGGATTCCCTCTTTTTCTATTGATTGGAATAGTTTCAGAAGGAATGGTACCAGCTCCTCCTTGTACCTCTGGTAGAATTCAGTTGTGAATCCATCTGGTGCTGGACTCTTTTTGGTTGGTAAGCTATTGATTATTACCACAATTTCAGAGCCTGTTATTGGTCTATTCAGAGATTCAACTTCTTCCTGGTTTAGTCTTGGGAGGGTGTATGTGTTGAGGAATTTCTCCATTTCTTCTAGATTTTCTAGTTTATTTGTGTAGAGGTGTTTGTAGTATTCTCTGATGGTAGTTTGTATTTCTGTGGGAATGGGGGTGATATCCCCTTTATCATTTTTTATTGCGTCTATTTGATTCTTCTCTCTTTTCTTCTTTATTAGTCTTGCTAGCGGTCTATCAATTTTGTTGATCCTTTCAAAAAACCAGCTCCTGGATTCATTAATTTTTTGAAGGGTTTTTTGTGTCTCTATTTCCTTCAGTTCTGCTCTGATTTTAGTTATTTCTTGCCTTCTGCTAGCTTTTGAATGTGTTTGCTCTTGCTTTTCTAGTTCTTTTAATTGTGATGTTAGGGTGTCAATTTTGGATCTTTCCTGCTTTCTCTTGTGGGCATTTAGTGCCATAAATTTCCCTCTACACACTGCTTTGAGTGTGTCCCAGAGATTCTGGCATGTTGAAATTATATATGTTTTGAAATATATATTCATTGTAAATTAGCCATGTTAAGTTAACATATGCATTACCTTACATGCTTATCTTTTTTTATGAGAACACTTAAAAATCTACTCTTAGCAATTTTGAAGAATACAAGTACAACCCCTATGGAGAACAGTTTGAAGTCTCCTCAAAAAACTAAAAATAGAGCTACCATGTGGTCCAGCAATCCCATTGATGCATATATACCCTCCAAAAAAGAAATCAGTATATTGAAGAGATATATGCACTCCCATATTTGTTGCAGCACTGTTTACAATAGCAAAGTTATGGAGTCAACCTAAGTGTCCATCAACAGATGAATGAATAAAGAAAATGTGGTACTTATATACAATGGAGTACTATTCAGCCATAAAAAAGAATGAGACCCTGTCATTTGCAACAACATGGATGAAACTGGAGGTCCTTATGTTAAGTGAAATAAGCCAGGCACAAAAAGACAAATACTATGTGTTATCACTTATTTGTGGAATCTAAAAAGCAAACAATTGAACTCATGGAGATAGAGAGTAGAAGGAAGTATACCAGAGGCTGTGAAGGGTAGTGGGGTTTGGGAGAGGTGGGGGATGATTAATGGGTACAAAAAATAGAAAGATTTAATAAGACCTAGTATTTGATAGCACAACAGGGGGATTGCAGTCTAAAATTCAATTATACATTTAAAAATAACTGAAAGAGTATAATTGGATTGTTTATAACACAAAGAATAAATGCCTGAGGGGATGAATATTCAATTTTCCATGATGTACTTATTGTACATTGCATGCCTATACCAAAATATTTCATGTACCCCATAAATGTATATACCTGGTATGTACCCAAAAAAAATTAAATTTAAAAACAATACATTGTTATCCACTGTAGTCACCATATTGCACACTAGATCTGTTGAATTCATTCCTCCTGTACAATGCAATTTTGTACCCTTTGACCAACATCTACCCAATCCTCCTGGTAACCCTCATTCTACTCTGTACTTCTATGTGTTCAGCCTTCTTAGGCCTCCACATACAAGTGAGATTATGCAGTATTTGGCTTTCTGTGCCTGGATTATTTTACTCAGTATAATGTCCTCCCGGTTCATTCATGTTGTCAACAAATGATACTTTTTTTATTTTTTAAGGTTGTATACTATTCTACTGTGTATGTGTACCACATTTTCTTCATCCACTCATGTTTCGATGGATACTTAAGTTAATTCCACATCTTGACTGTTGTGAATAATGCTACAATAAATATGGGAGTACAGATAACTCATTGACACACTGATTTGATATCTTTTTAATATATGCCCAGAAATAGCCTTACTGGATCATATGGTAGTTCTATTTTTAGAGAATCATTTATACTGTCTTTTACAATGGCTGAAATAATTTACATTTTCAACAATTACAAGGTTTTCCTTTTCTCCACATCCTCTCCAACACTTGGTATCTTCTGCCTTTTCTGTAACAGCCATTCTAATGGATGTGAAATGGCATTTTATTGTAGTTTTAATATGCATTTCTCTGATAATCAGTGATAATTAGCATTTTTATATATCTGTTGGCCATTTGTATGTCTTCTTTTGAGAAATGTCTATTTAGATCCTTTGTCAATTTTTCATTAGGGTTACTTGTTTTCTTATTATTGAGTTGTTTGAGTTCCTAAGATATTTTGGACATTAGCCTCTTATCAAATGTATAGTTTGCAGATAATTTCTCCCATTTTGTAGGTTATCACTTCACTCTGTTGACTTTCTTTTGCTGTGCAGAAGCTTTTTAGGTTGATGCTATTCCATTTGTGTTTTGTTGCTTTTCTTGCCTGTGCTTTAGAGTCATATCATAAAATATTATTGCCCAGACCAATGTCTTGGAGTTATTCCCCTGTTTTCTTCTAGGAGTTCTATAGCGCTAGGTCTTACATTTAAGTCTAACTTATTTTGAGCTTATATTTTTATATGGTATGAAATAAGGGCCTAATGTCAATCTTGTGGACATTCAGTTTTCTCAACACCATTTTTTGAAGAGACTGTTCTTTCCCCATGTGTGTTCCTGGCACCTTTGTTGAAAGTCAATTGACTATAATATGTAGATTTATTTATGGGCTCTTTATTCTGTGTAATTGGTCTATGTGTCTGCGTTTTTGCCAGTACCATGGTGTTTCGATTGCTATAGCTATGTAGTATAATTTGAAGTCAGGTAATGTGATATCTCCTGCCTTGCTTTTTTTGATCAAGATTATTTTGGCTTTTCAGAGTTTTTTGTGGTTCCATACAGATTTGAGAGTTGTTTTTCTATTTCTGTGGGAAAATGTCATAGGAATTTTGATAGAGATTGCATTCAATATGTACATCACTTTGGATAGTATGGACATTTCAAATATATTACTTTTTCCAATCCATGAACATGAGATATCTTTCCATTTATTTGTGGCTTCTTCAATTGCTTTCATCAATATTTTGTAGTTTTCAGTGTAAAGATCATTCACCTCTCTGTTTAAATTTACATCTAAGTATTTTATTTTTTGTTGCTATTATAAATAGGATTGTTTTCTTGATTTCTTTTTTTGTATAGTTTGTTGTTGATGTGTAGAAATGCTACTGAATTTTGTATGTTCACATTGTATCCTGCAACTTTACTAAATTCATTTATGAATTCTAAATTTTTTGGCAGAGTTATTGGTGTTTTCTATATATAAGATCATGTCAACTGCAAACAGAAACAATTTAACTTCTTCCTTTCCAATTTTCATGCCTTTTATTTCTTTCTTTTGCCTAATTGCTCTGGCTAGGATATCCAGTACTATGTTGAATAGAAGTTCTGAGAGTGGGCACCCTTGTATGAAGTTTTCCACAACATCTCTTATCTTTTTATTAGCTATATTTTAATACAGATGTTTCTTTTTCATCAGGAGTTTGAAAAATATGTCTTTTCTCCATATTGTTCTTAATCAGTCTTCCTAGAAGTATTTCAATTTCAAAAAGTAGCAACAACTGTGGGAGTTCAGTCAGGCTGGTGGGAAAAATTTTAAAGATAGTTATAAGAAATCGACACAAACCGTCATGGAAGGCTGGGGGTGTTGCATAGCTTCAGTAATAGATCTGAATGAAGGCGGCCTAATCCTTCCTTGAGTAAATAGCTTAAAGTAGGTGCAAAGGAACGTAAGGGAGTTTATCTAAATAACTTGTTTACTCATGTGGTCCTGAAGCCAACCTTTGATCATTCACAGGCAGGATGGCTCTCTCTCGGGGGAGGGTGACCAGGTTAATTACCCTCTATTTGTGTTGACTAAAAGCCCCTGTCATTTAATGTTTTTTCAATAAATGCTGGCAGGGCTAGCTAGTCAGGGCTCGTGGCTGCCAGAACTCTTTCTGTGCATGGCCCAGCCCCCTAGCGGCTCTTTCACTGAATAATTGGTGTCTGAGCACATTATTCATCCCTCACGCAGCTGGGGTCTGCAGGACAGACCCCCACAAACAACAATTTGCAAAAGCAAACTTCCCTGTTTTTTTTTTTCCCAAGATGATAAATTAGAGGCTTTTAGTGTGCCTCGGCCACTTAGAAATAGCAAGAGAGTGCACAAAGGTCAACTCTGTGAGCTCTAAGTCAAGAAGGAAAATGGGAATCCACCAGAATCATGAAGGACATCCTAGATCCCAAGAAGGAGAATGTGGGCAAACAGTCAACATGACAGCAACCAGCTTATAAAAGTGAGTGAAGTCCTAGCATGTGAGAGAGGCAGAGAGCCTCGCTCTGTAACTGACATTTTCACTGTGAATCTGAGCAACCCCAGCCAAGTTGTTGCATTTTGTTTCTCCCAAGGCCTGGAGTCAACATGGGGAGAGGCTTGGAGATGCTGTGAAGCAAAGACACTGGGAACAGCTGCAGACATTTTCCCAGACCAGGAAGTAAGAGCAAGATGCCATTTTCCATCTGGATGCATGCAAAGTGAGCTTTTTTTTTCCTTTTTGTGACCCAGCAGAATGCCTGCACAGGCATTTTAGTCTCAGGCCAAAGATTGGAACAACTGCTTTGGGGCTTGGTAGGGACCTTCACAGCCATATTGTGGAAAACACCTCAGCAGTATGCGCTGGAATTGTGCTTTCCTCCATCGCAGCCTTGGGGCAACAGAAAAGCTGCTACAGCTGTAATTTCTCCCAGGTGATGAAACTTGCAGCCAGGGCCAGCTTGGAGACCTACAACCAGTCTGCAGGTGTCATTGCTGGGTGCCCCAGCCTGTTCCCCTGAGAATGTGATACAGCAGGGCTTTCTCTGCTTCACCCCCAGGCAGAAATTCAGGCATTGGAGCACCTGCCTACCTGGACCAGCATACTGAGCTACCCCACCACTTATAAACATAGGTTGTGGTGCAGTGGGGCCCTCTCCAGTCTATGGCCAGGCAGATTTCCAGGTATGTGGAGTACCCACTTGACTGGATCAGCAGCCTGAGCTTCCCCAACCTTCCTGTGCTGAGATTATAGTGCAGTGGGGCCCTCTCATCTCCACACATAGGCAGACCTCCAAGCAATTAGAGCACCTGCTCCTATGGAGAACTTAAATTTACAAGAAAAAGAAACCTATCAAAAATTGGCCAAAGGACATGAACAGACACTTCTCAAAAGAAGACATGGATGTGGCCAACAAACATATGAAAAAAAGCTCAAATCACTGATCATTAGAGAAATGCAACTCAAAACCACAATGAGATACTATCTCAAACCAATCTTAATGGTAATTATCAAAAACTCCAGAAAAAACAGTTGCTGGTAAGGCTGTGGAGAAATAGGAATGCTTTTACACTGTTTGTGGGAATGTAAATTAGTTCATTCACTGTGGAAGACAGTGTGAAAATTCCTCAAAGTTCTAGAACCAGAAATGCCATTTGACCCAGCAATCTCTTTACTGGGTATATGCCCAAAGGAATATCAATCATTCTATTATAAAGATACATGTACAGGGCTGGGTGCAGTGGCTCACACCTGTAATCCCAGCACTTTGGGAGGCCAAGGTGGGTGGATCACCTGAGGACAGGAGTTTGAGACCAGCCTAGCCAACATGGGGAAACTCCATCTCTACTAAAAATACAAAAATTAGCCAGGTATAGTGGTGCACACCTGTAATACCAGCTACTTTGGAGGCTGAGGCAGGAGAATCTCTGGAACCCAGGAGGCAGAGGTTAAAGTGAGCCAAGATCATACCATTGCACTCCAGCCTGGGCAACAAGAGTAAAACTCCATCTCAAAAAAATATATATATATACACATATACATACATATATATACATATATACACATATATACATATACATATATAATATATAGTATATATAATATACATATATTATATATGTATATGTATATATATTTTATGTATATATGTACTTTTTATGTGTATATATGTAATATATATAATTATATATTATATATAATTATATATGTATATGTATATATGTGTATATATACACACACATATATACACATATATATACATATATATAACTACATATATATACACACACACAC
This sequence comes from Pan paniscus, assembly GCF_029289425.2. Classification (NCBI taxonomy): domain Eukaryota; kingdom Metazoa; phylum Chordata; class Mammalia; order Primates; family Hominidae; genus Pan; species Pan paniscus. The sequence goes on from NC_073260.2 coordinate 411,108, forward strand.
ATACATATACATGCACACATATGTTTATTGCAGCACTATTTACGATGGAAAATACATGGAATCAATCCAAATGCCCATCAATGATATATTGGATAAAGAAAATGTGATATATATTCACCATGGAATACTATGCAGCCATTAAAATAAATGAGATCATGTTCTTTGCAGGGACATGGATGAAGCTGGAAGCCATCATCCTCAGCAAACTAACACAGGAACAGAAAACCAAATACCACATGTTCTCAGTCGTAAGAGGGAGTTGAACAATGAGAACACATGGATACATGGAGGGGAACAACACACACCAGGGCTTCTCAGGGGGACAGGGGGTAGGAGACCATCAGGACAAACACGTGAATACATGGAGGGGAACAACACACACCAGGGCCTCTCAGGGGGACAGCGGTAGGAGACCATCAGGACAAACACGTGGATACGTGGAGGGGAACAACACACACCAGGGCCTCTCAGGGGGACAGGGGGTAGGAGACCATCAGGACAAACACGTGGATACATGGAGGGGAACAACACACACCAGGGCCTCTCAGGGGGACAGGCGGTAGGAGACCATCAGGACAAACACGTGGATACATGGAGGGGAACAACACACACCAGGGCCTCTCAGGGGGACAGCGGTAGGAGACCATCAGGACAAATAGCTAATGCATGCAGGGCCTCATACCTAGGTGATGGGTTGATGGGTGCAGCAAGCCACCATGGCACACATTTACCTATGTATCAAACCTACACTTTCTGCACATGTATCCCAGAACATAAAATAAAATTTAAAAAATATATACACTGATTCATGATCTCCTTCCTCTCCTTCTGAAACACTCTTTGAAATTTTTTAGCATTTCCCCCTCTGTCTTCCATGTCTCCTAACTACATGTTTCTTATTTTCCATGTCTTTATTCCTGTGTTCATTCTGGATAGCCCCTTCTGACCTATATTACAGTTTACTAGTTCACTCTTCAACTACTTCTAACATACTAATATTCTGTTAAAACCACTCATTTGGGTTTAAATTTCAATTATGTTATTCTCTATGGACATTCTATTTGTTTTCTTGTAATCTTCTTGGCCATTCTCCAGAGTTTCCTGTTCCATTATGATATTTTTAATTTTTTGTTTTACTTTAAACATACTAAGTATAGTTATCTTATTTTCTGTATCTGATACTTTCAATAACTGCAGTCTTTGCTAGTCTTTTTTCTGTGCTCTTGCTCATAGTTTTTTTTGTTTGTTTTCATGATTAGAAAAACAGAGAGAGAAGAAGGAGAGTAAAGGGAGGAGGAGGAGGAGAAAAGAAGAAAGCAGAGAAGAAGGGACAGAGAAAAAAAGGAAGTTGGTTCTAACATTTCTCTAACAACTGGCTTCAGTGAAACACTCCCACCTTGTGGATTTTTAGGTTATTGAAATTAACCAGTCTTCTGGGTGCAGCACACCAACATGGCACATGTATACATATGTAACAAACCTGCACTTTGTGCACATGTACCCTAAAACTTAAAGTATAATTAAAAATAAAATAAAAAGCTACACAAATTAAAAAAAAAAGAAATCAACCTAATTCCTAGATTACCACCTCTTGATTCCAATGCTTTAAATCTAGGCTTTTCATCTGAGTCTTTCTTTTTAGTTATTCTGTTTATCTTCAAAACACTCCTGCTTTGAATCATTCAAAATCTACCTCCCTCCCTCTGTTTGACTACCATCAATTTTTTTGCTCATTCCTAATGCATTAATCTATTCGCTGTGAATATCCAAAAACCCTCATTTCACTGAATCTTTGACAGACCCCTTTGCATCCTCTTGTTCTTCTAATTATTTCCTCAGAAACTTTATGTTCTCTTTTCTTTACAAGCATGTCATAGTTTATATATAATGTGTGTATTGTTTTTATATATACCTATATATAGCCTCTTTTTAAAAGCACTGTACACCATGCTTTGAAATATATTCTAAAATCAGGTAGCATGAAAATGGAAACATAACATACTAAAACATATGGGATGCAACAAAAGCAGTTATAAGAGGGACATTTATAGCAATAAATGCCTACATCAAAAAAGAAAAAAAAGATCTCACATAAGCAACCTAATATGCCTAAAGGAGCGAGAAAATTAGAGAACAATACAAGCCCAAAGATAGCAGAAGGAAACAAATAACAAAGATCAGAGCAGAAATAATATAATAGAAACTGAAAATTTCAATAAAAATAAGAATTGTTTTTTGAAAAGATAGACAAAATTAACAAATTCTTACATAGACTAAGAAAAAAGAAAACAAACTCAGAAGTGAAAGAAGAGACATTACAACTGATACCACAGAAGTTAAAAAATCATAACATACTACTATAAACAATTATTCACCAGCAAATTAGATAACCTAGAAGAAATTGATAAACTCGTACCAAAACTGAATCATGAAGAATTCAAAATTTAGAACAAATCGTGAATAAGGAAATTAAATCACCAATGAAAGGTCTCTCATAAAAGAGAGACCCAGGGTTGAATGGCTTGCTGGCTGAATTCTCACAAACACTTAGATAAACTAACACCAAACTAACACCAATCCTTCTCAAACTCTTCCAAAAGAATGAAGAAGAGGAATACTTCCAAATCCATTTTTCAAAACCAACATTACCCTGATACCAAACCCAGAGAAGGACACTATAATAAAAATAAATTGCAGACCAATACTCCTGATGAACTTAGATGGAAAAACCCTCAGCCAAATATTAGCAAATATTATTTTTAAAAAAAACACAACAAAAAAATTCACCATGCTTAAGTGGGATTCATCCCTGGGAAGCTTATTAGTCTTATTTGATTTGTGTAATCAGAAAATTTCTGTGTCTAGTGAAGAGAAATGAGAGCAATAGAGACTCATAGCACCACAACAAATTTCCAGGCTTGAGCCAGTTAACAAATACGAGTCCTTCAAATACAAAAAAGACTGTGAAAGAAAATAGAACAGATCAATGAAACTAAGAATTTGTTCTTTGAAAAGATAAACAAAACTGACAAACCATTAGCTAGACTAGAAAAACGAGAGAATACTCAAAGCAATAAAATCAGAAATGAAAGAGGAAATATTGCAACTAATACCACAGAAATACAGAGGATCATAAGAGGCCACTATAAACAATTACAAGCCAACAAATTGGATAACCTAGAAAAAGCAGATAAATTTCTAGAAAAATGCAACTTACCTAGAGAAAGTCAAGAAGAAAGATAAAATCTGAACAGAACAATACTGAGTATGGAGAGTATATCAATAATAAAACATCTCCCATCAAAGAACATCCCAGGACCAGAAAACTTCATTGCTGAATTCTAACATTTTAAAAAATAATAATACAATCCTTCTGAAATTCTTCCAAAAACTTGAAGGAGAAAGAGTATTTCCAAACTCATTTTAAAAGATCAGCATTATTGTTTTTTTTTAAAGTGATGTTCCCCTTCCTGTGTCCATGTGTTCTCATTGTCCAATTCCCACCTATGAGTGAGAACATGCGGTGTTTGGTTTTTTGTCCTTGCGATAGTTTGCTGAGAATGATGGTTTCCAGCTTCATCCATGTCCCTACAAAGGACATGAACTCATCATTTTTATGGCTGCATAGTATTCCATGGTGTATATGTGCCACATTTTCTTAATCCAGTCTATCATTGTTGGACATTTGGGTTGGTTCCAAGTCTTTGCTATTGTGAGTAGTGCCGCAATAAACATACGTGTGCACGTGTCTTTATAGCAGCATGATTTATAGTCCTTTGGGTATATACCCAGTAATGGGATGGCTGGGTCAAATGGTATTTCTAGTTCTAGATCCCTGAGGAATCGCCACACTGTCTTCCACAATGGTTGAACTAGTTTACAGTCCCACCAACAGTGTAAAAGTGTTCCTATTTCTCCACATCCTCTCCAGCACCTGTTGTTTCCTGACTTTTTAATGATTGCCATTCTAACTGGTGTGAGATGGTATCTCATTGTGGTTTTGATTTGCATTTCTCTGATGGCCAGTGATGATGAGCATTTTTTCATGTGTCTGTTGGCTGCATAAATGTCTTCTTTTGAGAAGTGTCTGTTCATATCCTTTGCCCACTTTTTGATGGGGTTGTTTGTTTTTTTCTTGTAAATTTGTTTGAATTCATTGTAGATTCCGGATATTAGCACTGGGGCCTGTTGTGGGGTGGGGGGAGGGGGGAGGGATAGCATTAGGAGATATACCTAATGTTAAATGATGAGTTAATGGGTGCAGCACACCAGCATGGCACATGTATACATATGTAACTAACCTGCACGTTGTGCACATGTACCCTAAAACTTAAAGTATAATAAATAAAAAACAAAAACAAAAAAATAAAAATAAAAAGGCAAACAAGGACACTATAAGAAAAGTATGGGCCAACCAATATCCCTGATGAACACAGATACAAAAGTCCTCAAAAAAAAGTGCTGGCAAACAGAATTTAACAACACATTAGGAGAACATTTACCATGATAAAGTGGATTTATCCTCCAGATGGTTCAGCAAACACAAATCAAATGTGATAAACCACATTAACAGAATGAAGGATAAAAAAATAGCTATCTCTATATATGCAGAAAAAGCATTTGACTAAATTCAAAATCCTCTCATGACAAAACCTCTCAACAAATTGGGCGTAGAAGGCATGTACCTTAACACAAAACAGGACATATACAGCAAGCTCACAGCTCACATCATACCCAACAATGAAAAAGTGAAATCTTTTCTGCTAAGATCAAGAACAAGACAAGGATATTTATTCTCACTACTTCTTTTCAACTTATTTCTGGAAGTCCTAGCCAGAGCAATTAAGTCAAATAAAGAAATAAAAGATATTCAAATTGAAAAGGAAGAAGTAAAATTGTCTGTTTGATGACATATTATATATAGGAAACCCTAAAAACTCCACCAAAAAGCTATTAGAAATGATCAATGAATTCAATAAAATTGCAGAATTCAAAATCAATGTACAAAACTCAGTAGTTTCTTTACACTGACAACAAACTATATGACAAAAATAAAGAAATCAATCTCATTCACGGTAGCATCAAAAAAACCGTATTTTTTTTGTTTAGGAGCACATTTATGATTGTACTTAGGAGTACATTTAACCAAGGAGGTGAAAGATCTGTATTCTGAACACTATAAAACATTGATGAAAAAATTGTAGATGACACAAATACATGGAAAGATACTTTACGTTCATGGGTAGGAAGAATTAATATTCTTAAAATGTCCTTACTGCCCAAAGTGATTTATAGGTTTAATGCAATATTTATCAAAATTTCAATGTCATTCTTCACAGAAATAGAAAAAACAATTTGAAAATTTATATGGAACCACAAAGGACCCTGAATAACTAAAGGACTCTTGAGCAATAAGAACAAAGCTGAAGGCCTCACAATCTGACTTCAAAACGTATTATAGGAAAAGAACAAAAGAAGGAAGAAGAGGGTAGAGGAGAAGTGCAGCAAGGGTGGAGGGAGGTGCCCGCGCTGGGTCGGAGGAGCAGGAGGAGTATGGAGGGAAGACTCCTGGGTGGCATGGAGCTCTTGCACCTCTAGGCACTGCCCAGCCCCGTGTCAGCCAGGGCTGAACCCCCACAGGATAAGGAAGCCTGTGTGTGTACCAACAATCAAAGCTACATCTGTGACACAACAGGACACTGCTATGGGCAGTCTCAGTGTTGGAACTACTACTATGAACATTGGTGGTTCTGGCTGGCGTGGACCATCACCATCATCCTGAGCTGCTGCTGTGTCTGCCACCACAGCCAAGCCAGCCCTCAAGTCCAGCAGTAGCAACATGAAATCAACCTGACTGCCTATCCAGAATCCCGCAATTACTCAGTGCTACCATTTTATTTCACCAAACTATTTATTACCTTCTTATGAGGAAGTGGTGAACTAACCTCCACCTGTTTCCCTCCCTGTCTGTCCATTGTGGATGAGCTCTGAGCCCTGTTTTCCTGTGAAGATTCTTTGAATTGTGGCCATTCTATTCACATGAACTCTCACGTCTGGAGCACAGATGGCCTTCTCAAGGTAATTTATTGTATGCATTGACTGTTTACCAAACAAATGTCTTACTATGTACTCAGGTATATTCAGCAGCATTGTCGACCGCAGTCCCCTGTGCTTGTCAGAAGATACTGTATTCAAAGTAGAGGTTTCACAGTGATGAGTAATCACTGCAATTTTCCCATTGCTCCATGGACTCTTGGAGGCCGGTGTTCTGTTCCCTGTAAATAGAGATGTACTCTGAACCTTTCTGCTTCCCTCAGCTGTTCCTAGTCCTTGGTATCAGCCCCTGGAGGTGTCCACAACCACTTAGGACAAAAGGCAAAAGTGGAATTTCAGACAAAACTTTGATAGGATCTTCAGTGATAAACTTGGACTAACTGTGGCCCAGGTATCAGCACTCCCAAGAATTGCCAGGAGGAAGCTTTGGCAGACACCACAGGTATAGCAAGGCCTATCTCCCTCTGCTGAATCCAACAGGGGCAAGCAAGCTGGCATGTGGCCTGAGGTGACCTGAATATGTCAGCACCCCTCAGATGTCTTTCTTTGCACTTTTTAAAAAAATCTCAGAATTTGCTGGCAACATGGCCAAATAGGAACAGCTCCAGTCTGCAGCTCCCAGTGAGATCAATGCAGAATGCAGGTGATTTCTGCATTTCCAACTGAGGTACCTGGTTCATCCCACTGGGACTGGTTGGACAGTGGGTGCAGCCCATGGAGGGTGAGCCAAAGCAGAATGGGGCGTCGCCTCACCCGGGAAGTGCAAGGGGTTGGGGGGAATTCCCTCCCCTAGCCAAGGGAAGCCCCGCGGGACTGTACCATGAGGAACCGTGCACTCCACCCAGAAACTATGCTTTTCTCACGGTCTTCACAATCCACAGACCAGGAGATTCCCTCCAGTGCCTCTGCCACCAAGGCCCTAGGTTTCAAGCACAAAACTAGGCAGCTGTTTGGGCAGACACCGAGCTAGCTGCAGGAGTTTTTTTTTTTCTCATGCCGCAGTGGCAACTGGAATGCCAACAAGACAGAACCATTCTCTCTCCTGGAAAGGGGGCTGAAGCCAGGGAGCCAAGTGGTCTGGCTCGGCGGGTCCCACCCCTACAGAGCCCAGAAGCTAAGATCCACTGGCTTGAAATTCTTGCACAGCAGTCTAAGGTTGACCTAGGACACTCGAGCTTGGTGGGGGGAGGGGCTTCCACATTGCCAAGGCTTGAGTAGGCAGTTTTACCCCCACAGTGTAAACAAAGCCACCAGAAAGTTTGAACTGGGTGGAGCCCACCACAACTCAGCAAGGCCACAGCAGCCAGACTGCCTCTCTAGATTTCTCCTCTCTGGGCAAGGCATCTCTGAAAAAAGGGCAGCAGCCCCAGTCAGAGACCTATAGATAAAACCCCCGTCTCCCTGGAACAGAGCACCTAGGGGAAAGGGCAGCTGTGGGCACAGCTTCAGCAGACTTTGAGCATCCTTGAAAAGCCTGATGGCTCTGAAGAGAGCAGCAGATCTCCCAGCACAGCATTCGAGCTCTGATAAGGGTCAGACAGCCTCCTCAAGTGGGTCCCTGACCCCCGTGTATCCTGACTGGGAGACACCTCCCAGTGGGTGCCAACGGGCACCTCATACAGGAGAGCTCTGGCTGGCCTCTGGTGGGTGCCCCTCTGGGACAAAACTTCCAGAGGAAGAAACAGGCAGCAATCTTTGCTGTTCTCCAACCTCCGCTGGTGATACCCAGGCAAACAGGGTCTAGAGTAGACCTAGGGCAAACCCCAACAGACCTGCAGCAGAGGGGCCTGACTGTTAGAAGGAAAACTAACAAACAAAAAGGAACAGCATCAACATCAACAAAAAGGACATCCACTCAGTGACCCCATCAGAAGGTCACCAACATCAGAAACCACAGGTAGATAAATCCACAATGATGGAGAGAAACCAGAGCAAAAAGGCTGAAAATTCCAAAAACCAGAATGCCTCTTCTTCTCCAAAGGATCACAACTCCTCACCAGCAAGGGAACAAAAGAAAACTGGACGGAGAATGAGTTTGACAAATTGAGAGAAGTAGGTTTCAGAAGGTAGGTAATAACAAACTCCTCCAAGCTAAAGGAGCATGTCCTAACCCAATGTAAGGAAGCTAAGGACCTGGAAAAAAGGCTAGACCAATTGCTAACTAGAATAACCAGTTTAGAGAAGAACATAAATGACCTGATGGAGCTGAAAAACACGCCATGAGAACTTCATGCAGCATGCACAAGGATCAGGCACTGATTCGATCAAGCGGAAGAAAGATATCAGAGATTGAATATCAACTTAATGAAATAAATCAAGAAGACAAGATTAGAGAAAAAAGAATGAAAAGGAATGAACAAAGCCTCCAAGAAATATGGGACTATGTGAAACGACCAAATCTACGTTTGATTGCTGTACCTGAAAGTGATGGGGAGAATGGAACCAAGTTAGAAAACACTCTTCAGGATATTATCCAGGAGAACTTCCCTAACCTAGCAAGGCAGGCCAATATTCAAATTCGGAAATACGGAGAACATCACAAAGACACTCCTCAAGAAGAGCAACCCCAAGACACATAGTCGTCAGATTGAGCAAGGTTGAAATGAAGGAAAAAATGTTAAGGGCAGCCAGAGAGAAAGGTCAGGTTACCCACAAAGGGAAGCCCATCAGACTAACAGCGGATCTCTTGGCAGAAACTCTACAAGCCAGAAGAGAATGGGGGCCAATATTCAACATTCTTAAAGAAAAGAATTTTCCACCCAGGATTTCATATCCAGCCAAACTAAGCTTCATAAGTGAAGGAGAAATAAAATCCTTTACAGACAAGCAAATGCTGACAGATTTTGTCACCACCAGGCCTGCCTTAAAGGAGCTCCTGAAGGAAGCACTAAACATGGAAAGGAACAACTGGTATCAGCCGCTGCAAAAACATGCCAAATTGTAAAGACCATTGACACTATGAAGAAACTGCATTAACTAACAGCAAAATAACCAGCTAGCATCGTAATGACAGGATCAAATTCACACATAACAATATCAACCTTAAATGTAAATGGGCTAAATGCTCCAATTAAAAAACACAGACTGGCAAATCGGCTAAAGAGTCAAGACCCATCAGTGTTCTGTATTCAGGAGACCCATCTCAGGTGCAAAGACACAAATAGGCTCAAAATAAAGGGATGGAGGAATACTTACCAAGCAAATGGAAGGCAAAAAAAAGCAGGGGTTGTAACCCTAGTCTCTGATAAAACAGACTTTAAACTAACAAAGATCAAAAGAGACAAATAAGGGCATTGCATAATGGTAAAAGGATCAATGCAACAAGAAGAGCTAATTATCCTAAATATATATGCACCCAATACAGGAGCACCCAGATGCATAAAGTAAGCTCTTAGAGACTTAAAAAGAGACTTAGACCCTCACACAATAATAGTGGGAGACTTTAACATCCCACTGTCAATACTAAACAGATCAACGAAACAGAAAGTTAACAAGGATATCCAGGACTTGAACTCAGCTCTAGACCAAGTGGATCCAATAGACATCTACAGAACTCTCCACCCCAAATCAACAGAATATACATTCTTCTCAGCACCACATTGCACTTATTCTAAAATTGACCACATATTTGGAAGTAAAACACTCCTCAGCAAATGCAAAAAAAAATGAGAATCATAACAGTCTCTCAGATCGCAGTGCAATTAAATTAGAACTCAGGATTAAGAAACTGACTCAAACCCACACAACTACATGTAAACTGAACAACCTGCTCCTGAACAACTACTGGGTAAATAAAGATATTAAGGCAGAAATAAATAAGTTATTTGAAACCAATGAGAACAAAGACATAACATACCAGAATCTCTGGTACACAATTATACCAGTGTGTAGAGGGAAATTTATAGCACTAAATGCCCACAAGAGAAAGCAGGAAAGATCTAAAGTTGACACCCTAACATCTCAATTAAAAGAACTCAAGAGGCAGGAGCATACAAAAAGCTAGCAGAAGACAATAAATAACTAAGATCAGAGCAGAACTGAAGGAGATAGAGACACAAAAAAACCTTCAAAAAAAATCAATGAATCCAGAAGCTGGTTTTTGAAAAGATCAATAAAATAGACAGACCACTAGCCAGACTCATAAAGAAGAAAAGAGAGAAGAATCAAACAGATGCAATAAAAAATGATAAAGGAGATACCACCACTGATCCCACAGAAATACAAACTACTATCAGAGAATACTATAAACACCTCTACACAAACTAGAAAATCTAGAAGAAATGGACAAATTCCTGGACACGTACACCCTCCCAAGGCTAAACCATGAAGAAGTTGAATCCCTGAATAGACCAATAACAAGGTCTGAAATTGTGGCAGTAATTAATAGCCTACTAACCAAAAAACAGTCCAGGACCAGATGGATTCACAGCTGAATTCTACCAGAGGTACAAAGAGGAGCTGGTACCATTCCTTCTGAAACTATTCCAAACAACAGAAAAAGAGGGAATCCTCCCTAACTCATTTTATGAGGCCAGAATCATTCTGGTACCAAAATTTGGCAGAGACACAACAAAAAAAAGAAAATGTCAAGCCAATATCCCTGATGAACATCGATGCAAAAATCCTCAATAAAATACTGGCAAACCAAATCCAGCAGCACATCAAAAGCTTGTCCACCACAATCAAGTCGGCTTCATCCCTGGGATGCAAGGCTAGTTCAACATACGCAAATCAATAAACATAATTCATCATATAAATAGAACCAATGGCAAAAACCACATGCTTCTCTCAATAGATGCAGAAAAGGCCTTCGACAAAATTCAACAGCCCTTCATGCTAAAAACTCTCAATAAACTAGATACTGATGGAACGTATCTCAAAATAATAAGACCTATTTATGAAAAACCCACAGCCAATACTGAATGGTGAAACACTGGAAGCATTCCCTTTGAAAACCAGCACAAGACAAGGATGCCTTATCTCACCACTCCTATTCAACGTAGTATTGGAAGTTCTGGCCAGGGCAATCAAGCAAGAGAAAGAAATTGTCTCTGTTTGCAGATGACATGATTGTGTATTTAGAAAACCCCATGGTCTCAGCCCAAAATCTCCTTAAGCTAATAAGCAACTTCAGAAAAGTCTCAGGATACAAAATCAATGTGCAAAAATCCAGCATTCCTATATGCAAAAAACAGACAAACAGAGAGCCAAATCATGAGTGAACTCTCCCATTCACAATTGCTACTAAGAGAATAAAATACCTAGGAATCCAACTTACAAGGGATGTGAAGGACCTCTTCAAGGAGAACTACAAACCACTGCTCAAGGAAATAAGAGAGGACACAAACAAATGGAAAAACATTCCATGCTCATGGATAGGAAGAATCAATATCATGAAAATGGACATACTGCCCAAAGTTTTTATAGACCCAATGCTATCCCCATCAAGCTACCATTGACTTTGTGCACAGAATTGGAAAAAACTACTTTAAATTTCATATGGAACCAAAAATGAGACCACAGAGCTAGCACAGTCCTAAGCAAGTAGAACAAATCTGGAGGCATCATGCTGTCTGACTTCGAACTATACTACAAGCCTTCAGTAACCAAAACAGCATGGTACTGGTACCAAAACAGATATGTAGACCAATGGAACAGAACAGAGGCCTCAGAAATAACGCCACACATCTACAACCATCTGATCTTTGACAAACCTGACAAAAACAAGCAATGGGGAAACGATTCCCTATTTAATAAATGGTGTTGGGAAAACTGGCTAGCCATATGCAGAAAACTGAAACTGGATCCCTTCCTTACACTTTACACAAAAATTAACTCACAATGTATTAAAGACTTAAACGTAAGATCTAAAACCATAAAAAACCCTAGAAGAAAACCTAGGCAATACCATTCAGTACATAGGCACGGAGAAAAACTTCATGACTAAAACACCAAAAGCAATTGCAACAAAAACCAAAATAGACAAATGGGATCTAATTAAACTAAAGAGCTCCTGCACAGCAAAAGAAACTATCATCAGAGTGAACAGGCAACCTACAGAATGGGTGAAAATTTTTGCAATCTATCCATCTGACAAAGGGCTAATATCCAGAATCTACAAAGAACTTAAACAATTTACAAGAAAATAACAAACAAACTCATCTGTGGGTGAAGGATATGAACTGACATTTCTCTAAAGAAGACATTTATGCAGCCAACAAACATATGAAAAAAAGCTCATCATCACTGGTCATCAGAGAAATGCATATCAATACCACAATGAGATACCATCTCACGCCAGATAGAATGGCGATCATTAAAAAGTCAGGAAACAACAGATGCTGGAAAGGATGTGGAGAAATAAGAATGCTTTTACACTGTTGGTGGGAGTGTAAATTAGTTCAACCATTGTGGAAGACAGTGTGGTGATTCCTCAAGGTTCTAGAACTAGAAATATGATATGACCCAGCAATCGCATTACTGGGTATATATCCAAAGGATTATAAATCATTCTACCATAAAGACACATGCATGCATATGTTTATTGTGGCACTGTTCACAATAGCAAAGACTTGGAACCAACCAAAATGCCCATTCAATGATAGACTGCATAAAGAAAATGTGGCACATATACACCATCGAATACTATGCAGCCATAAAGAAGGAAGAGTTCATATCCTTTTCAGGGACATGGATGAAGCTGGAAACCATCATTCTCAGCAAACTAACCCAAGAACAGAAAACCAAACACCCGATGTTCTCGCTCATAAATGAGAGTTGAACAATGAGAACATATGGACAGAGGGAGGGGAACACAACACACCGGGGCCTGTCTGGGGGTAGGGGCTGGGGGAAGGTTAGCATTGGGTTAAATACCTAATGTAGATGATGGGTTGATGGGTGCAGCAAACCACCATGGCACGTGTATACCTATGTAACAATCCTGCACGTTCTGCACATGTACCCCAGAACTTAAAGTACAATTTTAAAAACAATCTCAAACAACTCGCTGAAGTGTCTCAAAGCTGAACAAGTTTTACCAAAATGAATCCTTCTCAGTTAACTGATCAAATGGATGAATCCTGACCCTCTGAAGTCTCTCTCCTGAGTTAGAGCAGGGAACTGCTCTGAGTGTTAACTGTTGGATTCACTGCAGTGTCCTACCATATTTTACAAGAAGATGAAAATGCAACCTGCAGATCTAGGCTTGATTCCCAAGTCACAGCCTGACCCCTGCTACAGGAGGTTACCCTCCTCAGGAAGAGATAGAAATAGGGAATTTGAAGGAATAGTGAGGGGACCAGGGAGATTTGATTGAGTCTGGTTTCCAGGTGAATTAAAAGGAAGGGTGTCATCCAGGGTTTGTTGCTACAGTCAAAGGAATAAATAAATCAATGAAGAAATACCTTCATTGTCTGTGGTTTTCATGCAGATATACTCATGGAGGTTGTAGCTCTCCAAAAACAGACAAATCCAAGGCTGTGAAGTGAACAAGCATCTGCATTTGAATTCCACTAAACCAAAATCTATGTTGAATGAAGTGAAGTCTGTACACAGCATTGCAAATGTGAACACATTCCTGTGTGAGGCACATCACCATTTGTCAGTTATTGTGAAAATGTGTATTCTTAAGCAATAAGATGCAGCTGGTCAGTTTTCTGGGCAATCTTGGCGATGCATTTCCTGTGCTGTGGTTGTTCTCTAACCACTGTGAGAAACCCAAATAAAAATCGATCCCCCCCACAAACACATACGTATCACAAAACCATAGTAATCAAAACAATATGACACTTGCACAAAAACAGACACATTGACCAGGGGAACAGAATAAGGAGCCCAGAAATAAACTCATGCATTTATGGCCAATAAATTTTTAACAAAGGTGCCCAGAAAACGTAATGAAGAATAGACATTTGTTTCAATAAATGGTGTTAAGAAAACTAGATATCCACATGCAGAAGAACACGAATGTGTATGGTGTGTATCCTTATCTCATACCATACACAAAAATCAATTCAAAATGCATTAAAGGTTTAAACATAAAACTGTAAAACTACTAGATGAAAACATAGGGGAAAAGTTCCACAATATTGGTTTGGTCAAAGATTTCTTGGATATAACCCCCAAAGCACAGGCAACAAAAGCAAAAATATATGGGATTGCATCAAACTAAAAAGCTTCTGCACAGCAAAGGAAACAATATGGTGAAGAGACAACCTACAAGTTGTGAGAAAATATTTGCAGAGCATACATCTGATGAAAGGCTAATCTCCAAATGTATAAGAAACTCAACTCAATATCAAGAAAACAAATAACCACGTCAAAAAATGGGCAAGGTCCTAAATAGACATTTCTCAAAAAAATACACACAAATGACTAACATAAAAAAAGTTTGTCATCCTAATTATCAGGGAAATGCAAATTAAAATGACAGTGAGATGCCACTTCATACCTGTTAGAATGGCTACTATCAAAATCATAAAAGATAACAAGTGTTGAAGAGGATACAGAGAAAAGGGAACCCTCGTACACTGTTGGTGGAAATGTAAATTAATACTATTATGAAAAATAGATAAAAGTTACTCAAAAAACTAAAACTAGAATTACTATATGATCCAGCAATCCCACTTCCTTGTATATATCCAAAGGAATTTAAGTCAGTATGCTGAGGAGATATCTCCAGGCTCATGTTCATTGCAGCATTATTCACAATACCCAAATATGAAATCAACACAGATGTCTATCAACTGACAAATGGATGAAGAAAATGTAGTGTATATATACAATGGAATACTACTCAGCCTTAATAGGAAGGAAAACCTGATATATGTGACAACATGAATTAACCCAGAAGATATCACGCTAAGTGAAATAAGCCAGGCACGAAAAGACAAATATCACATAATCTCACTGACATGTGGAATCTAAAAAAGTTGTATTCATAGAAGTAGAGAATGGAATGGTGATTATCAGAGGCTAGGAGTTGGGGGTAGACATGGAAAAGGTAGATGTTGATAAAAGGGTTCAAAGTTTCAGTTAGACAAAGTTTCAGTGAACTATTGCACAGAATGGTGACTGTAATAAATAACAAGGTATTGTATGTTTCAAAATGACTAACAGAGTAGAATTTAAATGTTTTCACCACAAAAAAGATATGTATGTCAATAACATAGACCTAATCATTCCACAATTTAAACATGTATCAAAACATTACATTGTACCCCATAAATAGATACAATTATTATTTGTCAATTTAAATTTTTTCACTAATTTATATTGTTATTGTCGCACCAACTCCTTTCCATCAGGCAGATTCTCATAAAGACTATTTTCTCTCTTACATGAAGCATTTCCTACACACCTCTTAATCACGGTAGCATTGACGTCATTCCACCAGATTCTATCTCCAGTGTTAAAATAATCAAGAACCCAGAAATCTCCACCAGGGGGCAACCAATGCGTATCAAAGTTTCCCACTTTCCTTTAGATTTACTTATGGGTAACTTATGGGAAAAAATACTTAAGTACTTCCCTTTTTAAAGAAAAAAATTATATGAATTCTTCAAAATTATGGCAGAAAATTTAAGAAGAGCAGATGCTTCCCAACTCATTCTAAAGGGCCAGCATTACCCTGATTCTGAAACAAAAAAACTTTACAAAATCCAAGATCCATTCCTGACTAAAGATAAAGGACATTTTCAGCAAACTGTGAATACAGAAAACTTTCTCAGCCTGTTAAAGATTACCTATGAAAAAAATTATAGCTAACATTATACTTAATGATGAAATATTTAATATATTTCATAACAGGAACAAGTCAAAGATGTCTGCTCTAACTAATTCTACTCAGCATTCAACAAAATGAATATAATGAATTCATACTAGAATTTTAAAAGCAAATGTCTTTATTCACTGAAAACATAATCATCTATAAAGAAAATCCTACATAACCTATAAAAAACTGATGGAACTAATAAGTTTTGCAAGTTTACAGGATATAATGTCCAACAAAGATCTATTATGTGCCCATAAGCTAAGAATAAACAATTGTAAATTGAAATAAAAATGTCATTTAACAGGGCATCAGAAATATAAAACTTAGAGATAAATATAAAGTACATATGCATAAAGTACCTGTTCACCAAAAACTACAAAACATTGCTGAAAGAAATTAAATGGGCATAATATAGATGTAGAGATGTGTTGAATTTATGACTCATTTTGAACAAGGAATATATTCATCATGTATTCATCAGATAAGAATTATGTTACAGGTCTAATAGCATTCAAATCAATACGTAATGTCTCATAGTTCCTGAATCTAAAATATCAAAGAAAGAAACATAAAGCCATATCATGTTTAATGAGAAGGGCTTATTGTATCATTTATGAGATCTTCTTGTAAATCACTAGCTGTTTGCATACTCTCTTTATTGCTGCCTTCATCTCCTTATTCCTGAATGTATAGACAACTGGATTCAGAAAAGGAGTGAGAACTGCATCAAAAATAGCCAGAAACTTGTCCATCTGTGAATTAGGGTGTGGCCGTGTATACACAAACATGGGTGGACCAAAGAACAAAAGGACCACTGTGCTGTGAGCTGAAAGAGTGGAAAGGGCCTTGGATGAACCACCTGAGGAATGTTTCCAAACAGTAAACAGGATGAAGACGTAGGAGATTAGAAGTATGAAGAAAGTACCCACACAGATAAACCCACTGTTAACAGTGACCATGAACTGCAATCTGTAGGTGTCGGTACAGGCTAGTCTGAGAAGCCGAGGAAGGTCACAGTAGAAGCTGTCCAATATATTAGGGCCACAGAAGGGTAAATTAACAAGAAATGCCAGTTGGAACAGGGAGTGACTGACACCAAGGGTCCAGGCAACAGCCAGAAATGAAAGGCACATTCTTGGGCTTATAATGGTCAGATAGTGGAGGGGCTTACATAGGGCCACATATCTGTCAAAGGCCATGGCTATGAGCAGCACCATCTCCACACCGCCAATGACGTGGATGAAGAAGATCTGAGCGATGCAGCCTCCAATGGAGATGACTTTGCGCTTTCTGAACAGGTCATAAATCATCTTGGGAGAAGTGACAGAGCAGGCTCCTAAGTCAATGAAGGAGAGACTGGCCAGTAGAAAGTACATGGGGGAGTGTAAGTGAGGGTCAGTGGTCACAGAAAACACAATGAGGATGTTTCCAGTAATGCTTGCCACATAGAGCACAGAGGAAAACACTAGGAGGAGGAGCTGGATCTCCCATGAATGAGTCCCAGAAACACAAACTCAGATACCACTGAGTGATTCTCTCCATCCATTGGTCCAGCCAACTGGGCTGTGGCTAAAATTATGAGAACTAAGAAAATGGGGAGGAAATTGTGATTATGAAGATAATAATGTGTACTAATATCATTAATATTGCAATGTCATCACTATGAATAAATAGTATACAGTTATTCATTTCCTCACATATAAAAACAACAAAAAATCAACATAATATTATCACAACATGTGAGCTGCAGCCTGATTTAAACCCATCATCAATACTTTCAGTATAATGTCTGATCTAAAATTAACAGGTTAGGTAAGAACAAGATTCCTGACTATCCATGAAATTCATCAGGTGTTTAAATGACCTGTGATATTGACTATTCCTCATTTCCAACATATTCCATTTGTATTAATACATATTCTTATAATTTCCTTCCCTTCCCAGTTTGTACCCACAATTCTCTGACAGAAAGTAGACATAAGAGGAAAACATGATTAACAGATGGATTATCACTGCAGTAAGAGGTGCCTGGGATGGACTTAGTTGAGGTAGGCTGTGGATTGAGAAAATATAGAGACTGGGGTATGTGAAATCGGAAAGCCCACAACTGTAGCAGAACGGAGTAAGTGGACTTTCACAAGAAATAGAATCACCACCATTATCTACCACATTTTCTCATGCTCACTGCTATTTAAGTGCCTCGGTTTCTATACAATCTTTCACAATTACGAAGCCCTAAATGGCTTCCCATCCTGCAACGATTTCATAAGGAGCCTATGCCACCTGTCATGTAGGGCTTTTTCCATGCCTAATAAATATGTTTTGGAGGGATTTCACCAGTGTTTCTGCTAAGATACATGCATAAAATGGACACAGAGGTTGTGAGAAATCTCCGCAGTTTCTCTTTGTCTATACACATGAAAGTATTGAAGACCAGCACTTGGATTAGTTAAGATAATGTTTTAATTCATCGCTGTCTCTTCCTCCCCTTGGTACCAGCTTTTATGTTCATTGCATTCCCCACCCTTTTAAGTACTCAGTACCTCCTGCATGGTAACCTGTTCTGATATTTGATATTATCATGCTTAATTTGACTGAATCCATTTGGATATTTTATCTTTAAGAAATTTGTAGTTTTATACTTTTAATTTATGATAAAATTAGATTAATATCAAACATTAACAAGTGACTTTTAGCAAGGTATATGAGCTTTCTTATTGACTTCAAACTATAAAGTACAAACTGTGACACTAGAAATTTAGTCCTTTAACACATGTTGTATTTATATGTGAAGTGGAGGGTGAGCAGAAAACAGTGTTATATTTCTCTGTGTCCAGATGGATACTCACCTCAATCATTTTCCTATAGTAGAAAGTAGTTCCTGAAAACACTTAATAGAGATTATTTTAGAAGTTGCTGAGGTACAAATAAAACTGCTATGCTGACATCACACTTTTTTGCACCAACAACTCCAGTTCTTCTGACACAAAGGACCATCTTCCTAGTGCCATAATTTATCTTAGACCCCAAAACTCACAGAGGCACACATCATATCTCTAATACTTGCTCACCACCACTGGCATGAGTCTCTCTCTATCCTCTTCTACGCTAAGTGATTATACTGTCACCTCTGGAGCTAACTGTCCACAGTCTCAAGATGCACACTTTTTACAACCAGAAGCCTATGGACTGGGTGAGGGAGCAGAAACAGCCACAGGTACTGCCCATCAGGGTAATGTAAGTCAGCGTGCAAACAACTGATCAGATGAACACGAATAGCAAGGTGCTGAGGCACTGGGAAGAGGGGCCGGAAAACTCTATAATTGTTGAAAAAGACTCAAGCCCTTGGCAAGGGAAATGCCTACGGAATTATATAAAGACCATTTTATCCAAGTTGGTCATCATTCAGATGAAAACCATGAGGCCCAGAAAAGTAAGCTGAGTTTCCAGAATTCACACAATTGATAGACTAGGAACCAGAATCCAGGACTCTTGCTTCCTATTCCAGAAAGACAAATTGCAATAATAATCAAATAATATGAGCAATCATCCAGTAAAAATAATCTAGTAAAAACAGCAAAACTCAAAAGAGTGATTTTTCCTGGTTAAGACCAAAACTAACCATAGATTGCTATACATAGTATCTATTATAAATACTGAATTATATAGCAGCCTGACAATAAATACATAAAATGTATACACGAAGATTATTGAGCCTGTACAATACAGTAGTAAATAGTAACTTTATATTTGCGAAGTGACTGATCATTACTATCAGAATTTGTTTACCCATTCTTCATATTTTGTTGGTCATATAACCAGTTACTACAACTGCAAAAACAACCTAAGGTCATGTTTCTGTGAAGTCCATCCTTTTGGTCTTTAAATTTTATTATCCTCAAAGGTCAATTATGATCTCAATCTTTTCTTGTAATTTTACTGACAATTCTCCTTCACACTGATTTGTTCTTTCTCTAATTCCTGTAAATAGAAAGAACCAAAAAAAGTTGAAAAAACATGTATTGTACATATAACAAACAATCATATGTGGTATACAATATATATCAAATGAGTATTAAGATAAACATTCAAAGAGTTTTAAAGAAAAAAGTGTTATAGATATTGGAGGGCAGAAGATACGATTGCCATTAAGAACAGGTGGAGGAGGTTATGCCAAGGACATTGACCTGACCCTTTAGGAATTAGTGAAAATTGAATAGGAGAAGAATGAGGTATACAATGTGTGAAAAATACCTAAATTGATATAACAGGAGGAGACCTTTTCATATCAATTATCATTACTTCTGTGTATATAACCATATTAGATACCCACAAACAAATAGAAAGTGGATAGTTCTTGATTGACAAGTAAGACTAAAAATCCCAGATCATAGTAAGGTCTTAACTTCAAGTCAATAATCTTTATTACTTATGGTTCATTCCTCTCCCTCATGTTTTCCAATAATTTTAAAATGCATAATTAAAACAATTCTCATTTAAAAACATAGTAGCCATGACTAATGATCTTCCAGTGGGAAGGTACTAAGACTTTACAACATGTTTCTTGCTGGGGATAAGACAGCCTACAGCCAGCATTCAACTCATTTTTCTAAAGTCTATGGATCAATTTGAAATACAGAAAAAGTAGAACAGAGATAAAGTTAAAAAAAGATTAAAAATATGGGAAGAATGGGAGAAAGGGGAAATTAGAAGATATGAACAATGATTTAAAAATAAAAGAGCCTCAAAGGAGAAGAGAAACTGCTAAGCAAGACTAAGGTAGGATGAAATACAGTAGTCTCTGTTTCTGAGAACACAGGTTAAAAAGAACATAAATAAAATAAATTTATCACCTTTAATACACTCATTCAAGGATGCTACTGACTTTGACTTTGGGAATTTCTCATCTTTAATACACTCGTTTGGGGATGCTACGGACTTTGACATTGGGTTGCATTTAAAGGGGGAGAGAAAGGGCAGTAGCTTCTATTATCTGCCCTGTTGGACTCACAGAGTTTCTTTGAAAAGCACAGATGATAATAAATGGAAATATTGCCTTTTATACTATACAATAATATACACATGCAATTCACTGGAAAAAGTATACTTGTTATGATTTGAGGATCCTACCATATACTAATCAAGACAAACACATGTACAGAACAAAGAAGGCACATGAAATTTTTACTAGTGTGTGTTTTCCTTGTGTTCTACCACCCCAGGAGCAGCTTCTGCTACTGAAGGTCACAGTAGAGTTATTTCCAAAAGTTGTGGGTCTGCAGGGCGGACTTATCACATAGCTGTTTGCCAAAATTCAAAAGTCCAGAAACCATTTCCAAATTTTCACCTCTTTTATCTTCAAATCCTAAAACTATGAAAATTCACAAACTTAGCTCCATACATTATGGTAGAAAGGTTAATAATTTGGACTTTGAGGTTGACCAGGCCTGATTTTTGAATAAATTCACAAACTTACCTCCATACATTATGGTAGAAAGGTCAATAATCTGGACTTTGAGGTCGACCAGGCCTGATTTTTGGATCCAGGCTGCAACACTCACTTGCTGTGTTAACGTAACAAAGTTCCTAGACCATGCTGAGCTTCAGTTTACTTGTTATTGAATTAGGGATATAGCGTTCGAAGGAAGAAGTTCTAGTATTTGATTGCACAGCAGAGAAATTATAGTTATTGAACTGGGGATATGTAGATAGACATAATAAATTCTAGTATTCAATTGTACAATGGAGAAATCATAGGGAACAATAATTTATTATATATTCTAAAATAGCTAGCAGAGAAAAATTATAATGTTCCCAACACAAAGAAAAGATAAATATTCGAGGTGATGAATATCCAAATTACTCTGATTTGATCATTACACATTGTATACATGTATCAAAAATATCACATGTACCCCAAAACATGTACAACTATGATACATCAATAAAAAACAACAAAAAAACCAAAAGAATAGAAATCAAAAATAAATACATAAATACATAAAATAGGGATAATAATACCTCCCTTGCTTGCTTGCTCCCTTGCTCCATTTGTAAGAAATAAGTGATATAATATAGGTAAAAATACTTAACCTCATACCTACCACATAGTATAGCACAATAAACGTTATTTATTATAATCTGAGGGCTACCTACATAAGTGACTTTCAAGTATAGAAAATTATTTCTCAAATTTTAAATACTCCCTGATTCTCAGGTATGGTAATTAGACCTGGCTTTAGGTAAAGCTCTCATGTCTACACTTGGATTTAATCACTTAAGTATATTTCCCAGCACCCCCCCCCAAAAAAATTGCTCCTAGGTGGACGCACTAATCAAAGACTTCCTGAGAAATGCAGGAAGAAGTTTTGTCCTCTGACCACGCTACGCCCTTTCCTTGATGGTAAGCCCCATAATCTAAAGCCATAAGTTTCAATTCCTCACATAAAAAGAAAAAAAATGTCTTTTATGACCACTTCAGATAACACTGGATATTTCCCTTGTCATTAGGAATGAGAAATGGGAGGAAGGTAAACTTGTAGACAGGAGAATTGGTAGATGCTTGAAAGGATTTCTGAAAACTGTGCCTATCCAGGTGTACAAATGTGTTGACCAGCCAAGGCAAAGCAGTC
Organism: Pan paniscus; assembly: GCF_029289425.2. Classification (NCBI taxonomy): domain Eukaryota; kingdom Metazoa; phylum Chordata; class Mammalia; order Primates; family Hominidae; genus Pan; species Pan paniscus. The sequence continues at coordinate 433,569 of NC_073260.2, forward strand.
AAACCATACAATACCTTATCCTCAGGAAAATGGACTTTTCTCCCAAATTGCCTTTTTCATGAAAAATATAAAATTCTCCAGTTTCAACCTCATGTTAAATTTCACATGTGAAGAAAACAGTCATGCACATCAGAAAATTAAATGGCGAGTCAAGACCAAATTCCTAGTCACAGTTATGTTCTGTTTCCAGTATTACCTTCTCACTTATTCATTTTGTTAAAGTGGAGCCAAAATTGAAGTGGGTGTCACACATCAAGAAAGACTGAAGTCGTACAAAGCCGATCCTTATCCAACGTGCATTAAAATATGCATCAGGCATGTGTGATGCATATAGTAGAAGTGGAACAAATCAGGCCAGGTGCAGTGGCTCACGCCTGTCAGCCCAGCACTTTGGGAGGCCAAAGCAAGCAAATCGCTTGAGATCAGCAGTTCAAGAAGTGCAACAAATCCTCTACAATATAAGTAGAGTGAAAAGAGATAGCTACAGTGATGAGGGAAGGCACTATAGTGATGTGGCATTTGAGTATAGCCATAAAAGAGGATAAATATTACAATACATGAATATAGGGTCTAAAGAAGTCTTTTCAAGTAGATTGTAAAATATTTCAAAAATGGTAAGTTTGGTGTATGTTGAAGCATACAGATTGTCTACATCCTAAAAATCATTTTGGTGAAGAAAGGAAAATAAGAAAGGTAGTCAAGATTCATTTGTTGCCTATCATTAGAAACTTCTCAAAGGTATATGAGAATTATTAAATAAATTTAGGGAGCCAGTGAAGGTGTGGGTCCCGGGAATTGAGGATGAGGCGAGTAATTAGGGAAGATGCCCCATCTATACGTGTGAGGTATCAAATGGAGGAAAAGAAAAACGGAGGGAAGGAGTTCCCTTAAGAGAAGATTGAAATGGAGCAGACTTGGGGGCTACACAGAGGCACTGGGACTACACAGTTCCAGCTTTAAGGCTATGCAAACAGAAATAGAAATACTGGTAAGTGAAAACCCAAAGGATTGGTGACTTATCACAGCTGGAGTGAATACGAAGGAGCATGAACTCAAAGAAAATATCAAGATTTAAGCACGAATAAATAGGACAATGGTAGGTCCATTTTTAGAAATTAGAAAGTTGAACATAAAATATGTCAGCGTGGAGAAAATAATCACGTGTATTTTAAGCAAATAAGAGTATTAGATATTGAGATGCTCAGGTGAAAACATATGACAGGATATATGGGGGGAAAGTACAAATTCAACATGTAATTGTATAGTAATCCATATAAAAATAATGGACGGATGTGTAAGAGTGCATAAGGTCCCTGAAGGAAATAATACACAGGAAAAAAAAATTAAAAAGCAAAGACCCAACTATAGAAACTATCCACATTGATTATGTAAAGTAGGAAAAGGAAACAATAAACTAGACAGAACATCACAGAGGTAGGAGGACAAGTGCTGGCCTCAAGGAGCCAACACAGAAGCAGGTATCAAGAATAAAGGAGGAGAAGAGAGAACAAAGAGAGAGAGAAGAGAACTTCTGTGGCAGAAGATCAAGTGGGATGGTAGAATAAAGGAGAAGAAATACAAGAAAATTGAAATAAAATTTACAGAAATGTTCTACATTGTAAGTGGGCAGTTTTGACCTGGCACATTGTTGGCACGCATTATAAATGTCAAATGTATTAATGAATGAATGAATGGATAATATAATGAATGTGATGGAGTTGTCAAAAGCTGAGTTAATTAAAAGTCCCCAAGAGAGGTTAGATGACAAAATTTTCAGAAACTTTCCATGCCACTCTGTTGTGACATCAACGGTGCCGGACCCTTGAAATCAAACCAAAAGGACTCCACCATGAGAATGAAAAGGGCTGAGAAGGGGAATGCTGGGTGACACAGAAGGTGACAAAGGGAGAAAGGTTTCTAGGCATTTGATAGACTGATGGACGTCTGAGCTGACCATAAGGCACAGGCCACACAGGAAGGAAAATGAGACCCAACGCGAAAAAAAGTAGGGCTAAACAGTTGGGAAAATGTGGGAAGAAGGATGAATAGTCATACGATCAACTCAGATTCCTCCCTGACATTCTTCTACAGCTTTATTCTCGTCCTTTGGGAGCCGAGATGTTCATCTTCCTACATTCTTAGCTGCCTACACACGGCGACTTTTCTCCACGGTGCCTGATCCCTGCTGCATCCTCCTTCTCTAGTGGCAACAGCAAATGGCCACACAGAAGGCGGACATTGCACCCAACTGAGGAGAATGTAATTCACTCATCGCCAGTCACAGACCTTGGCTCACCGATCTACTAAGTATAGATTTTATTTCTATCCCTCACCTACCTGTTTTGCCAAGGGAACTAAGAAAACAGCATCATCAAAAATTCAGATAGGTATAGTTCTCTCAAGATGAACCAGATCCAGTACGGCATCACTGCAGACATACATACAGAGCTGCATAAAACAGGAAGAGAGCCGGAATCACAGCCCCAGAGGGCAGTGGCCAAAGTGATGCCTTGGAGATCCGAGAATGCCAGACTGAGATCACACGGCCTGGGGAATTACCGCCTATGGTCATTTTGGTTTTCCCGGGATAGCCAAGCCCAGAAACTGTTAATTGGGTGAAATAAAGCATATTTGATTTTCTTATGACAAAAAAGGCCTTTTGCCATTGTCTGCAGATGATACTTTAAATCTTTATTTTATGACTAAAGGTGAATTCCAGAGCAACATTAAATGTTGTCCCTTTAAATTTTTAATCATTTACATAACGATTACCATAATATTCAATTTAAACATAAAATGTAATTGAAAGTATGAGATTAATATGTGGACATGAAATCATATAATATTCCATGGAAAAAATAGAATGTATAAAGCAAAGAGGTTTAAAGTAACATCAAAACTAACGCTCACTATACAAATTCTATGAAATCCTCATAATTACACTGTGAAGCAGGTGTTGTTAGAGCCACATAATCTCAAACAAATTATTTATTATCTAAAATTACATAGATATTAAAAGGTTAGGCCATATATGAATTTAGGATTCTCTCAAAAATTTTTTCTCTTTCTCCTACATCACACTTCCCTAAATTATAGAAAAGTCACAATGTTACCAAACATATTCACAAAACACATATAATCTTGAATCCAAATTTCAGTTACAGCAGAAAAAATAAAACTCTAGATCAATCTCAATCGTGTAAATAAATTCAGATTTCCAATCTAAGAGTCTCAATTTGAGATACTTCTTTCTCTCTCTTCTTTCAAACCAGGAGAAATATAAATATGAGCCACAACCTTACAAAAGCTAGAAAATATTTACAATTCCACACAACACATGAAGAAAACCTTCTGGACATCAAAAGTTTAAACCAGTCAAGACTGAACACCAAGATAAAGTGCATGCCTCTGAAGAGCTTGAGCTAGTCAAGAAGCCCAGAAATCCCTAAAAGAGGTGTGTATACTGAGGACTGAGGATCAAAACCTGTGATCTTTACTTGGAACAGAAATATTGCAGCATGTGAACCCTCTACAGAGTGACAGAGGGAAAGGAGTTTAAAGGGAAACATGCAAATGTATCACCTTTGGAATAATTAGGACACGTGTGTGGTGTAATGAAAGAAGGCAAAAAGATGGGGAAGAAGCCAGACAGATGGCAATTTTCATTCTATTATGAAAAGAAAAGGATAAGTCACAAGTCACATGATGAAATTAACAACTATGAATCCACTCTAAGCCATAGTCAATCCTATAGCCTAGGAGTCATTCTAACAGATGAGAGTGTTTTGGAGACAAGATTCCAAAACTCGTCTGCTTTCCATCATACTTACTACCCCCAGCTCCTCCTCCACAATATCCTTTCACAAGTATCTAGAATATTCAAAGACTAATAATATTATATAATTATTTATAATAATTGTGTTACAAAAATAAAACTTGATGACCTTTATAAAAATACTAGAAGAAAAAGGGAAAATTACATAAGGTACAGAACATACAAATTATACCATGAACCAGTAAAAAATGGGATCAAATTTTCTATGTTTTTTAAAAATATGCCTTCTCTAAAATGTTTTCTCTCTGAAATGATATTTAGAAGACATAATTGAAAATAAATACAAAATAAAGTGATAAAAATAATCTGGCAAAATTCAGGATGTAATGAGTAAAGACAACCATGAAAGAAATGAAGATCAATAAAAGCAGGGAAAAAAGTGGGAAGTGGAGAGAATAATGCTGCTAAAAACACAGATAAGAATATAAATGACAGGCTTAAATATATCCTGAGCAAAACGAAATAGAAAACACAAGAAGGTGAAATGTAACATTAAAGTCAGGTCCAACAAATGAGAAATTAGTGTGAAAGAGCTCACAATATCTGGTTAAAAAATTCAAAGATAAAAGAAAACTTTTCTGAAATGAAGAAAACGTTGAATCTAATGGTTAAAGGGCTTATCTTTATCCAGAAAAAATGTGTTATAGTATGACCACATCAAGGCAGATGCAACTGAATTTACCGGACTTCACAAACACAAAATAAACAACCCACACACAAAAAAATAGAGTCCCCATGAGGCTTTAATGAAGACAAATATTAGAGGACAGGCACAGGGGCTAACACCTACAGTCCCAACACTTTGAAAGGCCAAGGCAGGAGAATCACTTGAGCCCAGGAGTTCAAGATAAGACCAGCCTGGGCAACATAGCAAGACCCCATCTCTATCAGAAAAACTTAAAAAAGAAAACTATCCACTAAAAATGAATAGAGATAACATGACACAAGTGAGCATTCTGAAGCCTAATATCAAAATGTTCTGGGGGTTGCGGTTAAAGAACAGAATGCAAATGTTACAAACCATAACTATATAAAGACTAATTATATTCATAACAAAAATAAGAAGAGAAAGATAGTAGAAATATATTCTGGTCCATTCAACTTTCACAGTGGGAGAGAATCAACAAATTATGTTATGGGTGATTAAATATTATTTTAAAAGATAAAGGTCATTATTAGAAAAATTAAAAATAACAAAATCAAATAAAGTTGAATGACGAAGGTGGGAGAGGAAAGTGGGTTAAAGGGGTAAAGTGGAACTATATTAAAAGAGTCCATGGAGAGTACCCTTGGAAATAACACAAAAATTAAAGAACTAAATATAATTTATACAGCACATAACTAAAATAAACTATAAATCTTCAAATTAAAAGAAAATATGTACATACAAAATATCACATAGAGAGAAATATTAATACCATGAAAATATTAAAATAAAAGCATAAAATTAATTCATTTATTTACCCTATTAGTATTTTTTGAACACCTATGTGCCAGGTATTGTGCTGAATGCCAGTAAGATATAGTTCCTGCATCTTGGAGTTTTCGTGGAGGAGACAGAGATTAATCAAACAATCACACAAATGTAAAATTGCAACCATAAAAATTACTCTGAAATACAATGAAAATTACTATAAGAGAGGGATTTGATGTGAGTCAGAGAAGTTTCCCCTAAGAAAGTAGCACTGGAGCTGAGATCTAAAGGGTAAACAGCAGTTAACTGAGTGGAGAACAAAGGTTTTCCTGCAGGGGGAACAATCTGCTCCCCGAGGCCAGAGTGGTGCCTTGGGAGTTGTGCCTGAAACCACATTGTGAGGAAGTGAGGGGAAGCATTGTGAAGATAATGCTGAAATAAGTAGTGGAAGATGCTTCCTAAGAGAATGAGAGATCCAAGACTACTAAGCAGAAGAATGATTTGACCAGATTTCACATTTGTAAATATCACTATGGTTACAATGTGTAGAATGGATTTTAAGGAATTCAAATTGGATACAGGTGAGTCAGTTAGAAAGTAACATGCTTGCCAAGGCAAGAAATTTGATTACTTAAACTAGATATGGGAGTTTTGGAAATAAGTAGATAAATTTGTCATATATTTGAGATAATAAATCACCAGGACTTGATGGTAGACTTAGTTGGAGATGCCCTCACTAATGCACCATCTAATGCTTCAAGTCTAATAATTATTCAATTCCTCCAGAGCCACCAATCCAATGGTTCTACCATATTTATGCTGCCATTCACTTTACTGATATCCTTCTTACCTTACCTCTTTTCCCACTTTATATTCCATGATCAATACCTTGCTCCCTCGTAATGATTGTACTCACTTTTCCAAACAACAATCCTGATAAATCCAACTCTCTGCCTTCTACATCTTGATACCACACAGCTATATGTGGCTAGATAAAACAGTCACACTGACAATCGTCCTATACTTTCTGAATCCATCACTCTTCTACTTTTTCAGATCTTTTCTTTCTCCCTCATCCTTACCATGTAATGAACTCATTTTGCATGTCAAGGGCTAAAAGTTGAATATTTTAAAAGTTCTCATTTTCCCACTACTATATAAACCAACAAATATCTTTAGTCTGCATTCACAAATAACATAACAAATGAGCTCTTCATATTTCTATCTGTGGTGAATTAAGATGACTAGAAATTTTGTGGCACCATCCCGTTGAAAACGTGGGGACATATTCTTTCTCCTTGAACCTGGGTGGGTTCTTTGACTGCTTTGACCAATAAAATACAGTGAAAGTAAAACTTCCAGTTTTGATGTCCAGATGTTAAAAGCCTTGAAGCTTCCATTTCTACATCTTGGAACCAACGTGTGTGGGGTGCTGAGTCAGTATCGAAGAATTCTGCTTATTCTGCTTTCATTAGTCCATTTTCATGCTGCTGATAAAGACATATCCAAGACCGGGTAATTTATGAATAAAAAGAGTTTCATGGAATCACAGTTCCATGTGGATGGGGAGGCCTCACAATCATGGCAGAAGGTGAAAAGTATGCATTACATGGGAGCAGACAAGAGACAATGAGAGCTGAGTGAAAGGGGAAGCCCCTTGTAAAGTCATCAGCTCTCATGAGACTTATTCACCACCATAAGAACAGTATGCGGGAATCACCCCGTCATTCAATTATCTCTCACCAGGTCCCTCCACAACACATGGGAATTATGGGAGCTACAATTCAATATGAGATTTGGGAAAGGACACAGCCAAACCACCTCATTCTGCCTCTGGCACCTCCCAAATCTCATGTCCTCACATTTCAAAACCAATCATGCCTTCCCAATAGTCCCCAAAAGTCTTAACTCACTTCAGCATTAACTCAAAAGTTGGCAGTCCAAAGTCTCACCTGAGACAGGGCAAGTCTCTTCCACATATAAACCTGTAAAATCAAAAGCAATTTAGTTATTTTCTAGATACGATAGGAGTACAGGCATTGGGTAAATGCAGCCGTTCCCAATGGTAAAATTTACCCAAAACAAAGGGACTAAAGGCTCCAAGCAAGTCCAAAATCCAGTGGGACAGTCAAATCTTAAAGCTCCAAAATGATCTCCTTTGACTCTATGTCTCACATCCAGGTCATACTCATGCAAGTGGTGGGTTCCCATGGTCTCAGGCAGCTCCACCCCTGTGGTTTTGCAGGGGAGAGCCTTCCTCCCGGTTGCTTTCACAGGCTGGCATTGTATGCAGCTTTTCCAGGCACACAGTGCAAGCTGTCTGTGGATCTACCATTCTGGGGTCTGGAGGACAGCAGCCCTCTTCTCATAGCTCCACTAGGCAGTACCCTAGTGGGGACTCTGTGTTGGGGGCTTCAACCCCACATTTCCATTCCCCACTGCCTTAGCAGAGGTTCTCCATGAAGACCTCACCCCTGCAGCAAACTTCTGTCTGGAGATCCAGGCATTTCCATACATTCTCTGAAATCTAGGTGGAGGTTCCCATACCTCGATTCTGGACTTCCATGAATCCACAGGCTCAACACCACATGGAAGCTGCCAAAGCTTGAGGCTTGCACCCTCTGAAGCCATGGCCTGAGCTGTACCTTGACCCCTTTTAGCTGTGGCTGGAGCAGCTGGGACACAGAGCACCAAGTCCCTAGGCTGTACACAGGCAAACAGCAGAGGGGCCCTGGGCCCAGCCTATGAAACCATTTTTTCCTCCTAGGCCTCTGGGTGTGTGATGGAAGGGGCTGCCACAAAGATCTCTGACATGGCCTGAAGACTTAGCGATTAACATTTGGCTCCTTGTTACTTATGCAAATTTCTGCAGCCAGCTTGAATTTCTCCTCAGAAAATGGATTTTTCTTTTCTATCACAGTGTCATGCTACAAATTTTCTGAACGTTTATGCTCTGTTTTCCTGTTAAAACTGAGTGCTTTTAACACACCCAAGTCACTCTTGAATGCTTTGCTGCTTAGAAATTTCTTCTGCCAGATACCCTAACTCATCTCCCTCAAGTTCAAAGTTCCACAAATCTCTAGGGCAGGGACAAAATGCTGCCAGTCTCTCTCGATAGCAAGAGACACCTTTACTCCAGTTCCAGTGAGTTCCTCATCTCCATCTGAGACCATCTCAGCCTGGATTTCATTTTCTATATCATTATTTGACATTTTAGTCAAAGCCCTTCAACAAGTCTCTAGGAAGTTCCAAACTTTCCCACATTTTCCTGTCGTTTTCTGAGCCCTCCAAACTGTTTCAACCCCTGCCTGTTACCCAGTTCCAAAGTCGCTTCCACATTTTTGGGTTATCTTTACAACAGCACCCCACTCTACCAGTACCAATGTACTGTATTAGTCTGTTTTCATGCTGCTGATAAAGACATACCTGAGACTGAGTGATTTATGAAGAAAAAGACACTTAATGGACTCACATTTCCAGGTGGATGGGGAGGCCTCACAATCATGGTGGAAGGCAAAAGGCACATCTCTACATGATGGCAGACAAGACAGAATGAGAGCTAAGTGAAAGGGGAACCCCCTTATAAAATCATCAGCTCTTGTGAGACTTATTCAAGACCACAAGAACAGTATGGGGGAAATACTCCTGTGATTCAGTTATCTCCCATTGGATCCCTCCCACAAGACACAGAAATTATGGGAGCTACAATTCAAGATGAGATTTGGGTGGGGACACAGCCAAACCATATTGCTGCTGAATAGATCATGTAGACAGGCTCTCAAACTACACGGAGAGCAAGAGAGGCCCACCTTACCACAACATTTCATCCAATCCACTAATAAAACAGGCACATCACTGAAGCCACCTTCAACTCTCCAGACTACCCAGCTGCCAGCTGAATACCACAGATGGCTACAGTTAATACCACATGGAGCAGAATCATGTAGCTAAGCCCTGCTTGCACTAATACAAGTCCACAATTTTTTTTAAGTTTGTTGTTTTAAGCTGCTAAGTTTTGAGGTGGTTTGTGGTACCTGGAATAAGATGTCACTCTAATATAATATAAACTTAAACTATGTGGCATTGGCTTTGGAATCAGACAATGGATAGAAGCCAGAAGGATTTCACAAAGACTGTTAGTGAAAAGTGAACAGACTTCAAGGAAAATGATAGCAAAACCTGTAAAAGCATTCTGGGAACTGACAGTAAACACTGAATGGTCCTTAAGGAGACTGAAAACTTGAAAGAGCTTAAGAAGTCTACTGGAAAGGGCTTTAAGGATAATGAGAAAAAATCATCAGTGGAGGCTGAGGAAAATGCACCAAAGTCATATTCTGATGGGAGAGTTAGAAAACGCTTGCCTGGAATGATATAAAAAATAGGAAAAATACCGAAAAAGTTTGTGGATCTGGCTGGGGAGATTTTTGGTGTCAACTAAAGAAAAAATTAAGCTTTTAAGAAATTAAAGTTAGATTTATTTAGGGGTCTGAGAACAAGAGACTGAGGATTACAGCCTAGGAGAAGTCTTTCAGAGAGGTTCTGTCAGACTGCTCTGGTGCAGGTCTTTAGCCCACAGTTTATATGCAAGCTGTACATATACACCATGGAATACTATGCCGCCATTAAAAAATGATATCGTGTCTTTTGCTGGAATATGGATGGACCTTCTATTATCCTTAGCAAACTAATGCAGGAACAGAAAACCAAATACAGCATACTCTCAGTTATAAGTGGGAGCTAAATGATGAGAACTAATGAACAAAAAGAATAAAACAGACACTGGGGTCTACTTGAGGGTGGAGGGTGAGAAAAGGAAGAGAAGCAGAAAAGATAACTATAGGGTACTAGGTTTAATACCTGGGTGATGAAATAATCTGTACAATAACCCCCTGTGACACCAGTTTACCTATGTAACAAATGCCCCTAAACTTAAAATAAAAGTAAAAAATAAGAAAATTAAAATCTCCTTATCATCTACCTGGTAATATGAAAAACACATATCTTTCATTCATTCCTTTCAACTGATGAGGAAACTGAGGCATCGGGAGTTAGTAAAAGTCCACATTGAGATATGAGACCCACCACTGGCTGGACGCAGAGGCTTACACCTGTAATCCCAGCACTTTGGGAGGCCGATGCTGGTGGATCACCTAAGGTCAGGAGTTCAGGACCAGGCTGGCCAACATGGTGAAACCCCCATCTCTACTAAAAATACAAAAATTAGCTGGGTGTGGTGGCAGGCACCTGTAATACCAGCTACTAGGGAGGCTGAGGCAGGAGAATCGCTTGAACCCAGGAGGTGGAGTTTACAGTGAGCCAAAATCACGCCATTTCACTCCAGCCTGGGCAACAAGAGCAAGACTCTGTCGGGAAAAAACAAAAAAAACAAAAAAACCACCACCATCATTTTGCAAGTGTTACCACTATTGTGTGTTAATATTGTAGAAGTATTCCTAATTATGATTTCTTTGTATTCCTAATTGTAATAGCTTTGTATTTGAAAAATTATTGGTTCATACTCTATATGTTATTATTTTGTATGTGATGACAACAGAATATATTATGCTCCTTTTGTGAATCTCATTCATAATATAAAGTATAAATTTGTGATTTTGCTTTAATTTGAAATATTAATTTCAAATATGTGATCACAATTTGATACAAACTATTGACAGTAAATCTGTGGATTAAGTAATGTCTTAGTAAGTATTGGGAAAATTTGAAACTAGTAACATGGAGGACTATTGTCATTGTTTATTTCAAAGCCAGTTAAAATTCTGCAAAGCAGTGTACATAAAAATAATTTCAAGAAATTTATAAAATACCGAGATTATGGTGTATAAACAACTTTAGATTCTTTGTTTAAGAAATTCTGCCAGTTTGTAATATATGCTTCATTCAAAGTAGCTAAGGGCTGTACCTGGCTAATAGTAGGCACCTAATATTTGTTGAAAAGGAATACTGAGTAGCTGGGACCTCCTGAGTAGCTGGGACCACACACATTTAACCTGTATTTATAAAATGACTGTTTAGAGAATAACATTTGATGGAATCATGCTTTTACTTTCTGCTTATGACTCAATTGTTTGTACTGACATTAACGTCCCAAATCCTTAGCATGGCCTACAAGGCCCTGAGCAATGTGGCACCTGCTGAAGCCTGCTGCCTCATTTAATAACTCTTTGTCTCTTTCCCAGATCCAGCCACTCTAACATTTTTTAGTTCCTGGACCAAGACAAGCTCTTCCCAGAACCTGACCTTTGTACCCGTTCTTTATTCCTGGAGTATTTTTCCCCTGACAAATTACTTATCATCTATCATAATTCAGGTTAAATGGCACTAACTCAGGGAAGGCTTCCTTAACTGCCTCCCTTCTCCAACCAAATTAGGAACAATTATATGGCCACATAGTATGGAATCAAGTTTATAATTTTAAAATAATTGGGAGATTTTGTTGTTTAACACTTGTTTTCACTATAAGACTGTAATTACATGCAAATAAGAATCATGCCTGTTTGTTCACTCCTGCCACAGTCAGAATAGTGCCTGGAATATGCAGTAAGGGCTGAACAAACACTAAATAAATGAACAAGTGAATAAATGGATATTGTCTCGTTTTTAGAACAGAGTACTAAATGGATCATGAACACTATCTGGTATGTCACGTAGGTAATTTACAAGGGCTACAATTTCAGCTCAGATTTACCTTTTCCTGGATACAGGTCTTGATAGGTCTCTTGATGTCATTTCACTTCAGATTCTTCTTTAGAAAACTTGGACAATAGCATTTGCTGTCTTGTCCAAATTGTTACTAAGAATCAAGAGAGATATCTGACATGAAATGACATTGGAAAACATTAAACACGATTGAAATAATGCTAGCCAATATGGTTATTATTAGAAACCAATTACATTTTCAACTTAAAAATAGTAATACTTATTGCAGACTCAAATGTGCTTATTCTAAAACAAGTAAATGTTTGCCTATGGTCTGAGATTCTAATCCATGGAGTTCATTCCAATCCACATTCAACACTATCATGTACCAGTGGGGCTCATAACCCACCTAGCCCTGTGATTTTTCAGGTTCACTTTTCTAAACTTGTGAATTAAATATTTATTTTCTTAGTTCAGAAGAGGAAAAAAACTCTTGTAATTGTTGCCCATTTCAGGAGAAATCTTGCATATGAAAACAAGAGATAAATATACACAACTGAGGGCTGTGGTTTAAACAAAATCTTGAGAATGTTTTTTGACCTTATACATTTGTGCTTTAGTATAACAAAATGATATAGACAAAGGTAACTTTTAATAGAACCAGTCACTAAATTAAAAAAATGACAAATTCTTCTGCTTAGCTAAGCAACAGAGAAGGTAAAATACTAATTCAATTCATCAATTTAAGCAATACTCATTAAGAGCCAAGTATGTGCTTACTGAATAAGCTGCTAAGGTTTGGTGGTTACAGAGTGTGCGGTGAAATGATGTCTACATCACAGTCCAACATTCACAGAGTTTAAAAGCCTACCAAGAATCAAGACAGACACAAATACCTAACATAGACGTTTGTATGTGATAAGAGAGCCAGAGTACAATTTAGGAGAAGAAATTGTATGGAAGGAAGGTTCATTTCCATTAGACCAGAAAAGACCGCACATTTGAAGGCCTGAATAAGAAATATTCTGGATAAGATATTGTGGCTGCTACCAGAATGGCTCTTGATGATCTCTACCTCTTGGTATTTATACCCTTATATAATCTCTTTCCTATAGTATAAGCTGGTCCCAGGTACTTGTTTCTATTGAATAGAATAGAACAAAAGAAATGAGATGCCACTTCTGAGATTAGATTATAAGATACTGTGAATTTCATCTTGTGCCCTCTCCCTCTCTCTCTTTCTCTTGCCCTCTCATTTGAATGAAGCCAACTGGCATGCTGTCAGTGGCCCTGTGTAAGTCCTGTTACAAGAAATTGATGATTGCCTGTAGCCAACCCTAAGTGAAGAACTGAGGTCCTCAGTCCTACAAATGGAGAGAAACTGAATCTAGCTAAGAACCATGTGAGTGAGCTGGGAAGAAGATCCACCCTCAGTTGAAATTTAAGATGACATATTGAGCAGACATACTGAGACACACTGAAAGTAAGAGAGCAGGAGGAAACAAAACCAGGGTCATACAAAGAACACAACTGATTTTGAGATTCTCACATAAGTATTACACCTTCAGTGAGCACGTGTACTAGAAATTTAAAAAATAAATAAAATAAACCTTCAAAGAGAGCTAGCAAATAAATTTCCCTATGGTCTCAGCTCTGAGTGGAGAGAGAAAATGTTCCCTGTGGAGTTTATAGCCAGAATCCAGCTCTCAAACAGGTTTCAGCCTGAACTCACACAATCTGTGTGGCTTCCAAATTTGCAAGCTGAGAATTTAATTCAAAGTGGTCTCAGGTTGATAGCAGTCCAAAATGCTAGGTAGGAAAAAAAATCCTCTCTGGACAAATAAATCATCAAAGCAAGCTCATAAGAGCAGGTTTCAAAGGTCATGAGCTTCTAACACACACACAAAAATCACACACACAAAATGGGGGTAGCAGCAACATGGGTAGTGTATTCAAACTTGAAAAGACTTTAAATATTTGTATTATTAGATGTAGATTATGAAACACGTATTTTAATGTGGTTAATTTTTTTAAGGAATCAAAACTATGAGTAAAGACCAAGAAAATTGTGCTGGATGGCCACTTCCACCATGGCTCCCCTCCTATTTAAGTCTGGGTACTGTGTCACCCGAAGTCTTCAGGCACATTGTTCCAGGTTTGGGTTTGCCTATGAAAGAAACTCATGAGAGCTGAAAGTGAGGAGTGAAGGAGGTCTTCACATAAAGCAGGCTTAAGGATTAGACACAGCAGGTTTGACAGATGTGATGGCTTGCAGAATTCTTTATGAGCTCCCACTGTCCATCTGGATAAGATTTACAGACCTTTCAGAAATTCCTATAAGCTTTGGTTCTGTGCCCACACTCTAGACTGTCAGGCTAAGATCTCTGATATAAAACAGACCTCTTCTGATTTTGTCTAGCTGCTTTTCTAATATCTATTCACCAAGATCTTCCAATAATAGCATAAGGCCCTAATTAATATTAAACTTTTATCATTATAATACATAGGATGTCTTCTGTTTTCCTGATCAAATTCTCACTACTATTAAAATATAAAGAATTGTCCAGAAATATATAAAAAAAGAATCACACATTGATCTTCTTTAAATGAAAATATAACAATTGTATGGACTAGGATGATTACAGTTGTTCAGTTCTGACTGTTATTTGAAGAAAAAAGCAATAAGAAGCCTCAGCAACTTAACAGAAGGAGCTGCCATTTACTAGGAGAAAAGATTGTGGATGAGAGTGTAGCAAAGGTCAGAATTCTGTGAAGCTTGAGATGTCTATTATAATGAATTATCTTTTATACTCACTACAATTTCCTAACAATTTTGGGGTTTATATTTTTGAAAGAGATATACCTTTAATTTTCTTTCTTTGTACTATTGTTAGGTAACTTTAATGTGCAGATTATACTACAGTGAAAGTTGCCAATGACAAGGCAAAGTCACTTACATCAGACCCAAAGCAAAGTGGAGCCGGGTCATGAAAAAGGGGATCTTGTGTGTGTGTCCACGATAAGCACTATCACAAGGACTTTCTATCAACTCACAAGAAATTTCTGCCCACCCAGCACACTCTGTTTGTCCAGCTCATCCTGTAGGTGTCTCTATAATAGGACCTATCATAAAAAATTCCTCAAGACTGCAGCATTTCAGATAAGCCACCCTCACAAGAACACTTGCCTAGCAATGGCTGTTTCTGCCAGTAAGTTAACACCAGCTCCTGCATCAGGCCCTGTGACCAATGATGTTTGTTTCAAAACAGCTTGCATAGACTTCTTTTTGTCTTTAAATATTTTCCTTACCTCAACCTCTTGGGATGCACCTATGATTGATCATAGCACAAATATCTCAGATTATAATCCTTGTTCATTTCCAAATAAATTTATTTCTTTGGAGATCCACTTTTTCTGTTATTATACATTGACATTGTTATCATGAAATTGGTTGGGTGATGTGTCTTATTTTCTTGTCTCCAGAAGAATTTCTGTAACAGTGCAATTAAACGTTCTTTGCATGTTTGCTAGAACTCACCTGTAAAATTGTCTGAGCAACCAAAGCCTGGTTTTTGTGTTTAGTTTTTCTTTTGTGATTGGGGAGGGGGGTTTATCGTACTGATTCAAGGTGTGAAGGTAACATCATTTTGATTTTATACATCTTCTTCAGTCCATTTAAGCATGTTACATAGCGTTGTTTGTTCTTTTCATGATATTCTTTACAGTAGTCTCCTAAATGTTCCCTCTGCTTCTGCCATGAGCCCCTACAATCTATTTCAACTCAGAAGCTATAGAGTTTGTTTAAAACATGTAACATATTATGCCACCTTTCTTACTGTAAAACATCCCATGGTTTCTCATAGTATTTATAGTAAAAGTGAAATTTTTATGATGGCTTGAGAAACTTTTCCCATTAGATGCCCAAGTGCTGGTCTGGTCTGATCTTCTCATCTTCCCTTGGGTGATTCTGTGGCAGTCACACTAGCCTCCTTGCTGTTCCACAAAAACTCCAGCATGATCCTACTTCAGGATATTTGCCATTGTTACTGCATCTGCCTGGAACCTTTTCTCCCATATAAACATAGAGATTGCTCTTGCCTGTCCTTCAAGTCTATTCTTAAATGTCCCATTCTCTGTGAAGCTTTCCTGCCCACCCTATTTAAATTACAGACTTCACTCCCAATTCCCCATCTACTTTAAGAGTCTTCATTTATCATTCCTTGACAAACTGTAAATATACATGTTCACTTTTTTATCATCTGTCTCCAAATACTGGAATGTAAAGTTCTGTAATGTCAGATATTTCTGTTTGGTTCACTGGTGTATTCTTAAAGCATATTACATACTAGGTATACTCAATGAATATTTGTTGAATAAATATCATATTGGGCTTATTCCAGAAATTCAAGCTTGTTTCAATAGTTAGAGCAATCTACAAATGTAATTCATTACATTAACTAATTAAAGGAGCTAAATCACATAACCACCACAATAATGCAGAAAAACACATTTGATACAACTCAATATTCATGTCTGCCTAACAAACATCTTATGATACTAGGAAAAGAGGAAGGGATATATTATTTTCATGTATAAAACACTAACCATTGTAGCATGCCAATACACTCAAAATTCAATGAAATTCCTATCAAAATCTTAGCATTCCTCTTAGTCCTCAACAAAGCATTTCTAAAATGTGTATAGAAGACCAAAGGGCCAAAAGAGTCAACTTCTGAAGAAGTGGAAAAAGAAAGTTGAGGAAATCTTAAAACATGTTATTGAGCTTAAAGTTGCAAAAATAAACTCATGTACCATAATTCATGAGTAGAAAAATAGACTAGTGGAATAACATAAAAATAAAAACAATGCTTACATAAAATGTTGTAACTGATTTGGATGTCATTAGAAATCAGTAAGTAAATAGATGGACAATGTAATGAAAGATGCTAGGCAAATAATGTGGTAGGGAGAATAATGGCCCTCAAAGATGCCCATGCCTAACCCTGGAACCTGTGAATATGTTACACTGAATGCAATAAAGGCTTATCAGATGTGATTAAGGATGCAAACTGAGATGGAGAGATCTTCCTGGGTTATCCAGATGGGCCCAGTCTAATCACATGAATTCTTAAAAATGGAGAACCTTTCTTAGCTGAGTCCAGAGAGAGATGTGACAATGAAAGAATGGTCAGAGAAATGTGACATTGCCAGCTTTAAAAAGAGAGAGGGGAGGCAATGAGAAAAGGAATGCTGATGTTCTCTAGAAGATAGAAAAGGCCAGGATATGGATTCTACCCTAGCCGCCATAAAGAAACATGCCTGTCGACAACTTGATTTTAGTTCACGAAAATTCATGCCTGATTTCTGACTTGTGTACACTGTAAGATGACAAGTTTGTGTTATTTTAGGTCACTTAGTTTGTAGAAATTTGTTACAGCAGTAATAGAACAAGTGGTTATCCATATGAGGCAAATTAGATTGGCTACCTATCTCCAATAGAAATCAATTCAAGGTGAAGTCCAGGAAAATACTTAAAACATTTAGATTAAAAATAAATGAGAATTTTTGTTACTTTTGGTAGGTCATAGAACCAAGAAAAACAAACATTAAGGAGGAAAAATGAACATATGGCTGCATCAAAATATAAAGCTTCTCTATTTGGATGATATCATAAGGTGACAAATCATAAACTGTAATATTTGCAAGATATATATGAGTGAATAAATATACATTTAGAATATATATGAACTCCCAAAACTCAACAGGAAAAATAAGACATAGAACAAGCAAAATGCATAAATAAAAGAAGGCAAAACAAAAATAATGACTCATAATTATATGAAAAGAAGCTCATCTTCATAGATGAGCAGATAAATGCAAATTAAAACCACCCTGAGATGCTTTTTACATCCATGAGCCTGATAAAAGTTAGAGTCTAAAAGTAATAATTAACAAATATGGGAAGTAACAGAAAATCTTGTCCATTACTGGTTAAAGTATAAGCTGATACAGCTACTTTATAGAATATTACATTATAGAATACAGTTGTGAGTATGTATATGCAGTGACTCAGCATCTTCATTGCTAGTATGTACTCAAGAGAAACTTACAGGAGTGGACTAGGAAGTAAATACAAAATGATTACAACATTGTTTGTTATATCAAAAAATAAAAAAGACACCCAATTTTCCAGCAAAAAAAAAAAGTAAAAATAAATCCTGGTGTATTCTAACAATGGCATAATATATAGCCATTAAAATAAATCAACTATTACTGTACATATGAATGTAAGTATCAGCAAAACATATTGTTTAGTGAAAAAGTAAGAAGCTGAAGAAGAATATATACAATATGGTTACATTTATATGAAGTCCAAAAACTTGCAAAATAAAGAAATGTATTTAGAAATAGATTCACATGTGAGAAAACTAGAAGAAAATTAATGAAAGGATAAAAGGGATAGCAGTAATTCTGAGTAGTTGAGGGGATTTCAATTGGAAAAAAATAGTATCATATTCTTTAAGTCAGGTAGTGGGTATTAGCATTTGTTTTACCATCGTTCTTTATTCTTATAGCTACACTATATATTTTCAATGTATTTAATGTATTTTTTGCATAATTAAATATTATGCAATAAAAATGAGAAAACAAAAAAGTAGAAAATGATAAATTACAATAAAGAAATGGAGAAAAAATTACAATCTAGTTGAGTAATGGTATATTACATAGCTATTTTCTTAAGTAGATGTATGTACATGATGTATGCACGATTGTACATACATGTTCTTAATTATATATAAATATATGTACATATTTTTAATACAAAATACTAAACAAAGTACACCAAAATATTAGCTCCTATGTTAGTGAGATAATGTTTTGTTTTTTTGTATTTTAAGTTTTACATAGTAGGTGTATTTGTCTGTTTTCATACTGCTATAAAGAACTGCCCAAGACTGGGTAATTTATAAAGGAAAGAAGTTTAATTGGCTCACAGTTCAGCACAGCTTGGGAGGCCTCAGGAAATCTACAATCATGGCGGAAGACAAAGAGGAAGCAAGCCAGCTTCTTCGCAAGGCAGCATGAAGAAGTGCCGAGCAAAGGGGAAAGAATCCCTTATAAAACCATCAAATCTCGTGAGAACTCACTATCACAAGAACAGCACAGGGGAAACTGCCCCCATGATTCAATTACCTCCACCTGGTCTCTCCCTTGACCTGTGGGGATTATGGGGGCTATGGGGATTACAATTCAAGATGAGATTCAGGTGGGGATACAAAGCCTAACCATATCAGTAGGCATGTGTTGAATTTTAAACTCAGAGAAAAATACTAGTGTTTTTATAGGATTCTTACTAAAGAAAAACCAGAAAGTAATAAACCATCTACGCTAAGACATAAAATTCAGTTGTTTAGTTACAAGATAGAATGTGGCCTTGTAAGAAAGCAAATTAACTTCTAACATCCAAAGCCTTAGAGAAGATTCAAGTGACTGACGGATCTTAAACAGAGCTATTATTACAACTCAAACTGCAGTAAAATATCCTCAGCAACATAGATGTGTGTGTTTCACTAGTCAGAGCAATACAAATTTAATGAAACTCCATTGGTGGTGTTTTTAATCAGACAATTTCTGAAGATGTCCTGGCTTATTCATAGATGCAAGCCAAATCTCTAGAAGAGTACCATAATAAGAAAAAAAAGAATACAGGCAATTGAGAGCTGTTCCAAAGTTTAGGGAGTTTTTGTAAGGAATTAATAAATAAAAATGTTCTTGAAAGAGAGAAATTAATATGCAGTTCATACTGCCAGAATTGCAGGCAATTTATCAAACTCCCCTAATCCTCCAAAATCGCTATTTTTTTTTGACACACACTTTACAGTACAGAAGAAAATGTCTCCGGCAATAAATCACAAAGTTAAAATTACCTAGTCTACAATTAACTAGACAGTGATGGTAAATCTTTTTCTACCAAAAGAAAGAAATGTCTTGTCTATTCAGGTTCTGCTCTACTTAAAAGTTTTCCTTGTTGGCGAGCAAGTGGTTAGAAAATCATATTTTATACGTACATTCAGCTTAACTATCATTCAGCTCAGGAAGATGACTCAGGGCCTTATCCATACCTTCAAGTTTGCTCTTAGCAAGTAATTGTTTCAGTATCTGTATCAAAAATGGCTTAAGTCTGCAACATGTTTCTGAATGATTAACAAGGTGATAGTCAGTTCTTCATTGAATCCTGGATGCTTTATTTTTCTTAATAAGAGGAATTCATATGGATCAGCTAGAAAAAAATTAAGAGGAAAATCACATGGAAAGTTATATATTATATATCTATTATACATATAATATTATATATCTATAATATTATATATCTATTATATATTATATATCTATAATATTATATATCTATTATATATAATATATATCTATAATATTATATATCTATTATATATAATATTATAGATCTATAATATTATATATCTATTATATATAATATTATAGATCTATAATATTATATATCTATTATATATAATATTATAGATCTATAATATTATATATCTATTATATATAATAGATATCTATAATATTATATATCTATTATATATAATAGATATATCTATAATATTATATATCTATTATATATAATAGATATCTATAATATTATATATCTATTATATATAATAGATATCTATAATATTATATATCTATTATATATAATAGATATCTATAATATTATATATCTATTATATATATTATATATCTATAATATTATATATCTATTATATATATTATATATCTATAATATTATATATCTATTATATATCTATAATATTATATATCTATTATATATATTATATATCTATAATATTATATATCTATTATATATATTATATATCTATAATATTATATATCTATTATATATATTATATATCTATAATATTATATATCTATTATATATAATATATCTATAATATTATATATCTATTATATATATTATATATCTATTATATAATATATATCTATTATATATAATATTATATATTGTATATCTATTACATATATTATATAATATATCTATTATATATCATATATTATATATCTATTATATATATAATATATTATATATCTATTATATATATATTATATATTATATATCATTTCCAAATTCCCCAGCGTTCATATTTGTCAGTGCAAGTAAAGAGCCTTAGTGCTGATGAGGTTTGAGGTATGACCATTTGGCCAGAATTTATGAACTCTACATGTCGCTTGATGTGTGCTTCAGGGTACATTTTTTTTTTTTGAGACGGAGTCTTGCTCTGTCGCCCAGGCTGGAGTGCAGCGGTGCGATCTCAGCTCACCGCAAGCTCCGTCTCCCGGGTTCACGCCATTCTCCTGCCTGAGCCTCCTGAGTAGCTGGGACTACAGGCGCCCGCCACTATGCCCTGCTAACTTTTTGTATTTTTAGTACAGACGGGGTTTCACCGTGTTAGCCAGGATGGTCTCGATCTCCTGACCTCGTGATCCACCCGCCTCGGCCTCCCAAAGTGCTGGAATTACAGGTGTGAGCCACCACGCCCGGCCAGGGTACACTTTTAAGCAGAGACACTACTTTGAAGGTCATAAAAAATATAATAAGAGATAAGACTAATTTCCTTTAATAATAATAAAATCCTTTAATAAAAATATAAAGGAATAATATAATAATTTTCTTTAATAAAATATAATAAGAGATAAGGCTAATTTCCTTTAATAAAATATAGTAACTACATACCAACAGAATTCCAAAAAAAGAAATGGAGAGGAAGGGAGCATGGGTCATTAATCTTGTCAAAAATATAAAATTATATACGAGGAATTCCTAGAAACTGTTTTCCTTGTCTGCGGCCATTGTGCTGCTGCTACACAACTACCGCAAGCAGCCCTTCACGCCCTCCTCCCAGTACAAAGCTAATTGACTTGTGAGAAATGTTAAGCTTGAAAGAGTCAGCATCGCTGCACTTGTTTTTTATTCTACTCTGACATTAGAATAATCCTTGAGTGGGGGAAAGGTTAAAACCCCCCCTGGATAAGTGTTACTAATTAATGATGATTGTTTTAAACAATGTTTGGATAATTTTTCCTTGTCCCTTGGCATAAACTTGATAAATAACTGAGAAGTGAGAAGGAGATTAGTGTGTTGATTAAATTCCATTCAGGTACTTAAAGTTCGCTCCAAAAATTTAGCTATTTATAAATTGTCATGCATTGTTAATGTATAAGAGATGTAGATTTCATTTATCTTTGGTGGAGCGAGATGAAGCAGTGAATCATTGAAGACTGAAAGAAAGAAAAAGGTCTTTTCCCTTTTCTTTAAGAAGCATCATTAGTTAAAAACATGTTAGTTGATACCAGAGAACTATATTTAAAGGGACAGCAATAAGCAAATTGATTACTCTGGTGATTATTGGAGTGACATTGCCTTTTAGTTGTACTTTCACAAAAATTCACAATATTTGCCAAAGTCAAGTTTTCCATTACACTATTAATTTGTCATTCTTTTGTTTATATAGTCAATATCTCTATCTCAATTGGATCTATCTCAACTGCTTCTAAACAAGCCACCATAGTCTCTCCCATTTCAACAATCTCTTCCAAGTACCATTTCATTTCTTCTTCTCATATTTTTGAAAACTTTTGAAAAACTACCTATTTTCCTCCTCCATTTCTTGTTCATTCCATTCTAGTGGACATGGAATCTGTTCCTCCTCCAAAACGGAATTTGGTAACCCTTAAATTACCAAACCCAAAACAATATGTTGTTTTTATCTTTACCTCTCTGTGGCATTTAATGATAAGACCACTACTTTCTTCTCTTTTACCCTTCTTTCTTGAATTCAGTCAAACAACGTACTTACATTTTTCGTCTTATTCTCCATCTTAGAAACCACCTCAGCTTTCTCCATTCAGCCATAAAATTGTGCTTTTCCTCAAAGATTAACCTGCCTCTCCTCTCACTCTATTCTATCTCTGTTAGCTAATTTTATTTGTGCACATTGCTTATACTGGGCATTATATACACATATGCATGTGTGTACATGTGCACACACACACTGTATGTGGACATGTATATATATATGTGTGTGTGTATATATATAGTATATATATAAATTACAATAAAATAAAGGTGGCATTTTAAATTAGTGGAAATTACCCTGATTTGATCACTACACATTCTATACATGTAAAGAAATATCACTCTGTATCCCAAGAATATGTACAATTATGGTTTGCCAAATGAAAAAGTTCATACTTTGAAAAATTTTAGATAAATATCAAACTTTCTCTGAAACTGTAACTGTAAAATGTAAAAAACAGTAATTGCTATATTGCTTATTTCTGAGTAGAAGAATATGAGACATTTCCCTAATCATTATGTGTAATTACAATTACATATATATGTTTATATATTACATACGTATATATATATGTAATTGTAATTACACATAATGATTAGGGAAATGTCTCATATTCTATATATATAGACAGAAAGAGAGAAAATATATGAGGGAGAGAAAGAATCTTTCCATCTCCTTTGAGTTCCACGGTGTTGAGAGTCAGGACAACTACAATTGCTTCATCATGCCTGCTTGCAATTATAGGGCTTTTGAACCATTTGTTCCCTCCTTAGATATCCTCATTTTTTTCAGATTCTTGCTTAGAAGTCACTCCTCTGTGGACCTCCTCTGACATATTAAACATTGCAGTCCATTATAAGCTGCAAGAGGACAGGGATTTTTGCCTGTTTTATTCCCTACTGTATCACCAGGGGCTACAGCAATATCTGACAAACAGTGGGCATGTAATGAATATGTGTTAAGTGAAGTAATAAATTCAATCAAATCACATCACCTGTTTAAAGCACTTCATTGGCTTCACATTGCACTTAGAATAAAGAGAAATTCTTTTTATACAATATAAGTTCCTGCAGAATGCAGACACTTTCTACTTCTCCAGCCTCTTTTCAACTCCTCTCCTACTAGCTTCTGTATTTAAGCCACATTAGACCTTTCTTCAGTTTTTTATATAGACTTTGTTGCATCACACCTCAGAGATTCTGTGCATGTTCTTCCTCCTGCCTAGAAAGGATCGTCCCTCCACTTTCGCCAACTAATCCCTGCTCAACTTTTCATCTCAGCAGGAGGCCCATTCTCTTTGGCAATCCTCTGGCCTCCAGCACATTTGTTATATACTCACATGTCAACATGTACTTCGTACAGCATGTAACACAATTGCACTTTTATATTTTAACAAATTATATTTCCCATATTGAACTGTAAGTCTCCTGAAAGGAGGAATTTTGTTCTTGCTCATCATCAACTTTTTCAACATCCGGTGCACCATTTAGAACTTAGATGTAGTCAATACAGGTTTGTGGAATGAAAGAGGAAAAGAAAGAATTAATATTCCTTTAAATTAGGATGGCAAAGATCGTATATAGAAAATTGGCTAAGTTGTGGTCCATTCATCTTTGCTCCCAATTAAGGAGCACAGCTATGAAAAGGAAGGCTTCAAATTAATAACCAATAGATTTTTTTAAAAAAGAAAACTGACCAGGTACCGTGGCTTATGTCTGTAATATCAGCATGTTGGGAGGCCAAGGCAGGATTACTTGAGCCCAGAAATTCCAGACCAGCCTGAGAATTTGGCAAAACTCTGTCTCTACAAAAAATACAAAAATTAGCCAAGTTTGGTGGCATGTGCCTGTAGTACCAGCTACTTGGGAGGCTGAGGTGGAAGAATAGCTTGAGTCTGGGAGGTCAAGGCTGCAATGAGCTGTGATCACACCACTGCACTCAAGCCTGGGTGGTAGAGTAAGACCCTGTCTCAAAAAAAAAAAAAAAAAAAAGAAAAATCACTAAGCAAAATAAGACACGTGAAGGATCATGTCAAAGGTAAGAAAAATTAGGGGAACGTTAAAAGCTTTCTTCCCAAGCCACTAAATCAACTTGACTAACAAAATTACCACTTGATTTAGCATTAGAAAATTACATTACATATCAAACATAAACCCATTAATCAAATACTAAAGAAATTTCTGTGTTAAATGGTATAATGTTAGCTTATGCCAGAGCTGACCTTGAAAGATTGTTCAAATATGGCTCAGTGTGATTGAAAGTTCTGTGTGAATATGTTTTTGGAAAGATCCAACAGCAACACCTTAGTGTATGTTTTTGAAATAAAATGTGTCTGAGTAGCAGCAAAGTTATTCTCAAATTTCCATTTTATAGCTGGAGATGTTATACCATGACATATATGATAGGACCCAATATGGATTAATCCCTTTTAGAAGTCAATCAGGAAGAGGGGAGCAGTTAAAACAGTTGCTTGGTTTACAAACATTAGAACAATTTTCTTATTCACACCATCTGATTATTGTATTTTATTTTTTCCCCAATGTTTAGACTACACAATGAGTTAAGAATGATAAAAATAAGCTCACCAATATACTATGTACATATTTACCAAAATCTGTGCATGCTTATACATATAAACACAGCTGATAATTAATTAGTTAGGCTCATTTGTAATTTTTGTCACTATAGACCAGTTTTTTATTTAAATTGAAGATTAGTATACATTTTAAATGATTAGTCAAAATAAAAAATCTAAAATGTGCTCTAAATACCTCTTAGGTCAGAAAAAAAAAAAAGTCAAAAGCTAGAACATAGAGAAATTAAGAAATGCCCTAAATTTCTAATCTGACAAAAATTCATACGAGATTGAAATATTTTAATGGAAAATAGAACACAACTAATCATTGAAGAAATTATAGAAAGGAAACAAAATAAACAGATTATATGGAGTATTTTTAGAAGATAAGTAAATAAATTAATATACTAGGAAAAAACAAGGGAAATATAATTGATAAATAAATACAGGTAAGAGTTCTTTTGAAATAATGATAAAAGAGAAAATCTCTGTCAAAACTAAAAGGAAAGATGCATAAATATATAAATAAATGATAAAACGATGTTGCATACATATACGACTTTTTCAGAATCAAAAAATTTAAATTTCTGTAATAAAATTTAAATGTTTATAAATTTAAAAAACTAGAAGAAAGAATGTTGACTGTTCACAATACAAATAAATGACAAATATTTGAGGTGATGGATATGCTAATTATCCTTATTTGATCATTGGACATTGTATACATGTATCAAAATATCACTCTGTATCCCATGAATATGTACAATTATTTGTCTCAAAAACAAACAAACAAAAGATAATGGGAGAATGTTGAAAACTCAGAGAGAAGAGCAACTCTCACAGATAGGGATCCAGATAACATTAGCAGCTGATTTCTCGGCAGAAACCTTGAAGGCCAGTAGGCAGTGGATTATATATTTAAAATAATGAAGAAACCTGTCAATTGAGAAATCTATAGCTGGAAAACTTATCCTTCAAAAATGAGGGAGAAATTAAGACATTTCCGGATTTTTTTTTAAAACTGAAAAAAAATCCATTTATCCCTGAATTTGCCATTCAAGAAGTGTTAAGTCCTTCAGGTTGAAATAAATGAACTCTAGGCAATAACTATATAAGTAAATAAGCAAGCTGTATGAATATACAAAGCTCTCTGGTAAAGGTAAATACATAAACCAACATAAAAACAGTCCTATTGTAATTTTGGTTTGTAACTCTGCTTTTTATTTTCTACATAATTTAAAAGGCAAATGTATAAAATGTAATTGTAAATCTGTTAGCTGGTATGCAATGAATAAAGATATAATCTGTTACATCAATAACATAAAAAGAGTAGAGCTATATGTATAGCAATAGAATTTTGGTATGTGATTGAACTTAAGTTGAAATAAATTCAAATTAAAATGTTGTAACTCTAGGATGTTATATGTAATTCTCATAGTAACCAAAAAAAGAAATATACATAGAATATAAACAAAAGGAAATGAGACTAGAAACAAAATGTGTCACTACAAAAAAATCAACTAAAGATAAAAGGAAATAATTGAGAAAATGGCAAAAATCAGCAAGTCTGACGTATTAAAACTTTCCATGCTACATAAATCTGAAAACTCTATTTCACATAAAACTGGAGCTGAAAGAGACAAATATTTACCTATAAAGTTAAAAGTTATATAGGGAACAAACACTAATTTTTTTTAGAAAAAATTCTAAAAAGAGTAAAAATATGCCTTATACTACCCCAATTTCATGTTTTACAGCTCTGGGAAAGTAGAAAATAAAATGTTCTGTTAGCATGAATCTCTCTGTGCCCCCCAAAAACCCTATGGATTGCATCATTATTACCTAAAAAGTCTATTGTCAAATGCAGCAGAGTGATATTTTTTACAAGGTAGATATTAATTTTAGATATGGAATAATATTGGTGATTTCAATTTTATAACACTGGGTTAAGATGAAAGAATGAGAAGATAAAGGTCCCTCAGCAATATAACTCACAAACATGTTCAGAAGCAGTAAGAAGTTACATTAATTATCTTTTGAAAGTCAATAATCTACATCTTTAATGTGTGCATATAGCATAGCTAATGTACTATCGCTGGGTCCATTTATTCAATGAATAATTGCCGCTATGTGTCAGACATTTTTCTAGGCCTAGGAATGGATACATAAGTGAACAAAGCAAAGATTCTGGTTCTTGTAGAGTTTCCATTAAAAGACCATTTACTAAAACTTTTCTTCCCCCAAATTATAAAATCTGTAAGATGATTTAACAACATGTATAAAAGTCATTGTGGGCCACGCACGGTGGCTCATACCAGGTGTGGTGACTCATAGCACTCTGTCACCCAGGCTGGAGTGCAGTGGCACAATCTCTGCTCACTGCAACCTCTGCCTCCTGGGTACAAGCGATTCTCCTGCCTCAGCTTTCTGAGTAGCAAGGACTACAGGTGCACACCATCACGCCTGGCTAATTTTTGTACTATTAGTACAGACGGAGTTTCACCATGTTGGCCAGGCTGGTCTCGAACTCCTGACCTCAAATGATCCGTCTACCTCAGCCTCCCAAAGTGCTGGAATTACAGATGTGAGCCACAATGCCCGGCCTTATTTTCTACAACTTTGGTAACTTTAGCATATACCCCAAATCTGTAAGACATAATATTATAATTCAAATGCAACTCATGGCTTCTCATTGTACTCCTTCTCTAGCTTTTGAATTATTTATTCTAATACCAGTTTTAATTCTGACACAAAAGCATGGGAGTTCTAATCAAAATCCAACCTTTTATCATAAAAACTATGAAGAAATTATGAGTAGAACTTAAAAAGGAAAATAGGCCTATTAATTAGATTTGTCTTTGTAGCATTTAACTCTATAATAAATAACATAATATTTTATGTCTATGAGTACCCAACAAAGCCTCCAGCTTCTATTTAGATATAAAATGTAAAAGTCACTACTGGATCCACAAGCAAGACTATGGTAAAGAAATTTCTCCAACTAACCAGCTTCTTTTACATGATGTTACATGTTTCTTTTGTTTTTTCATTTTGGCAAATATTGATTGTCATCTTCGTGTTTGTCTATGTCCTAAGTGCTGGGATACAGAATCTGAAAAGATGGACACAGGACCTGCCTTCAAGTTCACTCTTTTTTTTTTTTTTTTTTTTTTTGAGATGGAGTTTTGCTCTTGTCGCCCAGGCTGGAGTGTAATGGTGAGATCTCGGCTCACTGCAAACTCCACCTCCAGGGTTCAAGTGATTCTCCTGCCTCGGCCTCCCAAGTAGCTGGGATTACAGGTCCCAGCCACCACGCCTAGCTATTTTTTGTATTTTTAGTAGAGATAGCATTTCATCATGTTGGTCAGGCTGGTCTCGAACTCCTGACCTCAGGTAGTCGACCCACCTCGGCCTCCCACAGTGCTGAGATTACAGGCATGAGCCACCATGCCCTGCTAGGAGTTCACGCTTTAGTTGGGGAAAATATACAATAAGCAAGCCAATTTTTAAAAAGAGAACTGCAATTAGAGTTAAATGCTACAAAGACAATCTCACAGGAAGATGGGATGTAGAATGATAAGGCTCTCAGAATAGTAAGAGAAACTATTGCTTCTTACGATGTTTGTCTTTCTTTGTATCAGTGCTCAGCTGAGTCTGCAGTGCTTCAGAGGCAGCTTTCATTTTATAAAAATCTATGATTTCTCCTTCCAGTTGTTTTTTCTCTTCCTCGAGCTTCCTTATCTCCTCCTGTTGAATCATTTTAAGATGCTCGAACTTGTCCTGCAGCTGTGAAACCAATGTGCAGTTGTGACACCAAAGCAGTGGCTGAACACCCAAAAGAATATGCTTTTTTCTGATTATCAAACAAACCCAAATCATCACAGTAGAGCACGATCTTAATAACAATCTCAAAAACTC
The DNA here is from genome assembly GCF_029289425.2 of Pan paniscus. Taxonomy (NCBI): domain Eukaryota; kingdom Metazoa; phylum Chordata; class Mammalia; order Primates; family Hominidae; genus Pan; species Pan paniscus. The sequence continues at coordinate 462,863 of NC_073260.2, forward strand.
AGGAGTAAACACTCAGATATGGAATTTTTCTTTTCTTTCTTTTTTCCTTTTATAAGATGGAGTCTCATTCTGTTGCCCAGGCTGGAGTGCACTGGTGTGATCTCAGCTCACTGCAACCTCCATCTCCCAGTTCAAGTGATTCTCCTGCCTCAGCCTCTTGAGTAGCTGGGACTACAGGCATGCACCACCACTACAGGCGTGTGCCACCACACCTGGCTAATTTTTGTATTTTTAGTAGAGATGGGGTTTTGACATGTTGGCCAGGCTGGTCTAGAACTCCTGACCTCAGGTGATCCTCCCGCTTTGGCCTCCCAAGGACTTTTTTTTTTTTTTAATATAGAGACAAGTTCTCAGTACGTTGCCCAGGCTGGTCTCAAACTCCTGAGCTCAAGTGATCCTCCCACGTCAGCTTCCCAAAGTGCTGGGGCTGACTGGATGCAGTGGCTCATGCTTGTAAACTCAGCACTTTGGGAGGCCAAGGTGGGAGGATCGCTTGAGCCCAGGAGTTCAAGACCAGACTGGGTGATATAACACAATAGTAAACTTCAACAGGAGAGAGAATCTGTAAACTTGAATATAGATTTTCTGAAATTATCCAGTCAGAGGACAAAGAAAAAAAGAATAAAAAAGAGAAAAGAAGGTAGGGTGTGGTGGCTCAAGCCTGTAATCCCAACACTTTGGGAGGCCGAGGCAGGCAGATTAAGAGGTCAGGAGTTCAAGACCAGCCTGTCCAACATGACAAAGCCCCATCTCTACTAAAAATACAAAAATTAGCTGGGTGTGGTGGCACACACCTGTAGTCCCAGCTACTTGGGAGGCTCAGGCAGGAGAATCGCTTGAACCCAGGAGGCAGAGGTTGGAGTGCAATGTGAGCCGAGACCACACATTACACTCCAGCCTGGGTGACAGAGCATGACTCTGTCTCAAAAAAAAGAAAAAAAAGAAAAAAAAAGAGACAGAGAAAAGAAAGCCAACAAGACACCATTAGGCAAACCATTGTCAGGTTATGGGAGTTTGAGAAGGAAAGTAGAGAAAGGAGAAGAAAGCTTATTTAAAGAATGGCTGAAAACTTCCTAAATCATGGGAAAGATTTAGACATCTAAATCCATGAAGCTTAAAGATTCCTAAAGAGGTTCAAACCAAATAGATACTCACCAAGTCACAATATAATCAAATAGTCAAAAGTTAAAGAAACTTTGCAGGTCAGGACAGAATCGAATAATACATTCAAAGTGCTGAAAGAAAAAAACTGCCAGCAACTAATACTATGTCTGACAAAGCTGTCCTTCAGAAAGAAAAAAGAAATAACGTGCTTCCTCGACAAACAAAGCTGAGGGCATTCAGGACCACTAGGTCTACCTTAAAAAAAATGCTTAACGGAGTTTTTCAAGTAAAAATGAATGAAGTTGGGAGCGGTGGCTCATGCCTGTAATCCCATTTTGGGAGGCTGAGGTGGGTGGATCACCTGAGGTCGGGAGGTCAAGACCAGCCTGGCCAACATGGCAAAACCCCACCTCCAGTAAAAATACAAAAAATTAGCCAGGTATGAAGGCCACTGAGATCGTGCCACTGCACTCCAGCCTGGGTGACAAGAGTCAAACTACATTTCAAAAACAAAAAACAAAACAAACAAAAAAAACAAAACTTGAGGGCTGGCCTTCTGCTCCTCTCCAACCTCCCCTTCTCTGGGCCCAAGCCACCTTGGCTGAGGAGGGGGCGAGGTGTGAGCCCCTGCCAGGAACCCCCTGCACGGACCAAGTACTCGGCCCCCAGGCCTGCGTTCAGTGAGGCCTCCCGTGGCATCAGCATGTTCGTGTGGAGGAATGTGGAAGGTCACTCTGCGGCCGTGTTCCCCTGGTACTCCATCCCCTTCCTCACCCCTCCCTGCAGCCACACGAGGCCCAGCAACCTGCCAGTCACTCAGTGGCCTCCAACCAGAGAAAACAACCTGCCAAGTTGGCAGCTGTTGCTCATGAGCGTTCACCAGGTGGGACAGGGAGTGTTGACCCTGGGCGGCCCCCTGGAGCCACCTGCCCTGAAAGCCCAGGACCCGCAACCCCACACACTTTGGGGGTGGTGGAACCTGGTAAAAGCTCACCTCCCACCATGGAGGAGGAGCCCTGGGCCCCTCAGGGGAGTCCCTGCTGGACAGCGAGACAGAGAATGACCATGATGATGCTTTCCTCTCCATCATGTCTCCTGACACCCAGTTGCCTCTACTACTCAGATGATGTCAGGCCCAGTCCCTCAGTGCCCTGCGCAAGGAACAGGACTCATCTTCTGAGAAGGATGGACGCAGCCCCAACAAATGGGACAAGGACCACATCCGGTGGCCCATGAGTGGCGGTCATGATCTTCAGCAAGCGGCACCAGGCCCTGGCGGGGCACACCAGGGTCACCCCAACCAGGATAACCGGACCATCAGCCAGATGCTGAGCGAGCGGTGGTACACCCTGGGGCCCAATGAGATGCAGAAATATGACCTGGTCTTCCAGGTGAAGGTGGCCCACTTGCAAAAAGGACCGAAAGAAGTCCAGCTCAGAGGCCAAGCCCACAAGCCAGGGGCTAGCAGGAGTGTAACAAGGGCTCGTGGGAGCGGAGCATATCAGAGACGGGCACTGCCACTGCCACTGCCACTGCCACTGCCCCTGGGGTGTCCTCTGAACTCCTGTCAGTTGCAGCCCAAACACTCCAGAGCTCGGATACCAAGGAGCAGCTTCTGTGGGGCAGAACGGCTGCACACAGTCAGGGAACCTGGCTCAGCCTGGCCCAAGCCTTCTCCCACAGCGGGGTACACAGCCTGGACGGCAGGGAAATAGACCGTCAGGCACTACGGGAACTGACACAGGTGGTGTCTGGCACTGCATCATACTCTGGCCCAAAACCTTCTACTCAGTATGGAGCTCCAGGCCACTTTGCAGCCCCTGGTGAGGGAGGTGACCAGTGGGCAGCCCTGCTGCTGCCCACTTGAGATGCTCATTCCCAGCACATGGCCAGTGAGGACATAGTGAGTGACGAGGAGCACACGGTCATCCATGAGGAGGAGGGGGTGATGATGTCATTGCTGATGATGGCTTTAGCACCACTGACACCGATCTCAAGTTCAAGGAGTGGGTGACTGACTGAGAGTGGGGACAACTCTGGGGAGGAGCCAGAGGGCAACAAGGGCTTTGGTGAGAAGGTATTTGCACCTGTCATTCCTTCCTCCTTTACTCCTGCCGCCCTTGCTGGATCCTGAGCCCCCAGGGTCCCCCGATCCACCTGCAGCTTTTGGCAAAGTCTATGGTCCCACCCTGTCCTCCTCCTACACATACTCGGATGCTTCCTCCTCAACCTTGGCACCCACCTCCTTCTTACTGGGCCCAGGAGCCTTCAAAGCCCAGGAGTCTGGTCAAGGCAGCAGAGCGGGCCCCCTACGGCCCCTACCCCTGGGGATGGGGGCCCAGGGACGCCTTCCAAGGTGACCTGTTTCCTCCCAATGCATCCTGCCACCTTCTGGTGCAAGAGACCTGAAAGTTTGGGCGACCTGGAGCTACCAGGCTCCTCAGTCATCAGGGTCCCTCCCAACACTAAGGCTTTCCTAGGCAGGAGCTGAGCTGAGCCACCTGGGGGGCAGAGCCTGAAGAGAAACTGACTGGGCTTTCGGGGTCAGGGCAGAGGGAACCCCACAGACATGGATCCCACACTGAAGGACCCCACCACACCCAAATGCAAGATGAGAAGATGCTCCAGCTGCAGTCCAAAGCCCGACACCCCCAACTGTGCCATGTGTGATGGGGACAGCTTCCCCTTTGCCTGTACAGGTGGAGAAGCCGAGGACAGGCTCAGGGAACCGGAGACCGAGAAGGCGCTGTCCTCTTCACTGCACGTGCCCTGGACGAGTGCCGGCCCTGATCAAGCAGCTCTTCCAGGTCCACTGCTTCTTCCTGTCCACTAGGCCACAGCCGCTCTCCAGGCCCACTATGCACACATCTTCCCCTCCAAGGTTTGTTCTGCCCCTGCCCTGACTCCCAGCCCTGTGGGGGTCCTGATCGCACCTCACCTGGCTCAGACTCTTGACGCTGCTCTGGCTGCCCCACCACTGCCTCTGCCCGAGAGTCACGTGAGGCTGAGAGTAGGGGCAGGGGCAGCAGTGGTGCCAGTTGGGGGGCGGTCCAGTGGGAGGAGCCTCAGCCTCGCGGGCTGCTCCATGGGACTGATGACTGCATGATCTTCTGGGCACCTCACGGATCTTCAACTGCAGGTGAAACGGATGCTGGTGGTGGGTGCAGGGCCGCTGGGAGCTGCTGCATGGTTCCCAGAGGCTGGACTGGGGCAGGTGCCAACTGAAGCTGCTGGGGCAGCATGGGCAGGATGTTCTGCACACAAACCTTGGAGAAGATGATGTGTGCATAGCAGGTCCACTGCTGCTGCCCCTGCCCTGACTCCCAGCCCTGCCTGACCCCACCTCAACCTGCTCAGGCTCTGGCGCAACCCTGGCTGCCCTGCCACTGCCTCTGCCCCAGAGTTGGGGCCTTGACAGCCTGGTTGGAAGGGGACACCCCAGCCCTGCCTCAACACCTGGGGGGTCTCCATAACTACCACAGGCAGGTGGGCAACCCCAAAGATCCCAGGACTCACAGTACCCCCTGAGAACATGGACAGTATGTGGGGGTAGCAATGGAGGGCAGGATGGTTATCTTCTCCCAGGTAAAGCCATTTAATCCTTTCAGTTTGGGATGGAGTAAGGCCTGCCTCTTTTTTTTTTTTTTTTTTTGAGACCGAGTCTTGCTCTGTCGCCCACGCTGGAGTGCAGTGGTGCGATCTTGGCTCACTGCAACCTCTTCCCACCGGGTTCACGCCATTCTCCTGCCTCAGCCTTCCGGGTAGCTAGGATTACAGGTGCACGCTACCACGTCCAGCTAATTTTTGTATTTTTAGTACAGACGGGGCTTCATCATCTTGGCCAGGCTGATTTCGATCTCCTGACATCGTGATCTGCCTGCCTCCCCCTCCCAAAGTGCTGGGATTACAGTCGTGAGCCACCACGCCTGGCCAAGGCCTGCTCCTCTTATCTATACCCCCTACCCCTGCAGCTGTGCCGGGGGAAAGCTGGGCAGTTTCCCTCCTCCAAGCCCCTGTACATACCATGAATTGTGGGACCTTCAGAGCTTTTCACTTTTTGGAAAATAGCTCCTGCTGGGCTACAAGATGGAGTGTGAAGAGGGCCTTGGGCCACAGGGAGGCGCCTGTGGACTAGGGGGAGTTAATGCACCCCTTCCTTCCCCAGAGGGGCTGGACTCAGGTGAGTATGGGGGTGGGGGCTCCTGCACTTCGACACAGGCAGCGGGAGGGTTTTCTCCCCATTCCCTCTGCACTCCCAACTTGAGCTATACTTTTTAAGAAAGTGATTCACCCTGCCTTTGCCCCCTTCCCCAGAACAGAACACGTTGATCATGGGCGATATTTTTCATTGTGCCAAAAAGTTGCCATGACCGTCATTAAACCTGTTTAACACCAAATAATAAGGAAAATAAAATAAAAAATTCGGGCATGGTGCAGAAACTCACTCCAAATAAATTACCTACCAAAATATATAACGGTGGAAATATTCCAAAATTCAATATTTTGGGATTTATACACAAAAGATAAACAAATTAGAGGCCAAGAGGCTGCCGGAAGGGAAAAACGGGGCCTGGAAAGGCCGTTGTGAGGAATGAGCTGGGCCTAAAGAGGCCACTGGCAGGCAGTAGCTGGACCTGCCGAAGTAGCCGAAAGGCAGGAGCTTTGGACTGGGGAGGCCGCAGTGAGGTGAGAGCTAGCTGGGCGTGGAGAGTCCGCAGTGAGGCCGAGGCCAAGGCCGGGCCCGTGCAGGCCTTTGAGAGTCAGGAGGCCACGCCTGCAAAGGCCGACTGGAGATCAAGTTCTGCGCCTGAAGAGGCTGCCAAAAGTCAAAAGCGGGGCCTGGGAAGGCCGCCGAGAGCCATGAGCTGGGCTGGGCCGAAAGAGGCCACTGGGAGGCAGAAGGAGCTGGGCCTGGAGAGGCTGACTCGAGGAAGTTTTGCACCTGGAGAGGCCGCCGAGAGTACGGAGCTGGGCCGGGGGAGGCCGACTTGCTGCTCTTCCAGGCCCACTTCCAGGCCGACTTGAGGACAACTTGGGCCTGCAGAGGCCACCGGGAGGCCCAAGCTGGGCCTAGAGGAGCCCACCGACCGGAGGCCGTTTGGGGCCTGCAGATGCCATCGGAGGGCAGGAGCTGAGCCTGGAGAGGCCACCGTGAGGCCTGAGACGTTGTTGGGACCTGGAGTCGGCCCAGAGTCCGGCCTGGAGATGCAGCCGGGAGGAAGAGCTGGGCCCGGAGAGGACGCCGGGAGGCTGCAAGTGGGTCTGAGAGGCCAACTTGAGGAGGCCTGGCCTCCGCCTCCCGCATGGCCCAGCTGTTCCTCCTGGCTGCATCTCCCACCTCCCAGCAAACAAGCTCTTTTGGCTCAGCTCCCGCCTGCGTTTGTAGACCCCGAAGTTTCTGCAACCAAGCTCTTCAGACCCACATCCCTTCTCCCAGTGACTGAACAGTCCCAGCTCCGGCGGGAGAAGGGCGTCTGCAGACCCCAGCTGTTGCCTCCCAGGGGAGTCTCCAGGCCCAGCTCTCGCCCCATCGCGACCTCCCGGGCCCAAGTCCCTGCCTACCTCCCAGCAGCCCGCGTGCGACCCTGCCCCTCCCTCACGGTGGCCTGTTGAGGCAGGGGCTCAGGCTGACCTCTGTCCGCGTGGGAGGGGCCGGTGTGAGGCAAGGGCTCAGGCTGACCTCTCCCAGCGTGGGAGGGGCCGGTGTGAGGCAAGGGCTCCCGCGGACCTGTCAGCGTGGGAGGGGCCGGTGTGAGGCAAGGGGCTCACGCTGTCCTCTCTCAGCGTGGGAGGGGCCGGTGTGAGGCAAGGGCTCACACTGACCTCTCTCAGCGTGGGAGGAGCCAGTGTGAGGCAGGGGCTCACGCCTCTGGGCAGGGTGCCAGAGGCATGAGTTGGGCATCAATAGGCCACCGTGAGGGAGGAGCTGGGCCGCACGTGGGCTGCTGGGAGGCAGGCAGGGACTTGGCCCCAGGAGGCCACCGTGGAGGCAAGAGCTGGGCCTGGAGAGGCCCCTGGGAGGCAAGGGCGGGGCCTGCAGAGGCTGTTCTCCAACCAGTGCTAGGCCCGTACAGGCCACCAGGTGGCAGGAAGTGGGCCCTCAGAGCTTGGCTGGAGAAAGTTCGGGGCCTACAAAGGCAGTTGGGAGCTGGGCAGGAGTTGAGCCAAAAGAGCTTGCTTACTTGCTGGGAGGCAGGGCCGGGAGAGGCCGACTTCAGGACATCTTGGGCCTGTGGCGGTCGCCGGGAGGCCTGAGCTTGGCGTGGAGGAGCCCACCGACCGGAGAACATTTGGGGCCTGGAGATGCCATCGGAGGGCAGGAGCTCATCCTGGAGAGGCCACCGTGAGGCCTGACCTGGGCCTGGGGAGCTTGGCTTGAGGAAGCTGTGGGCTGACCAAGGCCGCCAGGAGATGGATAGGCACTGAGTCCAAAGAGGTTGTTGAGAGGCAGGAGTCGGGCCTGGAGACGCAACCAGGAAGAAGAGCTGGGCCCGGAGAGGACGCCCGGAGGGTGCAAGTGGGTCTGGAGAGGCTGACTTGAGGAGGTTCTGGGCCCGGAGAGGCTGCCGGAAGGGAAAAACTGGGCCTGGAAAGGCCGTTGTGAGGAATGAGCCCCATGGGCCTGAAGAGGCCACTGGCAGGCGGGAGCTGGGCCTGCCGAAGCAGCCGAGAGGCAGGAGCTTTGGACTCGGGAGGCCACAGTGAGGCGACAGCTAGCTTGGTGTGGAGAGTCCGCTGTGAGGCAGAGGCTGGGCCTGTGCAGGCCTTCGGGAGGCAGGAGGCTGGGCCTTGTCGAGGCCTGCAGAGGCCACCGAAAGTCAAAAGCGGGGCTTGGGAAGGCCGCCGGGAGGCATGAGCTGGGCTGGGCCGAAAGAGGCCACTGGGAGGCAGGAGGAGCCGGGCCTGGAGAGGCTGCCGAAAGGCAGGAGCTTCGCCTGAGGATGCCACAGTGAGACACCATCTGGGTCTGGAGGGTCCACTGTGAGGCAGAGGCTGGCCTGTAGAGTCCGACAGTAGACACAAGTTGGGCAAAAGGCTGATTTGAGGAAGTTTTGGGCTTCAAGAGTCAGCCACGAGGCAGGCACTAGGCCTGGAAATGGCCCGACAGTCATGAGTTGGGCCTAAATGGGCCACTGTGAGGGAGGAGCTGTGCCTGTTGAGGCTGCTGGCAGGCAGGCAGAAATTTGGCCTGGGGCAGCTGCCATGAGGCAAGAGTTGGGCCTGGAAAAAGCCCCTGGGAGGCAAGAGCAGGGCCTGCAGAGGCTGTTCTCAAGTCAAAGCTGGGCCTGTTCAGGCCACCGGGAAGCAGAAGGTGGGCCTGGAGAATTTGACTTGAGGAAGTTTTGGGCCTACATTGGCCGCCATGAGCTGGACAGGAACTGGGCCAAAAAAGGCTGTTGTGAGGCAGCAGTTGTGCCTGTAGACCCAGCCAAGAGAAAGAGGTGGGCCTGGAGAAGCCCCCATGAGGCAGAGGTTGAGCCTGTAGACGCTAAAAGGAGGCAGGAGGTGGGCCTGGAGAGGTCAACTTGAGGAGATTTTGGGCCTTCATAGGCCACCAGGAGGCAGCAGTTGGGACTAGAGAGTCTGACTTGAGTAAGTTTTGGGCCCGGAGATGATGTCCTGGGACAGGAATTGGGCCTGGAGAGGCCACCGTGAGGCATAAGCTGGATGTGGAGAGGCCAGTGTGAGGCAAGACCTGGGCCTGTCTAGGCTGCTGGGAGACAGGCAGGAATCTGGCCAGGGAAGGTTGCCATGAGACAAAAGTTGGGCCTGGAAAGGCCCTTGTGAAGCATGAGCTTGGCCTAAAGAGGCCACTGGGTGGCAGGAGCTGGGTGTGTAGAAGCTGCTAAAAGGTTGGGAGCTTGGCTTGGGGGGTCCACAGTGAGGTAGATGCTGGGCGTGAAGAATCTGCTGTGAGGCAGATGTTGGGAATGTAGAGGCCGACGGGAGGTAGAGGCTGGGCCTGGAGGGGACACCAAGATGCAGGAGCTGGGCCTGGAGAGGCTGCAAAGAAGCATGAGCTGGGCCTGGTGAGGTCGACTTGAGAAAGTTCAGGGCCTGGAGAGAAGGCTGGGAGGCAGGAGCTGGGTCTAAAGAGGCCATTGTAACGATGGAGCTGTGCCTGTGGAGGCTGTTGTGAGGCAGTAGCCTCATCTGCGGAGACTGCCGTGAGGTAGGGTATGGGCCTAAATAGGCCATGGTGAGTCATGAGCTTGGTCTGTAGAGGCTGACTGGAGAAAGTTCTGGGCCTGGAGAGGCTGCCGGGAGGTAGGAGCTGGGCCAAAAGATGTAAGCACATTTGCATTTATTAGGCACTTTATTTCCATTATTACACTGTAATATATAATAAAATAATTATAGAACTCACCATAATGTAGAATCAGTAGGCGTGTTAAGCTTGTTTTCCTGCAACTGGATGTTCCCACCTGAGCGTGATGGGAGAAAGTGACAGATCAATAGGTATTAGATTCTCATAAGGACAGTGCAACCTAGATCCCTCACATGCACGGTTCACAACAGGGTGCATTCTCCTATGAGAATCTAATGCTGCTGCTCATCTGAGAAGGTGGAGCTCAGGCGGGAATGTGAGCAAAGGGGAGTGGCTGTAAATACAGATGAAGCTTCCCTCACTCCCTCACTCGACACCGCTCACCTCCTGCTGTGTGGCTCCTTGCGGCTCCATGGCTCAGGGGTTGGGGACCCCTGCTCAAGTGCATCCAAAGCGACCCTTCCCAAACCAGTCTTCACAGTGGTCAAGGGCAGCAACCACTTAGCTCCCAAGGCATGTGCCTCAGCTGGCATTTCGTCACAATCAACAGTAAGTGGCAGCTTGAGTCACTGTGAGGTCACCTACTGGAAATCACCAGCATCCCATTTCCCACTGGCAAAGAGCTCAGCAGTGCCCCCTGGGAAACCAAACCTATGCCCAAATCCCATCTGTGTGGGTTTATCTCCTGGGACCCTTCCTAACATATTAGTCAGAGTCCAATCAGGAAGCATAAACCACTCAAAAGTTTAAACTGGTAAAATTTAATACAGAGAATTATTCATTATAGCAGGTGAACAGCATAATGAGAGATTGGCTAGCACAAAGTAAAGAGAACTCTAGAGAATATGGGACTAGCCCAGGCCAGGCATGGTGGCTCATGCCTGAAATTCCAGCAATTTGAGAAGCTAATGCAGGAGGATTGCTTAAGGCCAGGAGCTAGAGACCGGTCTGGACAACACAGTGAGACCCTGTCTCTATCCAAAAGAAGAAAAAAGTTAGCTGGGAGTGGTGGTGCACACTTGTAGTCCCAGCTACTCGGAATACAGAAGTTTGTGCCTGGGAGATCAAGGCTGCAGTGAGGCATGATTATGCCACTACAGTCCAGCCTGGTGACAGAGCAAGACCCTGTCTCAAAGAACAAAACAACAACAACCGTTTACAGACAGAAAAGAAATAGAGCTAATAAGCTGAGGAAAGATGTTGAAATGTGACAAGTAAAGTAATATGAGGTCTTTTGTCTATGTAAAATAATCAAACAAAAAATGACTTACTAAATTATAATACCCTGTGCTGGCAAAGGTGCAGTGAAATGGGCACTTTCTTATACTATGAGGGGTGTTTAAATTGTGTATAAGCCTTCCAGGGTAAAGCCTGTCAATTTTTTAAAATACTGGAGACAGGGTCTCACCATACTTCCATACTGCCTCCTCCAACTCTTGGCCTCAAGCAATCCTCTTCTCTTAGCCTCCCAAAGTGCTAAGATTATAGCTGGGAGGCACCCAAAACCCTGTCGATTTACATCAAGGGTAATGAGAATGTCCATTCACCATGACTCACAGTAATCTTACGTCTGGGGAGACAATTCAATCTAAACAAAAGGTCATCTGTACACACACAGTAAAAATCTGGGAGTAACTGAAGACAGAGTTGGTAAGTGAAATAAGAAACAGTTATAAGAAATTAAACGATGGTATCCATAGGCACCTGGTATAAAAGGTCAGTTGATGTTAGCTGCTACTTTTTTGTTGTTTTGAGACAGGGTCTCACTCTGTCACCCAGGCTGGAGTGCAGAGGCCTGATCATGACTCACTGCAGTCTCAGCCTCCCTGGGCTCAAGTGATCCTCCCACCTCAGCCTCCCAAGTTGCTGGGACTACAGGAACATGCCACCACACTAGGCTAATTCATGTGTTTTTCTGTAGGGGTGGTGACTCCCCCTTTGTTTCCAAGGCCTATCGCAAACTCTTGGCCTCAAGCCATCCTCCTGCCTCAGCCTCCCAAAGTGTTGCGATTACCAGTGTGAGCCACCACACCTGGCCAGCTGCTACTTTTATCAATATTATTAGTATTCCACTCAATTAAAAATTATTATTTTCAAGGCTATGCAACAGTATGTATCCTACAGCGTAATTGTAAAAACATATACAGTCGTTGTCCCTCAGTATACAGAATTAGTTCCAGCCCCCCATCTCTGCATATACCAAAATCCATGCTTACTCACGTTTCGCTGTCACCCCTCTGGAATCCACGTATACGAAAAATCCAAATATTAGTTGGGCATAGTGGCAAGCACCTGTAGTCTCAGCCACGTGGGAGGTTGAGGTGGGAGGATCGCTTCAGCCTGGAAGGTTGAGGCTGCAGTCAGCTGCGATAGCGCTACTACACTCCAGCCTTGGACAACAGAGGGAGACCCTGTCTCAGAAAAAAAAAACAAAATAAAACAGGTTAGAAATTGTAATCTAACCCTAACCCTAACCCTAAACCCTTAACCCTAACCCTAACCCTACACTAACCCTAAACCCAATCCTAACCCCTAACACTAACCCCTAACTCATAACCCCTACCCTAACCCCTAACCCCTAACCCCTAACCCAAACCCCAAACCCTAACCCTAACCCCAAACCCCAACCCCAAACAGAACCCGAACCCTACCCCTAACCCCTAACCCTAACCCTAACCCCTAACCCTAACCCCTAAACCCTAACCCTAACCCCTAACCCCTAACCCTGACCCTAACCCCTAAACCCTAACCCAAACCCCTAACCCCTAACCCGAACCCTAACCCCCAATCCTAACCCTTACCCTTACCCTAACCCTACCCAAAACCTAACCCAAACCCCAACCCCAAACCACCAACCTCAAACCCCTAACCCTAACCCCAACACCAACCCCAACCGTAATCGCAAACCTCAACCCCAACCCCAACCTGAACCCCAAAACCAAATCCTAACGCTAATCCTAACAATTAACCCTAATCCTACCCCATAACCCTAACCCTAACCCTAACCCCTAACCCTAACCCAACCCTAACCCTAACCCTAACCCATAACCCTAACCCTAACCGCTAAACCCTAACCCAAACCCCTAACCCAAACCCAAACCCCCAATCCTAACCTTTACCCTTACCCTAACCATACCAAAATCTAACCCCAACCCCAACCCCAAACCCCCAACCTCAAACCCCTAACCCTAACCCCAACAGCAACCCCAACCGTAATCGCAAACCCCAACACCAACCCCAACCTGAACCCCTAAACCAAACCCTAACCTTAACCCTAAACATTAACCCTAACCCTAACCGTTAACCCTAACCCTAACACTAACCCCTAACCCCTAACCCTAACCCTAACCCAACCCTAACACTAACCCTAAAACCCTAACCCTAACAATAACCCTAACCCTAACCCTGACACTTATCCCAACCCCAACCCCGACCCTAACCCTGACCCTAACCCTAGACCCTAACCCTGACCCTGACCCTGACCTAACCCTGACCCTGACCCTAACCTAACCCTGACACTGACCCTGACCCTAACCCTAACCCAACCCTAACCCTAACCCCTAACCCCTAACCCTGACCCTGAACCTGACGCTACCACTAACCCTGACCCTACCACTACCCCTGACCCTAACCCTAACCCTAACCCTGACCCTAACACTAACCCTAACCCTAACCCTACCCTAACACTAACCCTAACCCCGAACCCGAACCCGAACCCTGACCCTACCATGACCCTGACCCTGACCCGGACCCGAACCCTCACCCTAACCCCTAACCCTAACCCCTAACCCGAACCCGAACCCGAACCCTGACCATACCCTGACCCTCACCCTAACCCTGACCCTGACCCTGACCCTTACCCTAACCCTACCCAAAACCTAACCCAAACCCCAACCCCAAACCACCAACCTCAAACCCCTAACCCTAACCCCAACATCAACCCCAACCGTAATCGCAAACCTCAACCCCAACCCCAACCTGAACCCCAAAACCAAACCCTAACGCTAACCCTAACAATTAACCCTAACCCTACCCCTTAACCATAACCCTAACCCTAACCCCTAACCCTAACCCTAACCCAACCCTAACCCTAACCCTAACCCATAACCCTAACCCTAACCGCTAAACCCTAACCCAAACCCCTAACCCTAACCCAAACCCCCAATCCTAACCTTTACCCTTACCCTAACTGTACCCAAAACCTAACCCCAACCCCAACCCCAAACCCCCAACCTCAAACCCCTAACCCTAACCCCAACAGCAACCCCAACCGTAATCGCAAACCCGAACACCAACCCCAACCTGAACCCCTAAACCAAACCCTAACCTTAACCCTAAACATTAACCCTAACCCTAACCGTTAACCCTAACCCTAACACTAACCCCTAACCCCTAACCCTAACCCTAACCCAACCCTAACCCTAACCCTAAAACCCTAACCCTAACAATAACCCTAACCCTAACCCTGACTCTTATCCCAACCCCAACCCCGACCCTAACCCTGACCCTAACCCTAGACCCTAACCCTGACCCTGACCCTGACCTAACCCTGACCCTGACCCTAACCTAACCCTGACCCTGACCCTGACCCTAACCCTAACCCAACCCTAACCCTAACCCCTAACGCCTAACCCTGACCCTGACCCTGACCCTACCCCTAACCCTGACCCTACCTCTACCCCTGACCCTAACCCTAACCCTAACCCTACCCTAACCCTAACCCTAACCCCTAACCCGAACCCAAACCCGAACCCTGACCCTACCCTGACCCTGACCCTGACCCGGACCCGAACCCTCACCCTAACCCCTAACCCTAACCCCTAACCCGAACCCGAACCCTGACCCTACCCTGACCCTGACCCTGACCCTAACCCTAACCCTCACCCTAACCTAACCCTGACCCTAACCCTCACCCTCACCCTAACCTAACCCTAACCCTGACCCTGACCCTAACTCTGACCCTGACCCTGACCCTAACCCTGACCCTAACCCTGACCCTGACCCTAACCCTAACCCGATTGCCTTGGTTTTCTTCTAGGGTTTTTATGGTTTTGGGTTTTACATTTAAGTCTTTAACCCATCTTGACATAATTTTTGCATTAGGTGTGAGAAAGAGGTCTAGTTTCTGTTTTCTGCATATGGCTAGCCAGTTTTCCCAGCACCACTTATTAAATAGGGAATCCTTTCCCCATTGCTTGTTTTTGTCAGGTTTGTCAAAGATCAGATGGTTGTAGATGTGTGGTATTATTCCTGAGGCCTCTGTTCTGTTCCATTGTTCTATATTTCTGTTTTGGTACCAGTACCATGCTGTTTTGGTTACTGTAGCCTTGTAGTATAGTTTGAAGTAGTGTGATGCCTCCAGCTTTGTTCTTTTGGCCTCGGGTAGTCTTGGCTATACGGGCTCTTATTTTGGTTCTATATGAAATTTAAAGTAGTTTTTTCTAATTCTTTGAAGACAGTCACTGGAAGTTTGATGGGAATAGCATTTAATCTATAAATTAGTTTGCGCAGTATGGCCATTTTCAATATATTGATTCTTCCTATCCATGAGTATGAAATGGTTTTCCATTGTTTTGTGTCCTCTCTTATTTCCTTGAACAGTGGTTTGTAGCTCTCCTTGAAGAGGTCCTTCACATCCCTTGTAAGTTGTATTCCTAGGTATTTTATTCTCTTTGTAGCAGTTGTGAATGGGAGTTCATTCATGACTTGGCTCTCTGTCTATTGTTGGTGTATATGAATGCTTGTGATTTTTGCACATTGATTTTGTATCCTGAGACTTTGCTGAAGTTGCTTATCAGCTTAAGGAGTTTTTGGGCTGAGACGATGGGGTTTTCTAAATATACAATCATGTCATCTGCAAACAGAGATAATTTGACTTCCTCTCTTCCTCTTTGAATATGCTTTATTTCTTTCTCTGATTGCCCTTGCCAGAACTTCCAGTACTATGTTAAATAGGAGTGGTGAGAGAAGGCATCCTCGTCTTGTGCCAGTTTTCAAAGGGAATGCTTCCAGCTTTGGTCCAAATTCAGTATGATATTGGCTGTGGATTTGTCATAAATAGCTCTTATTATTTTGAGATACGTTCCATCAATACCTAGTTTATGGAGAGTTTTTAGCATGAAGGGATGTTGAATAATGTTGAGTAACTGAACACCAACATGGCTTCATCTCCAACAGTGAAATTGCTCATATGAAGGTCACCAGTAAGCTCAAAAGGTCCCATCTGCCTTCATTATCTGACCTCTCGGCAACTTTTAAAGTATCAGATCATGCTCTATGATCAAGACATTTTCTTTTCTCACTTCTTGATGACACCACATAAAACTAGTTTTCCTTCTTCTTCACAAACAAACTTTGGGTTTCTTTTTTTGTTTGAGAGAGGGTCTCACCCTGTCACCCAGGAAATACATCCAAAATGATAGACTTGAATAGGAATAGTAATTAAAAGTCCAAGACTTCAGATCTGTCGGTAGACTCAAGCCTGGCATAGGTCACTTGCTAGCTGGGAGTCTAGGCAAGATATTTTATTTTTCTAATTCTGTTTCCCCATGAGCAAAATGTGGGCACTAGAGTTATCAGTTGGTAAGGAGTTCGACATCTCTGTAACTCTTAATATAAAATATTGGACTGATGATATCGTTTGGCTCTGTTTCCCCACCCAAATCTCATATAGAATTCTAATCCCCACCCTAACCCTAACAGTCATAACCCTATGCTATCCCTAACCTAACTGAAAATGATGAGCCTAACAGTTGAGTGAATAAATGATGATTGATCCTAAAGGAATTAAGTAAATAATTCATTAGAGAATTATTAAAGAATTAAGAATTAATATTCCACAAATACTCACTGTGTCTCAATGGTGCTCCTTGATGCTCCTAGGCTTTGGTTAACCACCCCCGCTTAACCTTTGCAACCACCCTATGGCAGGTCCTAGCACCATCCCCATTTTACAGGTGAGAGGTTTGAGAACATGCCTAGGGTCACACACCTGGGCAGTATCAGGCCTAAATATGAGCAGGCACAGGTGGTGTCAGGAGAGACGCTGATGTGATAACAGTATAAGGAAAAGAAGGAGCAGCAGTGAGCTCGGTGTGATGGCCAAACATGCCATGGGCTGACCCCACGTGGATCCAGCCCCACAGCTGGCCAGGATACACTTTCCCTGTCCTTACATGAAGTTTTCACTTCATCATGGGAAGAGCACAGAGCGCAGGGAGAGTGTTCAAACAGCACTGGTACGTACTAGGAACTAAAGATGTTGGCTACCACTGACTCACTGAAAAGCAATCAGACAAAATACTAGAAATAAACCACAGGGACAGCTGGCTTTCTCTTTAGGTGTCAGGCCTGCATGTGTTTCCTTCGAAGTCTGTCCCCTCATTCTGCAAAAGCTCATTCCACCGAGAGAGGGAGCGGGAGCCCAGCCGAGCCCCTGTGCGGACAGCGGGGATGGCACTCGGTGCACGGTGCCCTGGAGTCCGGAGCGAGTGCTCGGGGAGGCAGAGAGCGCTCGGCGTGGGCGGCACCCGCAGGCACTGCCTCCCCAGGCTGCCCCCATCCCCAGGCCCGCGCGGTGCCGGCGGGGCCATTTGCGCAGCCGCCCGCACACGTCCCGCCGGGCGGGCCCTTGCTCCACCCGGACAAAGCGCCCAGGGCCATCCTGAGTCCCTGCAGGGTCAGGGCCTGCGGAATCGCGCGGCCTTTGCCCCACAAAACCACTGTGTGGCGGAAGAGCGCTTCGGCCGCGTCGCCTCGAAACTGGACCCGCACATCTGAGCCTGCGTTTCCGTTTCCCCGAGAGACCCCGGGCTCCCTCCCCCAAGGACAGGAACACAACGCACTGGCAGAGCTCGCTGATTGGATGAGGGAGAGAAGTGGGCGGAGTGAGCACTAGGAGATCCTGTCATTGGATAAGAAAGAGAAGTGGGCTGGGTGGGCACTGGTAGAGTCTCTACTGGTTGGATAGGAGCGAGAAGCGGGCGGGGCTAGCACTGAGATCCTGCAATTGGACGGGCATGAAGTAGGTGGGGCGAGCACTGAGGAGACCCTGCCAATTGGACGAGAGAAGTGGGCGGAGTAAGCATTGGTAGAGCCTGCTGATTGGGCAAGAGACAGGAGTGGTCGGAGCAAGGACTGCGGAGAAGGCTGCTATTGGATGTTAGGGAGAAGAGGGCGGAACAAGAAGGTGGCGAGCTCGGCAGATTGGACAGGAGAGATAAGCAGGAGGAGCAAGCAATGAATGGAGCCAGCGGTGAAAAGAGTCCTGATAATTAGACAGGGGAGAGCAGTGGAACCAGAATTCGGGTTACGGTCACGGTGACAGCCAGAAAGGAAATTCCAGCACGGATGCCAACCGCGCCAACCCAAAACTATGACCCGAGTCCTAACCCACCCTAACCCGGCCAAAACCGAACACCAAACCCTGACTAAATGCGAAACGCTGACCCGGACCTGGACCCTGACCCTGACCCTGAAGGGGGACATAGAGGAAAGAGATTGAGAGGTTTGCACATTCAGTGACATACATTTTCTTCGTTAGTCGATGTTAGAAAGCAGAGGCTTTTATCTCGAGAAATTTCTGACCTAAAGAATGATGTACAATAAACTGTATTCAACCATTGATCAACATTTTCTAACAAGGTGGAATGAAAATATAAAGTGTGGGGATTGCTACTAGTCCTAATACACTAATCTGTGGTTAGGAAGGTTTATTTTTTTCCCTCCAAACCTAAGCAGTACATGTCTTAAATTACCTTCTAAAATGTACGACTCTTGGAGCCTCAGACGGGCTGGAGTTAGTCAATACTCCACGGCTGTTTGTTGGATGAGTGGACAACAGCATGGCCGAGAGGTCCTGGTGCAAAAAGTCTTCGGCTGCCTCAGTTTGAATCGTGCTTCTGCCATCGACCAGCCGTGTGATTCTGTAAAAGTATTTTAACCTCTCTGGGCCTTAGTTTCCCCATCTGTAACTTGAGGGCCTACCTCAAATGGGTTCCTGGTGAAGAGTAACAAGACTATATCCGGAGTAGGTTTCAGTTGCCTTTTCCTCCGTCTTTCCACCCTCCCCTCCTACCCTTCCAAATCTTTTTTTTTTTTTTTTTTTTTTTGGACAAGGTCTCCCTCTGTTGCCCAGGCTGGAGTGCAGTGGCGTGATCTCGGCTCACTGCAATCCCCACTTTCCAGGCTCAAGCGATCCTCCTCCTCCTACCTCAGCCTCCTGAATACCTGGGGCTACAGGTGTGTGCCACCACGCTAGGCTAATTGTCATTGTGTGTGTTTAGAGGCGTGGTTTATCCATGTTGACCAGGCTGGTCTCGAACTCCAGGCCTCAAGCAATTCTCCCACCTCGACCTCCAAAAGTGCTAGGACTTACAGGCGTGAGCCACCGCCCCCACCCCCTTCAAATCTATTAAAAGGTGAGAGTCTCGCCAAGGCAATGAGATCGCAATATGATGTTTCCATTTACTTTGGATTATATGTCATTATAAATATTAACAAATAAGACTTAAAAAGGACACCTTCGGGTAGGTCAGACCAAAATACAAAACTTGTCTGTGGGACTGCAGTTTGAGGACAGTGTCTGCAACAGTGTCTGCAGCCGTCACATGGCAGCAAAACGGGGTTAAGCAGTGCACGAGAGTCTGAGTCGACGACAGCCAGAGTCCATGCATCGGGAGGTTCACTCGGTTTGCGAAGGAACAACGGGCACGGCATGCACGGCCCGGGCTCGGCGGGCGGACGGGCCGGGGCGCAGTTCCCCGCGCTCGCCACTAGAGGTCAGGAGGTGACCGCTTCGGGGTTGGAAGACGGGCCCGTCGGGGATTGGCGCAGGCGGCGGGCGGGGCGGCGGGCGGGGCGGCGGGCGGGGCGGCGGGCGGGGCGGCGGGCGGGGCGGCGGGCGGGGCGGCGGGCGGGGCGGCGGGCGGGGCGGCGGGCGGGGCGGGGCTGGAGGCAGCGCCTGGTTACTGACACCTGGAATGACTTTTTTTTTTTTTTTTTTTGGCATCAGATTTCCTGTCTTTGTGGGGATGATGGACCCGAGTAAAGATGCCCATTCGGGGTCAAAGGCAGAGCCGCTTCTGCAGCTTCTCAAAGCGTTTTTTGTTTTTTTTTTCTGAGACGGAGTCTTGCTCTGTCGCCCAGGCTGGAGTGCAGTGGCGCGATCTTGGCTCACTGCAGCCTTCACCTCCCGGGTTCAAGCGATTCTCGTGCCTCAGCCTCCCCGAGTAGCTGGGACTACAGGCGTGCGCCACCACGCCCGGCTAATTTTTGTATTTTTAGTAGAGACGGGGTTTCGTCGTGTTGGCCAGGCGGGTTTCGAACTCCCGACCTCAGGTGATCCGCCAGCCTCGGCCTCCCAAAGTGCTGGGATTACAGGCGTGAGCCATCGTGCCCGGCCTCAAAACGCTTTAACAGAAAGACAATCTGCACGGGATCTAGAAGGGTGCTGAGATCCTTGGAAAGGAAGGTTTCCAAACTTCCTGGGGAGTTCCTGCCCGAGTGCCCGTGCTGCCCCTGGGCTGGCTGGCCAGTAAGCCTGCCTCCCAGCCTGACTGTCCCCATCTTTCGGTCCCAGCCCCATTTGCACAGCCTGGGCAGTAGAGAGCCCTGGACTGGGGGGCTGGAGTTCTGGGTTCTTGTCCCAGCTGTGCCCCTTCAGGCCCCTTATTCCCCATGTGCCTAATAAGGAAGTCATGGTAGGTGGGGGATACAGCCTCTTCTCGCTTTGCCATTCACTTCTGTGTCTTCAGAGAGGCTGTCAAATCTCCTCTCTGAATGAGACCCCCAAAAAAGCAAAGCTAAGAAGATACCCAGAGCTTAACTAGACACCAGGCCTTTTAGAAATAGACCACCTCTTACCTTAGGCCCCCAGAGGGTGCCCATTCTGTGTGGAGAAAAGAGGAGCCCTTGCCTCAGCCCCCAGAGGCTAGGGTGGGGTGGCTGAGTTTGGGGGCCAGGTTAGACACCTCTGGGGAAGCCTGAAGTAGCATGGATGGTTTCAAAGCCAGCGGATGAGGTGGCAGGACAGTGACAAGACCCCAGGTCTCCATCATGCACCTGAGCTTACTGAGCCTTCACCTGGTGTCTCTGCTGAGTCTCCGACAGACCAGGAGGGAAGGGACTGGGGGTACCGACCCCCAGAGAGAGAAAGTGGCAGTCAGAGGACCTGGGTTTGAGTCCTGGTTCACCCCTTCCTGGCTGTGTGGCCTTGGCAAACTACTCAGACTCTGGGAACCTGTTTCACCTGCAAGATGGGGATGAGAATCAAACCCACCTTGCAGGGCTGTGAACATGCGTTCAGACCAGTGCATGCAAAAACCTTCACATAAAAACCCTTCCTAAAGATGGGGAGACAAGTCTCCATGAGCAGCAGGTAGCCAGGGACTGTGTAGGGGCTGGGGTCCTGTTTTCCCTGCAACCTGGGAAAGGCCTGATGTGTGGGGCTGGAAGGCCCTGGTCAGGTCACCTGACCTCTCTGGGCCTCTGTTTCCATCACACACTGATGGGCTGAGCACACTGGGACTCTGGCTGTGCAACTCCTTGGCTCTGCATTTGTTCACCCAGCGTTCCTGAGGGGCCCTTGGTAGGCAGAGAAAGTTTGTGGGCTTCAGGCATGGGCCCCAAGATTCAGATACTCTCAAGCCTCCTGGGGAGTCTGACTCAGGGGAGCAGACAGGCCCACCAGCCAGGGTGATTCTTGCTCAGCTCCTGGAGGGTGGAGCTGGCCCCACAGGCCTCCCCAGAGACACGGCCCTGGACTGCCACTGATTACTCTCAAAAGGGACATCTGTGGCGGTAGCGGGACCAAGATGCCACGAGCAAGCACCCGGAGGCCCCCAGTGTGAGCCAGGGAGTGGAGGGGAGGGGAAAGGGCAGAGTCAGGACGTGTAGGAATGCTTGCTTTTTTCGAAGCACAAGGGACCCTTTTCTCCACCGCAGCTGACCTGATGCTTATGCCGGGAAGGAGGAGGGGCGGGCTCTGTCCTTGAGGTCCCTCAGGAGTAGAAAGAGATCAGAGTGGGAGACTTGGGTCTGAGGTCTGAACTTGAGCCTACACCAGTTTCTCCATGGTGTTTCCATCACGTCCCCCACCTCCTGCCTCGAGCCTCACACCTTCCTAACAAACCCTCCCCTGGAGAGGAGACCCCGGGTCCACAGCACCCCGGCCCCATTGGCTTTCTCTCTCCAGGCCGTTTTAGACCACTCCCACTGCCTGGACTGCTTTTAGAAGCCCCCACTCACCCTCCAAGGCCTTACGGAAGCACCGCCTCCTCCAGGAAGCCTTCCCTGACCTCCCGGCAGAGTCAGCAGAGCCCACGGTACTTGCAGACTGGTCAAGCTGGTCTTGGTATTTCTCACCCCAGTTGGAATGGTTTGTTCCGGCTTCCTGACTAGATGGGAACTCCCTGAGGGCAGGCCCTGTGTCTCATTCACCCCCAGGGCTTGTGGAATCATTGAGTGAAGCATGTGCCAATTTACCCGTCATCAGGAGCCTCCGGGAACTCTGGCAGACTTTCGGCTGGCAGGCCCACTTCTTCCATCTGCCCAGCAGCGAAAGAGATGAGGGATGCAGTCAGGCTTTCTTGGGCTGGAGCAGCCAGTCTTCAAGGTCCCATCCTCCACCTGTCTGTCTGCTCACCACCTCCCTCCTCCGTTCCCACTGTCCGCCAAGGCGCCCCCACACTCCTGTCCTCTCAGCCAGGGCTGGCCTCTAGAAGGGTCTTTGCTCCCAGATGGGCGTGTCCCCTTCCCCTGGGCAGGTGCTGAGGTCTCTTTCCACCACCAGCCTCTTGGGCCCCAGAGGGCTGAGAGCCCCCCACCCCAGCTCCTTGCCCTCCCCGTCCCAGAGTGGCTGAGCCCTCCACGTCCTCCGATCGGGGACTGCAGTGGCTCTGTGTCCAAGCAGGGGTTCTGGATCTCCCCCAGTGTGGGGGCCACAGGCCTTGGTGGCTGCTGGGGAAGCCCGGGGCCGGCCGTGCTGGGCGCAGGTGGCGGCAGGGGTAGCAGTGGTGGGTGGGTGTCTGTCGCTGAGCACGGCCCCTGGGAGCTCGCTGGTGAGCGTGTGCCAGCGCTCGATGCGCTTGTCCTTGTTCTTCAGGCAGTCAAACCAGTGCTTCAGGCGCTCCCCCTTGGCGTGGATGCCCAGAACCACACAACCTGCAGGAGGACAGGAGGGGCAGCTGGGGCACAGGGACCCCCAACTCCCAGGCGTGGGGCCCATGCCCCCTCCCAGGTTCTGTGCTCGAAGGCCAGCCTCTCCCACTGCCCACTGGGTTCTGAGCATGAACAGGACCTGACCTCCATGCCACACTCTGGCCCCGTCAGGGCCCAGCCATCCTGTCTCTCTTCCACCAGGGCAGGGATAGGGGCAGGGTGCAGAGGCAGCATCAGGGGTCAAGGAATGGGGGCCTGAAGAGGGGAGAAAGAGCCAGGCAGCCCCACTATGCACAGCCACCAGGCCCACTTGGAATTTGGGGCCTCTAGGGCTCAGAGTCCAGCCCGAGGCTCTGCCCATCATTGTCTCTTGTCTGTGCTCCACCACAGAGTGCTGTGTGACCCTCCCAGAACTCCTTCCGTCTCTGGGCCTGTCTCTTCCTGGGGCACAAGGGTCAGGCTGGAGAAGGTCTGACCTAGGGGCAGGTGGTCCGTGGCTCCAGCTTTCCCCATGGACCAGGAAAGAGGGGCTGTGGCCTGATCCAGGACAGGCACACAGTGAGACGGTGTTCCCACTATGCCCCCTTACCAATGAAATCGTTGGATTTTCCAATGTCGTAATCCCAAACGGTGACCTCCAGGGACTTCTTGGCCAGGTCCCCATGCTTGATCTCGTAACAGAACTCCTGCTGGCAAGAAGGGAGTGTTAGGGCTGATGCCACGAGGCCTGGGCCTCGGCCGGGGGCCAGGAGGGGTATGAGGTGTAGGGAAAGAGGAGGGACAGGGGTGATCAGTGCTCAGAGTGGATGATGGGTGGATGCTCACATGTCTCGCCCACGTCCCCCTGAGCGCAGGACCTGCGCTCCAGCCAGAGGCTGCAGAAACGGCACCAACAGCTGGAGAGTGAGAGCCGGACCCTGGCTGCCAAGATGTCTGCCCTCGCCTCCAAGGCCCATGGCGTGGCCGCCTCCCCGGCCATCCTGGAAGAGACCTAGAAGCACCTCCAGAGGTGGGGTCTGTCCTCCCACCCACCTGTGTGTCACTCCTCCATGTGAATTTAAGGTCCCACAAGATGGCACCCACAGGACCGGGGTGTCCAGACCTCCTCCCTTATGAGTAGAGTCATTCTGGGATGGGAGGGTCGGAGACCCCATTATGCTTCCTCAGCAGGACCCCCACAGTGCGGTCAGGCGAGTCATCTAGGCCATGAGGTGGGGCCCTGGCGCCCTTCCACTGCCTCCCTTTGTCAGATGGGGCTTTGCTCTATTCCCTGGTCTTGTTCTTCACGGGCCCTGGCTTGGCCAAGGAGAGAACCAGGAGCCTTGTGCTCACTCTGTTCCCACCCTCTCCAATCTCTTCCTCCTCCTCCTAGGCTGGAGCTTCTGCAGGGGCATCTGGCCATCCGGGGCCTGCAGCTGCAGGCCTCAGTGGAGCTGCACCAGTTCTGCCACCTGAGCAACATGGAGCTCTCTTGGGTAGCCAAGCACATGCCCCATGGCAGCCCCACCAGCTATACCGAGTGCTTGAATGGTGCCCAGAGCCTTCACCACAAGCACAAGGTAATAGCCCTCTTCTTCCTACAGGATTACCGACATCCGCTTCCCAGACCTTAGAAACCCTCTGCCCCTACTCAGGTGTCCTGGCCTCTAAGCCCTCACCCCTGGGTATCCCAATTTCCAAATCTCTGCCCCAGCTATTTTGACCCTGGGGGTCTTGCCATGATTGGGTCCTGGAGCCACATCCATGGCTCTGCTCCGGACACCCCTGGGTTAAGAGCAGCAGCCTCTCAAGCCACTCTGTGGCAGGAGCTCCAGGTGGAGGTAAAAGCTCACCAGGGGCAGGTGCAACGGGTGCTGAGTTCTGGGCGGAGCCTAGCAGCCTCAGGGCACCCCCAAGCCCAACACATCGTGGAGCAGTGCCAGGAGCTGGAAGGCCACTGGGCAGAGCTGGAGAGGGCATGTGAAGCGCGGGCCCAGTGTCTGCAGCAGGCTGTCACTTTCCAGCAGGTAGGATGCAGAGAGGTGGGGTTGGGGGAAGAGGCAGAAGTCAGGGCTCCTTGAGGGGCCACCTGTGGGACTCTCAGGGAGGCGGATCAGTGGTGGGGGCTCTGGGCTGGGAGCTGATGGGTGCCCCTATGGGCACAGAAGCCCCTTTGATGCTGGAGAGCAGGGGCAGATGTCTCCAGGGCTGACGGAGGGTCCTGTCTGAGATCCTCCAGGTGAGTTGGCCCCACTCTTGGCAGTACTTTCTGGATGTGTCAGAGCTGGAGGGCTGGGTGGAGGAGAAGCGGCCGCTGGTGAGCAGTCGGGACTATGGCAGAGATGAGGCAGCCACCCTCAGGCTCATTAACAAGCACCAGGTACCACGTCCTGAGCCTCCCCTGCAGTGTGGTCTGGGTGATGATGGACCACGGGGAGAGGGCTGTCACCCTCCCTCTCTCAGAGGCACAGAGCCCTGCTCTTGCTTCCTGGAGACGCAGACAGCCCCATCCCCACTGCCCACCCAGATCCCACAGTGCCCCTTCTTCCAAGGCAACCTGGGCACTGTGATGTACACGCTTTCTCCCTTCATCTTCTTACGAGTCTTGCCTCTCCCTGTGGCCTTGGGGTTTCTCCGCCTCCTCTTGCTTCCTCTCTACCCCACCCCTGGCACTTTTCTCCTCTGTCAAGGTCACCTGCCCAGCCCGCTCCACATCTCCCACAGGTGTCTTCCTCCCAGGCTTTACCCGTCATCCTCTGAGTTAACCCAATGCCCTTCATGAAGCCGACCTCCTCCCACAAACATCCCCTGGCTGAAGGGAGGGAGGTCTCGAAGTCCCCTTCCTCACTCCTGAATTCGGACTCCCAGAACCACACAAGCTTCAAAGCCTGGAGCCCACGGCAGTCCCAGTTCCTGCTGTCACTGAACTGTCCTCCTGTCTGGGCATGTTTCCTGCACAGCCCCAGTTCCAGTGTGTTCTGCGACAGGACCTTCAGAGAAGGTCTTTCTAAAGGCCTGTAGCCTTGGCCTCATGGAGCACCCATCTCCCGGCTATACTGGACAGCTTGTTTAACTCTGCCTCTCTCTTACACATGGATGTTGGGGTCCAGTCTAATGCCTCCTGTGCCCTCCCTTCCTTGGCCCAGATTAGCCAGCATTCACCTTTCCCTGCTAAATAATGAGCCCTCAGTGGGCACAGACCAGGTGTTCACTTTATGGAACAATAAGTACTTACTCCATCAGTAATGGGTAGATGGATGCTGGGTGGGTGGATGAATGAGTTGAGGTAGATGGATGGGCGTGTGAGTGGTGGGTGAATGGATGGGGATTGTTGACTGGATGGGTGGGGGACGGACAGGTGGGTGGATGAGTCACCCAGGCTGAGCCTGGCATGGGTCCTCATGCATCATAGGCTCTACAGGAGGAACTAGCCATTTACTGGAGCTCCATGGAGGAGCTTGACCAGACGGCCCAAACCCTCACTGGCCCCGAAGTCCCTGAGCAGCTGCGTGTGGTATGGGAGAGGCTCCGGGAGCAGCTGCGGGCACTGCAGGAGTTGGCGGCCACACGGTGAGGACACCATAACCCCTCTCATCAGTGAGTACAGGAGGCCTAGCCACAGCTGACTGTTCCCATGCCATGGCCCAAAGTCAATCAGAACCCATGACCCCAGGCTGTAGAGATGCATTGGGAGAAGGGTGTGTGCTGCTCACCTCTTTCCATAAATTCTTCAGTGAGGCCCCACAACTCCCTGCAGTCCATCTCCCCACGTCCACACCCTCCTCTGCCCCTACACCTGCACTGCTGTGTCTACTGCTCCCTGAATCGTGAGCCGCAGGCTTGGACAGAGACCATGAGTAACCCCAGTTTTCAGACTGGCCCCTCTGGCTGGCCTGACTGGCCCCCAGGGGGGTGGGCAACTCACTTCTGGGGAACCACGGACTGTCACCACAGGGACCGGGAACTGGAGGGGACCCTGAGGCTGCACGAGTTCCTGAGGGAGGCCGAGGACCTGCAGGGCTGGCTGGCAAGCCAGAAGCAGGCAGCCAAAGGAGGGGAGAGCCTGGGGGAGGACCCCGAGCACGCCCTGGTGAGAAGAGGGCCAGGGTCAAGGAGGGTGCCCTGGGGAAGAGCCTATGGGGTGGGGAAGCTGGCTCTGGCAGGGTGGAGGAAGAAGGTGGCAGCAGAGCGGTGAGCCCTGGCTGAGGTGGGGCCTCCTGAGTGGAGCGGGCAGACGCCGTGGCTGTCCAAGCCCACATCACCCAGTTGGGCACTGAGGTGCCTCAATTCCCAGGCTGCTTGACGCCTAACCAGCCGGGGGCTACCCTGTCACCCACTCCCCTCTTCTCAGCACCTCTGCACCAAGTTTGCAAAGTTTCAGCACCAAGTGGAGATGGGCAGCCAGCGGGTGGCCACCTGCCGGCTGCTGGCAGACAGCCTGCTAGAGCGTGGGCACAGTGCTGGCCCCATGGTCCGTCAGAGGCAGTAGGATCTGCAGTGAGTGCCCAGCGGGCCAGGCCAGCATGGGGTTTGGGGCAAGGAGCTGGGCAGGCAGGGCCCAGAGTGGTAAGAGGGGATGGCATGCTGTGAGGGCCACGCTGGCCCTGGCTGCCCACAGGGCTCTGCAGGGGGCCTAGCTGCAGAGAAGCTGAGCCCGCCACAGGATCTGGTCTGTGAAGGGAAGTGAGGCTGGGTGTGCAGGTCAGAGTCCTGCTCCCAGGATTGAGAGCAGGAGCTGTGGGAAGATGGTGGGGCCAGACATCAGGGCCTTCCCCTGAGCTACCCCAGCTCCTGTGCTCACTCGGGACAGCCCATGCCTCGTGTGGTTCCTAGCTGTCCACTTGGCTGATTTGGATCCACTCCCAGCCTGTGAGCTTTGAGGCAAGGTCATGACTTGCTCATAACCCCTAGCCCAGAGCCTGGCCTGGCAGAAGCCTTAGGAGCTCAGCCAGTTGCAGAGTTAGCGAGGAACGGAGAGATGTGGCCTCTGCCCACAAAGCGTCTGTGATCATAACCTGGGTGACGCACTATGAGTCAAAGCACAGGATGTAAGGAGTATCACAGCACAGATACCATGCAGTGCCGAGCATTACAGCAGCAAAGCACTGAATTCATGGTAAAGCTAGAAGACAGGCTCCCAGGAAGAAGGTGCGTAGGCAGGGCCACAGGCGGGAGAGGTTTTAAGAAGGAGGAGCTTTGGGCAAGTCCCGATACAACTCAGAGAGGAGCGGGCTGACCAGGCCTAGCGGGAGGGAGGAATGAGACGGCCCGGCAGCAGATCCCCGGCTGGTCTTCCACACGCCGTGGGCAGGGCCGCCTGGTCGGAGCTGTGGGAGCTGACCCAGGCCCGAGGCCACGCGCTCCGAGACGCCGAGACCACCCTCAGAGTTCACAGAGATCTCTTGGAAGTCCTCACCCAGGTCCAGGTGTGAGCCGGAGGGGTGGCTAGAAGTGGATACACTCCAGGCTCAGTGCCCACCCTCCATCCCGCATCTCCTCAGCATTCTCCCTTCCTCAGGAGAAAGCCACGAGCCTCCCCAGCAATGTGGCACGGGACCTGCGTGGGCTGGAGGCCCAGCTGAGAAGCCACCAGGGGCTGGAGCGAGAACTCGTGGGCACCGAGCGGCAGGTGAGCCCAGCTGGCTGCCTCTCCGACCCAGGCCCCTGCAGCCCCCTCAGGCTGGCCCGCCTGTTCCTCTAGATTTTCCACTCTCCCTCAGAGCCTCCCATGGGCCTACTGTGCATGGCAGGACGTGGCCCAAGGGGGCCAGAGTTCCCAGGTGAGGGATACATCTGCGAGATAATCAGGAGGACATGACCCTTGCCTCCCTGTTCCCTGCCCCTCCCGCAGCTGCAGGAACTGCTGGAGACTGCAGGCAGGGTGCAGAAGCTGTGTCCGGGGCCTCAGGCCCATGCGGTGCAGCAGAGGCAGCAAGCTGTGACGCAGGCGTGGGCAGTGCTGCAGCGACGCATGGAGCAGCGCAGGGCCCCGCTGGAGCGGGCACGCCTCCTGGCCCGCTTCCGCACGGCGGTGAGGGCTCCTGCCCCTTGGGTGGCGTGTGTGTGCATGTGTGTGTGCTGCACCATGCATGGGCATGCACGCATGAGGCCCTCCAGCTCTGGAGGGAGAACAAGCATGGACTCGGGTGGGAGAGCACAAGCACACGGGATGTCAGTCTGGCTGGTCAGGGGCTGAGCACATGGGCGTAGCAGTGACACCTTAGGGTCTGGGTCAGTGCCAGCAAGGTGAGTGGCAGGGCAGTCATGCAGCGTCCCAGCCAGGGCTGGGAGTAAGGACTGCCGAGGAAAGCTCATAACTGGAGACCCAGATGTTAGACAGTGACCTCTGGATCAGTCAGTATCTATTTAATGTCTGTCTTCAGCTCCCTGCTGAAGCCACGGGTGGAGAGAGGAGGGCAATATAGAAGCTATGGACAGTGGAACTGCTGCCCTCATGGAGCCCTGCTTCCTGGGGAGATGAGCCCGAAACCCAGAGAATCAGACTGGGACAGTAGGTCCTGGCCACGGGATGTCCCCGGCATCCCACTGTCCTGGGACCTGGCAGACCAGGAGGCCCAAACTGACACTGCAAAAAGGCTTGAGTTTAGGGACCTAACTCTGCTGATTTGCTAGCAATGTGAGCTTGAGCAAGGCACTTAACCCTGGGTTTGTCATGCACTTAGAGTTTACAAGACTCTTTGTGCCATTTACCCTTCCTTCCTCCATGCAATGAGATATTTGGACAAGGGCCTGAAGTCCCTCCAGCACCAATCTTGTATAGTTGTACCCAAATCAGCAGAAGACTGTAAGGGTTAAATTAGTAATTCAGAGAACAAGGAGAGCAGTGCAATGTCAAATACCAGGGAAGGCTTTGCCAGGCAAAGGCGGCCAAGGGGCCTTTGAAGAGCAGGTGAACTTTCTTTCCCCATCAAGCAGTCTTGATGGGGCTGATCTTGCTAGCCGCCAGTCCTCTCATGGCCTCATCCAGGTGAGCTCTGTAGAGACGGGAAGGCAGGAGGAACAAAGGGCAGAGATGTGTCGTGGTGAGTGTCTGGCTCATGTAGGGGGTTCGTGGTTCTGGGAGGATCGGGTTGGATGAGAACGGAGAAACCAAGTGACAAAGGGCCACACATGCCTCACCCGAGGCCCTGACCCAGGTCGGCTTGGGCAGTGTGAGTGGACTCAGGTGGGCTGCAGTTGCCTCAGCACCTGGTTTCCTGCTGCCCAGCCCAGCCCTCACCCGGCTCTCCCTCCGTGTCCCCGGGATCAGGTGCGTGACTACGCCTCCTGGGCAGCCCGCATGCGCCAGGACCTGCAGGTGGAGGAGAGTTCACAAGAGCCTAGCAGCGGCCCGCTGAAGCTCAGTGCCCACCAGTGGCTCCGGGCGGAGCTGGAGGCCCGGGAGAAGCTGTGGCAGCAGGCCACCCAGCTGGGCCAGCAGGCACTTCTTGCTGCAGGGACACCCACCAAGGAGGTGGACCCCCTCCCCTGGTGCCCCCACATACCCTAGCTGACCAAGCTTGTGCCTGGCCACCTGGTGCCCCGTCCTACTGTGCCATGCTGGCCTCTCCTCAGGAGCTTCCCTCAGGATCCAGTCCTCACCTCACCCACACCACCCTCCCCAGCTGAGGCTCCTCATGTGTCCATCCCCAGGTCCAGGAAGAGCTTCGAGCCCTGCAGGACCAGCGGGACCAGGTGTATCAGGCCTGGGCACAGAAGCAAGAGAGGCTGCAGGCCGAGCAGCAGGAGCAGCTCTTCCTCAGAGAGTGCGGCCGTCTGGAGGAGATCCTCGTGCCCCAGGAGGCAGGTCCCCTCCCGCCCTCACACTCCGCTCAGCCTCCTGCTCCTCCTTTCCATTCCCCTCTCTGCTCAGTCCCTTTCCTCCCGCCTCTCTGGCTTTTTCTCTAATATGAGGCAGCTGTGCACAAGTCCTTCCAGGTGGCCATGGTGAAGTGCTGAGGCCCCTGAGCGTCCACTGACATCCCCAGCCCCTATCCCAGACTGAGCCCCAAGGAAGTTGGCCAGAGGCTGGTCATGCTCCCCACATGGTGCAGAGGTTGAGGTGTCGCAGCCTCCCAACCTGGACTCCCACTCCTCACAGCTCCATGCCAAGCTCAGTGGGCACTCCTAAGGCCCTGCCATACCCAGAGTGCCCATGGGCACAGACTGCAGCTGGAGGGGCTGGCTGGCTGGAAGGCTTGGTGGCCTCTTTGACTTTTCTGTGGATCCAGGTCTCCCTGAAAACCAGTGCCTTGGGGAGCTTGGTGGAAGAGGTAGAGCAGTTGATTCGCAAGCACGAGGTCTTCCTGAAGGTTCTGACTGCCCAGGACAAGAAGGTAATGGAGTCAGGAGGCCTGGGCGTGGTCAGAATGTGGCGGTCAGGAGAGAGTCCTGAAGGGGGTCACGGGGCGCTTGGTGCATTCCTGGAGGCAGTGCTGATAAGCCTGCGAGGCTGGGGGCCTGGTTGGGGTTGACTGAGCAAGTTGTACGTGTGGCTCAAGAAGAGGGCCCAGGGGGAGATGGGCCACACTGCAGAGACCCACACGGGGCATTCGGCTCTGTCCACACCGTGTGGTCCTTGGGGAGCAGACTGGTCTGGCTTGTGGCTGGGAGGATCAGACACCCCTCAGCCATATGGGGCTGAGGTAAGGGCTCCGGGGCCCTCAAAGAAAGGACTGTGAGCCCTGCAGGCCAGGCCCTGCCCCAGCCCAGGGTGGGAGAGCAGCAGCTGTGCCCCTGCCCCACAGGAGGCAGCCCTGCGTGAGCGGCTGAAGACGCTCCGGCGCCCCCGGGTGCGGGACCAGCTTCCCATCCTGCTGCAGCGCTGGGTGAGAGTGAAGGAGCTGGCGGAGAGCCGGGGACACGCCCTGCATGCCTCCCTGCTGATGGCCAGCTTCACCCAGGCCGCAACCCAGGTCAGAGGGCACCCCCAGCCCAGGGCCTTCCACTGGAACCACACTCGACAGTTTTCAGCCGCCTTCACACCGCAACACTGTGAGGCGGAAACAGGTTCGGGGGTGGATGGCTTTCCCAGAGGCTGTGCTGGAGCCCAGAACATGGGATCTAAGCCCCTTTGCGTGGAGACCCCACCAGTGTCCCGAGCTCTAGCAGCGCCAGGGCAAGAGAGGTGGGGAAGGGAGCAGAGCAGCCCAGGGCCCCAGGAGTAGGGGCCACACCTCCAAAACGAGAGCCCACCCAAGGCCCTGCCCGGCTGCCTCCTGCAGCAACCTTCCGGAGCTGGAACCTTCAAGGCTCATTTACCAGGTGCTGCCCGCCCCACCCCTGAGGCCAGCCTCCTGGGAATGGCTGGGGGCTAGGCCTGTGGCGTCTGGGGCCTGAGGCTGCAGAACATTGCAGCATTCATGTCCCACCCCCACCAGGCTGAGGACTGGATCCAGGCGTGGGCCCAGCAGCTGAAGGAGCCGATCCCTCCTGGGGACCTGAGAGATAAGCTGAAGCCCCTGCTGAAACACCAGGCCTTTGAGGCTGAAGTCCAGGCCCATGAGGAGGTCATGACCTCTGTTGCCAAGGTAACAACAGGGCCCTCAGCCCCATGCCTGCCCCAAAGTGTGGCCCAGGGGCCATGTCAGTCTTAGGAGGAAGTGCAGCAGGCAAGATGTCCTGTGTCCCCTCTCTCCCTCCAGAAGGGAGAGGCTCTCCTGGCACAGGGTCACCCTCGAGCTGGAGAGGTCTCCCAGCAGCTGCAGGGCCTGCGGAAGCACTGGGAGGACCTGAGGCAGGCAATGGCCCTCAGGGGCCAGGAGCTGGAGGACAGGCGGAACTTCCTGGAGTTCCTGCAGAGAGTGGACCTTGCAGAGGCCTGGATCCAGGAGAAGGTGTAGCCCCAGCTGGGTGGGGGCTGAGAGATGGGGGGAGGAGCCCTCCCTTGACAGGAGGGATCCCCAGCAGCAGGTGCCAGGGGCCTGGGCTGGTGCTCAGAGCGCTCCCTCCCCACCCTCCGCCTTCACAGGAGATGAAGATGAATGTTGGTGACCTGGGCCAGGACCTGGAGCACTGCCTGCAGCTCCGACGGCGGCTCTGCGAGTTCCGAGGAAACTCGGCCGGGGTAAGGGGACCTTGCTGGGTAGAGGTTGGCCATGCATCCCGCACTGAAAATCCAACTGAGAGCAGGGAAAGAGTGTGGGCTGTAGAGCAGGGCGTGGGCACCATGCCTGCTCCTCCTACGCCCTCGGGCAGGCTCCCTCCTCTCACCCGCCTTCACTCCTTCCTCTTTAGAATGGGGGTAGCACCCACCTCAGAGGTAAGAGAGCACGTGTGTGGTGGCAGGTACGTGAGTCTCTAGCTGTGATAAAACTGCATAGACCTATCCCCCACTGCCCCGCACAGATGCGTACTTGCAAAAACTAATAAAATCTGAATGAGGTCTGGTCTAGTTGGTAGTATTACACCAACGTCAGCTTTGTGGTTTTAATGTTATCATTATATAGGATGCTGCTGTAAGGGAAGCTGGGGAAGGGCACAGGGACCTCTCTGCAGGACTTTGGCAATTTCCTGGGCATCTATAATTATTTCAAAAAATCTTAAAATGATAGGACATATGCCTGGGTGTGGCAGATAATCAGCGCCCACCTTCAGTGTGACTATTTCAGCGTCTCAGCGTCTTCTCCTCACCCCACACCCGCCCCCTCACACATGCACACACCAAACATCTATTTCTCTTATGTGTGTGGCAGATAATCAGCGCCCACCTTCAGTGTGACTATTTCAGCGTCTCAGCGTCTTCTCCTCACCCCACACCCGCCCCCTCACACATGCACACACCAAACATCTATTTCTCTTATGTGTGTGGCAGATAATCAGCGCCCACCTTCACTGTGACTATTTCAGCGTCTCAGCGTCTTCTCCTCACCCCACACCCGCCCCCTCACACATACACACACCAAACATCTATTTCTCTTATGTGTGTGGCAGATAATCAGCGCCCACCTTCAGTGTGACTATTTCGGCGTCTCAGCATCTTCTCCTCACCCCACACCCGCCCCCTCACACATGCACACACCAAACATCTATTTCTCTTATGTGTGTGGCAGATAATCAGCGCCCACCTTCAGTGTGACTATTTCGGCGTCTCAGCATCTTCTCCTCACCCCACACCTGCCCCCTCACACATGCACACACCAAACATCTATTTCTCTTATGTGGTATACAGGGGGAAAAAATGGCAAATGTATTGACAATCAGGTGTTAAAGACCAAATGTGCTAACCTTGTCCCCCGGTACATGTATGTATTACTTTTTAAGAGGCGGCAGTGCTTACACCTAAGACATCCCTTGTTAATGGTGGAATTTCACAGACGCTGTGCCAGATGCTGCAGTAGGAAGAGAGCTAGACTCTAAAGGAGCTGGGCTTGAATCCTGGCTCTGCCACAAAGGAGCCAGGTTAGCCTCTGAGCTCTGCTCCGGCATCTATAAAAGGAGGGGAATGTCCTTCCCTGCCTACCTTGCATGAGGCACTTCATAGGAAAGTGCTTTGGAAATTTAAACAAGCTCTAGAGATGCCAGAGGCAGGAGATCTGCAACCACACCCTGCGGTGGACCCCTCCCTGTGTGCCTTTAAACCCCCTCCAGTGTCCAAGCAGCACCAGCCTCAGCTCAGACGAGTCCTGGGGTGGGGACACCCAAACCCTAGGAAGCCAGAGCTCACTGTTCCATTCCACAACCTCCCTTTGCTTCTCTTCAACCAAGAAGCTGAATTTTCATTTTAAAAGTTTCTGTGGCTGGGCACAGTGGCTCACACTTGTAATCCCAGCAGTTTGGGAGGCCAAGGCGGGCAGATCACTTGAGGTCAGGAGTTTGAGACAAGCCTGGCCAACATGGTGAAACCCCGTCTCTACGAAAAATACAAAACTTAGCCAGGCTTGGTGGCAGGCACCTGTAGTGCCAGCTACTCGGGAGGCTGAGGTAGGAGAATCGCTTGAACCAGGGAGGTGGAGGTTGCAGTGAGCTGAGATTGTGCCACTACAACAACAGTGCAACAGAGGGAGACTAGGCAACAGAGGGAGACTCCGTCTCAAGAGTCTCTGTTAGTGAGCATGTGCCCACTCTCCCCCTCCTACATGGTACCCAGTGCAGGGATCCCATTTTCTGGCCTTAGAGATGACTCTGGGGCTGCAGGCTCCAAGCTGATCTTGCTCACTTCACCTGGACGGGGTGACCTCAGGGACCTGCTGCAGTAGAGGAGGCAGGAGGCAGTTCTTCCCACTGCCCAAATATGCAGTTCCTCGTGCTCCGGGGCCCAGGCATGCTTCCAGTGCCTGCTGAGGTGGGAAGAAGGGGCTCTGCGTGGGGGGTGCCAATGCCCTCACCCATACCTCCCCTGCAGGACACAGTGGGTGATGCCTGCATCAGGAGCATCAGTGACTTGTCACTGCAGCTCAAGAACCGGGACCCTGAGGAAGTCAAGATCATCTGCCAGCGGCGAAGCCAGCTCAACAACAGGCCAGTCCCAGGCTGGGGAGAACCAAAGGGCCGGGAAGAGGGGTGGAAGGCCACCTCAGGCTCCACATGACACCACCACCCCTTGGCCAGGTGGGCGAGTTTCCATGGCAACCTGCTCCGGTACCACCAGCAGCTCGAAGGGGCCTTGGAGATACACGTGTTGTCCCGAGAGCTGGACAATGTCACCAAGAGGATTCAGGAGAAGGTACGTGGTGGAAAGAGGTCCCGGTGGGGGCTGTGAGCAAATGCAGTCAGGGGAGGGGGCGCTGCCTAGAGTCTCCCATGCGTCTCCCCCCTCACTGGCCTCTCCTGTTCAGCTGGGTACTTGGAGGTGGGTCCCAGCAGTCTGCACCAGGGACATCTGATGGGCTGGCCCTCGGGATCAACTCAGGACCATAGAAGCACCCATTGCAAGCTCAGTGGGGGATTCCCTGTCTCCTTTCTCCCCCAGATCTGGTCCCCAGATACATGGCAGGTCCAGAGGCCAGAAAACACACTCTCTGTTTCCTCCCAGCCCTGAGGAAGCCCAAACCCTCGGGAGGTTTGCCCTGGGACTGTGTACATAACCACAGAGCTCCGGGCTGGAATCTGGCAGAGTTAGAACCCGGTCTAGGAAGCCCTTGTGTGAAACAGGTGCTGCTGCCTGTGCTGGGCATGCCTGGCTGTTTCCTCCGCTGGCTTCTGCCCTCAAATGACGGCACAGGCCTGTCTGTCCACCTTGCTCTATTTTCTTTCTCGCTCCTCAAGGGATGAGAGTTGAGTGAGACTGTACAGGGAAGCAGCACACACGTGAGGTTCTTCCCTCAGAGGAGACTCCAAATCCAGAGTTGCTCCTCAGAATCGTCCCCCTCACATAAGGAAGAGATCTCTGGCCCTCAAATTCGGGGCCAGGAAATCACGCTGGGGACTTGCTGTGCACACAGAAGCCACTGGTTGGGCCCTTTGCCAGGAAGGAGGAGCCGAAGCAAAGGCCCAGCAGGTAACTGGCCGTGCCCCTCCTCCAGGAAGCCCTGATCCAGGCCCTGGACTGTGGGAAAGATCTGGAGAGCGTGCAGAGGCTGCTGCGGAAACACGAGGAGCTGGAGCGGGAAGTGCACCCCATCCAGGCCCAGGTGGAGGTGCGTAGCTGGCTGTAGAGCTGGGCCCAGGGCATCTCCTCAGTAGGACCCTGGGCACAAGTGGGGAGGAGGGGCTTTGGGATGCCAGGGTGGCCCAGAGCTCCCCTGCCCCAGCCTCTGACCCCGGCTTCCCCCACAGTCCCTAGAGCGTGAAGTGGGCCACCTCTGCCAAAGAAGCCCTGAGGCAGCCCGCGGCCTCAGGCACAGGCAGCAGGAGGTGGCTGAGAGCTGGTGGCAGCTCCGGAGCAGGGCCCAGAAGCGGTATGAACCTGCAGGCCTTGCCCTCGCCGACCCATCCTCCAGCATCTCAGTCCCCACAGCTCCCCTCAGCCCCTGTGTTCCCCTAGGATTCCTTCTCCACCCTTCAAATAACTGTACTGTCCTCCCAGTAACTCCCAGCCTGTGGGCCCTCCTGTGGTTGAGGGGATTAAGGGACAGAAGACACCAGTGGGCATGGGGGAGAGGGGTTTGAAGGCCTGACGACTAGCTGATGAGCACTGTGGGCAGGAGGGAGGCGCTGGATGCCTTGCACCAAGCTCAGAAACTCCAGGCAATGCTGCAGGAATTGCTGGTCAGCGCCCAGAGGCTGCGGGCTCAGATGGACACGAGCCCCGCTCCTCGCAGCCCTGTGGAAGCCCGGCGTATGTTAGAAGAGCATCAGGAGTGCAAGGTGAATGGGCAGCTGGCCCAAGCCTTTCCCAGGCTCTCAGCTCTGCCCTGCCCTCCCCTTCCTCTCATCTCCTTGCTCTTGGGCCTCCTGAGTGTCCCGCCCTGCCTATCTCCTCCAGCCTCCCACTCCTCAGCTGCTTCCCCACCTCTCTCCTGCCTGCTGGGCTGCTTCCAGCCCCCAGTGATCTGAGCCCAGTCCTGTTCCAGGCCGAGCTGGACTCCTGGACAGACAGCATCAGCCTGGCCGGAAGCACTGGGCAGCGACTGCTCACAGCGGGGCGCCCCTTCAGCTCTGACATTCGCCAGGTGCTGGCTGGCTTAGAACAGGAGCTGAGCAGCCTGGAAGGGGCCTGGCAGGAGCATCAGCTACAGCTGCAGCAGGCCCTGGAGCTACAGGCAGGCACAGTCCCATCCCCAGCCTGCATCTTGCCCCCCCGAACAGGGCCTGCGCTGACCCCACAGCCTCTGGTCAAGGCTAAGACTGGAGGGGCTGCTGTGCCAGGGACTTCCCCACCACTCAGCACTCTTGCCTTCCAGGACCCTGGTTCCCTAACCTGTGCCACTGGAACAGTCACTCCAACTGCAGTGGCTGGACCCTCCACCGACTGTCTCTTGCCTTTTCCTTTGTTCTCAGCTGTTTCTGAGCTCAGTGGAGAAGACGGAACGTTGGCTTTGCAGCAAGGAAGACTCCCTAGCCAGTGAGGGTCTATGGGTAGGTGCCCAGCAGGAATGGGCAGGAGGGGGGAATTACAAGAGCAGCATTAGGGGTCAAACCAGCCAGTGCTGCCTGAGCTCCCTAGGCCAGGGATCCTCCCCTTCTGGGCCATCTCCCCACCCTGGGCCACATCCGTCACTGGGCAGTTACTTACCCGTCATCTAGAGCAGTTCCCATGCAGCTGTGGGCAGGCCCCACCGCGAACACCAAGGAGCTTCTAGAGTGCCTGTGTGGGCCTGACCCATTCTTGCCACCTCACCCCTGCCCTCCTCGCTTCCCAAATGCCTAGAGGTTGGCTTTTCCCGCCACTGCCCCAACCCTGAAGCAGACGAGTATAACTTATAGGAGACCTCAGAGGATAACTGGGGACTAACATGGTCCTCCAGGGAGTGCAGAGGAGGGAGCTTTCACCTTACATGAAAAAGCTCTGCTTGCCTCAGAGATTCTGGCTCTTGATCCCTAATCCAAATGCCTCCCCTGGCTGGGAATCACTGTCCTAAAGCTGGAAACAACCTTGAGGGATGTGAGGGATGTGTTTGGGCGGAGCAGCCGCTCTGTGGATGAGCATTTGGTAGGATGGTTCTAGGTGGGAAGGCAGGTAGCCTGGGATGGGAGGGGGAGGCTCATGGACAGTATTGGGTTCCCCACTCCCACCAGGACCCCTTGGCCCCCATGGAGCCCCTTCTGTGGAAGCACAAGATGCTGGAGCGGGACCTGGAGGTGCAGGCGGGAAAGATCAGTGCTCTGGAGGCCACGGCCCACAGCCTGCACCAGGGTGGGCACCCCGAGGCCCAGAGTGCCCTGGGCAGGTGCCAGGCCATGCTTCTGAGGTAGTGGTGGCTCTGGGGTGAGGGGTGCTGTGGGCAGGCTGGCACAGGCATCTGGCATCCCGGTTCTTCCCTTCCCACCCTTCCACTACTTGGCCCAGGCTCACCAGCCTTGTCCAAGGACTGAGGTCAGATGCCGGGGGTCCCCACCACCCCTGTCCCTGCAATGTGTCTGCCTGTTATGGACATCAAACACCACGTGGAAAATCCCACTTCCTTCTTCATTCAGTTGAGATCAAAGGGAGTTTAAAGAGAGGCTTATGCTAGGAGACCAAGAGGAAATCATCTCACGAAACGGAAGGTCGCAGGGCACAGAGGTCAAGCATCGGCCTTCCAGGGTCACAGCCCTGAGTCCCTGTGCTGCCCACTAATGGCAGGACTCAGACAAGTTCCTCCTCACGGCAGCTGAGCCTCACATCCTGGGCTTTAACGGCTGTGATGAGGACGAAAGCACTGTGCTGGCCCCACAGGCAGGCTAGCAGAAGTCTTAGCTCATCTAACTGAAGTTCAGACACAGATGCATGTGACCTGCATGGCCCATGAGACCCCAGCTCTGCAGTTTTTTTTCCCTGTAAAAGCTCATCAGGTTTGGCTGCTTCATGCAGCTCCTCAGACTTTTAGATCAAGGCAGGTACGGTCAAAAGCCAGATCCCAGACTGGTGGAGGCTTTTGTCCTTCTCAGCCGATCAGAGAGCCAACCAGCACCCACAAATGCCATGGCTCCTTGTGCTGGTGTCCTGGCGGTGGTCGGGGCCACCCCCTCTCCATTCTTGCAGGTGGACCACACCTGGGTACCTGTGGAGGTCTTTGAATTAACAGAATGCAAACTTTGCTTTGCTGGTCTCTGTCACCACCCCCTCCCCCAGTCACCTTAGGTGGTTCCTGGCAGGCTCAGCTTCCCCCCAGCACAGTGCCACCCTGACTTCTAGCCCCTGGCTTCTGCCCTCCTGCAGGAGGCAGATCGTCCCCCTGTGCTTGTGTCTGCCCCAGTTGCCTCCTCTCATAAGGTCACACTGGATTAGGACCCACCCATATGACCTCATTTTCACTTAATTACCTCTTTTAAAGACGCTGTCTCCAAAAACACTTCTGGAGTTAGGCCTTCAACATAAGAACTCAGGGGTACAGGCTGGGTGCAGTAGTTCACGCCTGTAAACCCAGCACTTTGGGAGGCCGAGGTAGGTGGATCATTTGAGGTCAGGAGTTCAAGACCAGCCTGGCCAACATGGGGAAACCCTGCCTCTACTAAAAATACAAAATTTAGCTGGGCCTGGAGGTGTGAGCCTATAGTCCTAGCTACTCGGGAGGCTGAGGCAGAAGAATTGCTTGAACCCGGGAGGTGGAGGTTGCAGTGAGCCGAGATTGTGCCACTGCACTCCAGCCTGGGTGACAGAATGAGACTCTGTCTCAAAAACAAAAACAAACTTGGGGGTACAAAATCCGGCACATAACAGACACAAATACAGAGGGGGAGTGCAATGTACCTTTATTCCAAAGGAAACTCCAGACTCGGAGTATATTCATACCCGAGAAAGCCTAGGCTGGACGGGCACCCCACCTGGCCCCGGGGGTGGCTCCAGGCCCATAAGCCTCTCCTCCTGGCAGGAAGGAGGCGCTCTTCAGGCAAGCCGGGACCCGCCGCCATCGCCTGGAGGAGCTCCAGCAGCTGCAGGCCTTCCTGCAGGACTCCCAGGAGGTTCGCCTCGCTTGGAGAGGGAGGCGGTCATGGTGGGGAAGGAGTCGACCCAGGGAAAGGCCACCCTTCCTCTGGGGTATCCCAGAGGTCAGGGGAAGGGGAAAGCCCTGGACAGCAGGCCTGTCCTCCCCACGTGCCCAGGTAGCTGCGTGGCTGAGGGAGAAGAACCTGGTGGCCCTGGAGGAGGGTTTGCTGGACACAGCCATGCTGCCAGCAGTTACAGAAGCAGCAGAATTTCCAGGCGGAGCTGGACGCGAGCATGCACCAACAGCAGGAGCTGCAGCGGGTGAGGCCCTGCAGGTAGGAGGGTGGTGGGACAGCTCTCCAGGCAGAACACAGGACAGTGCCCCAGAGCTGGTGCTGAACCACAGTAACGTTGGCCAGCGTTATCCAGTACTTTCTGTGTGCAGGCACCTGGCTAAGCGGTTGTTTAGGCAGAAGTGTAGTGAGAAGAAGTTGCTTTCCAGCAGTGGGGGGGGGGGCGGGCACCTTCTCCAAAAATGGCACCTTTTCAGTAATTTTAAAGATAACATTTTGATGTGAACAGGACATAGCCACCAGTCCTGTGAGCGAAGGAGTCAAAACATAGCCACTTTGAGACAGGGTC
This sequence comes from Pan paniscus, assembly GCF_029289425.2. Lineage (NCBI taxonomy): Eukaryota > Metazoa > Chordata > Mammalia > Primates > Hominidae > Pan > Pan paniscus. Next base: position 503,464 of record NC_073260.2, read on the forward strand.
TTGCTCTGTCACCCAGGCTGGAGTGCAGTGGCAAGATCTCAGCTCACTGCAACCTCCGCCTCCCAGGCTCAAGTGATCTTCCCAGCTCAGCCTCCCAAGTAGCTGGGATCACAGGCCCACACCACTACATCCAGCTACTTTTTTGTATTTTTGGTAGAGATGGGGTTTTGCCATGTTGTCCAGGCTGGTGTCAAACTCCTGAGCTCAGGCGATCCACCTGCCTCAGCCTCCCAAAGTGCTGGGATTACAGGAATGAGCCACTGTGCCCAGCATAGCACTTTTTAAAACATTCTCTTTTCCACCTGCAAAGGCAGGTCCTGACCCCAGGCTGGCTCCCTCTGATATAAATCACCCTGCTAAGTATTTTATATGACTTATCTCATTTAAACAAAATAACCATTATTTTCTCTATGATACGGATGAGGAAAATGAGGCTTAGGTAAAGAAAGTTGCTCAAGATCATGCAGCTGGACCGCAGGGACTCTGCAGCTCTAGTGCTGGTAGTCAGAGTCAACACAAGTGCCCTGGTACTGGCAGTCCTGAGTCCACAAGGTGTGTTTCATGTTGTGGCTGCAGGAGGGACAGAGGCTGCTGCAGGGGGGCCACCCAGCCTCGGAGGCCATCCAGGAGCGACTGGAGTAGCTGGGAGCACTCTGGGGTGAGCTGCAAGACAACTTCCAGAAGGTGGCCAAGCTCCAGAAGGCCTGTGAGGTGAGGTTGTGCAGGCCGAGGGGTGGCTGGCCGGGCTCCAGGCCACTCCCCTCCTGCCTACCTCACTTCCTACCCTAGGCCCTGCGTCTGCGGCGGAGCATGGAGGAACTGGAGAACTGGCTGGAGCCCATCGAGGTTGAGCTGAGAGCCCCCACTGTGGGCCAGGCCCTGCCTGGGGTGGGCGAGCTCCTGGGCACACAGAGGGAGCTGGAGGCAGCAGTGGACAAGAAGGCCAGGCAGGCTGAGGCACTGCTGGGCCAGGCCCAGGCCTTTGTGAGGGAAGGCCACTGCCTTGCCCAAGATGTGGAAGAGCAGGCCCAGCGGCTGCTTCAGAGGTAGATCCACCCGTGCCCTCAGCTTCTCTTCCCTGCCTTCCTGGAGGGACCCCCACCCCTGCCCTCTTAACTGATGTCTTCTCACTTTCTCCCCTTGCCCATGGTGAGGGCCACAGCTGGGTGATCTGTGTCACCAGGTATCCCTAATACTGACACCCTGGTCCCTGCCTCCCTTGGTCCCACCCTCCACCGCTGCAGGTTCAAGAGCCTGAGGGAGCCCCTGCAGGAGCGCAGGATGGCCCTGGAGGCCCGGAGCCTCCTCTTGAAGTTCTTCAGGGACGCCGACGAGGAAATGGCCTGGGTGCAGGAGAAGCTGCCTCTGGCCGCTGCCCAGGACTATGGCCAGAGCCTGAGTGCGGTGCGGCACCTGCAGGAGCAGCACCAGGTGCCTGGGTGCAGGAGAAGCTGCCTCTGGCCACTGCCCAGGACTATGGCCAGAGCCTGAGTGCGGTGCGGCACCTGCAGGAGCAGCACCAGGTGTGGGCCCACCCGGGGAGGGCCGGCCTCGCACGTGAGCAGGGCTTCTCAGCCAAGGAAATGGCACTCTCTGTGGCCCAGCCAGGAACTCTCTGCCTCTGGGGGCTTTTGGGATGCCCTGGATTCTTTGGGAGTCATGGGGACAGGGAACTCCTTGGGGACAAGTTAGTGGGGTCCCGTGAAACTTCAAGCACAACTGTGGGAGTCCCCCAAGGGTCAGCGACATCCGCATCCTCCTCCCTCCTCCCCCACAGAACCTGGAGAGTGAGATGAGCAGCCACGAGGCTCTGACCCAGGTGGTGCTGGGCACTGGGCACAAGCTGGTGCAGGCTGGGCACTTTGCCGCCCACAAGGTGGCCGCCCGGGTGCACCAGCTGGAGAAGGCCATGGCCCACCTGCGGGCAGAGGCGGCGCGGAGGCGGCTTCTGCTGCAGCAGGCTCAGGAGGCCCAGCAGTTTCTGACTGAGGTGAGGGGAGTGATGGGCAGGGCACAGCAGGCAGGCCTGGAACACAGGGCGAGTGCGGCCGGGAGGTCACTCCGGGGCTCCTGGCCTGGGCACCTTTCGTCTCCTCCACTCAGTGGTCTCCTGCCCCCAAGGGCTTCCTTCCACATGTTTCCCAGAACACAGCTGCTGGCTGGGTTGGCTTTTGTCTTTTTTCCCTCTAGATCAGTGGTTCTCAACCAGGGCTTTACATGAGAATCACCTGGAACCTTCACTCGGATGATTATACCTCAATTACTTCACGATGGTGAATACAATTGTAAAGGAAGAAAAACTGAAGTAAATAGGCTAAAAAATGAAAGGGAGAAACACTGCAAGGAATATTTGCTAAAACTTGGTTTTAAGTGACAAAATCTATGCCTATGAACCAAGAATAAAATGTCTATTTTGCATGGAAAAAAGCAATCACCTGGACCCTTTACAAAACACTGCCGCTCTGGCTGTGTTCCGGACCAGATGAGGCTGCTTAGGAGTGGGGCCAGGCCGAGGGAGCATGACAGCTCCCAGGTGATTCCCCTGTGCAGCCAGGCTGAGAATCGTGGCTGTAAATCCTGAGCCCTGGAGGGTGCCCCGGGAAAACGGATCTCCACTCTGTCACCCCCAGCTCCTGGAGGCGGGATCCTGGCTGGCTGAGCGGGGCTATGTCCTGGACAGCGAGGACATGGGCCACAGTGCTGAAGCCACACAGGCCCTTCTGCGGCGGCTGGAGGCCACCAAGAGAGACCTGGAAGCGTTCAGCCCACGCATCGAGCGGCTGCAGCAGACAGCAGCACTCCTGGAGAGCAGGAAGAACCCAGAAAGGTGGGCGGAAGCCACACCATCCGGGAAGGAGCAGAGAGAAGCCCCCTACAGAGATGGCAGGAGACTGCTCCAGCCTGGAAAGGAAGGGCTGCAGTCCAGACTGTCGCTCTCTTCTCACAGCCCCAAGGTGCTAGCCCAGCTGCAGGCAGTTCGGGAGGCCCACGCAGAGCTGCTGCGGAGGGCGGAGGCCAGGGGGCACGGCCTGCAGGAGCAGCTGCAGCTACACCAGCTGGAGCGAGAGACCCTGCTCCTCGATGCCTGGCTGACCACCAAGGCGGCCACTGCCGAGTCCCAGGACTACGGGCAGGACCTGGAGGGTGTCAAGGTGAGTTACTCCTGAGCAAACCTCACGGGGAGTGGGCAGAGGCTGAGGAAGGCCTGCCTTGGGATGAAAGGGTTGCTGGGGAGTCAGCAGAAAGGAGCCTGGAGAGGGTGTCCTAGGGAGGATCCCGATGGTTCCAGAACCTGGGCTGAGGGATTTCAGAGCCATCAGAGTCTGCTGAGCTCTTCATGAGCTTTGAGAGCTCATGATACCATCTCGAGTGACCCTGCTGGGTCTCATACCTTTGCAGGTGCTGGAAGAGAAGTTTGATGCTTTCAGAAAGGAAGTGCAGAGCCTGGGCCAGGCCAAGGTGTATGCCCTGAGGAAGTTGGTAGGCACCCTGGAGCGCGGTGCACCCAGGCGCTATCCCCACATCCAAGCCCAGAGGAGCCGCATTGAGGCCGCTTGGGAGAGGTTGGACCAAGCAATAAAAGCCCGCACAGAGGTAGGTGATCACAGGCCGGGCCAAGCTAAGGGGTGTCAGAGTCTTCAAAAAATCCCTCTAAGCCCTCCTTACCACAGGCTTTGGTTCCAACAAGACACACACCCTGCTGGCCTCAAGTGAATGCGCCTTCTCCCTCACCTGCTCAGCTTTCTTCCAGGAATTGGCTGCAGCCCAGGACATTCCATCTCTGTAGGTCCTGGGCTGGGGCTGCCTCCTGAGCTGACCCGGTCCCCCAGCCCCATGAGAGGCACTGCAGGTGGTACTGCCAGGGCCAGCCAGATCCCCGAGAACCGGCCTGCTCCCTCACGTGGACCCAACACCTCGCGTCTGCCTTTCCCTGAGATGCACGAGGCCCTCTCCTCTCCCCGCCCTCCCCACCCCCTGGCCTGCCGCAGACCCATATCATCACGTTCACTGAGGGCTGCAGCATGGAGGATGGTTTCTGTACCTGGGGACACATCAAGCCCCATGGTCCTCCTTGTTCAAAAGGAGGTGGCCCAGAAGGCCATGTCTCCAGGGAGAAAGGAATCCTGGGAGCAGAGAACAGCCCTGACCAGGTCCTTTCTCCTCTCCCAGAACTTGGCTGCAGCCCATGAGGTCCACAGCTTTCAGCAGGCAGCGGCTGAGCTCCAGGGAAGGATGCAGGAGAAGACGGCCCTGATGAAGGGAGAGGACGGAGGCCACAGCCTGTCATCTGTGCGGACCCTGCAGCAACAGCACAGGCGCCTGGAGGTGAGGCCCACGCCCTGCAGCCTGCCTGTCTGAGCCCCTGCCCGAAGGCGGTGGCTGAGGGGACCTATCTCAGCCCTCCCACCCCAGCCTGCTTCAGCCTCTTCTCCAGAAACCCAGATCCTTCCCCGAGGGGCCCTAGGACTTGGCCCAGCTTGTGCAGCAGAGTGGAGGTGGTTCCTCAGAGAGGCCTGGTGCTCCTGAATGCAGAGCACGCATCGGCTCAGTGGGGGGACTGAGGCCTGATCTCATGCTCTGGTTGCAGAGAGAGCTGGAAGCTATGGAGAAGGAGGTGGCACGGGTACAGACGGAGGCCTGCCGACTGGGCCAGCTACATCCTGCAGCTCCGGGGGGCCTGGCCAAGGTGCAGGAGGCCTGGGCCACCCTGCAGGCGAAGGCCCAGGAGCGAGGCCAGTGGCTGGCGCAGGCTGCACAGGGCCATGCCTTCCTCGGGCGCTGCCAGGAACTGCTGTAGGTGTCCTACCTCAGCTGCCGGCTCAGCTCTACCCTGTGGGGTGGGGGTATCCTGGCTCTTGGGGGAGCTGGACCCTCCCTCCCCTGCTCCCCAGCCAGCCCTGACAACAGCTCCCTTCCCTGCCCCACAGAGCATGGGCACAGGAGAGGCAGGAGCTGGTGTCCTCCGAGGAGCTGGCTGAGGACGTGGCGGGGGCTGAGCAGCTCCTTGGGCAGCATGAAGAGCTGGGGCAAGAAATCAGGGAGTGCCGCCTTCAAGCCCAGGACCTGCGGCAGGAAGGACAGCAGCTGGTGGACAACAGCCACTTCATGTCTGCGGAGGTGTGAACTCAGAGGGTGGGCCTGGGATTGGGCTGGGGATACAGCCTGATTGCCCAGGGCCTCAGGGCCCCTCACAGGCATGGAAACCAGCAGGAAAGGAAGGCTGGGCGCAGGCAGGGAGAGAGGCTGGGAAGGGGCAGGTGCGGGTCTCACAGCCTTCCCTCTGCACTTCCATTAACACTTGGCTCTCCAGCCCTGCCCTGCCCATGGTGGGAGCCCTACCCAAGCTGTCACCCATAGCAGCCCCTCCCCACCAGGTGACAGAGTGCCTGCAGGAGCTGGAAGGGCGGCTGCAGGAGCTGGAGGAGGCTTGGGTCCTGCGCTGGCAACGCTGTGCCGAGAGCTGGGGCCTGCGGAAGCTTCGGCAGAGGCTGGAGCAGGCTGAGGCCTGGCTGGCCTGCCGGGAGGGCCTCCTGCTGAAGCCCGACTATGGGGTGAGTGGGGGTCCTGCCCCTTAGCTGGCTACCAGGCTCTGGGCGCCCCCCAAGCTGGGCCTCACCTGAACATGCTTCTCCCCAGCACTCAGTGTCAGATGTGGAGTTGCTGCTGCACAGACACCAGGACTTAGAAAAGCTGCTGGCAGCCCAGGAAGAGAAGTTTGCCCAAATGCAGAAGACAGAGGTGACGACTGCCTCGGCTAGGGGCTGAGGGCTGGTGGGGGAACAGTCCCTCTCAGCCTGCAAGTCAGTGTCTCCCAGGGCACTGAGCCCTCACCCGGCCCTGCCTTACCTGCTCCTTTCCCTCGCCAGCTGCGGTGGTGGGAGAGGCACCATTGTGGACTGGGTGTGAGCTTCCAGAGCCAAAGCTGAAAGAGCTAGTGATGGGGAGGCAGGCCCCCTCTGACCGGGAGGGCTGGGGAAGGGGAGGTAGACGGGAACCCGAGGTGTGGCTGGTCTCCCTGACCTGGCTCACCTTGCCCACCTTGCCCACTCCCCAAGATGGAACAGGAGCTCCTGCTGCAGCCACAGGAGCTGAAGCCCGGGAGAGCTGGCAGCTCGCTGACATCCTTTCAGTGGAGGCCCTCTGGACACCAGGGGCTAGGAGCACAGCTGGCTGAGACGAGGGACCCCCAGGCAGGTGTCCCCATGGGGCTGCAGGCACCCCCGCCGTGGTCTCCCTGGAGCATGCAGTGGGGCTGGGGCTGTGGGGGTGAGGGCCCACACCCTGGAGCCAGTGCTGGGAGCCCGGGCACAGGAGCTGAAGGTCATTAGGAATAAAGATGGCTGTCTACAGCCATACCACCCTGAACATGCCCGATCTCATCTGATCTTAGAAGCTAAGCAGGGTCAGGCCTGGTTAGTACTTGGATGGGAGGAATAACGAGAGCCGGGGGCAGTGGGTGCCTTGCCCACCTTCCTGAGGGTGCTGGTCCTGACATTTCTGGGCCCCATCTTGTATTTTCAGGATGCAAAGGGTACCCCCACCATGGAGGGGTCTTTGGAGTTCAAGCAGCACCTGCTGCCTGGCGGGAGGCAGGTGAGTGCCTGGAGATTCCTTCTCCAGGCAGCTCCCCACTTGCAGCAGCACTTGAGTGGCTCGAAGAGCCATCTGGGCCTGGCACCCTTGCACTGTGAACTTGGGCAGATGCCACCCCCCACCATGCTGTCCAGGCAGTTTGGCTCCTTGGGACCCTTCCCAGCTTCTGCCACCACCCCCACCTACCCACCCCCCCAGGAGGTGCTGGGATTCCTCCTCCCTACCTGCTCTTCCCCTTCTGCTTGGTTTTCCGTCAGAACCCCTCTGTGGCTTCCCTTTCCCCATTGGGACTTTGGTCCAATCCACCGCTTTTCCTGGGAAGCTCCAGACACACGGTGAGGCGTGGACAGGCCCTAGCTCTGGCTTCCTGCGTGTGGCTCATGCAACCTTCCCGCCTCCTCTCCACAGCCTAGCTCGAGCTCCTGGGACAGCTGCCGCGGGACCTTGCAGGGCAGCTCTCTGAGCCTGTTCCTGGATGAGAGGATGGCAGCGGAGGTACCAGGCGGGGTAGGGGAGATGCAGACATCAGGGTGCTGGGAAACAAGGCAGAGGGGCCCCAGGACAGAGGGACCCCACAGGGAAAAGCTGAGATGGCCACAGTGACCCCTGCCTCTCATCTCTCCTCAGAAAGCAGCTTCCATAGCCCTCCTTGACCTCACGGGAGCCCGGTGTGAGAGGCTGCGGGGCCGCCATGGCAGGAAACACACATTCTCCTTAAGGTGAGCGGAGAGACATGGACTCCGGCATCGCCCCCAGCAGCCACCTGGCTCAGCGGGGGCTGGAGGCGTGGGGGTCCCCAAAGGGACAGTGGAGTTTGACCTGTGACTGTGTGGGTGCCAGGCTGACCAGTGGGGCAGAGATCCTGTTTACAGCTGCCTAAGGCTGTGCTGAGCCTCCAGAAGCTGGAGGAAGGAGCAGCCAGACCTGGCGCCTGCAGATGGTCTGGGCCGGGCTAACAGTGGTTATTCCCTTGCTCTGCAGCCCAGAGTCTGAGCCCAGAACTCAAAGCCAAACCTGCCAGCTCTCTGAATGAGTGCACGACCAAGGATGCCCGGCCTGGATGTCTACTTAGGTGGGACACCTGGGTGGGGGAAGCAGGGCGGGGAGCCCTGGGCTTCAGTGGCTGGCAGGCACTGTCCTCTGAAGCCTGAGGTTCTGGGCCTCAGACTTACTCTGTTGGGCTGTAGGGAAATGCTATTGGAACCCTCAGCTGCCCCTGCCCACTCTCAGCTAAGAGGAATCCAGGCCACAAAGCCCAGATTTCCACAGACTCAACAGTGGTCCCCTCCCAGGGCTCACTCCATGCTCTGGTGTGGGGACCCTGTAGACGAAGTTGCCCAGGCTCCCTGTGCCCTTCCTGCTCGGCTGCTTGTGGGAGGAGCAGCCAGGTTTCCCTCTGCCCAGTGCTGAGAGCCTGCCTGGGTTTGTTTCCCACGCACTCCTCACTTTCCTCCCTCCTCTCCCCTCTCCAAGGCACAGCACATTGGCAGGATGGCCAGACCCTGCCCCACCCTTGTTCCAACCTGTTCTCTACCTGGTCCTCCCCTGCTTTCCCCAATCCCCACTCCATGGCAATGGAGAGGGCCAGCACGTCCCGGCCTGCAGGCCAGGGAGGAGATGTGAAGGTGGATGTGCGGGGGCAGGAGGCCCTTACCTGGCTCCTCAGTCCCTCCTTGTAGATCCCAGCATCATTTCAATGCTCAACCCCCCTCACCCACATTTCCTTCCCTTCCAAACCAGAGGGCTTCAGGCTCTCCAGGGGGAGGGGACACCTGAGGTTAGGTGAAAGTGGAGGAGGGACCGGAGACAGGCAAATCCTCCATGCATGGGCCCCATGCCAGGATGTGCCTAGACGTGCACACGCATATACAGCCGTGTGCCTGGAGGGCTCATACCATGAGGGGTGGCAGCCACGGCTGTGGTCTCCAGTGTAACCATCTGCTCCCAGTCCTGCAGAGCCCAATATATGATTTAGATGATGTGTTGCTGACGGGACAGGCCTTGTCCTGGACACAGGGGCTCCTGAGGCTACCAGGACAGCCATTTTTTCTGCTGTCTCTAACCCAGGGCTGGGGCCGCTAGGCCAGCTGACAGACGTCGAGTTGGGTTATGAACGTCGAGGCAATTCCCACCCACTCACCCGTCACTGTGGTCGCTGCCGCAGCGCCTGTCTGTCAGCTCTGGAATCCACTCCCACGCTTATTCTAGGAGGCTGGCTGGTCCAGGGGAGGGCAGGGGCACCAGTGTTTGTTTGTTTGGAGAAGATTCTGGGGTGGCCATACCCTACTAAATTCATTCCGTTTTCCCAACAGGTCTGATCCCTGAGGTGAACCCCAGTGCAACACCAAACTTCAGGGGCACAAGCGAGGACACATCTAAGGGACCAGAATGGGACTCAGCTACAGGCAAAAGGGCTCCTTCCTGTGGCTGCTTCAACCCAGTTCCCCAGGCCCAGCTTCTGGAATAGACAGTTCCTTCTGGTTAGATGGGTCCTACCATGTGGCAGGAAACAGCCATTGCCTGGCCTCCCCCTGCATTCCTGTCTGGGTGAAGAGGAGACGTGTTACGGCAGAGCAGGTAGGCAAGGCCAGGGCTACCCCAGGCCCATGTGGCCTCCTCCTTGCTTGGAAGGGATGACTCTGAGCACAGGTAGACGCAGATGTGTGCAGAGAATGTGCTCTTCAAGGAAGAACACTGATGAGCGGGCTCTGTACCAGCCCTTGCCATGTACAGCCAAGAGCCTAGAATGACATGGCCCTTCTCAGCAGTAATAACAGATGGTCTCAGCGCCTCACATTTGTATGAGTCTGTAACGTATCAAGTGCTCCAACTACTCAAGGTAGCGCAGAAGGGAAAACAAACAGGCCGGGGGGTTTTGGGTGATTACACAAATGGGCTTGGCGTCCTTACCCCACTGCAAACTGCTGAGGCACAAGGGAGCTCCCAGCCCTCAGCCTGGACCCTGGGACAGTGCCACCTGAGCCCGAGGCTCTGAAGCACTGCGTGATGACAGTTCCCATCTGCAACTCAGCAGCCAGGGAATGAATGAGAGTTAGTTAGGGGTGGCAGGGGCCCTGGCCATCAGTGGGGCCTGCGCTGCCGCCTCCGCTGCACTGCCTGGCGCAGAGCCTCCAGCAGCTGCTCCTGGTTGTTGCAGACATTGTAATGTGTCAGGTGCAGGAGCTTGTCCACGTCCTCCTGGCTGTAGGTCACCTTCGTGTAGTGGTAGGGATAGTCCGATGAAGACAGGTTCACCTCCCCAGCTGCCGCCTCCTCGGGTGTCCGCCGGACCCCTGTGGAGAGAGTGCAGCCTGGCATGGGGAACACGTTGTGGGGAAGACGGGTTTGGAGAGGCACAGGGGACGGAGGAGGTGTGGGGGACCGGGGCAGCAGGATGGGGAGGTGAACAGCAGCTCACCAGGGGCCAAGTACTCCCGGAAGGAGTCGCTGACCAGAGGAAAGTGCAGCACCGCAGGGGCTCCGGGGCAGGTGGGGTCGGAGAAGGTGTGGCACTCCCGAGGCTGGAGCTGTTCTTTGGGGCTGGGCGAGATGGGTGGGAACGGGATCCCCTGCTCCTGGCAGAACCAGCCCAGGAGCTGCAACTGCTGCAGGGCAGGCAGAAGGGGCTTCAGAGGGACAGGGCCCCTGGCATCCTCAACACTGGGGCTGACGTAAGATGCACAGGACCTGGGGCTCAAATGCCAAAACGCTCTCCAGTGGGGCCTATGAAGCCAGTCGTTGGAAAAAACTCTCCACACCTGACAGGCCTCGGTGGCAGCTCCTCTGGGGCTAGACGGAGCCGGGTTACTCCCAGCATTCCAGTTCTGACACTGGGAGCCAAAGCAGACTCAGCAGGTGGGCCCAGAGGCCCAGGACCACACCTCGCAGGTCAGTAAAGGGGACCCAGCTACAAGATACCAGGAGCACCTCGCCAGCTTCCCAACTTCTGGAAAAGAATGAGCTGCTCTGGTGGCAAATTAAGATTCCAGTGTCCCAGTCACAGCTCCTAAAGGAAGCTGAACCAGACACTGGACTCCAAAGCCCCTCTCTTCAGGGGACAGGGGCCACCCACCGCCTCCCTGGTGGGCTGCCCACCCTTCCCAACCTGGAAGGCTCCGTGGAGGTTGTAGTCCAATGACAGGATGAGGTCCACGTCCCGAGTGGGCTGCAGGAGGGGCAGGCAGCTGGTATTGATGAGGTAGCCAACATCCAGCAGGCACAGGTGGGGCTCTGAGGGTGTCAGCTGGTTGGGGAGCCCATCCAGAGTGGTAGCTGGAAGGTTGGGGAGAGCAGCAATTGTCAGAGACACCAAGGGTACCAGATTCCTGCTGGAAGGAGAGACTCTGGCCTCTGGTCCCTGCTCTCCTGCTGAACCAACACCCCCAACAGCCCTGCAGGTGGGTCCTGGGTCCCCAAGACAAGGAGAAAAAGACCCCTGTTCCAAGTAGTCCAGGGAATCAAGCTCAAAGCAGGAGAATGGGAGTGGACCGTGAGGGGTATCTGGACTGGGGACTCAAGGCTCAGGTGGCCACAGGAGGACTTTGGAGAGAAGCAGGTACCTTTCCATGTAGAGAAGTGAGGATGCTGGAAGTAGTCTTTGTGGAAATGGAGGCCACGCAGGAAATTATGTGTGGCCTGGGCCAGTGGACGCCACGTCAGAAGATCGGTGAAAAACTCAGCTATCCTGCCGGCTGTTGAGGGTGGTACTTCTATCTTCAGAAGGGGGACCTGCTCCTTGTCTACACAGGCAAGGTGGGGAAATGGGGACTCCTGCACCTTTATCCCCACCTTGGTGGTGACCCTGGAGGGGAAGAGGTGTGAACCCCCTGCCCCCTGGTGCAGCCCCAGCTGGCTGCCCCTTGGCACCCTTATGAAGGGGCCGGAGCACTTACCCAGGTTGGCCTGGTTCCTGACCCAGTGGTCCCAGAACTGGCTGGGCTCTGAGGCCCAGTATGAGCTCTCCTGGAGGTTGGCTGCATACAGGTTGCTCCAGATACCTGAAAGAGCGGCCGTGAGGGAAGAGGGCCCCCGACTCTTGTCCCAACCCTACCCTTCCCCATGGCCAGTCCTGGCCCAGGAAACTCTTCTGACCGAGGCTGCCCTCTCACCCAGGACCCATTTTCCCTGCTCGGCCCAGCTTCCCCGGCCTGCCAGTGCCCCTCACCTTCTAAGCAGCAGATGCGGGAGTCAGGAAGCCTCTTCATCAGCTGCCCCATAAAGAACTCAGAGCCAAAGAGCTCAGAGGGGATGAAGGCCCCGTACTTGGGGAAGCCGACCTCATAGGGAGAGAACTCGCACCACTCTGTGAGGAGCCCACCCCTCAGCCTCGTGGTGCAGAGCCCTCAGGCACCCACACCCCCACCCCGACCCAGGGTTTTGCTTTAGGGCAGCTGAGGACCAGGAGGCCCAGGCCTTGTGGCCTGGGCTTTGTGCATAGGACCTAAGGCCCCTGCCTCCTTCCCAAAGGGCTGAGGGACCCCGGTAGGGTGTCGGTCTCCAGAAAGCATGGGACCTGGCTCAGGAGAGGTGGGTGTGACATCTACAATCTGCACACAGGCCCCGTCTCCCCTTATTCCACCAACTGCAAGGGCACAGGTCTCAGCTCTTGGGCCACTCACCCCCAAATTCCAAAGTGGTCAGGCTCTGCCCTTTGGTGTTGAGGGCACAGTAGATGGGCAGAGGGTTCTGGCCATGACTCAGGGCCTCCCGTTGATCTGAGAGCTTGTGATCATGGGGCTGGGGAAAGATGCATAGAACCTAAACCCACAGTGGCCTGGGTGCCCAGGGCCTTTCCCACCCTGCTGTCCAGCACCGAGCCCCAGCTACAGCCCTTGCCCTGGCTCTGCCCCCAGGCCGCAGCCCCCGCACCTCATCATGCAGCAGCGCCTCGTTGATGAGGGCCCACAGGTTGGTGAAGCAGCTTGGGTAGCCCAAGCGGGCACGCTCGGCCAGCTCCTGCCGGTACCGCTGCAGCTGGCTGAGGGCCAGCACACCCAGCTTGTTCTTGGTCACCTGGGTCTTCAGCAACTCAGTGGGCCCTGCCAGGTCCTTCTGAGACCACTCTGGGTCCTCAGAAAGGTTGGCCAAGGCCCTGGGAAAAGCCAAAGCCAGAGGGCTGTCACTGAAGGACCCCATCTAGACCCCGCGTGCCCCGGGCTTTCTAGGACAATGGCCTGGCAGGGACCTTCCCAGGGTCCCCTTGAGCACGTTTCTCCCTGGCACATTCATTCTCCCAGCCCTTCTAGTTTTCTCAGAGGCCTAGGAGAACCCTGGCACCAGTACCCCCTGCCACACAGGGTCCAGCATCAGCCTGCCCCCAGCTCACCAGGTGGAGCCCGAGGCCCCGGTGATGTAGGAGACGCAATCCAAGAGGCCCAGCTCCTTCAGGCCAGCCAGCTGCCCATACAGGGAAGTCATTGCCCGGATCCCACCACCAGTGGCCATAATAGCTACCACTGGGATCTGGAAAAGAAGAGAGCCAGGCCTGTAGAGGCCCTAGGGATGGGGAAGGCCAAGTCACAGGAAGAAGAGGTAGCAGGTCAAGTGGCCACCCAGCCCACAGCTAAGGCCTGATCACAGGTCTTGGGACCAGTTCTGAGTCAGCCCTGGGGGCCAGAAACAGCCTTTTGAGTGCCCACCTCCTCCAGTCCTAAGGGCTCCAGGAAAAAATGGCCCAGGCAAGTTCTGAGCCTCATCTCCTTGCCCTCAGCCCCCGAGCCTGATGCTCACTTTCTGGAAGCCCCAGGGCCCGCCTCAAAATTTTCCCAAATTGCCATCACTCCCCCAGGAGATGGCCCAGGCTAATATGAACCTCCTGAAGCACCCTGGGCCAACAGGCCTCATACCAGATATCTGTCTCCCTCCTCAGACAGGCTAGGCTGAGAACCAAGAAACAGAGTAGGAAAGCCAGCCCTATGAGGTAGCTCCCATGCAGGCTCCAGGTGCCTCAAGCAACACTCTGCCTGTACCAAGTCCCTGCTAACACCAGGTGAGAGGAAGCAGGGTGGGGACAGGCAGCTACGAGCTCTGGTCTAGATCAGGGACAAGCAGCTCCAGTGTTCAGCACCAGGAGCTAGGCCCAAGCAAGCCCGGGGACACCCCATCCAGCCCAGCCCCCAAACCTCATCCTCCTGCAGGTCTCCGTCCAGCTGCAGGGCCTGCCTCAAGGCCGCGGCCACCACCTGCTTCCTCCTGCTCAGGAAGGCCTGCTCCTCTGCACAGGGCCCGAAGCCGAGTCGCATGGCCAGCTCCCTCAGTCTGGCCGGGGAAGGAAGAGACTGTGAGACAGCTCTCAACCCTCCCCAGAGAATGGAAAGCTGGGTCTGCCTCACCTGTAATACCTACTGCTCTCCCTCTTCTCCCCAACCCTCAATGCCACTCCTGTGTCACAAGACTGAAGTTTGACACCTGGGGAGAGTGTGTCCATGTGGACATGCTTGGGAATGCAGCAAAGCAGACTGGCAGGACCCAGAATGCCGTGGCCGAAAGAGGCTGCTTGGGGTTCCCAGGTGCAGACAGGCCCCCAGGCAGGCCCCATACCATAGATCCCCCCCTCCAAGTCTCGCGTTCTGTCCCTTACCCACGGAGTTCAAAGCACTTTGGGAGGCTGAGGCAGGCATATAACTTGAGGCCAGGACCAGCCTGGCCAATGTGGGGAAACCCCGTCTCCACTAAAAATACAAAAATTAGTTGGGTGTGGTGGTGGGCACCTGTAATCCCAGCTACTCGGGAGGCTGAGGCAGGAGAATCGCTTGAACCCCAGAGGCGGAGGTTGCAGTGAGCCAAGATCGCGCCATTGCACTCCAGCCTGGGCGACAGAGAGAGACTCCATCTCAAAAAAAAAAAAAAGGGCAGGGGGCGGGGCAGAAAAGGACCAATAATCCTGTGTCTGTGAGGTGAGAAGCCACTCTCTCAAGACAGAGGGCCAGGGTGGGCGACAACTCTACGAATCATTTAAGGTCCAGCCATAACAGCTTCCACCCAAAAGGGCGCAATTTCCCCTCTTCTCTCCCTTGGTTTTCCTGCCCTCTCTGCGCCCCAAACCATGTTACCATTTTCCATCCTCGCCTCCCTGCGTTTTCCAGCCAAACATTTATCAAGTGCTCCCCGGGTGCCTGGCACTGGGCCGGTCACTCACCCCTCTGACCATAGGTGCTAAGACTCCTCCCAGTACTCCACCCAGTACTTCGTGCCCCACCGAGCGCAAGCCTGAGCCCCTTCAGAGAGCATGAGGATGAGGGGCGGCTGTTTCTCCCCCTCACTCCTCCAGGCCTCCTCCAGCCCCGCACCCTGGTTGTTTTCCAGGGCCTTGCCCAGCCCCCAGCCAGGCCTCTCACCCTGCTTCTTTTTTCAGCTCCTCTCTCATCAGGGGCTCCTGAAAACCGTGAAGGCCCCAGTCACAAAAGGTCGGCCACCTCCACCCAGCTCTGGTCCTCTTACCCTGATCCCCGGCGCACCACCCCCGCCCCGCCACTGTCTCCACAGGCGCCAGGCCTGAAGCAGGGATGCTCAGAGGACACTCCCCAAAGAGCCTGGTCCCAGCACCTGCTCAGGGTGTGACCCACGGAGAAGCAGGAAGCAGGCCCCTCCCTTTGTGGCCTGGGTACCAGCCCCATCCAGGCACCTTGCTTCCTTCCCTGGGAGGCCAGTACCTGGGACGTGGGGAAGACAAGCCTCACCACTTGACCAGAGGGCAGGGAACTCAGTGGCACCTTTAGTTGCTCCTCGGGGGCATCCTGCAGGGGACAAAGAATGGAGACCTAAGAATCTTTACGCTTCCACTCCTAGCAAAGACCTCACCAAACTCCCGCCGGCAGCCATAGAGGTATGGGAGGGACGGGAAGGGGAGGCCAGCATGGGCCTACACATGCTGCCAGGGTGCCCACTCTGCCAGGTGGAGCAGAGGTCAGACTGGGAGGAGGTGCAGAGGGAGGGAGGAAGTTCTGGGGGCCCCACCTCGAGGGAGCGAGGCACACTACCTGCAGGTGAATACACAGCTCCTGCTCCCAGCAGGCTGGGCAGTGGAAGCGGAAGGTGCCAGTGCCCACAGAGGCCTCCTGCGAACCCTCACAGGACCCAGGAACCACAAGCTGAACTCTGTGCTCTGAGGCTGGAAACAGGAACCAGAGCAGAGAGGCTGGGGACGGTATCTCTGCCCACAGAACCCATCTTGCTGCGTGGCCTGGAGGGCACCTCCCTCTCCCCGCTGAAATGATCTGGTGGAGATGGATCCCCCACCACGGTCCCCCGAGAAGGCCTAAGGGGAAAGCTCAGGCCCCAGGGAGAATTGTCCAATGCTTAAAGGGGGAAGACAAGAGCTGAGAGCCAGGGGCTGTCCCAGTGGGTTGGGGACTCACACTTCTGGTCTCCTGTCTCCTCCAGTTGAACGTGCAAGCAGGAGAGCTCCCGGGCCTGAGTCATGAAGACAGCCCCTCAGACACTAACCCCACCCCCCATTCAGGGACCCCACCCTCGCAGCACCCTGGCTGCTGCTGGTCTGCACTTCATTACCTGGGCCCTTGAGATTGTATTCCCTTAACAAACTGAAATCCCAGGGTCCCCAGGCTGAGGCAGCGGTGGGCCTGTACCTCAAGTCGCTGGCATGAGGGAGTCCCGGGGACCCCAGACCACCTCCCAGAGCACTGGCACACTCACCACCAGAATGCCATTGCTGACGAGCCACTCGCCACGGTCAGCCCTGGAAAGAGCCCCCAGAGCCCCCTTAGCAGGAGTCCAGGTTCCCACCCCACAGAGACCTGGGCATCCCCCAGGCACTAGTGCTGTCCTTCCCACAAGTCACTCCCACCCAAACTGCCCCAGGCCCCTGACTCACAGACTCTGCAGGTGAAATTCAACTTCCAGGCGCCCCTCACCCTGGGAAGAGAGCCAGAAGTAAGTTAGAAAGGGTCAGAAGGAGTGCACATATGTCAGTGAGTATGAGAGACATGCGTGTGTGTGCATGTGTGCGCGTGGAGATTTCAACCCAGACACCAGCTAGGGCTGCTGTGGAAACACCGCCTTGCCTGAGGGCTCAGTGAGAAGCTCTCACGCCAGAACTCCCCAGCCCGCAGAGTCCCCGCATCAAACAGTACTGACAACACAGGGTCATCTCCGGTCACCAGGTCCTGGTCAAAGACTTTCAGTTCCATGACATTCTGGAGGGGAAACGAGTGACAGGGCTGCAGGAGGGAGGGGACAGAAAGGTGAGCAGGGCAGCGGCAGTGGCTGGCGAGGATGTGGGTAGAGTCAGCGCTGATGCCCGGCCCACCTTGAGCTGCCTGTGGATCCTGAAGTGAAAGCTCTGGTTCCAGACAGGGCTACTGCTGTTCTTGACCGTGCGTGTCTGGAGCCTGTGGCTGCAGGCCATGGGCAGCCAGAGAGCCACGTAGCAGTCAGAGGGGGTCACTACAGGAAGGAACAAGTGCCCAGCAGTGGACAAGAGCCCTTCCCAGCCGCCCAGACCCACTTCCTTCCATCACCTAGAGCCCCATGTGGGTTAAGACTGAGGGGGAGGGGGAGGGGAAGTGGGGGCCAGAGGCAGAGCCCCAGCTGCCACCTTCCACCCAGAAGCTCCTCTCAGCTCCCTCCTCTAGGCCCTGCCCACCGGCCCACCCGCCTCCACCAAATCCAGCCACAGCACCCTCCTCCTCAGCACCCTCCTCCTCCCTCAGCCCGGCACAGGGGCCAGGGCGGTGCGCACTCACCTAGGTCCTTAGAGGGTAGGTGATGGGCCTGCAGGACACGAACCGTGAGCAGGCAGGTCCTGGACACCTCTGCCTGCAGAGGTGGGAGAGGGGAGACCTGCTACGGGCTGATGAAGCCAAGGGTGACAGGGGCCACAAAGGAGGCTGGAGCAGTGCCTCAAGGCCTAATCCTGAACCCCAGGCCCATCCTCCATCTCATCAGAATCCTGAATCAACAAGAGGAGACATGATATCTCCATCACGACGCCTGCCAGCACTTACACGATGCTCTGCGCCGGCTCTGGGCCAAGGGCTTTGCATACATTAACTCATTTATCGCACAACCATCTTATGCACAGATACTATTTACGATGGCCCACTCCACAAGGAAACTGAGGCACAGAGAAGCAGTCACTTGCCTGAGGTCCACAATTGGGGTTGGAGCCCGGGCAGGCTGGCTCCATATTTATGCCTCACACAGACCTGCTTCCACCTTCTCGGGCTAGTATCCTTTAGGCTCTCCACCCCACATCCCCAGCCCACACCCCAGCTAAGCAGCTTTCCGGCTGGTCTTGGGTGGCAGGGGACATAAGCTATCGAGGGAGGGGAAGTAGCACATCAGGGCCTTGGGCCCCAGGCTGAGCTGCTCTCGTACCCTCCCTCCACCCTGGTCAGAAGAGCATCCTGGAAATGGGCTCTCTCCTGGGCAGGGGAGGCGGCTCCTAGCTCAGACCCCTCACAGGCTGTCATGTCCTCCAGGTCCTGCCAGGTCAGGCTGAAGATGGTCCCCTGGTAGCTCCCTCCAAACCCATGCCCCTGGTTCTGGGAATGCAGCCTGGCAGGCGCACCGGGACCAGGGAAGCCTGTGCCAACTGCTTCCTTTCGGCCTTCCACCTGCCTCCGCAAGGACCCTAACAGGTCAAGTCCAGGGAGCAACCAGGTCCAGGGCAGTGCTGGAGGGCCTCATCCACCAGGGTCAGCCCAGGGCCCTCACACTCCAGGCAACTGAGTCAGAGGAGCATGGAGGAGCCACTTGCTTCCAGGGCCTCAGGGCGGCAGCTGGGAGCCTCTGAGTCTCCAGGGCCCAAATCTATGGTGCCAGGGAGCTCTGCCAGGAGCCCGTTCCCAGGACAGAAAACACTCAGGACGGATCCCTCATCCCCAAGCCTCCTTCTCCCCTGGCTTCTGCCCACTACCCTGGTCTTGTGGTCAATAAACTCCCCTCCCTACCCCTGGAGAAGACCACAGCTCCCATAAGAAACATATTAACTAGGCCCCAGGTAGAGACCAGGGGTCCCAGTAGGGACCCAGGGCCCTGCCAGGCCTTACCACAGCCATGAGACTGAGTCCTCAGGAGCAGGAATGATGGGGCAGTGGCCACAGGATCAAGGACTGTCAGCTTTCTAACCCAGAGCCAGGGATGTGATGTCCCAATTGGTCCCAAGTCCCTCCTATCCGCCGTCTCTGCTCCACCTAAGCTCCACACCCACTCCTGAACCAGCCACCTGTCCAGGAAATGAGGCACCCTAAGCCTATACTAGAGCTCCTGATACCTCTGTGGCACTCGCCAGCCTTTACCAGCTGGGCCTGCCCCACCCAGCCCTGCAATCCCAGCCTGGAGAGCTTGCTGCCAGGGGCTGAGCAGAAGGAAAGCAGGGGTGAGTCCCAGAACAGCAGCCAAGGGAAGAGTGGAGTTCCCTGTCACAGGCCTTTCGCAACTCTGGCACCTGTTGGACAGGAATGCCCAGTCTTGATGGCAGGGCTCCATCAATCTGAGATGAACACCCGGGCCCCCTCACGACAGGCAGGGGAGTGGCTGTCACATAAAACAGCCCTTCAAAGCTAGGGGCTGAGTGGCCAGGGATGAGGCCTGTGGGTTGGCACTCAGGGGCAGGGGGTTCTTCTGCCTCCAGGGCATGGTTTGTTGGGGGGTCAGCGTGTGGAAACCAACTCTTTCCTCAGAGGGACAGCCCTAGGAGAGGCGGGGGCTTCCGTCCCTTCCTGCCTGTGCCTGTTATGGGAGAAACAGGGGTTATCCCCAGGGCACCAGGTCCCACCTGCTGCCCCTGAACTGGGGGAGGACAGTAACCAGAGGAGAGCTAGGAATAGCTCTCAAGGTCCTGGGCCAAAGAGGTCCGGACCAGAGAGCTACAAGACTCAGGTCTGCTTGCTTGTCCCAGGGAGGGGCTGCAGTGGCTCTCATGGACAGCGGGACTTGGGCAGCGGACGGCTCTTTGGGCCCAGGCTGGGATCCAGCCCTCACCCCCAGTGAAGGTCACCCTGAAGTTTTTACCTGAACCTTCAGGCCCTCCTTAGACCACAGAAGGCAACTTCAAGAGGGAGGATCAGAACATACGACTCATAAGCCAGGCGCAGCGGCTCACACCTGTAATCCCAGCACTTTTGGGAGGCCGAGGCAGGTGGATCACGAGGTCAGGAGATCAAGACCATACTGGCTAACACGGTGAAACCCCGTCTCTCCTAAAAATACAAAAAAATTAGCCGGGCGTGGTGGCACGCACCTGTAGTCCCAGCTACTTGGGAGGCTGAGGCAGAATAGTGTGAACCTGGGAGGCGGAGCTTGCAGTGAGCTGACATCACACCACTGCACTCCAGCCTGGGTGACAGAGCGAGACCCCATCTTAAAAATAAAAAAAAAAGACATACGACTCACAGCTACCTTTTATTCCACATGTCCTGTGTGCCAGCTCCATGCTGGTCCTCATAGACATCATCTCCAAGCCCACAACAGCCCCGCAAGGTACAGCCATTATTATCTCTTTACTGACAGGACACCAATGCCCAAGACGCAGTGACTCGCCCAACATCACAGTGCTTGGGAGAGGTGCCGCTGCACCTGATCCCCGCTCTGCTCACCTGTGTGGCAACTTCCTGAGAACCCTCACCCAGACCTGCCTGGCACCTTGAGTCCTTATGACCACATTCCAAGATCCTCCAAAGCTGATCTCAAGCCATGCTGGACCTGGGGCCAGCAGCCAGCATGCACACTCCAGGCTCTCTCGAGAACTGACCTGGCCAGGGAGGGGCTGGCCCCGTCCCCCGAGGCGTGCTTGGTCGTGTTCACCAGTGCTCCATCAGTCAAGGCCTGAAGCCTTGGTGAGGGAGTCGAGCAGCTGGAAGTAACTATACTTGAGGTCGTATTCCATGTCATACCAGAAATTCACTGTGGGAAGAACGGGGATCTGAGCATGAAGATCCCTCTTCTGACCCAGAGCCTCCCAAGCCTCCCCCCAGAGGCCCTGCTGGACCTTGGCAGGGCCTGTCCCCAGGCGGCCTGGACAACTCCTCACCTGCGATGCAGCCCTGGGACTGCTGGACGTGGTGGAACCACAGAGCCGGCAGATAGAGCATCTCACCAGCCCGCACCGTGCAGCGAAGGGCCTGGGCCTGACTGTAACTAGGGTACCGTGCTAGGTCTGGCGCCAAGGGGTCCAGTGGGATCCAGGGCACCTGGGAACACATCAGATGCCAGGGAGCAGCCCCCCAGACCCCCCAGGACTTCAGGTTCTGTCCCTTCCAAAGGTCAACACCACAGGCCCTGCTTGGCTCAGCACTGAAAGGCCTCAGACTCAGGGACTTTTCAGAGCAAGGTGCCACCTCTCCCCAGATCTTTTGTGCCTGCTCTTCAGAGCCAGGCTTCTGCCCTTCTCCCTCCCTAGAGCCCAAGAACAGGACAGACACCTTCTCCATGGCCTCTTCATCCACCACCTTAAAGGTGCCCTCTTCAGTTAGCTGGTAGGTTGCCGGCGTGTACAGCTCTGGAGCCCAAGGGAGAAGGGTGTGGGGGAATTGCAAACAGCCTGGAACTTGCCAGACCCTCCTCCACCCCAGCCAGCCCTGGGCAGGGGCAAGGGGATCAGGGGCCCTGGTGCACTGGGGATGCCACAGCCACACCTCAGGCCTGGGAACTGGCCTCCCAGGCTCTTGCTGCCTCCCTCCCCCTTGGGCCAGCTGTTCCCCAGCCCCTCCCTGCAGGCCACATCCCCTACCATAGGGGATGAAGGGCCAGTCGCTGGGCGGATGGAACAGGAAATGCTTCTCTCCTGAGACCACGCAGTAGAGGTTCTCATAGTGGTCCTTGTGCACTGCCAACAGAAAGAAGGCCCGGGGGCAGGGTATGGAGGGCAGGGGCACGGGAGGAGGCAAATCATCATGCTGAGAGCCCCGCACCCCAAGACGGCCTATGACAAAAGAGAAGCACGCACAGAGCCAGTGGGCTGGAGATGCCAGGGGCTCTGATGGGCATTCTGGAACTCTGCCTACCAGGGACCTGATGCTCACCAGGCCCTGGACT
This sequence comes from Pan paniscus, assembly GCF_029289425.2. Taxonomy (NCBI): domain Eukaryota; kingdom Metazoa; phylum Chordata; class Mammalia; order Primates; family Hominidae; genus Pan; species Pan paniscus. The sequence goes on from NC_073260.2 coordinate 525,055, forward strand.
CCTCTTCAACAAGAGGGGAAGTTCTCCTACACTTACCCCCTGGCCCAGCGGGCCTTCAGGGAGGTTTCTTTGGGTCTAGAAGAAACAATGCACCTGCCCCCAATGCCATGGGTCCATTCCCCGACCTCAGCTGTCAGGGGAAACCCTCTGTGGTGCCCGAGTCCTAGAAGCCAAAAGAAATCTTAGAGAACAGCCCAACCTCCACCCAGGGCCATCCCTCCACTCCTGGCCTCGTCTTCCCTCCCTCTGCCCCAACCTGCTCCTTCCCCACCTTTGTATTCCCCTTACACCTACGAGAAGTCACCGCAGCCACCTCCCCCAGCCAGAAGTTCACAGCATCGGGCATCTTTCCTGCAGGGCAGAAGGCAGAGAGCAAGTTAGGAAGGCCAGGCTGGGGAAAGCTGCCATCCAGTGATGCCAGAGCCAAAACCTGTCTGAGCACAGAAGAATCCCAAGAAAGGGGTCAGGGAGAAGAGGCAGAGGTTGGGAAATCTTGGGGAAGGGGTCCTCCCTCCCTGGGGCAGAAGGAAGGACAACAATCTTTGGCAGTTCATCTATGATTAAGTCAAGGCCTGGGAATGTATTTAGTGAGCTGCACCAGATGCTGACAGGACCAAGCCCATAGGCCAGGTCATCACCTAAGAGCAAACAGGCTGACCCCCCTCCTACCCATATCTTCCCTGTCCAGGGCCAGGACCACCCCACCTCCACTCACCCAGGGCTTCGGAGGCCCAGGGCACATGGGATTCCAGATCAGGCAGCAGCTGGGGCAGCTCGGTGGGCAGGTTGGAGCACTGCTTCTGCACATAGAGGACTCCAGGGTGCTGGGCCCGGCCCTCCAGCACATCCAGCACGAAGCTCAGGGGCAGGTGGCGCTCAGCTGGCATCATGAAGCGATCCCCTCTCACGGCATCCGCGTAACCATCTGGGGTCACGGCCACACTCACCTCTGTGGAGCCCACTGTGGTTCTAGAGGAATGGACACTCAGCCCATGCCCAGATGCCAGTAATCACTGCTCACACCTGACCCCAGGGCAGCTCCCACCTGAAATAGGGGAGGGACCACTTCTGGAGGGCCGGCCAGTGCTGCAGAGCGTTGCGGATGATGCACGGCCTGTTGGGGCAGACCCAGTCACGGTAGAAGTGGAGCGGAGTTGGGGGTTTGTCCAGGTAGGGCACAGCAAGAGGCACACAGAGCTCTGAGAGAAAGAAGAAGACAGGGGATGGAAGGGCTGATGTCTGCAGCACCCAGTCCCTGCCCAAGAGATGCCCTCCCTGGAAAGGCCGCGCTGTGTCACTGGGAAATGCTCGTTGGTGACCAAAGGACCCTGGACAACCAGTAATAGAAAGATGAGGAGTGAAAAATGAAAGCAGAAAGCATCACGCACACACACCAGCATGGGCCCTGACCGTCCACGGGGCCAGAGGCTGCTACCCAGCCCATAAGCCAAATCCCCTGTGGGGCTGTGTCTGCACAGTGGACCCTATGCCTTCCCACCCTGGAGAGGCCAGCCTCCTAGCATCTACCAGGAAAGGCCACCATGGAAGTGGCATTGGGAGCTCCAGAATGAGTAAGGCTGAGGCCCCATGGCCACGGGCTATTCTGGGTGTTGTGTGGCTCTGGGAAGCCCCCTTTAACAGTGACATTTACTGAGCACCAGGAATGTGCTCAGCACTTGGCTTGGCTAATCTGGGGCTATCAGGGATGACACAATCATCATCTTAAGAAATTTACAACCTTCTTACCCGGGAAGACAAACTACCAGATGACACCAATGGAGGAAAAGGAAGGGCTCAGCTATGGTTTGGGTCCTGCTGAACAGCATCACCATCTCCAGACACCCAGGGCCACCACGTACACTTCGGCAGGCTGCGTGGTGTGCCGCCTGCACAGGGGTCTACAGTGGCCCTGTGTCACCCCTAATCAAAATCTTTTTGACTCAGCTTTCTCCTTCACTCCCGTCATCCTACTGGTTGGCTCTGAGTCCTGTTGATTCTGTCTCCTATGTCTCTCAAACCCACCGTCTCCTCTCCTCCGCTGGCATCCACATTCCAGCTACCTCCTTTGGGTCCTCACTCAAATATCACATTGATAAGACTTCCTTCTCCGACTATACTTTCTAAATTTATAATCTGTCCCCCTGCCGCAAATCTTTATATCCCTTTCCGTATTTTTTCTCGTTAGCATTCATCACCATCTGACATGCTATATATTTTAGGGCTAGATGTGGTGGCTCATGTCTGTAATCCCAGCACTTTGGGAGGCAGAGGCAGGAGGATTGCTGAGGCCAGGAGGTCAAGACCAGCCTTGGCAACGTAGGGAGACCCCATCTCTACAAAAAAATTAAAAATTAACTGGACATGGTGGCATGCACCTATACTCCTAGCTATGCTAGAGGCTGAAGCCAGAGGATCACTTGAGTCCAAGAGGTAGAGGCTGCAATGAGCTATCATCGTGCCACTGCACTCCAGCCTGGGTGACAGAGCAAGACTTTATCTCAAAAAAAAAAAAAAAAAAAATGAGTGTGGGGTTTGGCCACTGCGCACAGCTAGGCAGGTGGGCTGCGGTGGGGCAGGCAGCTTCAGGTGCCAACACAGGTGCTGGTTTCCTGCAAGGCTGCAGCTAGACCAGGTGTACCATAAGCAGCTTCCACAGCTGACACTGGGAAGCATGGTGGTGGTGCCTGGAAGCTTGCAGATACCAGGAACCGCAGAGCCCTAAAGAGGGTGTCAGAACCCCAGCTTGGGGAGCTCCTGGGTCTGGACTCCCCAAAGGGCCGCAGCTCTTCTTTCCTTCTGGTCACCCACAATGTGGCGAGCAAGACGCATGGTTCAGCCCTCTTCATGTTACAGCTCTTTTCGCCCTGCCACTCAGCAGGTCCCAATTCTTGTCCTGCATCCAGGAAGAATGAGGTACACACAGACAAGCAGAGGGTAAACAAGACAAAGAGGAGCTTTACTGAGCCACAGAATAGCTCAGAGGAGACCCACAGTGGGCAGCTGCTCCCCGCAGCTGGTCGTCCCATCGTCTCTTCTGGTCTGGCTGAGTCAGGGGCTTTTTATGGGTCTCACAGGGGAGGACGTACATGCCTATTGGTCCATGGGCAGCCACGGGTGGGCCGGAAAAAGCACCAAAAGTTCCCATTCCGGTCCATGGAACCGGCAGCCCAGCCCCCAGGCTTCAGGCCTTCCCTGGCTTGAAGGTCGGGCTTCACCGGGACCCGCCACCTTCCACCCAGGAACCTGTCTGCCTCTTGCCACCATTCACGGCACCCAAGCTGTTTGTGCCAAGGGGTGCCTGCAGGCCAGCACTGAGCTGCCCTCAGCCCCTCTTGGCCTCCCTCCCATGCTCGTTGGCACCCAAAGGCCAGAGGGGGCCAAGGAGGCAGGGGGCTGGTGTGTCAGCACTGCAATAGCACCCAGGCTCGGCCTCAACTTTGCTCCATGATCTGATCAGGTGCTGACAGTGGGGAGAAGCCAGACAGCAGGATCAGGCACTTCCAAGCCTGCGGCAGCAGGAAGGGGCCTTCCTGAGTCCCCAAAAGTGCAGACATGCCTGGGTCCACAGCTGCAGCTTGGGAGGCTGCAGCTGCATCTAGGAGGGTGGGGCTCCTGCCTGCTCCTGGCTCCCAAGAGCACAGGGGTGCCTGAGTTGCAGTCCTGGCTTGGGTGGCTGTAATTGCGCCTAGGGAGCTCCCACTCTACCAACTTGGAAGGGGTGGGGCTCCCATTGTCCCCAGTTCCCGCCAGCTCTGTGGAACATGTGGCCCCAGCTGCCTCTCCTCTTCGCATTTTCCCCACAGCGGTGGCGGGCAAGGTGCATATGGCATGGCAGCTCTGACCACCCCAAACAAATGAGCCTAGTAGTCCTGTGTTCCGGAAACAGTGAAGAAGCCAGTTGGCAGGAGCAGGGTCTTTGTGCACATGTGTGAGTATTTTTGTACTCACAAGTACAAGTCCCTACAAGTCCCAGTTGCACCTTTGGCAGGGTGCTCGCAGGCTTCTGGGATGTGGCAGGGAGCGAGGTTCAGGCTGCAGCAGAGGGTTTGGGCTTAGGAGCAGGTCCTGCCCAGCCATGTGAGGGTGGGGGTGGTGCAGTCGGCTGCCTCGGGGATGCAGGGAACAGGGGACTCACTACCACCACTGCTGCTCCCAGAGCTGCTTCTGCTGCCCGACTTGTGCCTCCCCACTGCAGCCAGCATGATGACAGCATCTGCTTCAAACTGCCCGCCACTGTCATCAAAACTACTGGACTCAAACAATCCTCTTGCCTCAGGAGGTGGGACTACAGGCACATGCCACCACACGATGGTGTCTCACTATGTTGCCCACGCTGGTCTTGAACTCCTGGCCTTAAGAGATGCCTCCCACCTTGGTCTCCTGAAGTGCTAGGATTACAGGCGTGAGTCCTGCACACAGCCTGGGATTCTGAAAATGCATGGAAACTGCCATTTTTTCACCCTTTGGACTTCTGCAATTAGGGATTTGTTTTACTTGCTCACCATTTCCTTTAGAGAATGGCTGCTTTCCTCTCCTGGGGCTTCCAAGTGAGAAAATTTCAAAAGGGATCCAAACAATTGCTTTGACCCCATAACTCTGCTAAGAATTTAACAAGGCAGGGAGCAGTGGCTTATGTGTTCCATGGCGTTCCAAAACTTTGGAATGCTGAGGTGGAAGGATTGTTTGAGGAATCTGAGACCAGCCTTGTCTCTACTAAAATTCAGAAAAATTAGCCAGGCGTGGTGGCGCATGCCTGTAGTCTCAGCTACTCCCAGGTGCTGAAGCAGGAGGATCTCTTGAACCTGGGAGGTCGAGGTGCAGCGAGCTATGATTGTGCCACTGCACTCCAGCCTGTGTGACACAGTAAGACCCTGTCTCAAAAAATATAAAGAATTTAACCAACAAACATACTCACACATGTGTAGAAAACGCTGCTCCTGCAGACTGGCTTCTTCACTGTTTCCTAAACACATCAGGCACACTCCCACAGAGGGCTTTGCCTGCACTTACCTTCTAACCTACTTCTTCTACTCTACATTGTACTCATTCAGTACACCTGTGGTTAATTGTCCACCTTCTCACTTAGAATGTAACAGGACATACACTGTAAAAGACAGATTTGTTTTGTTCAGTGATGTATCTCAAACACACTGAACAGAGCCTGGCACACAGAGATGCTGAATAAGTATTTGTTAAATCAATCCTCAAAGTATTCGTTGCAGCATTATTGAAAACAACGGATTGGACATGACCTAAATGACTAAGTGAATACAGCACTAGCACACAGACGTGAAAAAGACTGAGGTAGAGGAATGTGAAATGATCTCCAAGATACACGGTGCAGAAGAGTGTGTTTAGCAGGCTACTATTTGTACAAAAAAAGGGTAAAAAGTCGTGTGTGCACGGATATAAACAATCTTTCTGTAAGAATGCAAACTGGGGCTGGGGGAGAACCTTGCTTCATTTACATTGCGTACCATTGTATATTACATACCCATCACATACACATGAGCCTGTGTTGCTGTTCAGTGGTAAGAAATCATTTACAAATAGAAAAAAGAAGGAAGGAGGGAAGAGAGAAAGAAAGAAAAGGAATAAAAACCAAGCAGGGGAAGAGCCAGGGACCATCTGGTCAGCCTGCAATCCTCCCAAAGTGCGACAAGGGAGTTGAGGTCGGAGGCGGCGCACGTGGGGGAGGAATCCGACCACCACCTGTGTGCCTTCCATGAGCTTTCAACAAGGGCAACAGCAAGCTGCTCAAGACTGTAGGAAACACAGGGCTTCGCCGCGACCACGGTCAAGACGGCACCGGGCCTTGGGAATAACGTGAACAGAATCACCCAGGAAGCCGCGGGAGCGCGCGAACACGGGAGAAGGGAAGCAGGTTGCCACAGAAGAGCAACCCGAGCGGGGCCTCGGGGCAGTCGCACACACGAGGTTCCGAGCCCCCGGTGTCAGCGGCATCCCAGGGCCCCTCCCGTGTTCGGAAATCGCCGCAGCCTGTGGGAGAGCCACTCACCCCTCGCAGCGGCCGGGAATTCTCGTAACTCGCTCCGCGCGGCTTCCAAAGCCGCCTCCGCCATGGCTGCGTCAGCGCCGGCCGAGACCCCGCCTTTCCCCGACGCCCCGCCGCAGGCCACACCCCCAGCACTCGCCCCGCCCTTCCAGAGGCACCCGCCGCAGGCCACACCCCCAGCACTCGCCCCGCCCTCCCCGCCGCAGGCCACACCCCCAGCACTCGCCCCGCCCTCCCCGACGCCCCGCCGCAGGCCACACCCCCAGCACTCGCCCCGCCCTTCCAGAGGGACCCGCCGCAGGCCACACCCCCAGCACTCGCCCCGCCCTCCCCGCCGCAGGCCACACCCCCAGCACTCGCCCCGCCCTCCCCGCCGCAGGCCACACCCCCAGCACCCCGCCCCGTCCTGCCCCTGGACACATACCGGGTTCTGCCAGCGAAGCGGTGGAGCGACTGGCAGCGCCCGCTTCGGCCTGCCCCACTGGGCCGGCATCCCAGGGTTAACAAACAATTGTGTTTATTGACAAGTTCATACATCAGTACAAACGGGCACGTTAAAAACAGCCCCCCCGCCCCATGCAGCCGAGGATGAGGCGGGAAGCGCCGCGACCTGCACAAAGTATAAAAGTTATAAATAAGGGGCTTTCAAAACAGGGCGGGGGCAAACCTGGAGTGGGGCGGCGGTTGCCGGTGGCCTCAGACATGCAGAAGGGGACGGGGCGCCGGCCGGGCCACGAGGCCCCCCACCCACATGGGGCAGAGGGCAGGAAAAGGGCGGCCACATTCTCACAAACTTCTGGCGAAGGGTAGCTGCCTCCTCGTGAAGGACCTGGCCCAGAGGGCGAACCTGAGTCCCACCTGCGGTGGGCGCGGCTGGTGTGGGAAGTCGGGGCACAGCAGGCACGGGCCCGCCCCCGGCGCCGCGGGAGTTCAGGGCCATGCGGGTGGCGATGCTAGAGGAGTGGGGAAGGGCCAGGTTTGGAGCAGCTCAAGCGCACTCAGGCTGATGCCCCGGAGCTGGGAACCTTTTGTAACCCTTTTTCTTTTTCTTTTTTTTTTTTTTGAGATGGCGTGTAGCTTTGTCACCTAGGTTGGAGTGCAATGGCGCGATCTCGGCTCACTGCAACCTCCACCTCCACCTCCAGGGTTCAAGCGATTCTCCTGCCTAAACCTCCCGAGTAGCTGGGATTACAGGCGCCCACCACCACGCCCAGCTAATTTTTTTATTTTTAGTAGAGACAGGGTTTCACCATGTTGGCCAGGCTGATCTCGATCACCTGACCTCGTGATCCACCCGCCTCGGCCTCCCAAAGTGCTGGGATTACAGGCTTGAGCCACCACACCTGGCCCGGAACCCATTTCTTTATAAGCCTCTGCCTATGGCGCAGCAGGGCGGGTGCAGGGGCTCTCGTGGCCTGAAGCTGTGGTAAAGCTGCTCTGACTTACCTGCAGCAGAGGGGAGCAGTAGGGCCCAGAAAAACCTTTCCTCAACTCTTCAACTGCCTCACGACATGGTCCCACTCTACCTCCTAGGGTCCCCTATCTCCTTTCCCTCACCCCTAATTACTGCCCTTTTACATTCTAACTTATCCCCTCACCTCTGCCACTTACCTGTCCCATCTACCACTTTTCTAGTGTCTCCTTTGGCCCCAGCACCTCCCTCCTCTCAAACTCCAGTATCCAGCACACCCGTGGGTGCCCAGCACTGCCTTTGAGGAGGCTCCTTCTACCTAAACCAGGTGTCCTATGGGCCATCTCGTATCAGCTAGGCTGTGGACACCAAGAATCCAGAATCTGGGTTCACTTAGTGTACTGCACCCCTTTTCTGCTCCCTGATAGGTGTTCCACATAAGCCAGGGTGGTGAAGCTGAGGCAGGATGTGAGGAAACCAGGCACACAGCAGCCAGCCAGATACTCTGGCAACCAACACTCAACGGCGTGCTGTGCAGGTAGGTGTGTGTGTGTACATGTGTGCACGTGCATGCGTGTGATCTCATCTGTGGCCGAGGTCCTCAGGAGGTAGGCCAGCGCCCTGTAAACGAGGGATGTTCCAACACAGGCTTCTGACTAAGCATCATTCAGGATGCAGGGAGAAGGTGGCCTCTGGGCTCCAGCAGCCGGCTGGGGTCCAGGGTGGAGGACAGGGAAGAACAAGGGGCTGAGGAAAGGAGGCCAGAGCTTCATGTTTGCCCAGGTGAGGGCTTACTGTTCTGCAGCAACGTCCCACAGCTGGCTCAAGTTCTGGCCAGGAGAGTAAGGGGTCACAGGGAAATACAATGCTGGGCCCCTCTTGGAGGGAGAATGGGAGTGGAATGTGCGGGCTCAGGTCCAAATACCAACTCAAGTCTCCTGATGGCTGGGGACACCCTGGAGGGCCAGATGGCTCTGCCTTTCTGAGCTGCCAGGTATTGGGGAAAACCACCCTGCTCTGGCAGCCAGGGGAGTGCAGCTGGTGTGAGAGGGGAAGTGCAGGTAGAGGTGAAGGCCCACAGTTGGCTGACGGGCACTGAATACCACATCACCTCTCACCTCGACCCCAGAGTACCCTGTGTATGCTCCACCACAGGGAGCTAATCCCTGCAGTAATTTCAAATGGCTTCTAAGAGAGGGCCAGCCCTTCCCAGATTCCTAGATGGGGTAGGCTGCCCTCCTACCTCTCACAGCACCAAGATGACAAAGACCCAAGACCTGTCCCTGCCACTGGAGGGGCTGTGGAGGCAGGAGTTCCAAGGAAGTGAGGCAACAGTCAGGGAAATAAATTAATAAATACAGGCCCCCCATGAGGAGCGGCTGGGAAGGCTGCTTTGCCTCTGAACACTGCTCCCTGCTTTCCACTCCAGGCAGCCCCGCAGGTTTTGGTGAGGGGCAGAGGGGCTGCAGTTTGGAATCGCTGGGGCATTCATTCACTTGGGACAGGCTTCCAGAACTCAGAGTTTGCATTCCATACGCCGTTCCATGGCTCGAAGCAACAGTTCCGAGTATTGCTCCAGCAGGGCCTGTGTCTGCTCGGCTCCCACAGCCCCAGGGCTGCTGCCTGGGCTGGACAGCACTGCCCCAGCCACAGCTTCCAGCTCCTGTCGCACTGAAGAGAAGGTGTCTCTGAGGAGCTGGGCAATCTGACTTTGCTCTGCTGAGGGCATCTTGCAGCCAGCCACCTGAAACAGCACCCCCAGAAGTGAGGTGGAGGAGCCTGTCAACAGACATATAAAAGGGAGGGGCCCCACCTGGGTCCAGCCTGCCTCAGAAGGGACTAGCTGGGAACTCTACCCGCCAAGATCAGCATGTATGGCCAGGGAACATAGGATGCAGGCAGACTCTGGGGGTGACGCCCAAGGAGGAACCCATTGGATTGCAGAACCGTCTACATCTTATAAGCAACTCCTTATGACAACTCCGGCAGAATCTGCTTTCTCTTTCAAAGTTTGGGCCTTCTTGGACTGTCCCCTATGTCTAAGGGGGCCAAATAATTCATGGATATGAAAAAGGATGCCATTAATAATTACACTGGGACAACGACATAAACTGGGATTGTCCTGAGCCAACTAGGAGGTGTGGTCTCTTCAGGCCTCACCTCCTGAGGGAAATCTCCAGCTCTTAACCAGAAATGACCGCAGGTGCCCGGTACAAGAGGCTAGCCTGGCCTCTAACCCCCTCACCTATGCTGCCCAAGATGTTCTTGAGTGTGCCATCCTGTCAGCACAAGAGCCTTAGCATACTGTTCTGGACATGGTTATCCGAAACACCCAGCACTACTGACGTGCCCGCCCTCCTGCCGGGGGGCACCTAACACCCACCGAGTGGTAGAGCCGCACTGCCTGGCGCACGCTGCCGCGGAGCTCTGCCACCAGCTGCTCACACTGCTCCAGGCTCACCGCTGGCTCCGAAAGAGACGGATACAGCTCAGTGAGGCCCAGCATGTAGCCCTTTCAGGCCTCCGCACCCAAGACACTCAGAGCGGGAGAGACCTAGCCCTCAGCATTGCACCCCCCACTTGCCCTCAGTCCCTTCCTCTTGGCTTCTCTTCCAACGGCCTCCCCAACACCACACAAACAAGGTCCAGAGGAGACGGCCAGCCCCAAGTTCAGAAGCCACTGAATGGGCAAGTGAGTCACAAGGAAATCATGAAGGTTAGCAGGAGGGTCTCACCATCAGGGGTGTGACTTACGGACCTGCGACAGGAGCAGACAGGACAAGAAACACCAGAAGCTGTACCCACAGAAATGGGATGGAGCCAGACAGCGGCCAACAGAGAGGGGAGAGTAAGGATGGGGCAGGAGATGAGAGCTGGGGAGCTGTGCACACCTGAGTCCTGGCTCAGGGCTGCCCCTGGCTTGGTGCATTCCATGGGGTTGGGAGTCTTCTCAGGGGGTGGGGGCTGCAAGTTTTCAGGGCCTTGGAAGAGGCTGCTGACTGGCAGTTGCTGGGCACAGGGGCTGCTGGGCCCAGGATGAGCCTGGCACTCTGTCCTAGGCTTGGGAGTGGTGCCCTCCCCCAAACAGGCCCATCTCTCAGTTGTACTGTGAGCTTTTCCTAGGCCCACCGGGAAGCCAGGCTTTTCTGCCTCGCCAGGGGCCCGGCCTTTGGTGACAGGAGAGAATGCAGCCAGGGTAGGACGGTCAGGCAGTGGTTTGGGGATGTCCAGGACCAGGTGAGCCCAGCTGGGCAGGGCCAGCTTGCTGAGTGGTGAGACTCGGATGGGGGCATGAGCTTGAGGTTCAGCCACCAGGCCCAGGTTCTCCCCAACAGAGATACTGCGGGATATCTTGGCCATGGAACTGGTGGTGGGGTTCTGATAGGAGTGAGGCCGAGACGGACGGCCATCAGCTGGGGGCAGGGAGCCCAGACCATCCTGAGCTTCGATCTCCCGAGACAGCAGTGCGCCTGGTGAAGGGGCCTGCAGACTGGCCTCATGTCTTTCTGCAAAGGAGACAGAGGTATACACAGGTCAGGTGTTGAGGAAGGCATCCCAGGTGCCAACACCCAATCCCGAAGAGCTGCTGTTCCCCTCCACATGCCCATTAAGGGACACCTAGTGGCCAGCAGAGTGGCACATCAGGGCCACACCAGGCCCTCCCTCCTCCAGCATGTACATGTGTTCCATACACCCTGCACCCTGGCACTGAACCCATCAGGCTCCTCACCCTGTGGCACCAGACTGTGCACAGACTGGGCCTTCTGGAGTCCAGAAAAGGGGCTGGCTGTGGCCACTCTCTTGGGAGCCCAGCTGCTGTCAGGGTTGAGACGGCATCGTGGCAACAGCACAGAGGCTGCCTGCTGGGGGCTGGGGTTGCCAGAGGACGGTTCCACCTCCGGGGGTGCTCCAGGGGGATTGGCACCATTGCCTCTCGGCTGCTCACCAGATGCCTGTGGCACCTGGGCTGGTCTCGACATCAGTGCCAGGCTTGAGGAGGACGGGGATGGTTCCCTACAGGGAGGAAATGTGGGAGAAGGCCCAGAGAAGTCTCAATGCTCCTCCCTGCCAAAATGGCGAGAAACTCATAGCACCAGGGCACTAGGAGAGAACCAGCACAAAGCCAGATAGGGCTGGGGAAAGGCCAGTTAGCCCAAAACCGGGAGTGCAAAACACCCCGCGCATGGAGAGACAGAACACTGGAGAGGAGAGGGCAGGAGCCCTGGGAGGCCAGGAGAGCCAGAGCTGCTGCTGGGGGGTAGGGGGCCTCTGTACCTGAGTGGGCGGGTCTGTACTTGCAACAGCAATCGTGAAGAGATACTCCGAGACTCTGACCTCTCTGGGACCTGCACTGGGGCCCCTACCAAGGTCAGAGAAATCATGAATTGGGGCAAAAACCAAGCCCTTGCCCCAGATTTTCCTCCTTGAGACCCCCAGCCACAGCCTATACCCTGGGACCCTCCTCTCAGGTAGGCAAGGAGGGGAGAAGGGCAAATTGCAGGCACTAAATGCTGGCCCTCTGACCACACCTGGAGCAGCTCCACTGGCCAGAGTCTCAAAGTGCTGTTTTAGAAACTGCTCCTGGTCTGGAGTCTGGGGGCTGCCCTCCTGTAGCCCATAGGGGCCCATGCCTCCCTCCTCTTCTTCCTCTTCTTCATCGCCCTCAGCTGGCTCTTCAAGGTCTGAGGAGATGCCATCCACACTGAGGGGCTCCGTGCTCTCAGAGTCTGGGTGTGGGGAGGGGAGAGAGGCATCGCACTGCACCCATCTGTTGCCAGAACCTCCCCACCCACCTCCGGGCCCCACCCCCCATGGCCCCTCCCTCCAGGCTACAGCCTCACCTTCAGTGGGGTGCTCCGGGCTGGAAAGGCAGCTGCTGCTGTAATCCACAGAGCAGGCACTGTCAGGGCTGTGCTTTTCTGAGCTCCTGCTGCCTGGGTACACTCTTCCCAGAGTTCCCCGGGCTGGAGCCTGCACTTGGAACTCACTGTCAGGATTCCAGCAGGGAGAAGAAAAGGCAGTGAGCAGGGGTAGGCAGCAGCCCCGCTGGACTCCTGCCTGTGATCAGGGTGAGGGATGAGGCAGTGGTGAGCTGGAAGGAAAGCCCTGAGTATCCTGGGGGCCAACCCTCCCTCGACTAAAGAACACTCATAGGGAGGGGAAGACGGGGGCACGAGGTCTGGCTAGGGCAGGATCCTTGCCTGGTATCCATGGTGGGGTTGTCACTCGGCTCCGGGTAGACAATACCATCTTCAATGGGTGCAGGTTCCAGATCTTGGGCAAAGACCCCTTCCTCTTGTGACAATAATCGGATAATATGGGGATAGGAACAAGGTTGGGAAGCCTGAGGCCGAGGGGGCTTTTCATTCTGGGAACACACAAAGGGATGTTAACAGAGCAGAGGTGACAGATGAGGCAGTGGTAGCTGGGGGGTAAGCCCTGAGTATCCTGGGGGCCAACCCTCCCCTTGGAGAAGAGGTGGAGGTGAGTAAGGATGTGGTGTGCACTCATTCAAGGGGAAGCTGAAGGACAGACATCGAGAAGCCAGGCTGGGCTCCAGTTGCTGATGTGAGCTTCTGGATGAACTGTATTAGCACTCTGGGCTGCCAACCTCCAGCTACCACTTAATACCAAGAGTCCTCCAAGAAACCCAGCCCAGGGCAAAGGCCACTTTTGCCTCTCCACCCCAACCCCTCCCCTGCCTATCCTGATGACCAAACCATACAGCCCAGCCACCCCCATCCTGGCTTTGCAGTTCAGGTTACCCATGTGCCACAGGGGCAGAGCAAGCATAGCTGGACCAGTGCTCAGGTCCCAGCTGGTGGCAAAGGCTGCCTAAGGCCCCTTGGAACTCTCTAGAGAGCTGGGAGAAAGCAGGCTCACCTGGCTAGTGAGTGAAGTCTCAAGGGCCTGCTGCCCATGCTTCCTGGGACCAGATGGGATGATGGCCAGCGAGTCCTGGCTAGGGTCCTGCAGGCTTGGGGCCAGTGTTTCCAGCTGCCGCAGATCCAGCATGGATCTAACGCTCAGTTCCACACCTGGCTGAACCCAGCGCCCTCTTCTTCTGGGTCCCGAGTTGGCTGCAGGAGCTGGGTCCAGGAACCCCACGGACTCCTGTGCCTGGTGGGAGGTAGGGGGTGGGGGAGGAGTAACAACAACCACACAGTCAGATCAACAAATATCCACATATCCCTTACTATGTGCCTGGCACACTACACATGCTAGCTTACTTCATCCTCACAGCAACCTTTTGAAATGGGCACTAGTATCATCCTTGTTTTACAGATGAGGAGACTGAAGCACAGGGGGCTTAAGTGACCAGTCTGCGTCCCACAGACAGTAAGTGGCCTGCAGGTTAGTCTGGCTCCAGAGTTCATGCTCTTAGCTGCATTCCGCATCCTCTGGCACAGGAACCCCTAGTCTCAGCCTTCACCTGGTATCATGGATGCCTCAGAGCTGGGGGTCTCTAAAAGTCTCCCACTCTGAGGACAGCCCCAGCAGCAACCACTTACTACAAAGAGTCCCCCAAGAAACCCAGCCCAGGGCAAAGGCCACTTCTGCCTGTCTACCCCAACCACTCCTTTTGCCTCTCTACCCTAATCACTCCAATAGCTGGGGGCCCCAAAGTCCCTTCACAGCACCAAGGACAAACCTATAGCCCAGGCCTGAGACCCCTGGCCCGGTCAGGGTGCTCCAGAGACACCACAGCATCATCACTCTGTGAAACTGTTGCTGACAACGGAAGGTACTGGTGCTTGGGAACTTGCTCTGAACACCTTGATCCCCCTTTGGCCACCCCAGGGCAGTTGCTGAGTTACGGGTCCCCTCATGGCCTTTTCCCTCTAACTATTCTGGAAGTTCTCCGCTTACCTCCTAACCGGGGTCTTTAGAACTGTTTCTCCAGATCTCCGCTCTTTGGATCCTTGATTTCCTGCATTTTAGTTCTAACTGTCTGGCTTAGGGGTCCTTTGTCCTCTCCACCTTGAGCTCTTCTCTGATGATATTTACTTCCAGGCACCAGGCAGCTGAACAAGTGCCCCACCTCCCCAGTGCTGACTAACCCTGTGCTCCATCCACCCCAACTGGTCCACAGGAAGGAAATACCTGGGCTTTCTTCACCCCGCACCCAGGACCGGCCCAGCTGCTTCAACTTCCCCGACAAGGCCTTCCTTGGACACAGGAGTGCAGCATGTGGGCAGACCCCATGCCCCAGTACCCTACCAGGCCCAGAGAGCCCTGTTCTCACAGCTCCCTTCGCCTCCTCTAACCTTGGAAGAACATTTTAGCAATGGCGACTCACCCGACTCATCTCCCAGTGGGACAGGCTTCGGGGCAAGGCTGGGCTGGGTACCGAGGCTAGACAGAAACAGGCAGTCAGAGGAAGTGTCTCCTGCCCCCCCCGCCCCCACCCAACCCTGGAGCCCTGGCCCCATCAGCCCATACCCTGTGTGGCCACAATGATGCCTCAGTTTCCTCAGCTCACACTGCTCTCACCCCACAGTCTCAGAAAAACCATATCTAGCCATCATACCAACTAGGGCCTGTCTGCCCCCACACCCAACTGCCACAGACCCAGTGCCTTCTTGGTACTCTTGGCAAGGACGGGCAGTGCTGGAAGTTCTTCTTCAGTCCCCTCATCTTCTCCCTCCTTGTCACTGTCTGATGAGAGAGCCGGTCCAGGAGACAGCATTGATGGGGCCTGGTGCCTGAGTCCGAGACAAGGAAGGGCATGGGGAGAGGAGACTCAATAGGGGGAGAGGAAGCTCAATGGGGGAAAAAGGAAGAGGAGACTCAATGAGGGGAAGATGAGACTCAATAGGGGGAGAGGAGACTCAACAGGGGGAAGAGGCTGACATCATGGATCCTTGTGTGAGAGGTAAGGTCTTGGGAGACAGAGTTGCTGAATGGCAGGCCCAAAGCATGGAGGAAGTGCAGTGAGGTCCCAGCAAGCCATCTGCACACCCACCCATCACTTGCCCACATTCTGTTCTCACCGGTTGGGTCCAGAAGCCCTTTGGGGAGAGGATGGTCCTTGCTGCTTGCCGCCCCGCTGACGCTGGCGCAACTCGGCCAGACGCTGCCTCATGCTGATGGTCATCTCAGAGCTCAGGCGCCACACAAATATGCAGCTGGGGTAAAGCCACACAGTTGGCTGAAGGAGGGGCAGGTAGAATGGCTAGCGCTATTCGTTCCCCTTATCCATGGATGGCAAGGAGACCAGAGCCACCCTCCACTTCAGGTCAAGCACAGCCAAGAGCTATCCCTGTTAACCCCACTTCCCAGAGACATCACTGAAATGGAGAGAGGGGAGGGCAGGGTGCTGTGGCAGAGTAAGAATCTGCCTCTCAGGGAAGCTGGATTCTGCTCACCTGTCCCCAGACACAGAGATGAGATGTTTACAATCATTACTAAATTTCATGCCAGTGACAATCTCTGTGAAGAACAAAGAATACGGTCTATAAGCCACCTTAAATTCCCAACCAAGTCCTCTCCATCCCAACAGTGGACACAGGGGTTGGCTGCAGGGTAGGGATAGGTAGCTCTGCGGGTCCCAAGAAACTAATAGAAGAGTGAAGTTCCGGGGGTGGAACTCACTCAGGTTTACGCAGGTATCAGCTTCTACTCGGGGATTCAGGCTACACTCACCTGAGTGGCCAAACATGGTGGCCACGCACTCGCCTGAGGAGAAGTCAAAAATGGAGAGATTCTTGTCAGAACAGCTGGTGGCAATGTAGATCCCTGAGGGGTCTGTCTGCACCTGAGGAGTAGCAGGGTGTGCAGCTGGAGGACATGGGAAGTACCAGTCCCTCACACCCAGCACCACCCTGTCCCCGAGCCCCTGTCCAGTACCCCCTCTGGGTCCTTACCTTAATGAGTGTGCCGTCCTCACCCTGTGACCCTTTAAACAGCTTCTTCTGCTTTCCACTGCTGATGTTAAATATCCTGTAAGAAACATAGTCTCTTTCTCATGAGGAGGCGGTGAAGGTGGAACACGCCTGGGGGATGGAAATGCCAGCTTTCACTCCCAGTCTACACTCTCTGGGAGCTACCCCCAGCAGCAAACAGGCTACCACCTCTTGGGTGAAGCAAAGTACTGTAGGCTCAAGGGGGTACAAAGTCCTGTACAGAACGACAGATGTGGGAACTTAGCTGCACAGAGCTGACCCCGTAGGGCGATGAAGGAATGTGGGCAGAGTCTGAGGAGGGGATGCCCACCGAATATTTCAGTCCTGGCAGCCAATAGCCGTGTACTTCCAGCTGGGCTCCACATCCATGTCATAGAGGGTCGTCTTCCGCACCACGTGGTGTGTCCGTGTGAACTGCACTCCATCTCCAGACTGCAGGGGTGGAGCATGTGGGCAGGCCCACACCCAAATGCCTCACCAGGCCCCAAGAGCCCTACTTGCGCCTCCCTTCACCTCTTGTAACCTTAGGCAGGGAATGGCAGACCCTGCCCTGCCCCGCCCCTCTCAGGAAAGCCCAGTGCCCTCACCTTCTGCGCAGTGCGGAAGTAGATGCTCTTGTCTGCTCCACAGCTGATCATGCAGACTTGCCCATCACTGGCTATGAAGGAGGGAAGCCCAGCTGTTCCCACTGTTCTCACCACATGGGAGCAGCCTGCCTCCCACCTTCCCTCCATGAGATCCCCCATCAAGCTACTCTACATGCCAGGGAAAACCAACTAAATTAAACCTGGAAACCCAGGTTTTCCTGTCTCCTTATCCTCAGTCCAACCTGGTTGGCTCAAGTCCCAGCACTGAGAGTCTCTGTTCCACCTATCTTCCCAACCAGCTCCAGACCTCCCAGCTGCTGTCCAACACTCCCCCACAACGGGCAGACCCTTCTCATGGAGGTGGGAGGCAGATGGCAGCAGGGGTGAGAGTGGCAGGATGTGTCTCATTCACCCTGCCCGCACCTGCAAACTTGACAGCAGTGATGGAGGATGAGTGTTCGTCCAGCGTCTGCTGTAGGCTGTACTCCCGCCCGGCATCCAGCACATGGATCAGCCGGTCCCGGCTCGCCGATGCTAGCAGTTTCAGACCTGGGGATGAAAGAACTCCATCAGCCCATGAGTGCCCTGAACAGCCCTTATCTGGGCCTGGCAAAGAGCCCCGAGGGAACTGAGCCCCATATCCCCAAGCCATGTGAACCACGGAGCAAGGACAGAGCTGTCTTCCTCTAAACCAGCAAAGACACCAATGATCCAAAGATTACCGACCCCATGTCCAAGAGCTGGGACAGATATAAGTGGCACCGGCAGGACTGGAGGAGACCTGTGCCATTCCGGGCATTCTCCTAACCTGTGTCTGGCTTAGAATACTCCAGGCACAGAATCTCAGAGTCATGGGCCTCCACCTTCAGCATCTCACTCAGGGACTGAAGTTTGTGCATCCTGCAAAGATGAGGAGAGGTGGGAAGAGGCCATGGCCAGGCCGCAGGAAGGACTCACGCCCCCTCCTCTGCTACATTTTCTCCTCCTTTTTCCTTTTTTTGAACTTTTAGGCTTAGAGAAAAGTTGCTGAAAGAACAGAGAGCGTCTATATTTCCCTTACCCAGCTTTCCCTAATGTGAACATCTTACATAACGATAGTGCAATTATCAAAACTAGGAAATTTATGTTGGTACAATACTATTAATTAGAGACCTTATTCAAATTTCACCAGTTTTCCTACTATGTCCTTTTTCTTGACTCTAGATCCTATCCAGAATCCAAATTGCATTTAGTTACTTCTCCTTAGACTTCTGTGGTCTGTAACAGTTCTCTGGTCTTTCCTTACTTTTCATGATCTTGATGCTTTTGAAGAGTATTGATCAGTTACTCTGTGGTATGTACCTCAATGTGAGTTTGTCGGATATTTTCTCATGCCTATATTGAGTTTATGCATTTTTGGTAAGAATACCACAGAAACAATGTCACATCCTTCTTAGCACGTCCTATTATGGGCTTAATGATGTTGATACGAGGATGTTAACCTTGATCACTTGGTGAAGATGATTTCTGCTAGGTTTACTCATTGTGAAGTTATTATCTTTGCCTTGTAAATAAGTATCTTGTTGCCCAATCTTTTTGAGCCAAACCCTCCCTAAAGTTCTAAATACCCAACTCGGCACCATGAGAGGCAGTCAGTACCCACCCAGGGCCTGGCATTACCTAAGTGTGCCCATACGGTCCCCTGATGCTAGATGCTGTCCATTGGGGCTGACACACACCGAGCGGATGCCCACACGGGGATCCAACAGGGATGCATCAGCTTTGTCTCCTCCAGGCAGCTCTGTGTCCAGCAGGGCCTGGGTGTTCCCATCCACATAGATGATTTTAATGAGGTCCTAGTGGAACAGGTTAGAAAAGGTGGATGAAGCAGGCCTGACCAGTACAGCTGCAAGGGGCAAGAAAGCTGAGCACAATAAACCCTTGGAACACAGAGCACAGCCAAATGAAGGCTGGAAGGCCGAGGCCTAGGGACCCAGTTCCCAGTAACCAGGTGCAATAGCTGTGGGGATGGGGGCACTGAGGGTGAAGCAGGGCCCCACAGCCTCAGGGCTCACACTGCTGAGGATGTTTCGGTGGAGGGTGGAGCCATGCACCCCGGAGCTCTCTGTGTTCCACAGGCGGATGGTGTTGTCTGAGGAGCAGGTAATAAAGGAACTGGGGGGCAGGCAGGCCTGGTTACTGTCCTTCACCTCGGGGTAGACCTGAAGGGGCCGAGGGAACACAATCAGACCTCCATTCGGGAGCAGTCCTCTGCCTACCCAAGGAGATGGAAGGGAATGGGACGAAAAAGGGAATGGTGGCCAGGACTTAACCCAGTGCCTGTCACAGGCCATACATAACTGGTATATACCCTTCAACATGACCAAGGGGAAGCACCCACTATATATCAGGCACTCTTCTATGTCTCCCACTTACACTATTTCATTTTATTCTTAGAACAATTAGGTGAATCAAGTACACCATTTTACAGGTGAGGAAACTGAGGCTTGGTCAAATTCAATAACTTGTCCAAGATGACTGAGGCAAAACTAAGGATGGGGCACACTGGGGAAGCCTGTAACATTCAAACTCAGTCCCCAGGATCTATCCCAGGGAAGTCACTGGAGAAACAGGGAGGCAGCAGGAATCTAAGATTATACTTGGGGATCCCTATTTTCTGTCCTCAAAATGGTATCCCAGCCAACCTGGCCAGTCTCCAGCCAGCCAGCCAGCCCACATACCTCCACACTCCAGACGCAGGAAGACTGATACAGAGCCGAGTACACCTTGCCCACTTTCTAGGGGTCCCTCACATCCCAAACATAAATGCTATGATCGTTGTACACACAAGACAGCCACTGATTAGTAGGATCAAAGGTCAAGGCAATGGTGTCTGGATACCTGGCATTCGCCACTCCAGAGAAGAGGCGACTGTAGGGAGAGGACAGGGCACACTGGTCAGACTGAAGGGAATGAAAAGAGAAGCCAATCCACAATGGAAGGAGCAGTGTGTGAGGAGCCCTCCCTGGGCCTGCAGGTTTGGAAGTAGTTGCTTGAGAGAAGAAAGGAGCCCCTACTAGCCATCAGCAGGAACCTGACCCAGCACTAGCTGCTGGGTCATGGTGTTCGGATGAACACAGCTTCACAGAACACCAACGTTAGACAAGATACTTCTATGGCTGTGATGGGGCAAAACAAAAACAAGACTACTCTGTGCACAGATAAAAACAAGATCACCATACAAACCACAACGAACCATGACAATGACCAAACACCGCCTTTCCCATCGACATGACTGCTGGCGGCTTCTTGACCAAATACAGCTTTAGCCCCATACCTTTCCTTCACCTCTTAGATAAATTAACAAGATGTTCCACTGTAGAATTGCCCCTAGTTCCGGACAGCATCCAACCAGAATACTTCAATCCCTTGAACGATTCCTAAAATCACCCAACGCAAACCCAAATCCCACATGTCCCTCCTAACACCCACTTACTGAGACTCTCCACGGTTCTCCATGGGGTGGGGTCTCCTTGGTTGCAACAAGTACCAATAAACCCAAATTCTTCTGTCTAAAGAGGTGTTCCCAATAATCTTTGGGGCATCAATACACTCTTCACCTGCTCCCTGAGGCACTGACAAGAAAGACTGGGCAGGGGTAAGGCTACAAATGGAGGAAGGGGGGCCCACATAGCTCACCTGGCCTCGGTGACGCTAGCAATGTCTGTCCCCAGAGCATGGGGTTGGGGCAAGGTGCTAAGGAAGTGCAGGTTAGAGGGGTTGAAAAGGCGCATGGTGCCATCAGCACAGCCACAGAAGATGTAGTCTTGGCTCACAGAGATGCAGTGGGCCACTGTGGTCTGTGGGCAGAGTGGCTCAGCTCAGCAAGGCCACCTGCCCACTCAGTCTTCTCTCCTCCCCACCCATCAACAGCCACCTGCCAAGAGGAGGGACCGGCCAAGGCAGCGGCAAGGGAAAAGCCGCCCAGCTGCCCTGTTCTGAGCCCCTCAGCCCTGTCCAGCCAGGGATTAGGAATCGAGGATTCTTCTAGGCACCAGAGGATCCAGTAGGAAAAGCCCAGTGAAGAGAAAGAAATAGCATGAGAAAGAGAGGAAGGTGCAGGCACCACTTACTGTGAAGCTGTCTATGTTCTGAGCTGAAGAGGAAAGCAGGGGAAAGAGACAGAAAGAGCAGAGAGGAGGCAGTTATACAGATCACCAAGGGCTGGAAATGGGCCAAGCTCTAGCTCCCCCAAGCTTCGTTCTCCTGGGATCTCCCGTATGCACAAGGGACCAGCCCCTAGTCTGAAGCCCTGGGCACTAGTTCTCCCCTGAGCTGAGACATGAGCAGACCCTACCCCTGGGGATGGAGGTACTTACCCTCAGCTCCACCCACTTGTCCAAAAGCCTTCGATCACTGAGCTCACACAGCAGCCCTGAGGACGTGATGCAGAAGGTACTGTCCGCCTTCTTTCCTCTGCCACAGGCCACATCAGTGAACAGGTTGTTCCGTAGCTCTCCCAGCAGCCCTGAGCGGCCCAGCAAGGGCACAGTGGCATTCACCTGTGGAGGCACACCACTGTTACACCCCCATCCACCCCAGAGCCTGCCCCTGTGGAGGCACACACCACTATTACACCCCCATCCACCCCAGAGCCTGCCCCTGTGGAGGCACACCACTGTTACACCCCCATCCACCCCAGAGCCTGCCCCTGTGGAGGCACACACCACTGTTACACCCCCATCCACCCCAGAGCCTGCCCCTGTGGAGGCACACACCACTGTTACACCCCCATCCACCCCAGAGCCTGCCCCTGTGGAGGCACACACCACTGCTACACCCCCATCCACCCCAGAGCCTGCCCCTGTGGAGGCACACACCACTGCTACACCCCCATCCACCCCAGAGCCTGCCCCTGTGGAGGCACACACCACTGCTACACCCCCATCCACCCCAGAGCCTGCCCCTGTGGAGGCACACACCACTGTTACACCCCCATCCACCCCAGAGCCTGCCCCTGGAAACTAGGCCCTAGGAGAGTACAGGGGACGCCTCCAGCACCTCCTTGCTCTTTGGGCCTACTCCTCAGCCCAGACAGCATCTGGCTCATCCAAAACTTCTGCATGGCTGCTGGGAATGCAGAGAGAGGCCCAAGTGGGGCAGAGTCTCCTGGGGTGGGCTGGGCAGGCCCTGCCAGGGGCCTTGGTGGCTACTCCCAGCTTCAGCACCTCACCTCTGAGGTCTTGCTGTCATCGAGATACCAGAATTTGATGTGCCGGTTGCCTGCAGTGACAAAGTAGCTGCAATCCTCAGAGAAGGACACTGCTGTCACCCGACTGGACACCTTGTTGGAGGCCACCACAATGTTTTTCTGGAGGGGATGCCAAAGGAAGAATCAAGGCTCTGTCTCTTGGAGCTAAGAAGACAGTGACTCAGAGAATGGAGGAGAATTAGAATTTGTACTTGAAAAAGTGTTTCTTTCCAGAATTTACTGGCCAGAAAAAGAGGGGTAGGGAAATAATCCCTTTCTAGAGGAGCTGAAAGGATTCGTTTCCTGCAGAAGTCCTTGAAGGCATAAAGCTAGCCCCTTCAACCAACATGCTTGGCCACACAGTTGCTCTTTTCTGCTTCAAATAACTTTCTAGAATGAGAATGGTTCAGTGGGGTGGAATGGAGCAGTGCAGGTCAGCAGTCTCTTGCCTCCCCAGCTGACACTTGACCCCTGTGAGGCTGCCAGGCCACCCCACCCAGCCACTCACCTTCCAGGCCCACACGTTGACGATCATGTCATGCTGGTAGCCCACAGAGACAATGTACTTGGCGCTAGGAGAGAAGGCCACACAAGCCACACCATACTTGTGCTCCTGCAGCTCAGCCACCTGGCTGTGCTCTGCCACGTCCCAAACCCGCACGGCAGGCATGTGCCCACTCTGCAGGGAGGCAAGAACTGGAAGTGAGTTCTTGACTTCTCCACAGGCATACAGCCCCACTTCGTCTTCCAGAGCGGGGCCCTCGCCTCCTCAGCTACTAGATACCATCACTTCCCCAGCCAAAAGTCAGGGCAGGGTACAGAGGAAATATGATAAAGATCTGAGGGCGACAGTGATTACCAGGAAGAAAGTGGCCCCCGATTTTAGTCAGCATCTCTGGGTGGCCGTCTGTACTTCAGGTTGTTCAAAGCTCCCTGAATGGTTCCGATGGGCAGCCGGCACTGAGAGCCACTAGCACTCAGGTCTATTTCTGCCCCTAGTAAGACTACGCCGCCGGGACAGCAGCGTTCCTCCTGAGCCCAGCAGGGGGCCCCCGGGGGTAAGGAATAGTTAAGGCAGCGGTTTCCAAAGCACGCTTCCTTCACCAGCAGGATCAGCACTCTCTGGGAACTTGTTACAAATGCACATTTCAGACTCCCATCCCAGACCTACAGAATCAGAAACTCTGAGGACCAGCCTAGTGATGTGTGCTTCCACAAGCCCTCCAAGTGATTCTGATGTCCACTAAAGCTTGAGAACCACTATTCTAAGGTACAGCGAAAACCAGGATTTGGTGTCTGTTTCAGAAGCCAAAGTGACAGCAGGCCTAGGACCGCAGCTGTCTGCGGAGGCTGGGACACCTGCCCTCTTTACAGTACTGCCAGCCCTCTTCCTCACTCACCTCTCCAGTGACCAAGTACTTGCCATCAGGGGAGAAGGCAAGGGCAGTGATGGTTTTCCTGCAAGAGATGGGGCAGGCTCAGAGGGGCACCGGCAGCCTGGCCTAAGCCTAGCTCCCTCCCAGCCTCTCAAAAGGTGAGACCAGCAGACACCAATGGCACATGTGGCACTTCCCCATCTGGCTTTAGGACCCAACCAGGTCCCAGCCCCCAGAGCCATAGAGACTCTAGACAGTGCCCTTCTCATAGCTCCCAGAAGGAAGAGGTATCCTGAGGACCCCAGCCCATTTACCTGGAACTGTTGAGGATGTGGTGCTGTTTGTGTTTCCGGGGATTGAACAACACAACCACACACCTGAGAAGATGAGCAGACAACAGGCTCAGCAGCAAACCACAGCTCCCCCAGGAGCCCTCCAGGCCACCCAGGACTTCCAGTCACCCAGCAGAGGGAGCTGGGTAGAAAGAGCTCAGAAGGGCTCCACTGTTTTTTTCCTTTCCTTTTCTTTTCTTTTTTTTTTTTTTGAGACAGGATCTTACTCTGTCATCCCAGCCAGAGTGCAGTGGTGCAAACATGGCTCAGTGCAGCCTCAACTTGCAGGTTCAAGCAATCCTCCCACCTTAGCCTCCCTAGTAGCTGGAACCACAGGCATGTGCCACCATGCAAGCTAATCTTTGTATTTTTTTTTTTTTTTTGTAGACACGGGATCTTGCCACGTTGCCCAGGCTGGTCCCAAACTCTTGAACTCAAGTGATCTGCCTCCCAAAGTGCTGGGATTACAGGCATAAGCCACCGTGCCCAGCCTCCACTGCTTTCTCCTGGCAACCTGTTCTTGCTCCTTTTCCCCACCCAAGAGGAACTATCTCTGTAGCCCAATGAGGGTGAAAGGGTTCCCTGGAAGCCTGTCCCCCCAGCCAGGCCCCTAAATACCAGCTCTATCTCTGGCCATACCCACAAAGGGCAGCAGGGACACAGGCCATCCCGCAGCCCTTGTGCATACCCCAGGAAGGGGTGTAGGAGGGAAGAAGAAATGTGATTTGGGCAAAGCAGGCCTCGGGTGCACAGCCCGTTCACGGGCTTGGGGCCACACATGTATCAAGCATGTGTGCCTTAAGATGTAAGGCCTCTCACGTGTGCACCCATGTGTGTAGTTGGCAAGAGCTGGCCCCCCACACCCTCCATGTGTTGAATAAGGAAGGAAGTGGGAGGCGAGGCAGGGGCCACACAGCAGAGAGGCTCAGTAAGATGGGGTGGGGGATAGAGATAGCCTGAGAAGGCCTGGGAAAGCCTTACAGTGCCACAGAGGTCCCAAGCCCCACCCTGAGAATCTCTGGCCCCAAGAAACCTGAGAAGAGCCCCCCAACTGCCAGAAGCAGAATCAGGGACTCTGCCTGCCTCACAGAGAAGGTGGGGGCAACCTCTCCCGCCAGGCAGCAAGGCTGCTGGATGGAATCAGGTCCTGCCTTTCCGGAGGCAGCTCCGGAGACAGAAGCTGGGTAGTAGGAATTGGGGGCAAGAAGCCAAAGGCCAGTAGCCAGGCAGCTTCTCTTTAGGCTTCCTGGCTGTCAGCAGGCCCTGGCCCGTTGCCCCTTCTGCCTCAACTCTTCATTAGCACTGGAAATAGCAGACAAGAGCAAGCCTGGAGACTGCGAATAGGAAAGGCAGGGAGGAGAGAAAGAGGAGACAGCTACTTCCCCCAGACCTAATTTTCCCTCGTGGGACCCCACTGCAGCCCCCATATCTGAACGCCACTACTGGCTGGAAACTTGAAGGGAGGTAGGTGCAAGTTGCTAGTGAGGGCTAAGCATCTTGGGCTCAATAAACCACTTCGATATGCAAATTTGGGGACACTGGGACCTCCGATGTGACTAGATATGCCCAGAACTGCCAGGCTGACCAACAGCTGTGGAATTCCTGAGTCACATCATTTTCTCCTCTAACCCCTCAACTCTTCCTGTTTTTTTTTTCCTCCTTCTTTCTCCATTTCCTACTCTTTCCTTGTTCCTGTTTCTTTCTCTGTTTTTTTGAGACAAGGTCTCACTATGTTGCCCAAGCTTGTCTTGAACTCCTGGGCTCAAGTAATCCTCCTGCCTCATCCTCCCAAGTAGCTGGGATTACAGGCTCATGCCACCCTGGCTCAGCCCTTCCTTCATTTTTTTTTTTTTTTTTTTTGAGGCAGGGTCTCGCTCTGTCACCCAGGCTGGACTGCAGTGGCACCACGGCACCATCACAGCTCCCTGCAGCCTCGACCTCCTGGGCTCAAGCAATCCTCCCACCTCAGCCTCCCAAGTAGCTGGGATTACAGGCACATGCCACCATACCCAGTCAATTTTTGTATTTTTTGTAGAGATGGGGTTTTGCCATGTTGCCCAGGCTGGTCTTGAACTCCTTTCTCTTTTTATACCACCTTCTAGTCTCCTGCTTCCCCTTCTAGAATGTCACAGTCAGGAGGGTTTTAAAAAGTATGACAGGCCGGGCACAGTGGCTCATGCCTATCATCCCAGCACTTCGGGAGGCTGAGACAGGCAGATCACCTGAGGTCAGGAGTTCGAGATCAGGCTGGCCAACATGGTAAAACCCCATCTCTACTAAAAATACAAAAAAAAGCCAGGTGTGGTGGTGGGTACCTGTAATCCCAGCTACTTGGGAGGCTGAGGCAGGAGAATTGCTTGAACCCAGGAGGTGAAGGTTGCAATGAGTTGAGATCATGCCATTGCACTCCAGCCTGGGCGACAAGAACTAGACTCCGTCTCAAAAAAAAAAAAGTATGACAAAAGCAAGATGGCTCTGGAAACTCTGCACCCCATCGCTCTTGAGCAGGCAAACGAAAATTATAACAGAGCCGGGAGTGGTGGCTCACGCCTGTAATCCCAGCACTTTGGGAGGCTGAGGCTGGCAGATCATGAGGTCAGGAGATTGAGACCATCCTGGCCAACATGGTGAAACCCCATCTCTACTAAAAATACAAAAATTAGCCAGGCGTGGTGGCGGGCACCTGTAGTCCCAGCTACTTGGGAGGCTGAGGCAGGAGAATTGCTTAAGCCAGGGGGGGTCAAGGCTGCAGTGAGCCATAATCACCCCACTGTACTCCAGCCCACATGACAGAGTGAGACCCTGTCTTCAAACAAACAAACAACCTGCTATGCAGACCAAACAAAACAGCAGCTGAGCACCACATTCAGTCTGAGGCCCACTGGTTTTCAACCTTGTTCTAAGTGATCGCTTCTTTCACAGGCCTACTTAGCACAGTGTAGCTAACCTCTAGTGTTCCTGGGAACCTAACCACCCTCTAATAGAACCTTTGGAAAAATGCATTATTCTCATCCTTCTGGGTACAAATGTGTGCCCTGCGTTATCCCAGCCAGCATGGGTATGTATAGGACTTTCCTGAGCTGGGGAGTGTCTGTGATTAAAATCATAGATTCAATTTAGGAGCAAGCTGGAATCTTTAAGACCTGCTGGTAGAAAAGGAAGGCCACCGGGCTTCTGTGAGTCTGCTGCTCTGTTGATCGCATATGAGCAGCGTTTTTGTTCCCTTGGTGTCTTCTGTTATCTACTTCTGAGCACTGATTCTCTCACTTGGTTCAAGCATCAGTGCACTGTCGCCTTCACCCTAAATAATTTTATTTCCTTCTATAACTGCAGACTGTGCTTCTCCCACAAATATGTCTTGCATCCCCCCTGTATGCCAGGCACTGGATACAAAGATTTTTTAAATAACCAGTAGATAGCATTTTGGACAGCTTTCTAGGTGCCAAGGTGATTCTAAATGCTTCACGTATATTAACTCTGCAGCTCCTGAGGCCTGTGGATACTATTATCAGCCCTAGGGCAGCCCCAAGACACTGTTATTACAGATGAGGAAACGAGGCACAGAGAGGTGAAGTAATTTGCCCAAGGTCGCAGAACTAGTAAGTGATGGAGCCAGGAAGGTCCCAGGCAGTCTGGGTCCAAGGCCCACATTGTCCGCCACTATCTTGTGTGACCATGATGAAGACACGGTTCCTGTGGTTAGAGAATATATAATCTAATGAAAGAGACCAGCCCATCCCTCTGATTTTAATACCCTGTGTGAAGTGGTGCCATAGGCAGCACAGGCAAGGGAACTCAGGATGGGGAGCAGTTGAGGAAACCAGAGTAACCACAGCTCAAATTTGCTGAAAGTTAACAAAGTCTCAATGCCTTATGGATAAAAGCATTTTCTCAGGTAATCACTCAACAACCCGATCTTACAGGTGAAAAAAACTGGAGCTTAAAGTTAAGTAATGTCTAACTTAATCAAAGTTGGCCCAGATATTTTGAAGAATGACTAGGGTTTGGGCTGGCTTTCTAGGCTCAGTCTAGACCATAGAGGAAGGGTTCACCAGGGCCATAGCCCAGCATGGGCAAAAGCAGGGAGCTTGGGTGAGTTTTAAAATCTGTCTTCAGATAAGCATGTTTCAGTTCTGTTTCCTCGACCTGTGATGCACCACCTAAACATCTATTGGTAACTTTTTGGAATAAAAGGAACTAATACTACTTTAAATGTATTTGATTTGCTTTGTTGCTTGCTAACCAACAGGAACATAAACCTGTCTGTACAATTTCCCCACTCTGGTATTCAGTCTAGACAGTGATCCTCAAACTGCACCATGCATTGCAATCACCTGGGGAGCTTCCAAGTGCAGATCACCAGGCTCAGCCCCAGGGATTCTTATTCAGTGGCTCTGGGGAGGGGCCTAGGAGTCTAAACTTTAGCAAGCCCCTTATTACATTCCAACACAGGAACAGGCTTTGAGGATCAGTGGTCTCTAGGTCCTTCTGAATCACCGTTTTCCTTTAGCAGGCAGACTAAATGACATGTTGGGAGTTAGATCCACTGGGATTTTTGGGTAGCTAGGTATTTGCCACCTGAGTCCTTCATGACACAAGAATCAAGCCGACCTATTCAGCCTTAGGAGGAGGGAGAGACTCTGACACATGCTACACCACAGATGGACCTTGAGGACGTTGTGCTGAGTGAAAGAAGCCGGGCACAAAAGGACACTTCTCTGAAGTACCTAGAGTAGTCAAATTCATAGAGACAAAAAGTAGAATGGTGATCACCAGGGGCTAGAGAGAGGAGGGGAGAATTAGTGCTTAATGGGTTCAGAGTTTCAGTTGGATGGTGGTGGTGGTTGTACAACAATGTGACTTATTTAATGCCACTGTGCAGTACACTTAAAATGCTTAAAGTAGCAAAATAATCCTAACTTTGTAGGGGGAGGTGGTAAGCAGACCAACCTCTCCCAGCTTTGATCATTCCTTGCTCTCTTTTGGACACGGTGATTTCTACTCCTTTGATTGTGTTGCCTGATGTGTGACAGACCGTCCTCTTACACCTGCTCAGGGACAGAACAAACACAGCTCTGCCTACCTGTACTTCTCGAACTGTATTAAGCTCTCATTGTTACTTTAACACAAGAAAATATGGATATGTACCTGTTCCTCCAGACATGAGTATTGGCATCACTTATAATAAACTTAAATCTGGCAGCTCTGTTCCTAATAACTTTTGATTTCACTATAGCATTGAAATGGCATCTTTTTTAAAGATACTTAAATTAACTGTTAGGAACTCAAATTTAAGTTAAAGTTTAAACACAAGTGTTGCAATCAAAGGTAACCATTCAACCCAGGCGGCCCTGGGAGGAAGACAGCCTGCATCTGCACGGCTGGGTTGGCACAAGCACGGCAGGGTTGGCATGAGTGCAGCTAGTGGCAGCAGCTGTGTTTCAGTTTGGGTGGCAGGTTTCTTTCAGAACTGACAGTAAGAGGTACTCCGAAATCTTAAATGGGGGTGAGGGGAGGATTGTTTACCAATTGTGGTTTTGTTTGTTTTGTTTTGTTTTGTTTTTGTGACAGGGTCTCACTCTCTCACCCAGGCTGGAGTATAGTGGTGTGTCCATGGCTCACTGCCTCAAACTCCTGGCCTCAAGTGATCTTCCTGCCTCAGCCTCCCCAGTAGCTGAGCCCACATGCATACACCACCACGCCCAGTTAATTTGTTTTTATTTTTTGTAGAGACAGGGTCTCACCATATTGCCAGGTGGTTTCAAACTCCTAGCCTCAAACAATCCTCCTGCCTCTGCCTCCCAGAGTGCTGGAATTACAGGCATTAGCCACCGTGCCCAGCCTTATCATCACTTTCAATAGCAAACCAAAGAAGCTGATTCTAACTAATTTAAGCAGAAAAGAAAATGTTTTGGAGAATTTTTCCCAGGATTAATGGGAAAGTTGGAGAACTAGGCTTAGAAAAGAGTTAGGAAGCCGCCACCACCATGAGTAAATTCTTATTTTCACTGTGTCTTCGTGTCATTTCCCCAAGGTTCAGCACTCCTCTCTGGTGGAAGGAAGTGAATGTCTAACTCTAGATCAGATGCTTATGCCCCAGCTTGCTAAGGAATGGGGCGAGGGACTCTCTGCCACACCTTCAGCCTCCACAACCCATAAAGGATACCTCCCAACCCAACAGGAAGGGTATTCAGCAAAAGCAACTCACATTCACTCCATGTGCACAGCATTTTCTTTGATCTGTTTCTGAACCTTCAGATACCCCATCTGATCACTAGGAAGACCACGTGGGAGAGTGGTCATGTCAGCATGGTGAATCAATCATCTCTCCTGGAAAAGCAAGTCCCCATGCAGGTCCATCTACGAGTGGCTCCAAAGCATCTTCCCAGCACCCAGAAAACAGCCAGTTCATTCATCCACTAAGGACCTACAATCCTGTGGGCTAGGGCTGTCTGTGCACACGTCTGTCTCAAATGACAGCAGCACTTAGTGTTACCCTAGGAGGCAGTTTGTTCTGGCCTTTCAGGGACAGAACTCAGAGTGAAACCTTGACTATGTGTGACCCTGTCAGTAGGTCTTTGATATTCCTCTGACCTAAACTGGCTGCTGACAGCAATGAAAATAAACGCTGGCCCACATTCCGAGAACTGCCTTTGTCTTCCTTATCCCCAAGGAGTCAGGGAGTGCCGCAGTGAGACAGAACAGAGAAATGAAAAGCATGAACTGGAAGTATCCATGCGTGTGGCGGCATAAACACCACACTCAGGACAGCGGCCTCCTAGTGGGGGGAAGGGCTCAGGGAGGGGTGCACAGGGGGCTTCAACGTTACCAAGCGTCTTGTTTTCTTTATGAAAAATGGACCTGAATCCAGTTTGCTTGTTCAGCTATTCCTCTAACACCTGTTCTTCAAATGCATGGAAACCTTAGTCCGCAGACCCTCTTTATTTTCACCTAATAGATTATTCACCTCAGATACTTTTTCCTCTGCCTTAGATCCACACCTTCTCCACCCCCACAGCCAACCAGGGTCTCACAATCGATGCTGACATTTTTGTATTTGTGCTATAGTCTGTATCCACAGATGGTTGAGTATTTTGTATTTTAACATTTTACGTGAATGTTATCATGCTGTACATGTCCTTTTGAAACTAAGTTTTTACTCTTGTTCTTTTTTGGAGATTTACCTGTGTTGACAAGTGAAGATCTAGTTCCTTCTCACCACTGTATGGTATTTTGTTATCTAAAGAAACGATACTTGGTTTTAAAACATATCTGAAATAGCAAACAAAGCAAAGTGTCAACATTTGTTAAAATTATGTGGTAGGTACATCAGCATTCATTATATGACTTACAGATGTTTATGTATGTTTGAAAGTTTTCAAAATCTAAAAGAAGAGGGGAGACGACCCCTAGCATGGGGGTCAGGCAGGTGACATCTCAGCACTAGCTGGGCTGGATTGAGACTCTGCTTCTACAACTAGTCAGACTGAGATTAAAAGTCAACTTTGTGGGCTTGGTCTCCTCTTGTTTGCTTTTCGTGGGAATCTGCCTCCCTGGGGAAAGGCCTGAGAGCCTTGACCTTGGGCTGAAGAGTGTTTACGCAGCTGCATGATTTGTGGAGGTGGTCAGAATAGGCTGGACAGAATTTGCTGTGGGCCAGGCCATTTTAAAAAAAGAAATTGGCAAGAGACCATTTTACACAATGGCTGTGATACGTAATGTTAAAAAAATATTCACAATGTACCTGAGTTATAAATAGTCCAAAGATAAATATTGATCACAACACTGGCTGGGCCAACCTTTGACCTCCTCAGCACTCTACAAACTTGGGTTAATTGAAGGCGATGCCTCTTCTGTTATGCTTACTGGATACCCCCATGGGATGCCAGGTGGCCTCTGGTTCTCTTTCTTCTCTATCTGGGGCTTTCAGAAAAGTGAGACTTTTCAGAAGTAAGATCTTTTGACCCATGGCCTGTGTTTTTATAAAACCATTGATCAATTCTGCCATCAAGCAAAAGGTCTGTATTAGGTGAAATAAAACACTCATGAGGACTAAATGAAATCGCAGATATGGAAGTCAGCAATTCCCAAAGTGACCATGAGCCCCATTCTCTTTCCTCCCTCCTCCTGTGGAAGGGCTCCCCAGGTCCTTCCCGCCTGGATTCATCCAGCCCGTGATTTTCATGTCACCAGGCCTCCACTGCCTCCAGGTTGGAGACAGGGCTCTCTCCCTGGCAGCTGCTGGAGAGCGAGACTGTTCCTGAGCCCCTCATTAAACGTGTCTCCTGCAGCAGTGGCTACACTGACGTGTCCTTCTCTCCACCCAGGCTATGACTTCTGCCAGGTCCTGCAGTGGTTTGCCGAGAGGGTGGACAGGATCATCCTGCTCTTTGACGCTCACAAGCTGGACATCTCAGATGAATTCTCAGAGGCCATCAAGGCCTTCCGGTGCCAGGACGACAAGATCCGTGTCGTGCTGAACAAGGCCGACCAAGTGGACACGCAGCAGCTGATGCGGGTCTACGGGGCCCTCGTGTGGTCCCTAGGCAAGGTCATCAACACGCCCGAGGTACTGCGCGTCTACATTGGCTCCTTCTGGGCGCAGCCCCTGCAGAACACAGACAACCGCCGGCTCTTCGAGGCTGAGGCCCAGGACCTCTTCAGAGACATCCAGAGCCTCCCCCAGAAGGCAGCGGTGCGCAAGCTCAACGACCTCATCAAGCGAGCGAGGCTGGCCAAGGTAAGCCAGGAGATGCCTTGCACAGAGGCCAGGGGCTGGGACTCTGCTGTCTCCTCTCCAGAGGCAAGATGGGTGGGAGGAGGCTTCGTTCCAGAAGGCTTAAGGAATGAACATGTGCTAGGTTAAGAATACAGCCTCGAGGTCAGGTGGCCCTGCTGACACCCTAGCTCCTGGCTCTGCACTCCTGGGCAGATGACTAACCCTGTTCTCCAATCTGTACCATGGAGCTAATAAGAGCACTTCACAAGAACTTGGGGTGACAGTTGGTCAGTGTGACAGAGCACTTGGCATAGTGCCTGGTGCACAGGGAGGGGGATCGATCAGTGCACTCACTACATGGTAGCTGTTAGGATGTCAGGACGATAGGAATATAACCAGCCAAACCTGAGAGAGGTGGCATTGGTGAGACCGACAGGATGCTGAGAGGCCACTGCTAGTCCCCGTGCACCAAAGGCCAGTGTTACCACCTGGATCCAGGGGAGCCCTGGGAAGAAGTATGGCTCAGTCTTACTCTTGGAGTGTGCTGGTTCTGGGTCACCCCCGCATCCTCATTCTGGGCTGCGGGCTGTTAGCCTGCATGCCTGGGCTCCTGGCTCGCCTGCCTCATAGCTGAGCCTTTCAGCAGCCCCAGGAGCGTGTGCCCAATGGGGCAGTGAGAGGTGACCTGCTGACATCCCTCAAGTGACAGAGTCAATTCATGTCTCCAAAGAGAGAAAAGCATATCCCTCCTCCAAGAGAAAATACAGAGAAAAAAATGGCTCTTTAAAAAATAGGTGCATGTTTCATAAAATCATTGTCCTCTAATGCTGGAAGTGCCTTTAGAGTTTTATCTAGTCCTAGTGAAGTTCAAACCTGGCTGATCATCAGAAGCAACATACATTCCCAGGCCCTGCCCCAGAGCCTCGGATATAGGGGTGTGCGTGCACTCATGGCCATGTGTGCATATGCATGTGTGTAAACATGCATGTGTGTGTGTGTGTGTGTGTGTGTGTGTAAAGCTCCCTAGGTGATTGGCTATGTGCCAGTCATGGTGTGGATGCTGCCATGAGTGCCCTGGGAAGGGTGACTACGTGCCTGGCCAGGAGGCAGGGAGGGCTTCCCTGATGGGGACAGCCAAGATGGGGACAATTCTTCCTCCTTCTTGCTGCTCATTAGCAGCCTGTCCTCGTGCCAGTGTGCTCACTGGGCAGCCTCTTGCCTGGGTGAAAACAAACACCTTCCTGGCTGCTGCTGCCCCTCACACAGGACCTCGATGTCCTGTGTCCCTCTCTGTCACATGTGTCCCAGTGCGTGTGCACGCATTCCTCCCATATGGCTCAGCTAACCTGCAGTGGTGTGGTGCTTGTGTGAGTCATCCTTCTTTATCCATTCTTCCTGGTCCAAGTGGCTTCCTTTCCAGAACTACAAGCCATTTTTGCTCCAGTTCTGCAAGGCAGATGTGCTAACTAGTTTGTAAATCCACTTACGTGCAGCTCTCCTGAAATGATTTTGCCCTCGCCCTTGTCCTGGGCCTAATGCTTGGTAGCAGGAAGGCTGTTTTTCTACTCGGTGATCCCTTGGTTTGTGGTGTTTCCTTTCTCCAGCAGGTACAACTGAACAATCTTCAAGGTGTGTGACACCCCACATTATTTTATAACCAAAGTTGGTGACTCATGTCATAGCCTTTGCAGATTTTGAGATTTTTTAAAACTATTTTTAAATGCTCATGGACATTCCTCATTTACCAGTTATTGGTAAATGAAAACCCAGTAACTGGAGATGCTGCTGTATTCAGTCATATAAATAAATAAGGAGGCCGGGCACGGTGGCTAACGCCTGCAATCCCAGCACTTTGGGAGGCTGAGGCGGGTGGATCACAAAGTCAGGAGTTCAAGGCCAGTCTGGCCAACATATTGAAACCCTGTCTCTACTAAAAATACAAAAATTATCCAGGCATGGTGGCAGGCACCTGTAATCCCAGCTACTCAGGAGGCTGAGGCAGGAGAATCGCTTGAACCCAGGAGGCGGAGGTTGCAGTGAGCCAAGATCGTGCCACTGCACTCCAGCCTAGGTGACAGAGTGAGACTCTGTCTCAAATAAATAAATAAATAAATAAATAAGGAGCAGAAAGCTCACTGGAAATGCCAAGCGCCTTAACCCATAGAGCTTCCCTGCCATCCTTGAGCCTCGGGCCCTCTGAACGGGCCAGCGCGGCCTGGGTTTGGAGGCACAGAACGCTGCTCTGTATTCTGACACTGTGAATAATGAAAACCCTTGTGTGGATGCGGGGAGTGGGGGACGGTCAAACTTGCTGAGCTTACTTGCAGGAAAAAGGCTTGTGGTTTTTTTCTTCCTAAGAATAGTATCTGGCTTGTTCCTTTTCACAAAGGAAAATGTTTGAAGTATGGGTATTTGCAGCCGGAGCTTCTCAGTGCCAGTTGCTCGTGGGCAGTGCCATGCTGAGGAGTGGGGACAGGAAGCGGGCTCACCAGGAGGAGAAGCCGGACTCAGCACGGCGGCCTTGGCCACTAACTCATGACATTGACCTCACGCCACCTGCAGTTTCATGTTCCACCGCTGAACTTGTTTCTGCTTAAATGGACAGATGCTTACCTGAGTTTTTCTTTTTGGAGTGTTTATATTTTCCAAAAGTGCTTTTATTTTGGTTTATTAACCTTTCTCTTGATCCAGTTTTCCTTTTTCACACCAACTGTTCCAAAGCTCTGTAGTCTGCATTATGTGTGTTTTTTTGTTTGATCCTGTTGACAACTACAGAGTTGGGCATTTTTGTCCTCATTTCCCACCTGAGGGAATGGAAGCTCAGAAAGGTGAAGTTATGTCCCCGAGGCTTCACAGCCTGTAAGCTGCAAAGTATACGTTCAAACCTCGGTCAGTGTGACACCTCAGTCCAGAAAGCAGTCACCTGAAATCGGGAGTGAACAGCAGCTACAGTACCTCCTCCCTTGTGTCCTTGTTTTCTGCACTGATCTGTTAATCTATTTATTCCATAAAAGTCTCCATCCACAGAAACCCTACAAAGTTTAGGTTTATCAAGCTGACACTTTGAAAACATGCAAAGGGTAAGTTTTCAGATGTCAGCTAAGAGATGTCAAGTCTGAGTTGGGTTGTGGGGTATGTTTATTTATAGAACACCATAATTAACCAGGATTC
Source organism: Pan paniscus (assembly GCF_029289425.2). NCBI lineage: Eukaryota > Metazoa > Chordata > Mammalia > Primates > Hominidae > Pan > Pan paniscus. The sequence continues at coordinate 560,803 of NC_073260.2, forward strand.
ATGGCCCATCCAGATAAAGCAAGTGCGCCGTTTTAATCAAACTCGAAGTGTCATAAAGGTGACATTTTAATAATATGAAAAGTAGATAGATACTGTTCCCAAAGAGCTCTTGAAGTTTATTTCCCTTCTTTTTCTGTTTATATATTTTTTTCACATCTCTGTATTTAAGGAACAGGGAAACTTTAGAGTGGGTTTTTGGTTAGCCTCAAAGATCACTTCTTACAATCTCAGTAGACATCCTTCTTGGAAGACGGCTCACACTCTGAGATGCCAGTCAGGGTTCATTTCATGATTCTTTAAAGGAAGCTATTTTGGGAAAGCCCAAAAAAGGGTTTGGAAAATGTCATTTACTTTTATTCAGCTATAATTAAAATAGCCAAATTAAAGAAATTAGACTCATACAAATCCCAAACAATGCAAGTTCACTATCAGACCCCACCCTTTAGAAGCGTATTGCCCAAGAATAGGAAAGGCTGTCACCCATTTGGAGATCTTTGCTCAACAAAAATGAGGCAACATTTGAGGAAGAAACAAGTAAAACTGAGAAAGAAGAGGAGAGGTCAGTGATTTTCAAGGTTCGCTATAGTTCTGTGGAATTTAGCTTATTTCAAATGTAGACTCTTCTCAGTCACATGTGATGTGCAGAGCCTGGCTTTCTTGTCTATAGGCTGGGCACGGTGTCTCATGCCTGTAATCCCAACACTTCAGGAAACCGAGGCGGGCAGATCACTTGAGGTCAAGAGTTCGAGACCAGCCTGGCTAACATGGTGAAACCCCGTCTCTACTAAATGTCATCAAAATGACAAAATGACAGTTTTTCTCTAGGCTAATAACTCAATGAGCAGGAAGGAAAGTCCTCCCTTTTAAATGTATATGAATGTGTATGTAGTTCACACTTACACTCTGACACAGATCTTATTGTGTCCAATGATGTGTGTGTGTGTGTGTGTGTGTGTGTCTCCAAGACTGAGACACATGTACTAAAGAGTGATACTGGCCACATCTACTCTGGGCTGAGAGGGTAACTTCAGCGAGTGCTGGATACAAAAATTACAAAAGAAATTACAAAAAAATTACAAAAAATACAAAAATTAGCTGGGCATGGAGGTGGGCACCTGTAATCCTGGCTACTCAGGAGGCTGAGGCAGGAGAATCACTTGAACCCAAGAGTCGGAGGTTGCAGTCAACCAGGATCGTGCCGCTGCATTCCAGCCTGGGCGACAAAGCAAGACTCCATCTCAAAAAAAAAAAAAAAATTCTCCTATAAAGAAATGAGGCATTTTTTGTGCACCAAATGGATTCAGGCTAAAGCGTGTGAGAATCATGATATAATGGATCATGAAGATCCTGGTATTGCCTAGTCCTCGGCAGGGCTCTAAAAATAACTCAGTCAGCAGCCCTGAGCTGCTGTGGATGTGTGTGTGTCAGTGCTTGAGCCCATAAATGGAAGCCTGTCTCTTTGAAGGGTGACCTCAGAGAAGTGTGCAGCCCCCTCCAGTCCCCTTTAAGGCTGCACGGAATTACACGTGCCATTGGTGCCAGTTTTGATCTGAACAGAATAACAAACCCTTGCTCAAGTGGGAACATGTCAGCTGCCCTTCTCTGCCTCTCACAGTCTCACACTCTTGTTACCCCATGGGTTCATCTTTTGGGACTCAGGCTTATTAACTGAATTTTTTATATTATCATAAACCCACTTTATAAACGTGCTGATACCCTGGCTTTAAATACTCTATGCAGGTTTCCAGAGCTGGGCTTCCAGCCGCAGGTCTCCAGCAGGTAGCGTTAAGTTTGCAGATGAGCGTGGCACAGTGTATCACCATGCCTTCCCAGCCCGCCTTCCCCAAACTACTGCCTGATCCTCACATTCCATGAAGCTTTTCATTCCAGCACTGGTCGCTTCCAGCATCCAGCACTTGCTGAAGTTACCCTCCAAGCCCAGAGTAGATGTGGCCAGTATCACTCTTTAGTACATGTGTCTCAGTCTTGGAGACACACACACACACACATCATTGGACACAATGAGATCTGTGTCAGAGTGTAAGTGTGAACTACATATACATTCATATACATTTAAAAGGAAGGACTTTCCTTTCTGCTCATTGAGTTATTAGCCTAGAGAAAAATTGTCATTTTGTCATTTTGATCCATTTGATTTCCCCCAGTCATCCCCATTAGATGCCTTAGGGCTTCTGCAAATTTACACAAGGCATAGGATGACTTGAACAAGATACGAATGTTCAAAAGCCCCCAGGGGTCAATGTAAATTAAACACTTGGAACCCAAATTCATTATATTACTATTTAAATAGAGTTTATTAATTATTTGGTAAGGAGTAACCAGCCGGGAGCCCTCTCTCTCATTACTGTACCTCCAGCTGTTGGTCTTTGGCCATTAGTTGATAAGAAGTTACATTTGCTCCTCTTTCTAGTGAGCAGAGTGCATTCAAATGCATGACCTCTTCTATTCTCATAATAACTCTGTGAGATGAATGTTGTTGTCATTTCTAATTTGTGGATGAGCACGCTGAGGCGGAGATCCCATGCCTGGCCCCAAGTTGCTCAGTGGGTAGGCAGTGGTCACGGGGCCTGAGCCTCATCTTCCAGCTCCAGGTCTAGTCCCCCTCTTCTCTTTCGTACTCCTCCTCTTCCCAGTTAGTTTTCTCTCGTTATAAAGGTCAGAAGACCCAAGTGTTTCCACCTCCTTCCCCAGGGACAACCGCCAGGTCTGGCCCTGGGTCTGGCATGTATTTGGAGACACCTTTGACACATAATTGCAGGAGTGATCTCTGGAGGCTGACTGTGGATTTTAGCCATTCAAGCTGTCCCGTCTGTTTACCAGAAGACTTTAGAAAATGACAGGATGCCATCCTGCCAGCAGCTCGCAGTCTTCACCCGCATTCCCACGTGGTGTCCCGACGTTTGTGTGCCATCATTGTGTCCGTGTTTGATGTGTGGGGAAAGGGAGAATAAAGGACCCTTCCAAAGCCTCTCAGTGAATTAGGCACGAGCAGAAGTCAAACCTCAAAGTTTTCCAAACTCATTCTATGGGACACAGTTCATTTTGAATTCCAGATTTTGAACAACTTCAGTAAGATTATTAATGCATACCCACAGGGAGTCATTAGTTCTTTAGGGACAGGAACGAGGCACTTGGATGCTAGTGCCAGCTCTGTATCTACCAACTAGCTGTGTGACCTTGAGTGAGTCACACGGATGTCCTGGAACCAGGAATTAAAGTAGATATTGGGGGGTCACTTCCAGTTTCAGTATTCCATGATGCTATGGATTATAATTTATCTTGTGACTTGATGATTTTTTTTTCTTTTTTTGAGACGGATTCTTGCTGTGTCACCCAGGCTGGAGTGCAGTGGGGCCATCTCAGCTCATTGTGACCTCCACCTCCCGGGTTCAAGCTATTCTCCTGCCTCAGCCTCCCGAGTAGCTGAGACTATAAGAGCACACCACCACACCCAGCTAATTTTTGTATTTTTAGTAGAGGCAGGGTTTCACCACATTGGCCAGGCTGGTCTCGAACTCCTGACCTTAAGTGACCCACCTGCCTCAGCCTCCCAAAGTGCTGGGATTACAGGCATGAGCCACTGTGCCCGGCCAACTTGATGAACTTCTGAAAGCAGGTCTGTGCACAGAAGTTGTCCCTGGGTTATTGTTTAGGGCGCACCAGGAAGGGCAGGACGCGGGTGGACATGCAGAGGCAGCGTAACAGGAGACTTCCACAAACCTCGCTAACAGAACTTCCTAGAAGTGGAGGCTGGGACCGAGAGCAGCCGCAGTGTGAGCAGGTCACCTAAGGGTCATGACTCAGGTGACACCAAGCTGGCGGAAGGAGGAGGGAGTTGAGACCTGGCACGAGATCAGCCCCAGGTTTATCAGGGCTGTGAAGGCCTAGTGTCGGGGCCACCTCGGTCATCAGCCAGCAAACACCATGAGGCCTGAGATGAGGGAGCAGGTGACACTCAATTGGTGGAGGGTGTGGCAGGTGCACATCAGCTGAGTTCAGTGCAGGTAAAGCAGGCTCTGGGCACCAGGGAGTGTTCAGGAACAGTGTGCCCAACCTCGGGGGGTGGGTGGCAGGGAGTGGGTGAGGAGTCAGCCAGATGAGTGGGAACTAAGCCCTCCCTGAGCTGGGGCCTGGCGGCTCAGAGGTACCTTACTAATATGTGGTGAGGGGTCTTGGGAAGCCCTACAGAGGCCTAGGCAGCTGCTCCAGGGCTAGGCCCCAGAGCAGGGAAGGGGGTGGTCTCAATAAGAAGCCCTTGTGTTTGGGAGACTGAGCAGCTGTGGGGGCCTCCTGCTTCCCTTGGGGTGGCTCCAGGGTGGGGTGAGCCTGAGCACAGAAGAAAGAGGTATACATAGGTATACATAGAGAACATACTCATAAGCCCAGTCCAGAGTTGCCAGGAAGGTGGAGGCCAAGGAAATGATGCAAGGACAGCTGGTGAGCAGCTGGTTCTCCCTGATGGAACGTGGCAGCTCCTCCAGTCCAAGGGTGCTCCCTCAGCCCTGGCCCTCCCCAGCCCACCCACACCAAGCCAGGCATTCACAGTCGGAGGCAAAGGAGTTGGTATCTTACCACTTGCTCATCACAGCGGTTAAATCCCAGGATTCTAAATAACGGATCCCAAACTTCGGGTTTCTCAAGTTATCTCTAAGAATCTTGTAAATCATTTCAATTGTCTTCATTTGAAAAATAAGTACATAAACAAGTTTGCTGGTGACAGAAAGGTTTAGCATCATCTCTCCAAGTCCATCCTCTCAGCGGTAGCCAGGCTGCACAGTGCATGCTTCTGTTAAACGACCCTTGTGCAGATGGGAAGTTGACATTGTCTGACCTCAGCATGTCAGACCTTGCATTAGGTACTTAGGTTAGCATCCAAATCCTCGCAAAATGTTTTTGGCTGTGTCCAGCATGTGTCCACACACGGGCCCTCAGCTGAGCTATGGAATGTATCTGCTTACCCCCTTTATTTAATTTCAACTTCTACAAGATTACAGTAGAAGTCTGTTTCCTTTAATAGGATTTTCCGTTGCTACATATTCATTTTGTAATCACCACTCTGTTTTTCATCCTTTCTTATTTTAGTTACTTACTTGACTTCACAATTACTCTGAAGTTCAAGATATACAAAGTGGCCGGGCATGGTCGTTCATGCCTGTAATCCCAGCACTTTGGGAGGCCAAGGTGGGTGGATCACCTGAGGTCAGGAGTTCGAGACCAGCCTGGCCAACATGGTGAAACCCCATCTCTACTAAAAATACAAAAATCAGCTAGGCGTGGTGGTGCACACCTGTAATCCCAGCTACTCGGGAGGCTGAAGCAGGAAAATCTCTTGAACCAGGAGGTGGAGGTTGCAGTGAGCCAAGATCACGCTGTTCCACTCCAGCCTGGGCAACAGAGCGAGATTCCATCTCAAAAACATATATATACACACCAGGGTCACCCCAACCAGGATAACCGGACCATCAGCCAGATGCTGAGCGAGCGGTGGTACACCCTGGGGCCCAATGAGATGGAGAAATACGACCTGGCCTTCCAGGTGAAGGTGGCCCACTTGCAACAAGGACCGAAAGAAGTCCAGCTCAGAGGCCAAGCCCACAAGCCAGGGGCTAGCAGGAGTGTAACAAGGGCTCATGGGAGAAGAGCATATCAGAGACGGGCACTGCCACTGCCCCTGGGGTGTCCTCTGAACTCCTGTCAGTTGCAGCCCAAACACTCCAGAGCTCGGATACCAAGGAGCAGCTTCTGTGGGGCAGAATGGCTGCACACAGTCAGGGAACCTGGCTCAGCCTGGCCCAAGCCTTCTCCCACAGCGGGGTACACAGCCTGGACGGCAGGGAAATAGACCATCAGGCACTACAGGAACTGACACAGGTGGTGTCTGGCACTGCATCATACTCTGGCCCAAAGCCTTCTACTCAGTATGGAGCTCCAGGCCACTTTGCAGCCCCTGGTGAGGGAGGTGACCAGTGGGCAGCCCTGCTGCTGCCCACCTGAGCTGCTCATTCCCAGCACATGGCCAGTGAGGACACAGTGAGTGACGAGGAGCACATGGTCATCCATGAGGAGGAGGGGGTGATGTCATTGCTGATGATGGCTTTAGCACCACTGACACCGATCGCAAGTTCAAGGAGTGGGTGACCGACTGAGAGTGGGGACAACTCTTGGGAGGAGCCAGAGGGCAACAAGGGCTTTGGTGGGAAGGTATTTGCACCTGTCATTCCTTCCTCCTTTACTCCTGCCGCCCCTTGCTGGATCCTGAGACCCCAGGGTCCCCCGATCCACCTGCAGCTTTCGGCAAAGTCTATGGTCCCACCCTGTCCTCCTCCTACACATACTCATATGCTTCCTCCTCAACCTTGGCACCCACCTCCTTCTTACTGGGCCCAGGAGCCTTCAAAGCCCAGGAGTCTGGTCAAGGCAGCAGAGCGGGCCCCCTACAGCCCCTACCCCTGGGGATGGGGGCCCAGGGATGCCTTCCAAGGTGACCTGTTTCCTCCCAATGGATCCTGCCACCTTCTGGTGCAAGAGACCTGAAAGTTTGGGCGACCCGGAGCTACCAGGCTCCTCAGTCATCAGGGTCCCTCCCAACACTAAGGCTTTCCCAGGCAGGAGCTGGGCTGAGCCACCCGGGGGGCAGAGTCTGAAGAGAAACTGACTGGGCTTTCGGGGTCGGGGCAGAAGGAACCCCACGGACATGGATCCCACACTGAAGGACCCCACCACACCCAAATGCAAGATGAGAAGATGCTCCAGCTGCAGTCCAAAGCCCGACACCCCCAACTGTGCCATGTGTGATGGGGACAGCTTCCCCTTTGCCTGTACATGTGGAGAAGCCGAGGACAGGCTCAGGGAACCGGAGACCGAGAAGGCGCTGTCCTCTTCACTGCACGTGCCCTGGACCAGTGCCGGCCCTGATCAAGCAGCTCTTCCAGGTCCACTGCTTCTTCCTGTCCACTAGGCCACAGCCGCCCTGCAGGCCCACTATGCACACATCCTCCCCAAGGTTTGTTCTGCCCCTGCCCTGACTCCCAGCCCTGTGGGGGTCCTGACCGCACCTCACCTGGCTCAGACTCTTGACGCTGCCCTGGCTGCCCCACCACTGCCTCTGCCCGAGAGTCACGTGAGGCTGAGAGTAGGGGCAGGGGCAGCAGTGGTGCCAGTTGGGGGGCGGTCCAGTGGGAGGAGCCTCAGCCTCGCGGGCTGCTCCGTGGGACTGATGACTGCAAGATCGTCTGGGCACCTCACGGATCTTCAACTGCAGGTGAAACGGATGCTGGTGGTGGGTGCAGGGCCGCTGGGAGCTGCTGCATGGTTCCCAGAGGCTGGACTGGGGCAGGTGCCAACTGAAGCTGCTGGGGCAGCATGAGCAGGATGTTCTGCACACAAACCTTGGAGAAGATGATGTGTGCATAGCGGGTCCACTGCTGCTGCCCCCGCCCTGATTCCCAGCCCTGCCTGACCCCACCTCAACCTGCTCAGGCTTTGGCGCAACCCTGGCTGCCCTGCCACTGCCTCTGCCCCAGAGTTGGGGCCTTGACAGCCTGGTTGGAAGGGGACACCCCAGCCCTGCCTCAACACCTAGGGGTCTCCATAACTACCACAGGCAGGTGGGCAACCCCAAAGATCCCAGGACTCACAGTACCCCCTGAGAACATGGACAGTATGTGGGGGTAGCAATGGAGGGCAGGATGGTTATCTTCTCCCAGGTAAAGCCATTTAATCCTTTCAGTTTGGGATGGAGTAAGGCCTGCCTCTTTTTTTTTTTTTTTTTTTGAGACTGAGTCTTGCTCTGTCGCCCAGGCTGGAGTGCAGTGGTGCGATCTTGGCTCACTGCAACCTCTTCCCGCCGGGTTCACGCCATTCTCCTGCCTCAGCCTTCCGGGTAGCTAGGGTTACAGGTGCACGCTACCACGTCCGGCTAATTTTTGTATTTTTAGTACAGACGGGGCTTCATCATCTTGGCCAGGCTGATTTCGATCTCCTGACATCGTGATCTGCCTGCCTCCCCCTCCCAAAGTGCTGGGATTACAGGCGTGGGCCACCACGCCTGGCCAAGGCCTGCTCCTCTTATCTATACCCCCTACCCCTGCAGCTGTGCTGGGGGAAAGCTGGGCAGTTTCCCTCCTCCGAGCCCCTGTACATACCATGAATTGTGGGACCTTCAGAGCTTTTCACTTTTCGGAAAATAGCTCCTGCTGGGGCTACAAGATGGAGTGTGAAGAGGGCCTTGGGCCACAGGGAGGCGCCTGTGGACTAGGGGGAGCTCATGCACCCCTTCCTTCCCCAGAGGGGCTGGACTCAGGTGAGTATGGGGGTGGGGGCTCCTGCACTTCAACACAGGCAGCGGGAGGGTTTTCTCCCCATTCCCTCTGCACTCCCAACTTGAGCTATACTTTTTAAGAAAGTGATTCACCCTGCCTTTGCCCCCTTCCCCAGAACAGAACACGTTGATCATGGGCGATATTTTTCATTGTGCCAAAAAGTTGCCACGACCGTCATTAAACCTGTTTAACACCAAATGATAAGGAAAATAAAATAAAAAATTCAGGCATGGTGCAGAAACTCACTCCAAATAAATTACCTACCAAAATATATAATGGTGGAAATATTCCAAAATTCAATATTTTGGGATTTATACACAAAAGATAAACAAATTAGAGGCCAAGAGGCTGCCGGAAGGGAAAAACGGGGACTGGAAAGGCCGTTGTGAGGAATGAGCTCGGCCTAAAGAGGCCACTGGCAGGCAGTAGCTGGACCTGCCGAAGTGGCCGAAAGGCAGGAGCTTTGGACTGGGGAGGCCGCAGTGAGGCGAGAGCTAGCTGGGCGTGGAGAGTCCGCAGTGAGGCCGAGGCCGAGGCCGGGCCCATGCAGGCCTTCGAGAGGCAGGAGGCCGGGCCTGCAAAGGCCGACTGGAGATCAAGTTCTGCGCCTGAAGAGGCTGCCAAAAGTCAAAAGTGGGGCCTGGGAAGGCCGCCGACAGCCATGAGCTGGGCTGGGCCGAAAGAGGCCACTGGGAGGCAGGAGGAGCTGGGCCTGGAGAGGCTGACTCGAGGAAGTTTTGCACCTGGAGAGGCCGCCGAGAGGACGGAGCTGGGCCCGGGGAGGCCGACTTGCTGCTCTTCCAGGCCCACTTCCAGGCCGACTTGAGCCTGCAGAGGCCGCCGGGAGGCCCAAGCTGGGCCTAGAGGAGCCCACCGACCGGAGGCCGTTTGGGGCCTGCAGATGCCATCAGAGGGCAGGAGCTGAGCCTGGAGAGGCCACCGTGAGGCCTGAGCTGGGCCTGGGGAGCTTGGCTTAGGGAAGTTGTGGGCCTACCAGGGCCACTAGGAGCTGAGTCCAAAGACGTTGTTGAGACCTGGAGTCGGCCCAGAGTCCGGCCCGGAGATGCAGCCAGGAGGAAGAGCTGGGCCCGGAGAGGATGCCGGGAGGCTGCAAGTGCGTCTGAGAGGCCAATTTGAGGAGGCCTGGCCTCCGCCTCCCGCATGGCCCAGCTGTTCCTCCTGGCTGCATCTCCCGCCTCCCAGCAAACAAGCTCTTTTGGCTCAGCTCCCGCCTGCGTTTGTAGACCCCAAAGTTTCTGCAACCAAGCTCTTCAGACCCACATCCCTTCTCCCAGTGACTGAACAGTCCCAGCTCCAGCTGGAGACGGGCGTCTGCAGACCCCGCTGTTGCCTCCCAGGGGAGTCTCCAGGCCCAGCTCTCGCCCCACCGCGACCTCCCGGGCCCAAGTCTCTGCCTACCTCCCAGCAGCCCGCGTGCGACCCTGCTATTCCCTCACGGTGGCCTGTTGAGGCAGGGGCTCACGCTGACCTCTCTCAGTGTGGGAGGGGCCGGTGTGAGGCAAGGGGCTCACGCTGACCTCTCCCAGCCTGGGAGGGGCCGGTGTGAGGCAAGGGCTCACACTGACCTCTCTCAGCGTGGGAGGGGCCGGTGTGAGGCAAGGGCTCACGCTGACCTCTCTCAGCGTGGGAGGGGCCGGTGTGAGGCAAGGGGCTCAGGCTGACCTCTCTCAGCGTGGGAGGGGCCGGTGTGAGGCAAGGGCTCACGCTGACCTCTCTCAGCGTGGGACGGGCTGGTGCGAGGCAAGGGGCTCACACTGACCTCTCTCAGCGTGGGAGGGGCCGGTGTGAGGCAAGGGGCTCAGGCTGAGCTCTGTCAGCGTGGGAAGGGCCGGTGTGAGGCAAGGGCTCACGCTGACCTCTCTCAGCGTGGGAGGGGCCAGTGTGAGGCAAGGGCTCACGCTGACCTCTCTCAGCGTGGGACGGGCTGGTGCGAGGCAAGGGGCTCACACTGACCTCTCTCAGCGTGGGAGGGGCCGGTGTGAGGCAAGGGCTCACGCTGACCTCTCTCAGCGTGGGACGGGCTGGTGCGAGGCAAGGGGCTCACACTGACCTCTCTCAGCGTGGGAGGGGCCGGTGTGAGGCAAGGGCTCACACTGACCTCTCTCAGCGTGGGAGGGGCCGGTGTGAGGCAAGGGGCTCACGCTGACCTCTGTCCACGTGGGAGGGGCCGGTGTGAGGCAAGGGCTCACACTGACCTCTCTCAGCTTGGGAGGGGCCCAAGTGAGGCAAGGGGCTCACGCTGACCTCTGTCCGCATGTGAGGGGCCGGTGTGAGGCAAGGGCTCACAGTGACCTCTCTCAGCGTGGGAGGAGCCAGTGTGAGGCAGGGACTCACGCCTCTGGGCAGGGTGCCAGAGGCATGAGTTGGGCATCAACAGGCCACCGTGACGGAGGAGCTGGGCCGAACGCGGGCTGCTGGGAGGCAGGCAGGGACTTGGCCCCAGGAGGCCGCCGTGGCGGCAAGAGCTGGGCCTGGAGAGGCCCCTGGGAGGCAAGGGCGGGGCCTGCAGAGGCTGCTCCCCAACCAGTGCTAGGCCCGTACAGGCCACCAGGAGGCAGGAAGTGGGCCCTCAGAGCTTGGCTGGAGAAAGTTCGGGGACTACAAAGGCGGTTGGGAGCTGGGCAGGAGTTGAGCCAAAAGAGCTTGCTTACTTGCTGGGAGGCAGGGCCGGGAGAGGCCGACTTCAGGACAACTTGGGCCTGCGGCGGTCGCCGGGAGGCCCCAGCTTGGCGTGGAGGAGCCCACCAACCGGAGACCATTTCGGGCCTGGAGATGCCATCGGAGGGCAGGAGCTCATCCTGGAGAGGCCACCGTGAGGCCTGACCTGGGCCTGGGTAGCTTGGCTTGAGGAAGCTGTGGGCCGACCAAGGCCGCCAGGAGATGGATAGGCACTGAGTCCAAAGAGGTTGTTGAGAGGCAGAATTCGGGCCTGGAGAGGTCAACTTGAGGAGATTTTGGGCCTTCATAGGCCACCAGGAGGCAGCAGTTGGGACTAGAGAGTCTGACGTGAGTAAGTTTTGGGCCCGGAGATGACGTCCTGGAACAGGAGTTGGGCCTGGAGAGGCCACCGTGAGGCATAAGCTGGATGTAGAGAGGCCAGTGTGAGGCAAGACCTGGGCCTGTCTAGGCTGCTGGGAGACAGGCAGGAATCTGGCCAGGGAAGGTTGCCATGAGACAAAAGTTGGGCCTGGAAAGGCCCTTGTGAAACATGAGCTTGGCCTAAAGAGGCCACTGGGTGGCAGGAGCTGGGTGTGTAGAAGCTGCTGAAAGGTTGGGAGCTTGGCTTGGGGGGTCCACAGTGAGACAGATGCTGGGCGTGCAGAATCTGCTGTGAGGCAGATGTTGGGAATGTAGAGGCCAACGGGAGGCAGAGGCTGGGCCTGGAGGGACCACCAAGATGCAGGAGCTGGGCCTGAGGAGGCTGCAAAGAAGCATGAGCTGGGCCTGGTGAGGTCGACTTGACAAAGTTCAGGGCCTGGAGAGAAGGCTGGGAGGCAGGAGCTGGGTCTAAAGAGCTCATTGTAACGATGGAGCTGTGCCTGTGGATGCTGTTGTGAGGCAGTAGCCTCATCTGCGGAGACTGCCGTGAGGTAGGGTATGGGCCTAAATAGGCCATTGAGTCATGAGCTTGGTCTGTAGAGGCTGACTGGAGAAAGTTCTGGGCCTGGAGAGGCTGCCGGGAGGTAGGAGCTGGGCCAAAAGATGTAAGCACATTTGCATTTATTAGGCACTTTATTTCCATTATTACACTGTAATATATTATAAAATAATTATAGAACTCACCATAATGTAGAATCAGTGGGCGTGTTAAGCTTGTTTTCCTGCAACTGGATGGTCCCACCTGAGCGTGATGGGAGAAAGTGACAGATCAATAGGTATTAGATTCTCATAAGGACAGCGCGACCTAGATCCCTCACATGCACGGTTCACAACAGGGTGCGTTCTCCTATGAGAATCTAATGCTGCTGCTCATCTGAGAAGGTGGAGCTCAGGCGGGAATGTGAGCAAAGGGGAGTGGCTGTAAATACAGACGAAGCTTCCCTCACTCCCTCACTCGACACCGCTCACCTCCTGCTGTGTGGCTCCTTGCGGCTCCATGGCTCAGGGGTTGGGGACCCCTGCTCAAGTGCATCCAAAGCGACCCTTCCCACACCAGTCTTCACAGTGGTCAAGGGCAGCAACCACTTAGCTCCCAAGGCAATGTGCCTCAGCTGGCATTTCGTCACAATCAACAGTAAGTGGTAGCTTGAGTCACTGTGAGGTCACCTACTGGAAATCACCAGCATCCCATTTCCCACTGGCAAAGAGCTCAGCACTGCCCCCTGGGAAACCAAACCTATGCCCAAATCCCATCTGTGTGGGTTTATCTCCTGGGACCCTTCCTAACATATTAGTCAGAGTCCAATCAGGAAGCATAAACCACTCAAAAGTTTAAAGTGGTAAAATTTAATACAGAGAATTATTCATTATAACAGGTGAACAGCATAATGAGAGATTGGCTAGCACAAAGTAAAGAGAACTCTAGAGAATATGGGACTAGCCCAGGCCAGGCATGGTGGCTCATGCCTGAAATTCCAGCCATTTGAGAAGCTAATGCAGGAGGATTGCTTAAGGCCAGGAGCTAGAGACCGGTCTGGACAACACAGTGAGACCCTGTCTCTATCCAAAAGAAGAAAAAAGTTAGCTGGGAGTGGTGGTGCACACTTGTAGTCCCAGCTACTCGGAATGCGGAAGTTTGAGCCTGGGAGGTCAAGGCTGCAGTGAGGCATGATTATGCCACTACAGTCCAGCCTGGTGACAGAGCAAGACCCTGTCTCAAAGAACAAAACAACAACAACCATTTACAGACAGAAAAGAAATAGAGCTAATTAGCTGAGGAAAGATGTTGAAATGTGACAAGTAGAGTAACATGAGGTCTTTTGTCTATGTAAAATAATCAAACAAAAAATGACTTACTAAATTATAATACCCTGTGCTGGCAAAGGTGCAGTGAAATGGGCACTTTCTTATACTATGAGGGGTGCTTAAATTGTGTATAAGCCTTCCAGGGTAAAGCCTGTCAATTTTTTAAAATAATGGAGACAGGGTCTCACCATACTGCCATACTGCCTCCTCCAACTCTTGGCCTCAAGCAATCCTCCTCTCTCAGCCTCCCAAAGTGCTAAGATTATAGCTGGGAGGCACCCAAAACCCTGTCGATTTACATCAAGGGTAATGAGAATGTCCATTCACCATGACTCACAGTAATCTTACTTCTGGGGAGACAATTCAATCTAAACAAAAGGTCATCTGTACACACACAGTAAAAATCTGGGAGTAACTGAAGACAGAGTTGGTAAGTGAAATAAGAAACAGTTATAAGAAATTAAACTATGGTATCCATAGGCACCTGGTATAAAAGGTCAGTTGATGTTAGCTGCTACTTTTTTGTTGTTTTGAGACAGGGTCTCACTCTGTCACCCAGGCTGGAGTGCAGAGGCCTGATCATGACTCACTGCAGTCTCAGCCTCCCTGGGCTCAAGTGATCCTCCCACCTCAGCCTCCCAAGTTGCTGGGACTACAGGAACATGCCACCACACTAGGCTAATTCATGTGTTTTTCTGTAGGGATGGTGACTCCCCCTTTGTTTCCAAGGCCTATCGCAAACTCTTGGCCTCAAGCCATCCTCCTGCCTCAGCCTCCCAAAGTGTTGCGATTACCAGTGTGAGCCACCACACCTGGCCAGCTGCTACTTTTATCAATATTATTATTATTCCACTCAATTAAAAATTATTATTTTCAAGGCTATGCAACAGTATGTATCCTACAGCGTAATTGTAAAAACATATACAGTCGTCGTCCCTCAGTATACAGAATCAGTTCCAGCCCCCCATCTCTGCATATACCAAAATCCATGCCTACTCACGTTTCGCTGTCACCCTTCTGGAATCCACGTATACGAAAATTCCAAATATTAGTTGGGCATAGTGGCAAGCACCTGTAGTCTCAGCCACGTGGGAGGTTGAGGTGGGAGGATCGCTTCAGCCTGGAAGGTTGAGGCTGCGGTCAGCTGCGATAGCGCTACTACACTCCAGCCTTGGACAACAGAGGGAGACCCTGTCTCTGAAAAAAAAATAAATAAATAAAACAGGTTAGAAACTGTAATGAGGTCTGCTGGGCAAAATTCCATATAAGCAAAGTATAAATTAATAAAGCAAATTGTGATAAATTAGTACGATTGACTTTCTGGAGTTTCTGACAATAAAAGTAAGGAAAATGCAGAACACAAAGACAGAGAGCAAAAAGAGAAATTAGGAAAGCATTCTACATGTTGAATAGGAAGACACTGGCCATGTTCGTGCAGCGGCAGTATGTCGTGACATGACATACCTTGGAGAGAAGTTAACAGATGAGGAAGTTGATAAAAATCATCAGAGAAGCAAAATACTGGTAGCGACACTCAAGTAAACCATGAAATTTCCATAACTTATGTCAGCAAAGTGGGAATATTGTACAGTGTGTGTTGAAGTTCCTATACAACATTGTTTATCTGCCTTTTCTTTGTTTGTAGGGAATGTAGATACGAAAAGTTCTTCTTGCTGTCAAAAGAATATGTGTGAATAAGTCATTTTAACTTATGCTTCTGTTTTTCTTTTATCTTCCTGCCATCATCCCACAGCCTTACTTTAGAAATTTTTTTTTTAGAAAACTGAACAAGTGCTCCTTGTGGTGGCACATACCTCGAGGATGGGAGGCAGGGGTGGAAGGGTCACTTGAGGCCATTAGTTTGACACCAGCCTGGCCAACAAAGTGACACCCCATGTCTACAAAACAATTTAAAAATTAGCCAAGTATCGTCATGTATACCTACAGTCCCAGCTACCTGAACTTACTGAGAAAGCTCAGGGCCTGGAGAGAAGGCTGGGAGGCAGGAGCTGGGTCTAAAGAGGCCATTGTAACGATGGAGCTGTGCCTGTGGAGGCTGTTGTGAGGCAGTAGCCTCATCTGCGGAGACTGCCGTGAGGTAGGGTATGGGCCTAAATAGGCCATGGTGAGTCATGAGCTTGGTCTGTAGAGGCTGACTGGAGAAAGTTCTGGGCCTGGAGAGGCTGCCGGGAGGTAGGAGCTGGGCCAAAAGATGTAAGCACATTTGCATTTATTAGGCACTTTATTTCCATTATTACACTGTAATATATTATAAAATAATTATAGAACTCACCATAATGTAGAATCAGTGGGCGTGTTAAGCTTGTTTTCCTGCAACTGGATGGTCCCACCTGAGCGTGATGGGAGAAAGTGACAGATCAATAGGTATTAGATTCTCATAAGGACAGCGCGACCTAGATCCCTCACATGCACGGTTCACAACAGGGTGCGTTCTCCTATGAGAATCTAATGCTGCTGCTCATCTGAGAAGGTGGAGCTCAGGCGGGAATGTGAGCAAAGGGGAGTGGCTGTAAATACAGACGAAGCTTCCCTCACTCCCTCACTCGACACCGCTCACCTCCTGCTGTGTGGCTCCTTGCGGCTCCATGGCTCAGGGGTTGGGGACCCCTGCTCAAGTGCATCCAAAGCGACCCTTCCCACACCAGTCTTCACAGTGGTCAAGGGCAGCAACCACTTAGCTCCCAAGGCAATGTGCCTCAGCTGGCATTTCGTCACAATCAACAGTAAGTGGTAGCTTGAGTCACTGTGAGGTCACCTACTGGAAATCACCAGCATCCCATTTCCCACTGGCAAAGAGCTCAGCACTGCCCCCTGGGAAACCAAACCTATGCCCAAATCCCATCTGTGTGGGTTTATCTCCTGGGACCCTTCCTAACATATTAGTCAGAGTCCAATCAGGAAGCATAAACCACTCAAAAGTTTAAAGTGGTAAAATTTAATACAGAGAATTATTCATTATAACAGGTGAACAGCATAATGAGAGATTGGCTAGCACAAAGTAAAGAGAACTCTAGAGAATATGGGACTAGCCCAGGCCAGGCATGGTGGCTCATGCCTGAAATTCCAGCCATTTGAGAAGCTAATGCAGGAGGATTGCTTAAGGCCAGGAGCTAGAGACCGGTCTGGACAACACAGTGAGACCCTGTCTCTATCCAAAAGAAGAAAAAAGTTAGCTGGGAGTGGTGGTGCACACTTGTAGTCCCAGCTACTCGGAATGCGGAAGTTTGAGCCTGGGAGGTCAAGGCTGCAGTGAGGCATGATTATGCCACTACAGTCCAGCCTGGTGACAGAGCAAGACCCTGTCTCAAAGAACAAAACAACAACAACCATTTACAGACAGAAAAGAAATAGAGCTAATTAGCTGAGGAAAGATGTTGAAATGTGACAAGTAGAGTAACATGAGGTCTTTTGTCTATGTAAAATAATCAAACAAAAAATGACTTACTAAATTATAATACCCTGTGCTGGCAAAGGTGCAGTGAAATGGGCACTTTCTTATACTATGAGGGGTGCTTAAATTGTGTATAAGCCTTCCAGGGTAAAGCCTGTCAATTTTTTAAAATAATGGAGACAGGGTCTCACCATACTGCCATACTGCCTCCTCCAACTCTTGGCCTCAAGCAATCCTCCTCTCTCAGCCTCCCAAAGTGCTAAGATTATAGCTGGGAGGCACCCAAAACCCTGTCGATTTACATCAAGGGTAATGAGAATGTCCATTCACCATGACTCACAGTAATCTTACTTCTGGGGAGACAATTCAATCTAAACAAAAGGTCATCTGTACACACACAGTAAAAATCTGGGAGTAACTGAAGACAGAGTTGGTAAGTGAAATAAGAAACAGTTATAAGAAATTAAACTATGGTATCCATAGGCACCTGGTATAAAAGGTCAGTTGATGTTAGCTGCTACTTTTTTGTTGTTTTGAGACAGGGTCTCACTCTGTCACCCAGGCTGGAGTGCAGAGGCCTGATCATGACTCACTGCAGTCTCAGCCTCCCTGGGCTCAAGTGATCCTCCCACCTCAGCCTCCCAAGTTGCTGGGACTACAGGAACATGCCACCACACTAGGCTAATTCATGTGTTTTTCTGTAGGGATGGTGACTCCCCCTTTGTTTCCAAGGCCTATCGCAAACTCTTGGCCTCAAGCCATCCTCCTGCCTCAGCCTCCCAAAGTGTTGCGATTACCAGTGTGAGCCACCACACCTGGCCAGCTGCTACTTTTATCAATATTATTATTATTCCACTCAATTAAAAATTATTATTTTCAAGGCTATGCAACAGTATGTATCCTACAGCGTAATTGTAAAAACATATACAGTCGTCGTCCCTCAGTATACAGAATCAGTTCCAGCCCCCCATCTCTGCATATACCAAAATCCATGCCTACTCACGTTTCGCTGTCACCCTTCTGGAATCCACGTATACGAAAATTCCAAATATTAGTTGGGCATAGTGGCAAGCACCTGTAGTCTCAGCCACGTGGGAGGTTGAGGTGGGAGGATCGCTTCAGCCTGGAAGGTTGAGGCTGCGGTCAGCTGCGATAGCGCTACTACACTCCAGCCTTGGACAACAGAGGGAGACCCTGTCTCTGAAAAAAAAATAAATAAATAAAACAGGTTAGAAACTGTAATGAGGTCTGCTGGGCAAAATTCCATATAAGCAAAGTATAAATTAATAAAGCAAATTGTGATAAATTAGTACGATTGACTTTCTGGAGTTTCTGACAATAAAAGTAAGGAAAATGCAGAACACAAAGACAGAGAGCAAAAAGAGAAATTAGGAAAGCATTCTACATGTTGAATAGGAAGACACTGGCCATGTTCGTGCAGCGGCAGTATGTCGTGACATGACATACCTTGGAGAGAAGTTAACAGATGAGGAAGTTGATAAAAATCATCAGAGAAGCAAAATACTGGTAGCGACACTCAAGTAAACCATGAAATTTCCATAACTTATGTCAGCAAAGTGGGAATATTGTACAGTGTGTGTTGAAGTTCCTATACAACATTGTTTATCTGCCTTTTCTTTGTTTGTAGGGAATGTAGATACGAAAAGTTCTTCTTGCTGTCAAAAGAATATGTGTGAATAAGTCATTTTAACTTATGCTTCTGTTTTTCTTTTATCTTCCTGCCATCATCCCACAGCCTTACTTTAGAAATTTTTTTTTTAGAAAACTGAACAAGTGCTCCTTGTGGTGGCACATACCTCGAGGATGGGAGGCAGGGGTGGAAGGGTCACTTGAGGCCATTAGTTTGACACCAGCCTGGCCAACAAAGTGACACCCCATGTCTACAAAACAATTTAAAAATTAGCCAAGTATCGTCATGTATACCTACAGTCCCAGCTACCTGAACTTACTGAGAAAGCTCAGGGCCTGGAGAGAAGGCTGGGAGGCAGGAGCTGGGTCTAAAGAGGCCATTGTAACGATGGAGCTGTGCCTGTGGAGGCTGTTGTGAGGCAGTAGCCTCATCTGCGGAGACTGCCGTGAGGTAGGGTATGGGCCTAAATAGGCCATGGTGAGTCATGAGCTTGGTCTGTAGAGGCTGACTGGAGAAAGTTCTGGGCCTGGAGAGGCTGCCGGGAGGTAGGAGCTGGGCCAAAAGATGTAAGCACATTTGCATTTATTAGGCACTTTATTTCCATTATTACACTGTAATATATTATAAAATAATTATAGAACTCACCATAATGTAGAATCAGTGGGCGTGTTAAGCTTGTTTTCCTGCAACTGGATGGTCCCACCTGAGCGTGATGGGAGAAAGTGACAGATCAATAGGTATTAGATTCTCATAAGGACAGCGCGACCTAGATCCCTCACATGCACGGTTCACAACAGGGTGCGTTCTCCTATGAGAATCTAATGCTGCTGCTCATCTGAGAAGGTGGAGCTCAGGCGGGAATGTGAGCAAAGGGGAGTGGCTGTAAATACAGACGAAGCTTCCCTCACTCCCTCACTCGACACCGCTCACCTCCTGCTGTGTGGCTCCTTGCGGCTCCATGGCTCAGGGGTTGGGGACCCCTGCTCAAGTGCATCCAAAGCGACCCTTCCCACACCAGTCTTCACAGTGGTCAAGGGCAGCAACCACTTAGCTCCCAAGGCAATGTGCCTCAGCTGGCATTTCGTCACAATCAACAGTAAGTGGTAGCTTGAGTCACTGTGAGGTCACCTACTGGAAATCACCAGCATCCCATTTCCCACTGGCAAAGAGCTCAGCACTGCCCCCTGGGAAACCAAACCTATGCCCAAATCCCATCTGTGTGGGTTTATCTCCTGGGACCCTTCCTAACATATTAGTCAGAGTCCAATCAGGAAGCATAAACCACTCAAAAGTTTAAAGTGGTAAAATTTAATACAGAGAATTATTCATTATAACAGGTGAACAGCATAATGAGAGATTGGCTAGCACAAAGTAAAGAGAACTCTAGAGAATATGGGACTAGCCCAGGCCAGGCATGGTGGCTCATGCCTGAAATTCCAGCCATTTGAGAAGCTAATGCAGGAGGATTGCTTAAGGCCAGGAGCTAGAGACCGGTCTGGACAACACAGTGAGACCCTGTCTCTATCCAAAAGAAGAAAAAAGTTAGCTGGGAGTGGTGGTGCACACTTGTAGTCCCAGCTACTCGGAATGCGGAAGTTTGAGCCTGGGAGGTCAAGGCTGCAGTGAGGCATGATTATGCCACTACAGTCCAGCCTGGTGACAGAGCAAGACCCTGTCTCAAAGAACAAAACAACAACAACCATTTACAGACAGAAAAGAAATAGAGCTAATTAGCTGAGGAAAGATGTTGAAATGTGACAAGTAGAGTAACATGAGGTCTTTTGTCTATGTAAAATAATCAAACAAAAAATGACTTACTAAATTATAATACCCTGTGCTGGCAAAGGTGCAGTGAAATGGGCACTTTCTTATACTATGAGGGGTGCTTAAATTGTGTATAAGCCTTCCAGGGTAAAGCCTGTCAATTTTTTAAAATAATGGAGACAGGGTCTCACCATACTGCCATACTGCCTCCTCCAACTCTTGGCCTCAAGCAATCCTCCTCTCTCAGCCTCCCAAAGTGCTAAGATTATAGCTGGGAGGCACCCAAAACCCTGTCGATTTACATCAAGGGTAATGAGAATGTCCATTCACCATGACTCACAGTAATCTTACTTCTGGGGAGACAATTCAATCTAAACAAAAGGTCATCTGTACACACACAGTAAAAATCTGGGAGTAACTGAAGACAGAGTTGGTAAGTGAAATAAGAAACAGTTATAAGAAATTAAACTATGGTATCCATAGGCACCTGGTATAAAAGGTCAGTTGATGTTAGCTGCTACTTTTTTGTTGTTTTGAGACAGGGTCTCACTCTGTCACCCAGGCTGGAGTGCAGAGGCCTGATCATGACTCACTGCAGTCTCAGCCTCCCTGGGCTCAAGTGATCCTCCCACCTCAGCCTCCCAAGTTGCTGGGACTACAGGAACATGCCACCACACTAGGCTAATTCATGTGTTTTTCTGTAGGGATGGTGACTCCCCCTTTGTTTCCAAGGCCTATCGCAAACTCTTGGCCTCAAGCCATCCTCCTGCCTCAGCCTCCCAAAGTGTTGCGATTACCAGTGTGAGCCACCACACCTGGCCAGCTGCTACTTTTATCAATATTATTATTATTCCACTCAATTAAAAATTATTATTTTCAAGGCTATGCAACAGTATGTATCCTACAGCGTAATTGTAAAAACATATACAGTCGTCGTCCCTCAGTATACAGAATCAGTTCCAGCCCCCCATCTCTGCATATACCAAAATCCATGCCTACTCACGTTTCGCTGTCACCCTTCTGGAATCCACGTATACGAAAATTCCAAATATTAGTTGGGCATAGTGGCAAGCACCTGTAGTCTCAGCCACGTGGGAGGTTGAGGTGGGAGGATCGCTTCAGCCTGGAAGGTTGAGGCTGCGGTCAGCTGCGATAGCGCTACTACACTCCAGCCTTGGACAACAGAGGGAGACCCTGTCTCTGAAAAAAAAATAAATAAATAAAACAGGTTAGAAACTGTAATGAGGTCTGCTGGGCAAAATTCCATATAAGCAAAGTATAAATTAATAAAGCAAATTGTGATAAATTAGTACGATTGACTTTCTGGAGTTTCTGACAATAAAAGTAAGGAAAATGCAGAACACAAAGACAGAGAGCAAAAAGAGAAATTAGGAAAGCATTCTACATGTTGAATAGGAAGACACTGGCCATGTTCGTGCAGCGGCAGTATGTCGTGACATGACATACCTTGGAGAGAAGTTAACAGATGAGGAAGTTGATAAAAATCATCAGAGAAGCAAAATACTGGTAGCGACACTCAAGTAAACCATGAAATTTCCATAACTTATGTCAGCAAAGTGGGAATATTGTACAGTGTGTGTTGAAGTTCCTATACAACATTGTTTATCTGCCTTTTCTTTGTTTGTAGGGAATGTAGATACGAAAAGTTCTTCTTGCTGTCAAAAGAATATGTGTGAATAAGTCATTTTAACTTATGCTTCTGTTTTTCTTTTATCTTCCTGCCATCATCCCACAGCCTTACTTTAGAAATTTTTTTTTTAGAAAACTGAACAAGTGCTCCTTGTGGTGGCACATACCTCGAGGATGGGAGGCAGGGGTGGAAGGGTCACTTGAGGCCATTAGTTTGACACCAGCCTGGCCAACAAAGTGACACCCCATGTCTACAAAACAATTTAAAAATTAGCCAAGTATCGTCATGTATACCTACAGTCCCAGCTACCTGAACTTACTGAGAAAGCTCAGGGCCTGGAGAGAAGGCTGGGAGGCAGGAGCTGGGTCTAAAGAGGCCATTGTAACGATGGAGCTGTGCCTGTGGAGGCTGTTGTGAGGCAGTAGCCTCATCTGCGGAGACTGCCGTGAGGTAGGGTATGGGCCTAAATAGGCCATGGTGAGTCATGAGCTTGGTCTGTAGAGGCTGACTGGAGAAAGTTCTGGGCCTGGAGAGGCTGCCGGGAGGTAGGAGCTGGGCCAAAAGATGTAAGCACATTTGCATTTATTAGGCACTTTATTTCCATTATTACACTGTAATATATAATAAAATAATTATAGAACTCACCATAATGTAGAATCACTGGGCGTGTTAATCTTGTTTTCCTGCAACTGGATGGTCCCACCTGAGCGTGATGGGAGAAAGTGACAGATCAATAGGTATTAGATTCTCATAAGGACAGCGCGACCTAGATCCCTCACATGCACGGTTCACAACAGGGTGCGTTCTCCTATGAGAATCTAATGCTGCTGCTCATCTGAGAAGGTGGAGCTCAGGCGGGAATGTGAGCAAAGGGGAGTGGCTGTAAATACAGACGAAGCTTCCCTCACTCCCTCACTCGACACCGCTCACCTCCTGCTGTGTGGCTCCTTGCGGCTCCATGGCTCAGGGGTTGGGGACCCCTGCTCAAGTGCATCCAAAGCGACCCTTCCCACACCAGTCTTCACAGTGGTCAAGGGCAGCAACCACTTAGCTCCCAAGGCAATGTGCCTCAGCTGGCATTTCGTCACAATCAACAGTAAGTGGTAGCTTGAGTCACTGTGAGGTCACCTACTGGAAATCACCAGCATCCCATTTCCCACTGGCAAAGAGCTCAGCACTGCCCCCTGGGAAACCAAACCTATGCCCAAATCCCATCTGTGTGGGTTTATCTCCTGGGACCCTTCCTAACATATTAGTCAGAGTCCAATCAGGAAGCATAAACCACTCAAAAGTTTAAAGTGGTAAAATTTAATACAGAGAATTATTCATTATAACAGGTGAACAGCATAATGAGAGATTGGCTAGCACAAAGTAAAGAGAACTCTAGAGAATATGGGACTAGCCCAGGCCAGGCATGGTGGCTCATGCCTGAAATTCCAGCCATTTGAGAAGCTAATGCAGGAGGATTGCTTAAGGCCAGGAGCTAGAGACCGGTCTGGACAACACAGTGAGACCCTGTCTCTATCCAAAAGAAGAAAAAAGTTAGCTGGGAGTGGTGGTGCACACTTGTAGTCCCAGCTACTCGGAATGCGGAAGTTTGAGCCTGGGAGGTCAAGGCTGCAGTGAGGCATGATTATGCCACTACAGTCCAGCCTGGTGACAGAGCAAGACCCTGTCTCAAAGAACAAAACAACAACAACCATTTACAGACAGAAAAGAAATAGAGCTAATTAGCTGAGGAAAGATGTTGAAATGTGACAAGTAGAGTAACATGAGGTCTTTTGTCTATGTAAAATAATCAAACAAAAAATGACTTACTAAATTATAATACCCTGTGCTGGCAAAGGTGCAGTGAAATGGGCACTTTCTTATACTATGAGGGGTGCTTAAATTGTGTATAAGCCTTCCAGGGTAAAGCCTGTCAATTTTTTAAAATAATGGAGACAGGGTCTCACCATACTGCCATACTGCCTCCTCCAACTCTTGGCCTCAAGCAATCCTCCTCTCTCAGCCTCCCAAAGTGCTAAGATTATAGCTGGGAGGCACCCAAAACCCTGTCGATTTACATCAAGGGTAATGAGAATGTCCATTCACCATGACTCACAGTAATCTTACTTCTGGGGAGACAATTCAATCTAAACAAAAGGTCATCTGTACACACACAGTAAAAATCTGGGAGTAACTGAAGACAGAGTTGGTAAGTGAAATAAGAAACAGTTATAAGAAATTAAACTATGGTATCCATAGGCACCTGGTATAAAAGGTCAGTTGATGTTAGCTGCTACTTTTTTGTTGTTTTGAGACAGGGTCTCACTCTGTCACCCAGGCTGGAGTGCAGAGGCCTGATCATGACTCACTGCAGTCTCAGCCTCCCTGGGCTCAAGTGATCCTCCCACCTCAGCCTCCCAAGTTGCTGGGACTACAGGAACATGCCACCACACTAGGCTAATTCATGTGTTTTTCTGTAGGGATGGTGACTCCCCCTTTGTTTCCAAGGCCTATCGCAAACTCTTGGCCTCAAGCCATCCTCCTGCCTCAGCCTCCCAAAGTGTTGCGATTACCAGTGTGAGCCACCACACCTGGCCAGCTGCTACTTTTATCAATATTATTATTATTCCACTCAATTAAAAATTATTATTTTCAAGGCTATGCAACAGTATGTATCCTACAGCGTAATTGTAAAAACATATACAGTCGTCGTCCCTCAGTATACAGAATCAGTTCCAGCCCCCCATCTCTGCATATACCAAAATCCATGCCTACTCACGTTTCGCTGTCACCCTTCTGGAATCCACGTATACGAAAATTCCAAATATTAGTTGGGCATAGTGGCAAGCACCTGTAGTCTCAGCCACGTGGGAGGTTGAGGTGGGAGGATCGCTTCAGCCTGGAAGGTTGAGGCTGCGGTCAGCTGCGATAGCGCTACTACACTCCAGCCTTGGACAACAGAGGGAGACCCTGTCTCTGAAAAAAAAATAAATAAATAAAACAGGTTAGAAACTGTAATGAGGTCTGCTGGGCAAAATTCCATATAAGCAAAGTATAAATTAATAAAGCAAATTGTGATAAATTAGTACGATTGACTTTCTGGAGTTTCTGACAATAAAAGTAAGGAAAATGCAGAACACAAAGACAGAGAGCAAAAAGAGAAATTAGGAAAGCATTCTACATGTTGAATAGGAAGACACTGGCCATGTTCGTGCAGCGGCAGTATGTCGTGACATGACATACCTTGGAGAGAAGTTAACAGATGAGGAAGTTGATAAAAATCATCAGAGAAGCAAAATACTGGTAGCGACACTCAAGTAAACCATGAAATTTCCATAACTTATGTCAGCAAAGTGGGAATATTGTACAGTGTGTGTTGAAGTTCCTATACAACATTGTTTATCTGCCTTTTCTTTGTTTGTAGGGAATGTAGATACGAAAAGTTCTTCTTGCTGTCAAAAGAATATGTGTGAATAAGTCATTTTAACTTATGCTTCTGTTTTTCTTTTATCTTCCTGCCATCATCCCACAGCCTTACTTTAGAAATTTTTTTTTTAGAAAACTGAACAAGTGCTCCTTGTGGTGGCACATACCTCGAGGATGGGAGGCAGGGGTGGAAGGGTCACTTGAGGCCATTAGTTTGACACCAGCCTGGCCAACAAAGTGACACCCCATGTCTACAAAACAATTTAAAAATTAGCCAAGTATCGTCATGTATACCTACAGTCCCAGCTACCTGAACTTACTGAGAAAGCTCAGGGCCTGGAGAGAAGGCTGGGAGGCAGGAGCTGGGTCTAAAGAGGCCATTGTAACGATGGAGCTGTGCCTGTGGAGGCTGTTGTGAGGCAGTAGCCTCATCTGCGGAGACTGCCGTGAGGTAGGGTATGGGCCTAAATAGGCCATGGTGAGTCATGAGCTTGGTCTGTAGAGGCTGACTGGAGAAAGTTCTGGGCCTGGAGAGGCTGCCGGGAGGTAGGAGCTGGGCCAAAAGATGTAAGCACATTTGCATTTATTAGGCACTTTATTTCCATTATTACACTGTAATATATAATAAAATAATTATAGAACTCACCATAATGTAGAATCACTGGGCGTGTTAATCTTGTTTTCCTGCAACTGGATGGTCCCACCTGAGCGTGATGGGAGAAAGTGACAGATCAATAGGTATTAGATTCTCATAAGGACAGCGCGACCTAGATCCCTCACATGCACGGTTCACAACAGGGTGCGTTCTCCTATGAGAATCTAATGCTGCTGCTCATCTGAGAAGGTGGAGCTCAGGCGGGAATGTGAGCAAAGGGGAGTGGCTGTAAATACAGACGAAGCTTCCCTCACTCCCTCACTCGACACCGCTCACCTCCTGCTGTGTGGCTCCTTGCGGCTCCATGGCTCAGGGGTTGGGGACCCCTGCTCAAGTGCATCCAAAGCGACCCTTCCCACACCAGTCTTCACAGTGGTCAAGGGCAGCAACCACTTAGCTCCCAAGGCAATGTGCCTCAGCTGGCATTTCGTCACAATCAACAGTAAGTGGTAGCTTGAGTCACTGTGAGGTCACCTACTGGAAATCACCAGCATCCCATTTCCCACTGGCAAAGAGCTCAGCACTGCCCCCTGGGAAACCAAACCTATGCCCAAATCCCATCTGTGTGGGTTTATCTCCTGGGACCCTTCCTAACATATTAGTCAGAGTCCAATCAGGAAGCATAAACCACTCAAAAGTTTAAAGTGGTAAAATTTAATACAGAGAATTATTCATTATAACAGGTGAACAGCATAATGAGAGATTGGCTAGCACAAAGTAAAGAGAACTCTAGAGAATATGGGACTAGCCCAGGCCAGGCATGGTGGCTCATGCCTGAAATTCCAGCCATTTGAGAAGCTAATGCAGGAGGATTGCTTAAGGCCAGGAGCTAGAGACCGGTCTGGACAACACAGTGAGACCCTGTCTCTATCCAAAAGAAGAAAAAAGTTAGCTGGGAGTGGTGGTGCACACTTGTAGTCCCAGCTACTCGGAATGCGGAAGTTTGAGCCTGGGAGGTCAAGGCTGCAGTGAGGCATGATTATGCCACTACAGTCCAGCCTGGTGACAGAGCAAGACCCTGTCTCAAAGAACAAAACAACAACAACCATTTACAGACAGAAAAGAAATAGAGCTAATTAGCTGAGGAAAGATGTTGAAATGTGACAAGTAGAGTAACATGAGGTCTTTTGTCTATGTAAAATAATCAAACAAAAAATGACTTACTAAATTATAATACCCTGTGCTGGCAAAGGTGCAGTGAAATGGGCACTTTCTTATACTATGAGGGGTGCTTAAATTGTGTATAAGCCTTCCAGGGTAAAGCCTGTCAATTTTTTAAAATAATGGAGACAGGGTCTCACCATACTGCCATACTGCCTCCTCCAACTCTTGGCCTCAAGCAATCCTCCTCTCTCAGCCTCCCAAAGTGCTAAGATTATAGCTGGGAGGCACCCAAAACCCTGTCGATTTACATCAAGGGTAATGAGAATGTCCATTCACCATGACTCACAGTAATCTTACTTCTGGGGAGACAATTCAATCTAAACAAAAGGTCATCTGTACACACACAGTAAAAATCTGGGAGTAACTGAAGACAGAGTTGGTAAGTGAAATAAGAAACAGTTATAAGAAATTAAACTATGGTATCCATAGGCACCTGGTATAAAAGGTCAGTTGATGTTAGCTGCTACTTTTTTGTTGTTTTGAGACAGGGTCTCACTCTGTCACCCAGGCTGGAGTGCAGAGGCCTGATCATGACTCACTGCAGTCTCAGCCTCCCTGGGCTCAAGTGATCCTCCCACCTCAGCCTCCCAAGTTGCTGGGACTACAGGAACATGCCACCACACTAGGCTAATTCATGTGTTTTTCTGTAGGGATGGTGACTCCCCCTTTGTTTCCAAGGCCTATCGCAAACTCTTGGCCTCAAGCCATCCTCCTGCCTCAGCCTCCCAAAGTGTTGCGATTACCAGTGTGAGCCACCACACCTGGCCAGCTGCTACTTTTATCAATATTATTATTATTCCACTCAATTAAAAATTATTATTTTCAAGGCTATGCAACAGTATGTATCCTACAGCGTAATTGTAAAAACATATACAGTCGTCGTCCCTCAGTATACAGAATCAGTTCCAGCCCCCCATCTCTGCATATACCAAAATCCATGCCTACTCACGTTTCGCTGTCACCCTTCTGGAATCCACGTATACGAAAATTCCAAATATTAGTTGGGCATAGTGGCAAGCACCTGTAGTCTCAGCCACGTGGGAGGTTGAGGTGGGAGGATCGCTTCAGCCTGGAAGGTTGAGGCTGCGGTCAGCTGCGATAGCGCTACTACACTCCAGCCTTGGACAACAGAGGGAGACCCTGTCTCTGAAAAAAAAATAAATAAATAAAACAGGTTAGAAACTGTAATGAGGTCTGCTGGGCAAAATTCCATATAAGCAAAGTATAAATTAATAAAGCAAATTGTGATAAATTAGTACGATTGACTTTCTGGAGTTTCTGACAATAAAAGTAAGGAAAATGCAGAACACAAAGACAGAGAGCAAAAAGAGAAATTAGGAAAGCATTCTACATGTTGAATAGGAAGACACTGGCCATGTTCGTGCAGCGGCAGTATGTCGTGACATGACATACCTTGGAGAGAAGTTAACAGATGAGGAAGTTGATAAAAATCATCAGAGAAGCAAAATACTGGTAGCGACACTCAAGTAAACCATGAAATTTCCATAACTTATGTCAGCAAAGTGGGAATATTGTACAGTGTGTGTTGAAGTTCCTATACAACATTGTTTATCTGCCTTTTCTTTGTTTGTAGGGAATGTAGATACGAAAAGTTCTTCTTGCTGTCAAAAGAATATGTGTGAATAAGTCATTTTAACTTATGCTTCTGTTTTTCTTTTATCTTCCTGCCATCATCCCACAGCCTTACTTTAGAAATTTTTTTTTTAGAAAACTGAACAAGTGCTCCTTGTGGTGGCACATACCTCGAGGATGGGAGGCAGGGGTGGAAGGGTCACTTGAGGCCATTAGTTTGACACCAGCCTGGCCAACAAAGTGACACCCCATGTCTACAAAACAATTTAAAAATTAGCCAAGTATCGTCATGTATACCTACAGTCCCAGCTACCTGAACTTACTGAGAAAGCTCAGGGCCTGGAGAGAAGGCTGGGAGGCAGGAGCTGGGTCTAAAGAGGCCATTGTAACGATGGAGCTGTGCCTGTGGAGGCTGTTGTGAGGCAGTAGCCTCATCTGCGGAGACTGCCGTGAGGTAGGGTATGGGCCTAAATAGGCCATGGTGAGTCATGAGCTTGGTCTGTAGAGGCTGACTGGAGAAAGTTCTGGGCCTGGAGAGGCTGCCGGGAGGTAGGAGCTGGGCCAAAAGATGTAAGCACATTTGCATTTATTAGGCACTTTATTTCCATTATTACACTGTAATATATAATAAAATAATTATAGAACTCACCATAATGTAGAATCACTGGGCGTGTTAATCTTGTTTTCCTGCAACTGGATGGTCCCACCTGAGCGTGATGGGAGAAAGTGACAGATCAATAGGTATTAGATTCTCATAAGGACAGCGCGACCTAGATCCCTCACATGCACGGTTCACAACAGGGTGCGTTCTCCTATGAGAATCTAATGCTGCTGCTCATCTGAGAAGGTGGAGCTCAGGCGGGAATGTGAGCAAAGGGGAGTGGCTGTAAATACAGACGAAGCTTCCCTCACTCCCTCACTCGACACCGCTCACCTCCTGCTGTGTGGCTCCTTGCGGCTCCATGGCTCAGGGGTTGGGGACCCCTGCTCAAGTGCATCCAAAGCGACCCTTCCCACACCAGTCTTCACAGTGGTCAAGGGCAGCAACCACTTAGCTCCCAAGGCAATGTGCCTCAGCTGGCATTTCGTCACAATCAACAGTAAGTGGTAGCTTGAGTCACTGTGAGGTCACCTACTGGAAATCACCAGCATCCCATTTCCCACTGGCAAAGAGCTCAGCACTGCCCCCTGGGAAACCAAACCTATGCCCAAATCCCATCTGTGTGGGTTTATCTCCTGGGACCCTTCCTAACATATTAGTCAGAGTCCAATCAGGAAGCATAAACCACTCAAAAGTTTAAAGTGGTAAAATTTAATACAGAGAATTATTCATTATAACAGGTGAACAGCATAATGAGAGATTGGCTAGCACAAAGTAAAGAGAACTCTAGAGAATATGGGACTAGCCCAGGCCAGGCATGGTGGCTCATGCCTGAAATTCCAGCCATTTGAGAAGCTAATGCAGGAGGATTGCTTAAGGCCAGGAGCTAGAGACCGGTCTGGACAACACAGTGAGACCCTGTCTCTATCCAAAAGAAGAAAAAAGTTAGCTGGGAGTGGTGGTGCACACTTGTAGTCCCAGCTACTTGGAATGCGGAAGTTTGAGCCTGGGAGGTCAAGGCTGCAGTGAGGCATGATTATGCCACTACAGTCCAGCCTGGTGACAGAGCAAGACCCTGTCTCAAAGAACAAAACAACAACAACCATTTACAGACAGAAAAGAAATAGAGCTAATTAGCTGAGGAAAGATGTTGAAATGTGACAAGTAGAGTAACATGAGGTCTTTTGTCTATGTAAAATAATCAAACAAAAAATGACTTACTAAATTATAATACCCTGTGCTGGCAAAGGTGCAGTGAAATGGGCACTTTCTTATACTATGAGGGGTGCTTAAATTGTGTATAAGCCTTCCAGGGTAAAGCCTGTCAATTTTTTAAAATAATGGAGACAGGGTCTCACCATACTGCCATACTGCCTCCTCCAACTCTTGGCCTCAAGCAATCCTCCTCTCTCAGCCTCCCAAAGTGCTAAGATTATAGCTGGGAGGCACCCAAAACCCTGTCGATTTACATCAAGGGTAATGAGAATGTCCATTCACCATGACTCACAGTAATCTTACTTCTGGGGAGACAATTCAATCTAAACAAAAGGTCATCTGTACACACACAGTAAAAATCTGGGAGTAACTGAAGACAGAGTTGGTAAGTGAAATAAGAAACAGTTATAAGAAATTAAACTATGGTATCCATAGGCACCTGGTATAAAAGGTCAGTTGATGTTAGCTGCTACTTTTTTGTTGTTTTGAGACAGGGTCTCACTCTGTCACCCAGGCTGGAGTGCAGAGGCCTGATCATGACTCACTGCAGTCTCAGCCTCCCTGGGCTCAAGTGATCCTCCCACCTCAGCCTCCCAAGTTGCTGGGACTACAGGAACATGCCACCACACTAGGCTAATTCATGTGTTTTTCTGTAGGGATGGTGACTCCCCCTTTGTTTCCAAGGCCTATCGCAAACTCTTGGCCTCAAGCCATCCTCCTGCCTCAGCCTCCCAAAGTGTTGCGATTACCAGTGTGAGCCACCACACCTGGCCAGCTGCTACTTTTATCAATATTATTATTATTCCACTCAATTAAAAATTATTATTTTCAAGGCTATGCAACAGTATGTATCCTACAGCGTAATTGTAAAAACATATACAGTCGTCGTCCCTCAGTATACAGAATCAGTTCCAGCCCCCCATCTCTGCATATACCAAAATCCATGCCTACTCACGTTTCGCTGTCACCCTTCTGGAATCCACGTATACGAAAATTCCAAATATTAGTTGGGCATAGTGGCAAGCACCTGTAGTCTCAGCCACGTGGGAGGTTGAGGTGGGAGGATCGCTTCAGCCTGGAAGGTTGAGGCTGCGGTCAGCTGCGATAGCGCTACTACACTCCAGCCTTGGACAACAGAGGGAGACCCTGTCTCTGAAAAAAAAATAAATAAATAAAACAGGTTAGAAACTGTAATGAGGTCTGCTGGGCAAAATTCCATATAAGCAAAGTATAAATTAATAAAGCAAATTGTGATAAATTAGTACGATTGACTTTCTGGAGTTTCTGACAATAAAAGTAAGGAAAATGCAGAACACAAAGACAGAGAGCAAAAAGAGAAATTAGGAAAGCATTCTACATGTTGAATAGGAAGACACTGGCCATGTTCGTGCAGCGGCAGTATGTCGTGACATGACATACCTTGGAGAGAAGTTAACAGATGAGGAAGTTGATAAAAATCATCAGAGAAGCAAAATACTGGTAGCGACACTCAAGTAAACCATGAAATTTCCATAACTTATGTCAGCAAAGTGGGAATATTGTACAGTGTGTGTTGAAGTTCCTATACAACATTATTTATCTGCCTTTTCTTTGTTTGTAGGGAATGTAGATACGAAAAGTTCTTCTTGCTGTCAAAAGAATATGTGTGAATAAGTCATTTTAACTTATGCTTCTGTTTTTCTTTTATCTTCCTGCCATCATCCCACAGCCTTACTTTAGAAATTTTTTTTTTAGAAAACTGAACAAGTGCTCCTTGTGGTGGCACATACCTCGAGGATGGGAGGCAGGGGTGGAAGGGTCACTTGAGGCCATTAGTTTGACACCAGCCTGGCCAACAAAGTGACACCCCATGTCTACAAAACAATTTAAAAATTAGCCAAGTATCGTCATGTATACCTACAGTCCCAGCTACCTGAACTTACTGAGAAAGCTCAGGGCCTGGAGAGAAGGCTGGGAGGCAGGAGCTGGGTCTAAAGAGGCCATTGTAACGATGGAGCTGTGCCTGTGGAGGCTGTTGTGAGGCAGTAGCCTCATCTGCGGAGACTGCCGTGACGTAGGGTATGGGCCTAAATAGGCCATGGTGAGTCATGAGCTTGGTCTGTAGAGGCTGACTGGAGAAAGTTCTGGGCCTGGAGAGGCTGCCGGGAGGTAGGAGCTGGGCCAAAAGATGTAAGCACATTTGCATTTATTAGGCACTTTATTTCCATTATTACACTGTAATATATAATAAAATAATTATAGAACTCACCATAATGTAGAATCACTGGGCGTGTTAATCTTGTTTTCCTGCAACTGGATGGTCCCACCTGAGCGTGATGGGAGAAAGTGACAGATCAATAGGTATTAGATTCTCATAAGGACAGCGCGACCTAGATCCCTCACATGCACGGTTCACAACAGGGTGCGTTCTCCTATGAGAATCTAATGCTGCTGCTCATCTGAGAAGGTGGAGCTCAGGCGGGAATGTGAGCAAAGGGGAGTGGCTGTAAATACAGACGAAGCTTCCCTCACTCCCTCACTCGACACCGCTCACCTCCTGCTGTGTGGCTCCTTGCGGCTCCATGGCTCAGGGGTTGGGGACCCCTGCTCAAGTGCATCCAAAGCGACCCTTCCCACACCAGTCTTCACAGTGGTCAAGGGCAGCAACCACTTAGCTCCCAAGGCAATGTGCCTCAGCTGGCATTTCGTCACAATCAACAGTAAGTGGTAGCTTGAGTCACTGTGAGGTCACCTACTGGAAATCACCAGCATCCCATTTCCCACTGGCAAAGAGCTCAGCACTGCCCCCTGGGAAACCAAACCTATGCCCAAATCCCATCTGTGTGGGTTTATCTCCTGGGACCCTTCCTAACATATTAGTCAGAGTCCAATCAGGAAGCATAAACCACTCAAAAGTTTAAAGTGGTAAAATTTAGTACAGAGAATTATTCATTATAACAGGTGAACAGCATAATGAGAGATTGGCTAGCACAAAGTAAAGAGAACTCTAGAGAATATGGGACTAGCCCAGGCCAGGCATGGTGGCTCATGCCTGAAATTCCAGCCATTTGAGAAGCTAATGCAGGAGGATTGCTTAAGGCCAGGAGCTAGAGACCGGTCTGGACAACACAGTGAGACCCTTTCTCTATCCAAAAGAAGAAAAAAGTTAGCTGGGAGTGGAGGTGCACACTTGTAGTCCCAGCTACTCGGAATGCGGAAGTTTGAGCCTGGGAGGTCAAGGCTGCAGTGAGGCATGATTATGCCACTACAGTCCAGCCTGGTGACAGAGCAAG
Organism: Pan paniscus; assembly: GCF_029289425.2. Classification (NCBI taxonomy): domain Eukaryota; kingdom Metazoa; phylum Chordata; class Mammalia; order Primates; family Hominidae; genus Pan; species Pan paniscus. Next base: position 594,463 of record NC_073260.2, read on the forward strand.
ACCCTGTCTCAAAGAACAAAACAACAACAACCATTTACAGACAGAAAAGAAATAGAGCTAATTAGCTGAGGAAAGATGTTGAAATGTGACAAGTAGAGTAACATGAGGTCTTTTGTCTATGTAAAATAATCAAACAAAAAATGACTTACTAAATTATAATACCCTGTGCTGGCAAAGGTGCAGTGAAATGGGCACTTTCTTATACTATGAGGGGTGCTTAAATTGTGTATAAGCCTTCCAGGGTAAAGCCTGTCAATTTTTTAAAATAATGGAGACAGGGTCTCACCATACTGCCATACTGCCTCCTCCAACTCTTGGCCTCAAGCAATCCTCCTCTCTCAGCCTCCCAAAGTGCTAAGATTATAGCTGGGAGGCACCCAAAACCCTGTCGATTTACATCAAGGGTAATGAGAATGTCCATTCACCATGACTCACAGTAATCTTACTTCTGGGGAGACAATTCAATCTAAACAAAAGGTCATCTGTACACACACAGTAAAAATCTGGGAGTAACTGAAGACAGAGTTGGTAAGTGAAATAAGAAACAGTTATAAGAAATTAAACTATGGTATCCATAGGCACCTGGTATAAAAGGTCAGTTGATGTTAGCTGCTACTTTTTTGTTGTTTTGAGACAGGGTCTCACTCTGTCACCCAGGCTGGAGTGCAGAGGCCTGATCATGACTCACTGCAGTCTCAGCCTCCCTGGGCTCAAGTGATCCTCCCACCTCAGCCTCCCAAGTTGCTGGGACTACAGGAACATGCCACCACACTAGGCTAATTCATGTGTTTTTCTGTAGGGATGGTGACTCCCCCTTTGTTTCCAAGGCCTATCGCAAACTCTTGGCCTCAAGCCATCCTCCTGCCTCAGCCTCCCAAAGTGTTGCGATTACCAGTGTGAGCCACACCTGGCCAGCTGCTACTTTTATCAATATTATTATTATTCCACTCAATTAAAAATTATTATTTTCAAGGCTATGCAACAGTATGTATCCTACAGCGTAATTGTAAAAACATATACAGTCGTCGTCCCTCAGTATACAGAATCAGTTCCAGCCCCCCATCTCTGCATATACCAAAATCCATGCCTACTCACGTTTCGCTGTCACCCTTCTGGAATCCACGTATACGAAAATTCCAAATATTAGTTGGGCATAGTGGCAAGCACCTGTAGTCTCAGCCACGTGGGAGGTTGAGGTGGGAGGATCGCTTCAGCCTGGAAGGTTGAGGCTGCGGTCAGCTGCGATAGCGCTACTACACTCCAGCCTTGGACAACAGAGGGAGACCCTGTCTCTGAAAAAAAAATAAATAAATAAAACAGGTTAGAAACTGTAATGAGGTCTGCTGGGCAAAATTCCATATAAGCAAAGTATAAATTAATAAAGCAAATTGTGATAAATTAGTACGATTGACTTTCTGGAGTTTCTGACAATAAAAGTAAGGAAAATGCAGAACACAAAGACAGAGAGCAAAAAGAGAAATTAGGAAAGCATTCTACATGTTGAATAGGAAGACACTGGCCATGTTCGTGCAGCGGCAGTATGTCGTGACATGACATACCGTGGAGAGAAGTTAACAGATGAGGAAGTTGATAAAAATCATCAGAGAAGCAAAATACTGGTAGCGACACTCAAGTAAACCATGAAATTTCCATAACTTATGTCAGCAAAGTGGGAATATTGTACAGTGTGTGTTGAAGTTCCTATACAACATTGTTTATCTGCCTTTTGTTTGTTTGTAAGGAATGTAGATACGAAAAGTTCTTCTTGCTGTCAAAAGAATATGTGTGAATAAGTCGTTTTAACTTATGCTTCTGTTTTTCTTTTATCTTCCTGCCATCATCCCACAGCCTTACTTTAGAAATTTTTTTTTTAGAAAATTGAACAAGTGCTCCTTGTGGTGGCACATGCCTCGAGGATGGGAGGCAGGGGTGGAAGGGTCACTTGAGGCCATTAGTTTGACACCAGCCTGGCCAACAAAGTGACACCCCATGTCTACAAAACAATTTAAAAATTAGCCAAGTATCGTCATGTATACCTACAGTCCCAGCTACCTGAACTTACTGAGAAAGCTCAGGGCCTGGAGAGAAGGCTGGGAGGCAGGAGCTGGGTCTAAAGAGGCCATTGTAACGATGGAGCTGTGCCTGTGGAGGCTGTTGTGAGGCAGTAGCCTCATCTGCGGAGACTGCCGTGACGTAGGGTATGGGCCTAAATAGGCCATGGTGAGTCATGAGCTTGGTCTGTAGAGGCTGACTGGAGAAAGTTCTGGGCCTGGAGAGGCTGCCGGGAGGTAGGAGCTGGGCCAAAAGATGTAAGCACATTTGCATTTATTAGGCACTTTATTTCCATTATTACACTGTAATATATTATAAAATAATTATAGAACTCACCATAATGTAGAATCAGTGGGCGTGTTAAGCTTGTTTTCCTGCAACTGGATGGTCCCACCTGAGCGTGATGGGAGAAAGTGACAGATCAATAGGTATTAGATTCTCATAAGGACAGCGCGACCTAGATCCCTCACATGCACGGTTCACAACAGGGTGCGTTCTCCTATGAGAATCTAATGCTGCTGCTCATCTGAGAAGGTGGAGCTCAGGCGGGAATGTGAGCAAAGGGGAGTGGCTGTAAATACAGACGAAGCTTCCCTCACTCCCTCACTCGACACCGCTCACCTCCTGCTGTGTGGCTCCTTACGACTCCATGGCTCAGGGGTTGGGGACCCCTGCTCAAGTGCATCCAAAGCGACCCTTCCCACACCAGTCTTCACAGTGGTCAAGGGCAGCAACCACTTAGCTCCCAAGGCAATGTGCCTCAGCTGGCATTTCGTCACAATCAACAGTAAGTGGTAGCTTGAGTCACTGTGAGGTCACCTACTGGAAATCACCAGCATCCCATTTCCCACTGGCAAAGAGCTCAGCACTGCCCCCTGGGAAACCAAACCTATGCCCAAATCCCATCTGTGTGGGTTTATCTCCTGGGACCCTTCCTAACATATTAGTCAGAGTCCAATCAGGAAGCATAAACCACTCAAAAGTTTAAACTGGTAAAATTTAATACAGAGAATTATTCATTATAACAGGTGAACAGCATAATGAGAGATTGGCTAGCACAAAGTAAAGAGAACTCTAGAGAATATGGCACTAGCCCAGGCCAGGCATGGTGGCTCATGCCTGAAATTCCAGCTATTTGAGAAGCTAATGCAGGAGGATTGCTTAAGGCCAGGAGCTAGAGACCGGTCTGGACAACACAGTGAGACCCTGTCTCTATCCAAAAGAAGAAAAAAGTTAGCTGGGAGTGGAGGTGCACACTTGTAGTCCCAGCTACTCGGAATGCGGAAGTTTGAGCCTGGGAGGTCAAGGCTGCAGTGAGGCATGATTATGCCACTACAGTCCAGCCTGGTGACAGAGCAAGACCCTGTCTCAAAGAACAAAACAACAACAACCATTTACAGAAATAAAAGAAATAGAGCTAATTAGCTGAGGAAAGATGTTGAAATGTGACAAGTAAAGTAATATGAGGTCTTTTGTCTATGTAAAATAATCAAACAAAAAATGACTTACTAAATTATAATACCCTGTGCTGGCAAAGGTGCAGTGAAATGGGCACTTTCTTATGCTATGAGGGGTGTTTAAATTGTGTATAAGCCTTCCAGGGTAAAGCCTGTCAATTTTTTAAAATAATGGAGACAGGGTCTCACCATACTGCCATACTGCCTCCTCCAACTCTTGGCCTCAAGCAATCCTCCTCTCTCAGCCTCCCAAAGTGCTAAGATTATAGCTGGGAGGCACCCAAAACCCTGTCGATTTACATCAAGGGTAATGAGAATGTCCATTCACCATGACTCACAGTAATCCTACTTCTGGGGAGACAATTCAATCTAAACAAAAGGTCATCTGTACACACACAGTAAAAATCTGGGAGTAACTGAAGACAGAGTGGGTAAGTGAAATAAGAAACAGTTATAAGAAATTAAACTATGGTATCAATAGGCACCTGGTATAAAAGGTCAGTTGATGTTAGCTGCTACTTTTTTGTTGTTTTGAGACAGGGTCTCACTCTGTCACCCAGGCTGGAGTGCAGAGGCCTGATCATGACTCACTGCAGTCTCAGCCTCCCTGGGCTCAAGTGGTCCTCCCACCTCAGCTTCCCAAGTAGCTGGGACTACAGGAACATGCCACCACACAAGGCTAATTCATGTGTTTTTCTGTAGGGATGGTGACTCCCCCTTTGTTTCCAAGGCCTATCGCAAACTCTTGGCCTCAAGCCATCCTCCTGCCTCAGCCTCCCAAAGTGTTGCGATTACCAGTGTGAGCCACCACACCTGGCCAGCTGCTACTTTTATCAATATTATTATTTCACTCAATTAAAAATTATTATTTTCAAGGCTATGCAACAGTATGTATCCTACAGCGTAATTGTAAAAACATATACAGTTGTCGTCCCTCAGTATACAGAATGAGTTCCAGCCCCCCATCTCTGCATATACCAAAATCCATGCCTACTCACGTTTCGCTGTCACCCCTCTGGAATACACGTATACGAAAATTCCAAATATTAGTTGGGCATAGTGGCAAGCACCTGTAGTCTCAGCCACGTGGGAGGTTGAGGTGGGAGGATCGCTTCAGCCTGGAAGGTTGAAGCTGCGGTCAGCTGTGATAGCACTACTACACTCCAGCCTTGGACAACAGAGGGAGACCCTGTCTCAGAAAGAAAAACAAAATAAAACAGGTTAGAAACTGTAATCTAACCCTAACCCAGCGCCTTAACCCTAACCCTAACCCTAAACCTAACCCTAACCCCTAACTCCTAACCCCTACCCTAACCCTAAACCCTAACCCAAACACCAAACCCTAACCCTAAGCCTAACCCTAACCCCAAAGCCCAACCCGAACGCGAACCCGAACCCTAACCCTAACCAATAACCCTAACCCTAAACCTAAACCTAACTCTAACCCCTAACCCCTAACCCTAACCCCTAACCCCTAACCCTAACCCCTAACCCTAGCCCTAACCCTAACCCCTAATCCTAACCCTTACTGTTATCCTAACCCTACCCTAACCCTAACCCCTAACCCTAACCATACCCTAAACCTAACCCTAACCCCTAGCCCTAGCCCTAGCCCTCACCCTCACCGTCACCCGAACCCCAACCCCTAACCCCTACCCCCACCCCCACCCCCACCCTCACCCTCACCCTAACCCTCACCCTCACCCTAACCCTCACCCTCACCCTCTCCCTAACCCTAACCCTACCATGTGGTAGCAAATTGCTGCTACCACGACAGCATGGCCTGTCTGGGAATGCAGCCAGACCCAAAGAAGCAAACTGACATGGAAGGAAAGCAAAACCAGGCCCTGAGGACATCATTTTAGCCCTTACTCCGAAGGCTGCTCTACTGATTGGTCAATTTTTGCTTAGCTTGGTTTGGGGAGTTCTGACAGGCGTGCCACCAATTCTTACCGATTTCTCTCCACTCTAGACCCTGAGAAGCCCACGCGGTTCATGCTAGCAATTAACAATCAATCTCGCCCTATGTGTTCCCATTCCAGCCTCTAGGACACAGTGTCAGCCACATAATTGGTATCTCTTAAGGTCCAGCACGAGGTGGAGCACACGGTGGAGAGACAGATGCAGTGACCTGGAACCCAGGAGTGAGGGAGCCAGGACTGAGGCCCAACGCTCCCGAGAGGCATCCAGCCCTCCCTGGGCTGTGCCAGCAGCTTGGAGAACCCACACTCAATGAACGCAGCACTCCACTACCCAGGAAATGCCTTCCTGCCCTCTCCTCATCCCATCTCTGGGCAGGGGACATGCAACTGTCTACAAGGTGCCAAGTACCAGGACAGGAAAGAAAAGATGCCAAAAATCCAGGGCTGCCCTCAGAGAAGGGCAACCATGCAGTCCCCGTCTTAGCAAGGAAATACAATTTCCGAGGGAATGGTTTTGGCCTCCATTCTAAGTGCTGGACATGGGTTGGCCACAATCTGGAGCTGATGGCTCTTAAAGACCTGCGTCCTCTTCCCTTGGGCACATCTAGCACAACGATAAGCTCAAAAGGTGCATCCAGCACTTTGTTACTATTGGTGGCAGGTTCATGAATGGCAACCAAAGGCAGTGTACGGGTCAAGATCATCAACGGGGAAGACACAGCATTTCCTGAAGGCTTCCTAGGTGCCAGGCACTGTTCCATTCCTTTGAAGGCTTCCTAGGTGCCAGGCACTGTTCCATTCCTTTGAAGGTTTCCTAGGTGCCAGGCACTGTTCCATTCCTTTGAAGGCTTCCTAGGTGCCAGGCACTGTTCCATTCCTTTGCAGGCTTCCTAGGTGCCAGGCACTGTTCCATTCCTTTGAAGGCTTCCTAGGTGCCAGGCACTGTTCAATTCCTTTGAAGGCTTCCTAGGTGCCAGGCACTGTTCCATTCCTTTGAAGGCTTCCTAGGTGCCAGGCACTGTTCCATTCCTTTGCAGGCTTCCTAGGTGCCAGGCACTGTTCCATTCCTTTGCAGGCTTCCTAGGTGCCAGGCACTGTTCCATTCCTTTGAAGGCTTCCTAGGTGCCAGGCACTGTTCCATTCCTTTGAAGGCTTCCTAGGTGCCAGGCACTGTTCCATTCCTTTGCAGGCTTCCTAGGTGCCAGGCACTGTTCCATTCCTTTGAAGGCTTCCTAGGTGCCAGGCACTGTTCCATTCCTTTGAAGGCTTCCTAGGTGCCAGGCACTGTTCCATTCCTTTGCAGGCTTCCTAGGTGCCAGGCACTGTTCCATTCCTTTGAAGGCTTCCTAGGTGCCAGGCACTGTTCCATTCCTTTGCAGGCTTCCTAGGTGCCAGGCACTGTTCCATTCCTTTGAAGGCTTCCTAGGTGCCAGGCACTGTTCCATTCCTTTGCAGGCTTCCTAGGTGCCAGGCACTGTTCCATTCCTTTGCAGGCTTCCTAGGTGCCAGGCACTGTTCCATTCCTTTGCAGGCTTCCTAGGTGCCAGGCACTGTTCCATTCCTTTGCAGGCTTCCTAGGTGCCAGGCACTGTTCCATTCCTTTGCAGGCTTCCTAGGTGCCAGGCACTGTTCCATTCCTTTGCAGGTTTCCTAGGTGCCAGGCACTGTTCCATTCCTTTGCAGGCTTCCTAGGTGCCAGGCACTGTTCCATTCCTTTGCAGGCTTCCTAGGTGCCAGGCACTGTTCCATTCCTTTGCAGGCTTCCTAGGTGCCAGGCACTGTTCCATTCCTTTGCAGGCTTCCTAGGTGCCAGGCACTGTTCCATTCCTTTGCAGGCTTCCTAGGTGCCAGGCACTGTTCCATTCCTTTGCAGGCTTCCTAGGTGCCAGGCACTGTTCCATTCCTTTGCAGGCTTCCTAGGTGCCAGGCACTGTTCCATTCCTTTGAAGGCTTCCTAGGTGCCAGGCACTGTTCCATTCCTTTGAAGGCTTCCTAGGTGCCAGGCACTGTTCCATTCCTTTGCAGGCTTCCTAGGTGCCAGGCACTGTTCCATTCCTTTGCAGGCTTCCTAGGTGCCAGGCACTGTTCCATTCCTTTGAAGGCTTCCTAGGTGCCAGGCACTGTTCCATTCCTTTGAAGGCTTCCTAGGTGCCAGGCACTGTTCCATTCCTTTGAAGGCTTCCTAGGTGCCAGGCACTGTTCCATTCCTTTGAAGGCTTCCTAGGTGCCAGGCACTGTTCCATTCCTTTGAAGGCTTCCTAGGTGCCAGGCACTGTTCCATTCCTTTGAAGGCTTCCTAGGTGCCAGGCACTGTTCCATTCCTTTGAAGGCTTCCTAGGTGCCAGGCACTGTTCCATTCCTTTGAAGGCTTCCTAGGTGCCAGGCACTGTTCCATTCCTTTGAAGGCTTCCTAGGTGCCAGGCACTGTTCCATTCCTTTGCAGGCTTCCTAGGTGCCAGGCACTGTTCCATTCCTTTGAAGGCTTCCTAGGTGCCAGGCACTGTTCCATTCCTTTGCAGGCTTCCTAGGTGCCAGGCACTGTTCCATTCCTTTGAAGGCTTCCTAGGTGCCAGGCACTGTTCCATTCCTTTGAAGGCTTCCTAGGTGCCAGGCACTGTTCCATTCCTTTGAAGGCTTCCTAGGTGCCAGGCACTGTTCCATTCCTTTGAAGGCTTCCTAGGTGCCAGGCACTGTTCCATTCCTTTGAAGGCTTCCTAGGTGCCAGACACTGTTCCATTCCTTTGAAGGCTTCCTAGGTACCAGGCACTGTTCCATTCCTTTGCATGTTTTGATTAATTTAATATTTACAATAATTCTACCAGGAAGCTACCATTATTACCACAACTTCACAAATGAGAACACTGAGGCTTAGAGGGGGTGGGTTGTCCAAGGTTACAGAGGAAGAAAACAGGGGAGCTGGATCTGAGCCAAGGCATCAACTCCAAGGTAACCCCTCAGTCACTTCAGTGTGTGCCCCCTGGTTACTGGGACATTCTTGACAAGCTTGGGGCAAGCCGGTGAGTCAGTGGGGCAGGACTTTCAGGAAGAGGTGGGTTCCCAGTTGGTGACAGAAGAGGAGGCTGCAAAGTGAAGGAGCAGGGGCTCCAGGTCTGACGACAACCAGGGAAGGGACAGGGCAGGGATGACTTGGACCACGAGAGGCACCCGAGTCAGGCAGTCACATACTTCCCGCTGGGGTCTACCATGTGAGGCATGGTGTGGGATCCTGGGAAGGAGACCAAGCCTCATTTCAGGTTGCTCATGGCCAAAGACAGGACCTGTGTACCCGACAACCCCTGGGACCTTTGCCAAAAAAACAGCAAACACCATTCACTCACTCATGTTAGATAAACACTGAGTGAAGTCACTGGAGCCCAAGGACTGTGCGAGGTCAGCGCTGCCAATACAAGAAGCTGCACCCCTCCAGCTCGCCTCCCTCAATGGCCACTCCGTGCTCCAGCCATGCTGGCTTCCTTTTAGGTCCTCCACCTCCAGGCTGTAGTTCATGTGCTTCTTTCTGGAATGTTCTTCCCAACCTACCCACTCAACCCTCAGACTTTACCATAAATGTCATTTCCTCACATCTGCCTTCCCTGACCTGAGACCAAGCCAGGCTTCCCATGACGAGCCTCACAGTACCCCATCTCCCCTGAACAGATGCAGTAATAACCTACATAACCCGGGGCCATGATCTATGGCTTTGAATCCTGGCTCTGTCACTTGGCCAGGTCTCTCAGGCTTTCTGTGCCTCAGTTTCCTCATCTATAAAATGAGATGACGGCAGTGCCTGCTCATGAAGTGTGAGTTAATGCACTCAAATCAATGGTGGTGCACGGTTTATATGAATATTAGTGATTACAAAATATTATCAATAGACCCTGTCACAACTGTTATTGAAGAACTAATCACGTATTGCTTATTTAGGTCTTTCTCTCCTGCCAGAATGTGTGCTCCATGGAGAGGTATGTTGCCTTATCCGTGGCTGGATATATAGAGATTCCCACATTGCCTTGCACACGAGCACTGCTGGGTAAATATTTGCTGGCTGCAGGAAAACGTGAAGGAATAGGCCCTCCAGTGGGAGGAAAAGCACGAGTTGTGAGAGCAGAGCCACCACAGGAAACCAGGAGGCTAAGTGGGGTGGAAGGGAGTGAGCTCTCGGACTCCCAGGAGTAAAAGCTTCCAAGTTGGGCTCTCACTTCAGCCCCTCCCACACAGGGAAGCCAGATGGGTTCCCCAGGACCAGGATTCCCCAAGGGGGCTGCTCCCAGAGGGTGTGTTGCTGGGATATCCCAGGACAGGGATGGCCCTCTCATCAGGTGGGGGTGGGTGGCAGCACCCACCTGCCGAAGATGTCTCCAGAGACCTTCTGCAGGTACTGCAGGGCATCCGCCATCTGCTGGACGGCCTCCTCTCGCCACAGGTCTGGCTGGATGAGGGGCACGGCATAGGTCTGACCTGCCAGGGAGTGCTGCATCCTCACAGGAGTCATGGTGCCTGTGGGTGGGAGCTGGAGCATCAGAGCCACCCACGACCACCTGCACCCACCCACCACAGGGCAGGGTGGTGTTGAGACAACACAGCCCTCATCCCAACTATGCACATAGCTTCAGCCTGCACAGATAGGGGAGGAGGGGACAGAGCATTTGCTGAGAGGCCAGGAGCGCATAGATGGGACTCTGCTGATGCCTGCTGAGTGAATGAGGGAAAGGGCAGGACCAGGGACTGGGGAATCTGTAGGGTCAATGGAGGAGTTCAGAGAAGGTGCAACATTTCTGACCCCCTAGAAGTTGCTTGCTACCTGCCAGGCACCCTTTCCATACATTGTCTCAGTTCAGCTCCCTACCTTGGATAAACAAGAAACCTTGGTTGCGGAGGAAAAAAGAGGCTGGAAACAAAGGGGTAGAAATGGGGTAGTGGGGGAGATTGCCTGATCAACTGCCAAATGGTACCCAGTTCTGGAAAAGCACAAAAAATGTGCACACACCGGTTCTTCCCACTTTAACCCCTGAGGAATTTGAGGCCTGCTCCTGAAACAGACCGGGCAGTGGCTAGTGACTCTAGGTATAGGAGTATCCAGCCCTGCTCACCCAGGCTAGAGCTTAGGGGGCCAAGAGGAAAGAGGTGCCTGTGGGAGTGGAGGACAGGAAGGAAAAACACACCTGGAATTGCAAAGTGAGGGCAAAGTCTATTTATATTGGGTTTAATTAACTCCTCTCCCTGGTGCCACTAAAGCAGCAATCACACTGCAGACAGCACTGATTTGATTGGCAAGAGATGCACCAGGCAGAATATTAAGGGACCAGGCCCCTATAAATAGGCCTAATCATAGCCCCTCGCTGGAAAATGCTAAGGAAGACATTAATCAGGCCTGGCACTATGCCCTAGACCTGCTCCCCTAGGCACTACAGTGGGGCCCTTGGTTGCAACACAAGTAGGTAGGGATGGATGAGTCTGGTATGAAGGGCCTAGGAGATTTCATTTGGGTTTAAAATGCTGTGACCTTGAGTAAGTTGCCGTCTCTGAATCTGATCCTTTCCATTTCCCATTCTCCAAACTGAGAACTAGCACTGCTGAGACATGGTTATTCCCAATAATAATTTGTATATTTTACATAACATACCACACCAACATCTTCACCCAGCTGGAGCCTATTCCTTTGCTCCCCCTGCTGGCTTCCCCAGCCCTCCCTTCTGCCCTCCTCAGGCCAGCACTTTTCAGTGAGTTCCTCCTTTGCATACAGGCTTTCCAGATCTGTACTTGCCTTGAATACTCATCAGAGCCCAGGAGTTACTCCTCACCTCCCACTTATTTTTCCTCCCATCAAATAACTAAAGCATGGCCAGCTGATGCCCAGCCAACTGAGAAACCTAACCCTCTGAGACCACCACATCCCTTTCAAGCATGTTCCTCCCTCCTCTTCTTTGTATTTATACTGACGCAAGTTTGCTGGCTGTCCTAACTTATTTCTGTGCCTCAGTTCTCCCATATGTAAGATCACAAAGGGGGTGAAGATGCAAGATATTTCCTGTGCACATCTTCAGATGAATTTCTTGTTAGTGTGTGTGTGTTTGCTCACACATATGCGTGAAAGAAGAGTACATACACAAATCTCAAAAAGGAGGCAGCAAGCCCGTTCAAGAATGGGACTGAATACACCTGATGAGTGGTTTACTTTCTGTCTGCAAACATCTACTGATCATCTATTAGGTGCAGGCCATGATCACAACAAAGACGAATAAGACACTACACTAGCCAGGGAGAGTCTCAAAAACAACTAAACTCAAATTAAATTCATTCTACTCCAGTCATGAGTACAAAGCTAAGGAGTGACAAATCCCTCTTGGAGTTAGGGGAGTCAGGAAAAAGCTCTTAGCAGAATGTGTGCCTCTCGGCCGGGCACAGCGGCTCACGCCTGTAATCCCAGCACTTTGGGAGGCGAAGGCAGGCAGATCACCTGAGGTCAGGAGTTCGAGACCAGTCTGACCAACATGGTGAAACTCCATCTCTACTAAAAATACAAAATTAGCCAGGCGTGGTGGTGCATGCCTGTAATCCCAGCTACTCGGGAGGCTGAGGAAGGAGAATCACTTGAACCGGGGAGGTGGAGGTTGCAGTGTGCTGAGATCGCGCCATTGCACTCCAGCCTGGGCAACAAGGGTGAACCAGGTCCAGGAAGAAGGTGCAAAGACAGCATTCCAGGTAAAAGAAACAGCTTGAACAAAAAGTGTGTAGGGGAACAGCAAGCGGTCTTGAGTGCTGAGGGTACAATCATCCTTGGGGAAGTACTAGAAGAAAGAATGATAAACAGAGGCCAGTTTGTTAAAAACACTCAAAATTAAAGCTAGGAGTTTGGACTTGTGGCAGGAATGAAATCCTTAGACCTGTGCTGTCCAATATGGTAGCCACCAGGCACATGCAGCCACTGAGCACTTGAAATGTGGATAGTCTGAATTGAGATGTGCCATAAGTGTAAAATATGCACCGAATTTCAAAGACTAGAAAAAAAGAATGTAAAATATCTTATTATTTTATATTGATTACATGCTAAAATAACCATATTTGGGATATACTGGATTTTAAAAATATATTACTAATTTCATCTGTTTCTTTTTACTTTTAGAAATCACATATGTGACTTAAATATTTCTTTTTCTTTCCTCTCACTCAGCGTCCTGTCATTCCAAAGAAATGAGTCTCTGCTCTTTCTGGGCAGGAGATATCCTAGAATGGACTCTGACCTAAGCATCAAAATTAATCATCATAACGTTATCATTTTATGGCCCCTTCTTCCTATATCTGGTAGCTTTTAAATGATGACCATGTAGATAATCTTTATTGTCCCTCTTTCAGCAGACGGTATTTTCTTATGCTACAGTATGACTGCTAATAATACCTACATACGTTAGAACCATTCTGACTCCTCAAGAATCTCATTTAACTCTTATTATCAGTGAATTTATCATCATCCCCAATTTTAGATAAGGAAATGGGGTTAGAAAGACCAAATAACATTTTTTCAACATCAAAACACTAGCTTGAGATCAAGCCCAGACTTGGACCTGTTGTCTGAATTCCAAGCTTTTTGTTATTTATTGATATGTTTTGTTGTTTTCATGCAATAATGCAAATCTTAGCCCAAACATTTTGTTAGTAGTACCAACTGTAAGTCACCTTATCTTGATACTTTGTCTTTATGTAAACCTAAATTAGATCTGTTTTTGATACTGAGGGAAAAACAAGGGACTCTAACACTAACCAGCCCGTAGTGTGTGGTCAACACTTTCGTTACTTTAGTATACATCACCCCAATTGTTTGTCTTCACCACACATTTTGGAGTTAGGTAGTACTATCTATTTTTACAAAGAAAATCCAGGCACAAAGGGGTTGATTAGCAATTATCTTTTGAAAAGCCTGTAGTGCTCATCTGAAGAAGTGATGGACCACCTCTTATTTAGTGGACAGACAATAACTAGTTGAGAAGACAGGGGATTTTGTTGGCGGAAAAAAAAATTTATCAAAAGTCGTCTTCTATCGGAGTTTTATGAGAAACCCTAGCTCCTCAGTTCCACAGTGGGTAACTGCAATTCATTCTAGGTCTGCGATATTTCCTGCCTATCCATTTTGTTAACTCTTCAATGCATTCCACAAATGCCTAAGTATTCTTTAATAATGGTGGTTTTTTTTTTTGCATCTATGAAGTTTTTTCAAATTCTTTTTAAGTGACAAAACTTGTACATGTGTATCGCACAATATTTCTAGTCGACAGCACTGCTTTACAGAATGTAAACCGCGCACTCCCAGGAACATGCAGACACCGCACGCCTCTTTGGGACCACGGTTCATACTTTCGGAGTGCTCGGAGCCCTTCCTCCAGACCGTTCTCCCACTCCCCGCTCCAGGGTCTCTCCCGGAGTTACAGGCCTCGCTGTAGGCCCCGGGAACCCAACGCGGTGTCAGAGAAGTGGGGTCCCCTACGAGGGACCAGGAGCTCCGGGCGGGCAGCAGCTGCGGAAGAGACGCGCGAGGCTTCCCAGAACCCGGCCGGGGCGGGAAGACGCAGGAGTGGGGAGGCGGAACCGGGACCCCGCAGAGCCCGGGTCCCTGCGCCCCACAAGCCTTGGCTTCCCTGCTAGGGCCGGGCAAGGCCGGGTGCAGGACGCGGCTCCAGGGAGGAAGCTCCGGGGCGAGCCCAAGACGCCTCCCGGGCGGTCGGGGCCCAGCGGCGGCGTTCGCAGTGGAGCCGGGCACCGGGCAGCGGCCGCGGAACACCAGCTTGGCGCAGGCTTCTCGGTCCGGAACGGTCCCGGGCCTCCCGCCCGCCTCCCTCCAGCCCCTCCGGGTCCCCTACTTCGCCCCGCCAGGCCCCCACGACCCTACTTCCCGCGGCCCCGGACGCCTCCTCACCTGCGAGCCGCCCTCCCGGAAGCTCCCGCCGCCGCTTCCGCTCTGCCGGAGCCGCTGGGTCCTAGCCCCGCCGCCCACAGTCCGCCCGCGCCTCCGGGTCCTAACGCCGCCGTTCACCCTCCGCTGCGCCCTCCCCGAGCGCGGCTCCAGGACCCCGTCGACCCGGAGCGCTGTCCTGGCGGGCCGAGTCGCGGGCCTGGGCACGAAACTCACGCTCACTCCGAGCTCCCGACGTGCACACGGCTCCCATCCGTTGTCTTCCGAGCGCAGGGCCGCCCGTGCTTTCTGCTCTGCAGACCCTCTTCCCAGACCTCCGTCCTTTGTCCCATCGCTGCCTTCCCCGCAAGCTCAGGGCCAAGCTGTCCGCCAGCCTCGGCTCCTCCGGGCAGCCCTCGCCCGGGGTGCGCCCCGGGGCAGGACCCCCAGCCCAGGCCCAGGGCCCGCCCCTGCCCTCCAGCCCTACACCTTGACCCGCTTTCCTGCCTCTCTCAGCCTACCTGACCTTGTCTTTACCTCTGTGGGCAGCTCCCTTGTGATCTGCTTAGTTCCCATCCCCCTTTAAGAATTAAATAGAGAAGCCAGACGCAAAACTACAGATATCGTATGAGTCCACTTTTGTGAAGTGCCTAGAATAGTCAAAATTCACAGAGACAGAAGCAGTGGTCGCCAGGAATGGGGAAGCAAGGCGGAGTTGGGCAGCTTGTGTTCAATGGGTAGAGTTTCAGGCTGGGGTGATGGAAGGGGTGCTGGAAATGAGTGGTAGCGACGGCGGCGCAACAGTGTGAATCTACTTAATCCCACTGAACTGTATGCTTAAAAATGGTTTAGACGGTGAATTTTAGGCTATGTATGTTTTACCACAATTTTTAAAAAGCTAGTGAAAAGCTGGTAAAAAGAAAGAAAAGAGGCTTTTTAAAAAAGTTAAATATATAAAAAGAGCATCATCAGTCCAAAGTCCAGCAGTTGTCCCTCCTGGAATCCGTTGGCTTGCCTCCGGCATTTTTGGCCCTTGCCTTTTAGGGTTGCCAGATTAAAATACAGGATGCCCAGTTAGTTTGAATTTTAGATAAACAACGAATAATTTCGTAGCATAAATATGTCCCAAGCTTAGTTTGGGACATACTTATGCTAAAAAACATTATTGGTTGTTTATCTGAGATTCAAAATTAAGCATTTTATATTTTATTTGCTGCCTCTGG